>NW_028082759.1:17185815-17861099 GCF_014824575.4 Sturnira hondurensis | reverse complement strand
CAGGTTCTACTTTCACTCACGGATGCCTGCATTTGTGAAAAAGAAGCATTTCCTCATAGGCACGTAACATTGCCCAGAGACACAGGGCTCAGTGAGAGAAAGCCAGTTGTTAAAACCTTTGAGATGGGGAGGTTCTCACACACATTCCTCCCACCAGAACTTCTCTCCAAGGACGTCATTCTCGTCTATCGATCTGCTATTTTCCCAGATACATAACATTGTGAGATCTAGGGTGTTAGTAAATAGATGAAAACACNAAAGGATCAGGTTCTACTTTCACTCATGGATGCCTGCATTTGTGAAAAAGAAGCATTTCCTCATAGGCACGTAACATTGCCCGGAGACACAGGGCTCAGTGAGAGAAAGCCAGTTGTTAAAACCTTTGAGATGGGGAGGTTCTCACACACATTCCTCCCACCAGAACTTCTCTCCAAGGACGTCATTCTCGTCTATCGATCTGCTATTTTCCCAGATACATAACATTGTGAGATCTAGGGTGTTAGTAAATAGATGAAAACACTGAAAATAATAAAAAATAATATATGTATACTTCAGCTCAGGAACACACTGGTTGTTGAGCTTAAGTGTAGCTAAATTTTTAGGTTTATTACCTGTACTTGGAGGTTTCAGAGAAATTCAGAGTAGAACTTTTATTAGAGTGGAAACAAAGCATTCAAAATACATAATACAGAGGAGTTATTAAATTTTGGCGTGTCCCCCTATTCCAGAAAATAGCAAATGAGGTGTGAACCTAGAAGACCCAATGGACACTAGGCCAAGTCTATCAGATTTCATGTTTTTAATTAGATCATGACAAAAAGCTCCAGTTCTCAAAGGGAGGTACTTCCTGCCAGCAGCGGCAACTCCTGGGAACCTGTTAAGATGTGAATTCTCAGGTCCCACTAGAGACCTCCTGAGTGACAAACCCCGAGGGGTGGGTGGGCTGTCTGTGTTTTAACGGGCTCTGCTGGGGGTGCTGATGCAGGTGAAGTGTGAGAACTATGGGAACAGAGGAGGGCCCTGTGTCTGCGACGAAGACTACCCACGTAGCAGTGGGTATTTTCCACCCCTCCTCACCCATGACCAAGTGAGAGCACTGGCACTGATGTCATGCAGGGAACACCTGTGGGCAGCCCAGTTTCTTCTGTCCTTCTCTGGGTCACGTGGAAGGGAGTGGCAGCCACTCTGGTGTCAGCGTGCTCACGGGCTGTCTTCAGTGAAACCGGCTGTGAACGTCAGTGGCTTTCAGACCTTAAAGCTCAACTCACAGTGCACAGGCCGGCACACACACCTGCACAAGTAGAGCAGGAACACGAGTTTCCCTGATCATGAAACACTCAGTTTCTTTCCTACCATATTGCATTTTAAAAATGTTGGCTATGGCTGGTTGCACTGTCTTCATAACCTATTTGTGTGTCGTCATCAAAGACTGAAAGATGTTACCCCCTAGATCCCATTCCACCCGCAGTCTATGGAGGGGTGTAGCCCTTGTGAAACGTAATATATTTTCACATATGCCTATTTCTGGGCACAGTGCTTCACAGCTACCGACAGATTCACAAAGGGATGGGCAACTGTGAGAACTTAGGATGCTTTGAGTGAGGTCCTATGAAAAAAGGAGGCGATGGGAATTAGGATTTCTAATTCCCATCTGTTGTGGGGCCCCTGGAGCTTCCATGTGAACAGGCTGGGAAGGGTCTGCAGGGCCACCCTCCACCCCACACGAGACCATCAGGGGCTCTCTTCATTGGACGTGGAAAGAATGATATTTGAATGGCCCTCCTACTTGGCAAAAGAATGAACTCCGGTGCACCCATGTGCACGTGTCATGTGGGGGCCACGATCTGGGATTTCTGCAAAGCGCAGCAGGACCGAGGTCGTCCCACTGTCCCTATTTTGTTTTATGTAGTCAGGAGAGATTAGCGGTTGCTGAGAGCCAGAGTAGCTCCCACGTGGGCAGTAGGAAGTGAAGGCTTTGGCCAGACAGTCCACTGGGGTTAGCAAGAAAGATACGGTACACGCTTTCCCCATCCCCAGCCTCTCCCTCGGTCACTGAGATGATGACCCCAAGGTCAGCAACACTGACAGTGGGCCAGCGAGCACCGGCACGCTCTTATTGGTTGGACTATGGAAATGCTTCTGTACTTTCGGCAAAGAACAGCTGCCTCCGCCTCCCAGCCCCCCAACCCCTCCCTGACCCCACCAGAAGTTCTCTGGGACCCGAGGAATTCATTTGGATTGGTTGGTACTCTCAGTTCTTAAACATTCTTAACGTTCCCTGACAGGAACACAGCACAGGAGAGGTTACCGGCTCCGCAGGCCTCACCTTGAAACTGATTGACCTGCTGCACTGGGTACGGGTTCCGCTGCGGCTGGAGGTGCGGCCGGGGTAGGTGGGACTGCTGCAGCTGCTGGAACAGAGGGCAAGACGGGCAGAGGTGAGAGGGGGCCGTGCGCGCAGTTCCACAGCCTGCTGCACTGGGGAGGCAGGGTCTCTTCCCAGGCCAGGCTTTGTGTTGAAGGGTAACATGCAGAGAGGCGAGCGGACAAAGCAAAGTGTACAGCTTGATGGGTTTTCACAGGTGAACACACTCCTGGAAGCAGCATCTCGATAGAGACACAGAACGTCGTCAGGAGC
Organism: Sturnira hondurensis; assembly: GCF_014824575.4. Lineage (NCBI taxonomy): Eukaryota > Metazoa > Chordata > Mammalia > Chiroptera > Phyllostomidae > Sturnira > Sturnira hondurensis. The sequence goes on along the minus strand of NW_028082759.1, from coordinate 17,858,461 downwards.
CCCTTTGGCCAGTCTTTACCCTTCATCTGACCCCGGGGAACCACCGCCCGACCTAACTACACCGATAGGGCATGGCTGCTTTTGTATTTCATACAATGGACGTGTACAATGTGTTTGTGTCTACTTTTGGTGTCGGGCTTCTTGGGTTCACAATATTTGTGAGATTCAGCCATGTGCATGCCTTCTCACTGTTGAGAGTATTCCACCCTATTAACATCACAACTGATTAAGCTGTCCTGCTAGTGATGGTCACTAATTTCCAGTTTGGGGCCGTCCCAAATATTGCTGCTGGGGGCATACTCGTTCATGCCTCTTGTGCACACGGGCTGGCGGCAGCTTTGACTCTGACTTTCCAACATCAGCCTGCATGTTTTCCTTAGCATGGTGGGGACTGAGCTCAAAGGGACAAGCGACTAATTTTTAATGACCTAAATAGACGCTTCGGGTATTGGAAGACGGGATTCTCAGGGGCTGTAAAAGAGGCTAATGTTATTCCCGCGAGGCCACCCTGCCTGTAAAATCCATCTCCACAAGTGCAATATCCAGCATCGACTGCCTCAAGGAAATTATGTGGGAATCCACACGGACCCGGAGCCAGGAGGCCCGCAGGCGAGTCTTTCTTCTTCCACCCACGGGGATTCTGCTTTGCTCGTGCTATTACCGATATTCTGGAACGGGTGGTGATCATTATCACGCTGAGCGTGGAAAGGGAAAGAGATTAGGAGTGAGGTGGAGAGAGCAGAGAGAGGGGTCTTAGTTCTTTTCTGCCATCAGGTAGCTGCATGACCCTCTTCCGCGTGTCACTTAACCTCCTTCGGCAGCTACTGAATATTCATTAGGCACCTTTTATCTGCAAGGCCGACAAAGCACACACAACAAGGGCCCTGCTCTTTCGAGTGTTCGTTAGAAAACAACACACATCGACCGCTTCTTGAACACGTGTTTATTCTATCTTTTCTCTTGTTTTTGTTCTTGGGCAGCTCTATCATTTTCTCCTTTTTTTCTCTTTTCTCGACAAGGCCGGCCAGCACCGTGGCAACCCCATCCTGCGGGGCCTACCGGGTGTTTTGCACAAACTGCTAAAAGTAATGAATTTCGTGGACAAAGTGTAGACAAGAAACCATGCTAATCTTTTAGGAAACAATATAAGGGTATTCTTGGGCCGAGCATATAAAAGTTTCTCCAGTCAAGTTTCCCACTTGCTGTCCCCCTTACAACGGAAACACTCCCTGGGGAGGGCTGGGGCGGGGCCAAGACTGGAGGCCCCGCCCCTCACGCTGTGTTATCTCCCTTAAGTCACTTCAGCTCCTGGTCCCGTTTCCTTACATGTAAAATGAAGGGACTTGAGGATCTCTAATATTTCTTTCAGCTCAACAATTGTAGGTCCTGAGGATCTTTGGGGAATACATGGATGGCGACGTGGCACTAAACATTGCCTTTGCCCCTGCTTTCAACCAGCTCTGTTCTGATTTCCAAGTCTACCCAAGACTTATTTTAAAGTTCCCCAAGGGAAGCAAGACCCCAGATCCTTCTTTTTCCCCTCATCTGTCCTTTCAGGAAGGCCAGGTGCCTCCAACATGCTGTCGCAAAAATCGGAAGTGTTGGGGACAGCTCTGCTACTGCAAAGACCAAGACACCATCTTGGCGTCAACGTGGCAAGGTGCGTCCTGACAACAAGGAGCTGAGAGCCCACCCCCTGCAGACCCCCTGGAGATCCTGTGCAGCTAAGATGCTGCAGTGACTTGAGTTTTTTTTTGCAGTGTCACTGGTGGGCTAGTCCCATAGGATGGCTGGCTCATGTGACTGCAGCTTTTCTGTGACCCTGGGGTCATGTGACAGGTCCCCATAGACATAAGTGCAGTTTCCAAAGGCTTTTCAAACATTATCCCACACGACCCTTCAAAGAGCCCTGTGAAGGGGCTAATGAGGACCGAGGTTAGGTGGTTTTCTGAATCCATGCCACAGGCCGGAGACTGCGCATGTTCTGGGGCACCTTGTTCTCTCCTTGGTCCCTCGTCACCTCTTGGTACCTGCAGTCTCCAAGGAATTGCACTAATTTTTCTGTTTCTGCGACTTCTCACTGCCTCGTCCCTTCTGAGGAGTCTTGTATCTCTTCCTGTCCTGGGTGAGGGAGGGACCCCCTACTCTTTCTGTGGGTGTCACCTGGGGCAGCCCTTCTCCTGGTCTTCTGCCTCCTCCTTGTGTCCAGGGTCGGCTCACCTTGCTGAGTGGGCACATCCCTGCACTGGCACCTCTGAGGTCTGCCTGCTGACCCCGACCCCACTCTGGGTCTTGGTCACAGCACATGTATCAAAGGCCATCACTCGCAGTCACAGGAACCCCCGAAACTTCCTGGGACTGGCTGAGGGAGGGATTCCCCCAGGCAGTTCCGGGTACCACTACTGGAGAGACATTTAGTGTGGCTCCCTGTCACGCACCTTCTGCAGGGTGAGAGGGATGGAGGTTTGTTTGTACGAGAGCTGTCAGGGGTGGACCGGCCTTGGCAAAAAGGGAGATAATTACACAGCTGTTCAGGAACAAAAGCAAAAAAGTGGAACAGAAGTGTAGTGTACAATTTTTCCATCTGAAGATGACTGGTGTTACTTTGAACTACAGTGCTTGGTTAGTAGGGGTCTCCACACATCTGTGTCCTGCACGGTGGGTGGCGGAGAATACTTAATACATTTCCAAAGTTCTGACCCTATTAGGAACATTCCAGAAGGGCAGTAACTGTGAGGCAGAGCTCTGTGGGGTCTTGAGCCTTAGGTGACAACCTGACATCTCCTGTAATACAAGCGTGTGAGTCCCTGTGCAGACCCCGCAGGCTCTACCTGAGGGTCTCTCGTGGAAGGCCTCAGGCTTCCTGGGGTAACACGAAAGCAGGCAGGGCCTCTGAAAACCAAACCAAACCAAACAAAACACCACCAAGACGAATCACACTGGAACAAAGCTGGAGGAATTACACGGTGAGGGTGGACAAAGATGCCTAAGGTAAGGCTTTGTGCTAGGTCTTCCTTTAACTTAAAGATTCCCTGAGCTGTTGGGAATTTCCTTAAATTTGCCCCCTTTCTGTGACCTCAAGTTCAGGTTCCTGGGTGGCTCCGTGGGCCCTATTATTCTGCCATTGTCCTTGTTCCATTGTTCATGACCGAGTCTGTACAATTCCCTTCCACCCCTCCTCCCGACACTTGCTTTCAAAAGACGAAGTTCTCTGAATTATTTTTCTTTTTTCTTCCTGCTAGAAATATTAGAGTTTAAGAAGGAGGTGCGCCACCCCCTGCCACCTGCGCTGATTACGCCGACCCCAGTACCAGAAACCCGAAGAAAAGGAGCCAGGCTTGAGTGCAACACGTGTCTCTGGCAAATGGGCCTTCAAATGGGCGGCCGAAGCCTGTTTTTTAAGAACAAACTAATTCATTCTAAGGAAAAGGCTAACTAATTGAAAGGTCTAAATTCTGTGGGTTCTTTTGTGATCCCGAGAAATGCTAGACTGTGGACGTCTCGACAAAGGACACAGACCGCAAGCCCCTCGCGGACACGGGAAGTTGCAGGACTGGACCAACGCCATGCGTGCGTGTTACCTGCTCGGCCAGAATCTGCTGCTGCTGCTGCTGTTGCTGCTGCTGCTGTTGCTGCTGCCTTTGCTCCCGCAGGAACTGCTGCTTCTGCTGCTCCATCAGCTGGGCCCGCTGGTCAAGCAGCATCTGTTTCATGATGGCTGCCTGGGGCTGGCTGCCCAGGAAGCCGGGACCTGCAGGACCGGCACCCGAGACCATGCCGCCTGAGCCTGGGGGCACGGAGGACTGCATGGGGCCGGTGGCCCGAGGAAGCCCACCTGGGTGCTGCTCCTAGGACAACAGAAAGAGAGGCTGATGTAGTGACTGCACGTTCGAAGGGAGGGCACTGGGGCAGAGGCCCTGGCTGTGGGCCCTGAGGGCTCCCAGGTGGCACACATTCTGTTTCGATGCAAACGTAGCAGACCTCAAAGGCGGCCTTACCACAGTGGGACTGGAGAGGCTGCAGGGGAGCACTCGTAGAGGGTGGTGCTGGGGTCTGAGACCAAGTCCATTCTGTTTCCGAAGGGACTAAGGGACATGAGAGCTGGGTTCTCAGCTGAGGCTCTGTGCTCCCAAAGGCAGGGAAATGAGCCCTTAGGCCGGGCTCACCGTAGCTCTGGAGAGGCAGCCTGACCTTGTCTCTTAGTCCTTAGACCTTGTCTCTTCTGCTTAGGGAGCACGAGTGGCATCTGCAGAAGTTTGCTGGGATCTATTCATTCACAGATCTGCTATTTGATGGAATTCTAATTACAGATGCACCTCGAACAATGTGGGGTTTGGGGCGCTGATCCCTGTGCACTTGAAAATCCAGGTATAATTTTTGACTCTCCTCAAAACTTGACTGCAGTCTTCCCTCAGAGTGTGTGGGGAATTGGTTCCAGGACCCTCACGGGTACCGAGATCTGTGGTCGCTCCAGTCCTTTACATGGTCTAGACCAGTACATATCCATATTTGCAAATTCCCAACTGCAGACTGAAGATACTGTTCCGACCCAGTTGGTCGAATCAGCACTGGGAGGGAGCCGGGGACACCGAGGGCCTGTGCCGTCCAGACCCATGTTGTACAGGGGTCCACTGTGACTGCGACATTTGAAAGCTTTGATAAATGTTGAAAAAACAAATCCTGTTAGTGAGAGTCGCTGATGGTGAAAAGCAGGAACGTGTTACGCTGCCCCAAAATATATAATCTCCCAACATCTTCAAAAATAAATTGAGACTTGTATGTCTGGGCTAATTTAAATGTGTGTGTGTGGGGTTAATTTGGCCTCTATAATTGTGTCAGTCATTCAAATGATGGCAACTTCTAAGGACGGTCCTTAAGGAATTAGTGGTAGAGTGGTAGGGACCTATTTACACACCGTGTAAGTGACCACTTGAGATGGTGCTCAGAGGGGACCCCGTGACAGTGGACAATGTAGATAACCAGGGAAAAGGAGCTGATTGGAAGAGTGGGTGTGGGACCAGAAGATCAGGTCCCCAGACACTCCCGTTCCTGCTCATTCCATGTGCATACCTCATCACGGCACGCACTGTCCAAACATTCCCCAGAATGTTTGCTTCCAGTTAATCCAGGTTTCCAGTGATGAATCCCTCCCGCATCACCCAAACAGAATAGGCAAAGCAACCGAAAAACAAAACGAAATGAACACCATTACTCCTCTCACCTGGGAAATCAGAACCCAAGAAAGTTCTGGTTGGTTGGCATAGAAGCCCAGGTCACACAGTTCACAAGTGAAAGAACAGAACTAGCAGAACCAGAACACTGGTGGAATCTAAACTCACATCCTTCCCACTGGCACGGGCCTTCCCCAGGCTACTGGTCCCTGGTGCCAAGCGCACAGAGAACTGCCTGTAGATGAACTATACCACATGTCTCTGAAACAGAATGTAGAGTATGTTCTGTTCTTTGAATGCAAGGGTTATTGCTGAAGTTAATAAAACTTTTGGTCTTTCTGTATTTTGTCTGTACATAGACAATTATTAGGTAGGGAGCTATGCAATTTTATATTAAAAAAGACCTTATACTCTTCAAATGCCAGGAACCTTTATGTTACCAGTTCAATTTTTGACTGACAAAAAAATATCCTAGCAGGGACCAAGATAGTTCCTTTCTCTCAGTATTGCTACCTGTTTTCTGAGTCTCTCCTTTCAATGCGCCAAAGCTGTTTCCCGTCACCTTTAGAAACAAATGGCTAAACAACTCAACACAAAGAAATACACAGTGAAGGACTGCTAACCAACCAGCAAAAGTACAGACACACGGGGCTTCTTCCTCCTGTATTTTTCCCAGTTTTGATAAGGAGAGAGCTGGCAAGAAAACAGCCAAGGGAAGATAAAGTTTTCTACAGCTTCGTTTTATGAGAGGGCTGGTCTGGGCCAGCCCTGTTTATTTTTGTGCACTTCGAGATATTCTTGTCCTGTGTGACCTGCCTGGGAAGCTGGGGTGCATGCTCAGGAGTGGTAAGTAGTGACATGGGGTTTTTCAGCCTTCTCTACCTCCTCACCCCTCCCCCAGCCCCTGGGACAGTGTTGATACATCCAGCCACTTTTGGCCCCTGTTTCCCTGCCACAAAAATAAATACTTTGGAAGCAGAGCCGGGGCCCGACTGGGTAGCTCAGTTGTTCGGAGTGTCCCCTGCACAGAAGGGTCCACACTCGGTTGGGGCATGCACAAGACGCAGGAGTGAGTGGGACAACACATCGAACAAATTGATGTTTCTCTCTCTCACTTCCTCTCTCTCAAAATCAATGAGTAAAAAAACAGTTTAAAAGAAGCACAGTGAGAAAAAAACCTTTTCAAAAGGATAGTTAGGTTATGACTTTCCAGGGTTATATATTTTTCACCAGACGATTCCCCCTAAAAGTTTTGTCTCAGATTTCTCACTGGAGGTCTGAAGACCTAAGAGGCAGCAGGGTTATGAGCATTTCTAAACGGCTTCCTTCCCGATGAAACATCCGCGGACCTAGGTACTGCCACCCTCAGGCCTCTCCCAAGCGGCTCTTCGGCACTCAGAGCGGATGAGTGACACCTGAGGCCCGGCCTTGGCGCGTACTCCAGAGTGTGAGCACGCACCGAATGACTCACCTTACGCTCGGCGCTGGAGGAGCCCATTAGCTGTTTCTCATTACAGGGTGGCCTTTAACCTCCAGTCTAAGGGGGCTTAACGAGCAACGGTCTGTCGAATTTCAGGATTTCATGCCACCGCTCTGGTTTCCAGGGAGGACACACACTGTGTGTGCCGCTAGAGAAAACCAGGCTGAGCTTGCGTCACCAGAACTGTAATGCCTTGAAGCCAAATGATGCAGTATTTTTAGTTTTAATTACTGGCTTGCTCTTCGCCTCATCCCCACCCCCCGCCCAACGACCTCCCTCGCCTTCTACCAAGAATCCTCCTTCAGTCTCTTCCCGTTAGCAATCCAAATGGCTACATAGATCTTCACGATTTTCCACACCTTTCACTCTTCAGTAAAAGAAAGGGAGGAGGGAAACATCAAAACCAGTGAAGCTAGTTTACATCTCTTTTCTCCTGCAGGGAAAAGATCTTAGCAATTTTCTAAGGGCTGGAGAGAGAGGTAGGAGGTGTAAAAAACACCCTACCTCCCCCAAAGAGGCAGTTCTCTACTTCAAAAAACAGCTGTGTAAAAATATCTCCCAAGAGCAGCCAGCTGTTTATTTATAAATCTGTGCGCAGGGAAGCTTTATTCCTCCTAAGTGTTTTCAAGAACACGCCTAGTGTTTGGGTGAGAGGGGCCCTGGGTTGCTGGCTGTGAGCCAGAGATCGCTGGCTCCTTGGCCACAGGGTGGGGGTGGATCACAAAAGGATGATGAGACTGGTGGCCGTGGCGGGCGCACTGGCTTCAGGATGGACGCCCAGGGCTTCAGCCTTTTCCAGGCGGCCCTCGGGGGAACAAGGAGCATCTGCCGTTCCTTCTCTGGCCCAGCAGATGGTGCTGCCAGCCCAGCGCTCGGGCCTCCGTTCGCCCGCCTGCGCCACCGGCCCCCCACCCTCCGCTTGCAGATGGCTTAATCAGGACTGGCGTCCCTCCCCCCACCCCGGCCCTGGCCCCGCCCGCGCGGTCCGGGCGACGCTGCGGACCGGGAGCCAGGCAGTCAAGTGTTCCTGCGTACAGCAGGTAGCCTGGCAACTGAGAGCATAATGCCGAGCAGATGGTGTTCGCACGGCGTGATGGACATCACACACGACAGCCTGAGACAATCCAGGAATTCCCTGGTGACTCGAGGCCCTCTTTACACAAAATGAGTTCTCTCTCCAGTGCCGTGTATCTCTGGGGTGATCTCCCCCGCTCTCCCACTGACACTGAACTGGTTTCTTATTACCGACTTTGCTTGCAGCGGTGGGAAGGGAGATTGCAGGGGGTGGGGTGGGGGAGGAGGTGGCAGGAAACGGAAGAGCTGGGAGCGCGAGCGCGAAGAGTTGGTGCGGGGCGCGGGGTACCCGGGAGAGGAGGGAGAGGGGCGTGAACCAGGCCCCGGGAGGACCCTGCGGGAGAGATGTGGTTCTCCGTAGCCCTGGGTTCACAGAACCCGCGAACAGAGGCGCGCCTCGGCTGTCTTTGCAATCGCGTGGCCTGCGAACAGCCTAAATGAAATTTAGGATTTTACTTAAAAAGTCCCCCGGGGCGTAATTTAGCCTCTCTACTCGAGCCTATCTGCTTACAAGTCCTGAGGGCACTGTAAGGAGTCAGGAGTGGGCCCGTGCGTTCCTGGCAGGCCAGAAAACGCCTCCCGCGCAGGCGTCCCTAACAAAGGAACCGCCAAGGTGGCCCCGGGCGCGGGAAGGGCGGCGCAGGGGGCGGGCGGGAGAGCCGCTCCGGATGCGGGGTGGAGGGAGCCCAAGTCCGCGGACCGCGCGCTCGGAGGCGCGTTTCCCCGCCAGCGCCACTCCGTGAGCCAGTGGCTGGGAAGGCAATGGGAGTGGAGGGCGCGGGGGGTCGGCAGGGGGCGCAAGAGGGTTGCCCCTATAGGAAAAAAGTACTAATACGTCAATAAATAACAAAAAGTATGTCGGGGTGCAGAAAAAAAAACCCGTGCTTTTCACGCACACTGAATTGGATCAAGTAATTAAATAAAAAAGTAAATCAATTCCAAACGGAGCTTTGCCTAGATTTCATACATCAAGAGCCTTCCACATTCAACCCCTCACCAGAGTCCAGAGGTTTTCCTCTGCAAAGGTACGAATCTAATTGTAAGTTTCCGATGGTGGAGGTCAGGCTTCTCGGAGACACCACACGTGCTGGGAGGGAGTTCAGCAGTTTCATGCTGGAGAGCAGCAAAGGAGGAATCCCCTTGAATCTAATTGTAAGTTTCCGATGGTGGAGGTCAGGCTTCTCGGAGACACCACACGTGCTGGGAGGGAGTTCAGCAGTTTCATGCTGGAGAGCAGCAAAGGAGGAATCCCCTTCGGATTGGAAGGAGGCGCCTGGCTGTGCCTCCCTGTGCTCAGGGCAGGGAACTGGCATTCTGAGGCTTGGGATGCCATCTGACCTCTCGGTCTCAGTCCCCATTGCCTCAAATGAAAATCATATTCCGGCCCTGGCTGGTGTAGCCCAGTGGATTGAGCACAGGCCTGCGAACCAGAGGATCGCGGTTCGATTCCCTGTCAGGGCACATGCCTGGGTTGCAGGTCAGTTCCCTGCAGGCCAACTCCCAGCAGGGGATGCATGAAAGGCAACCATACATTGATGTTTCTCTTCCTCTCTAAAGATAAATAAATAAATAAAATCTTAAAAAAAAGAAAATCATAGTCTGAAGACTTTTCCTTGACAGTGGAGAAACTTTGCAGATGAAAGAGTTAATGAAACCCTATAGAAAACTATGGCTTAAGAAGAGGCTACCCCTCCCCTTCTAGCAGGCAACAGCAATGGGCCAAATCATCAGTTCTCAAAGTGTGGGTCTAGCTCAGCAGCGTTTGCAACACCTGGGAGATTGTTAGAAATGCAGATTCCAGGGCCTTACTCCAGGCCTACTGAACCACAACCTCTGGGGCTGTTTTAACCAGCCCTCCAGGTGATTACCATGACTCCCAGTTTGAGAATCACCTGGGCAGATTACCCTGGTTTATGGGCACTGACTGCAAGGTGGGACTTCCCAGTTCTCCGTGCCCTGATGAGATTGCAAACCCTGCATTTTCCAAAGCAAGTCAGAGTGCTGAGTTGCTTAGGTTTCTATTGCAAATTCTTCTGCCTTTGGAACAAAATTCTCAAATTTTCAGATTTCAGAGGACTGCTCAGGCACTGCAAGCCCAAGAATNTCACCTGGGCAGATTACCCTGGTTTATGGGCACTGACTGCAAGGTGGGACTTCCCAGCTCTCCGTGCCCTCCGTGCCCTGATGAGATTGCAAACCCTGCATTTTCCAAAGCAAGTCAGAGTGCTGAGTTGCTTAGGTTTCTATTGCAAATTCTTCTGCCTTTGGAACAAAATTCTCAAATTTTCAGATTTCAGAGGACTGCTCAGGCACTGCAAGCCCAAGAATTCTGAAAGGAGCCATGACCGTGATTCTTCCAGGAAGGCCAGGACTCCTGCAGCTCTGCTGTGAGGCCGAGGAGCAAGCAGCCAAGACCCAGAAGGGCGAGGCCGGTACACTCCCTTGCTCAGCGAGCAAGCATCAAATGGCCGTGAGACTTCCTGTCCCTCCGTCTGATTTAAGGCAGAACTATGGAGAGGTAGGGTTGGAGGAAAGTCCCTTCTGGATGGAAAGGGGTCTTCAAACATGGAGAAAACAGAGGCAACAATGGAAGAAAACAACTAAGCACTTATGAGGCACCTATTATATGCAAAGTACAAAGTGTGGTCCCCTCCATAATTAGACTCATATTACCGGATAAAAAAATCCCAAGTCTCTGACAGGCTAGGTGACTTGTCTGATGCCCCACAGCCAGAGGTGGTGTCTTTGGGATTTTGACTTTGCCCCCAACCAGAACATGCATCTGGTTTAAATTGTGCAGACCACCCAAGAGGGCTCTGGAGAAAAAAAGAAATGGAAGGGGGTGGGGGAGAGAGCAAGGGCATGGAATGAAAAGGTAGAAACTCTCTTGGGAATCAAAGGATGAAAATGAAATAGCCCGAAAATTGTACGTCATTTTTCATAGGTACCTGATTCCCCAAATTAGGATACCTCTGTGCTATCAACTTTGCCGTTTAAAGAAAGAGCATAAGGTAGCCCAATCCACTGTAAATGGAAGGAAGGAAGAAAATAAAATAAAACCATAGCGTTCCCTTTGAAGTTGATCAATTGTCAGGGCAGAAACTGGGTTTCAGGATGGTGGTTTCCTGTACAGAATTTCTTTGTCCGGACCAATTTCTCACTGTGGGTTTGCAGGATTGCTTACAATAAATTCACAGCAGAGCCCCAGCAGGGCCTGCCCCATAGAAACACCTCAGTTTTGGCAGATTATTGAAGAAGGTTGGATAAAAAGGTTTGTTTTATGATGTGTGGTGGCTGTGTCCCCAAGACAATTGAGTTTTGAGGCAGTTTAGCAAGTTAGGAAGCTTCTCACTGAAATGGCAGTAACTGGAGGTCCAATGCTAAGCTGGCGAAATGGGTTTTGCGAGTTCTGTGTTCAACCCCTAAGGAGGAGCCATTTACATTGGTGGAACCCAACAGGCCCAGGTAGAAACTCGGCTCCATCCAGTGATGGGCCCTCCCCCGACCCCGCCAATGCAACAAACTGCTTGTTCTTATTACTGCTGCAGCTACACATACCTGCAGCTGTGGAAAGTCAGGGTGAGGGGAGTGGGCTGTTTCCGGTTCTCGGTTAGCTCCTGAGATCGTGGGGACTAAGCCTTTAAACTCGCTCGTCTTTCTAGGCTCTCAGTGAGAAGAATGCAGTGCTCACCTAGACACTGTACTATTTAAAAAACACGTTTTGTTGATTTTCCCTCTGTTCACTGGAAAAATGTGAAAACGCTGTATAAGAGCATGAAGAAAGAAAATGCAATACTCATTTTTAACACTCAAAGGCAACTCTGTTAATATTTTGAGGTGTTTCTGTATTTGCTCCCAGCCTTTGCCCCATCCCCCATACAATAATATATTTTCCATGCTCACGACCACGGTATGTACATGGCATTTCTTACTAATTAACATAAGAAAGGACAGTTGTCCAACTTTATAATGCTTACAAAGTTATAATTTCCTGGTAGAACAATTCCTACAAGGTCTGTAGGGTTTTTTTTTTTTTTTTTAATGTTTTCAGCACAGAGCTAGGTCCTCAGTTGCAACAGAATGGCTACTGTTGCATTGAGCTGACGAAGGAACCAGCTGGGACGAGTTCTGGCCTAAACCAGTATCACGTATGACTGGGGGGCAGAAAAAAGATGGCCCTACAACAGACTGCCTGTCCGAGCTACTGAATGGAGCCTCTGCTGAGGAATAAAGGGTTAAAGTTGGCAGTCCTGTGCAAGATGGGAGCTGCCATCAGCCACAGGAAGGTCAGGCTTTCAAGGACTTTCTTGGGGGTAAAAACAAAAATACCACTTGTCCTTATCAGTTCTTTGTGCAAAGTTACCATAGGTCCCTCCAGTACAACACAACTTTGAGAATTATGCGTTTCCTCTGCCTTTGATGTAAATTATAGAGTCCTTCTGATCTCTTTGTTGTGGTTAATTCCACCACCAAAGCAACTCTAAATTGGTTAAAAGTTCATTAGTGTGCAACAATAGGAGCTTGATTAAACAAATTATGGTACATCCATACCCTGAATACTAGGCAGCCAATAAAAATCATGCCTTCTCAGACCACCTAATCACTCAGAGAGCTTACAATATATAGTTAAGAGGAGGAGAAAAAGCAGTTTCTAAATCAGCTGTCACAGAATAATCATGTTAGACAAGGATTATAGCTATTTTTATTTTATACTTTCAGTCTTTTATTACGAATAAATACTTAAAAAACCTGTGCTCTAAAAAATAAAGTCTGTAAATTGCAGAAAGAAAGAAAGAACGAAAGAAAGAAAGAAAGTCTGTTTCCTATGTGTTTGTTTTCAAGGGTTCCAAAATTCTGAGGAGGGATGAGCATCCCCTAGTTCCTGAGCAGCTGGTGGCTTCTTTGTGGAGGAGGAGGCACAAGCCACACCCTGGGCCAAGGAGACAGCAGAGCACGGGGACCCGATTGTGACAGCACCCACCTGTGCTTAGGGAGGGGACTGAACTTCCCAGAGGAAGTGATGTTTCAGAAAAGCTCAGACAGACAAGAGGAGACTGGCTGCTAGCGCGGAGGGACAGGGATCAAAGACATGGACACATTGCATCCTGAAATCCCATTTCTGAGGACTCGCCATCTCATGGAAATTCATAGTTTTGTGCAAAGATGTATCCTGAATAGCCTGAATGACTTAGAATAGCAAAAAAGTAAAAACAACTTAAATGGTCAACATTCAGAGGACTTATTAAACAATACTACACCCCCTCCCACCAAACCAAACAAAACAAAACACCAAAAACCTCAAAACGGCAAACCTCACAAATAACAGTTAGTCTAGACAGACATGGAACGCAGGAGAGGGACCCTGTGCACTCCAGGGGGCCCCGGCCCAGGCCTCGGCTGGGCCTGGGACTCTTTTGACCTGAGCCCACCTTCAGCTCTGGAGTGCGAAGCAGACACCTTACACGCAGTTCTCTGGAGACCTCAAGACCTGAACGGACTGGGTTTGGCTATGGGTTCAGCAACGAGGCCGGCTTTTCATGGCTGCGACCAAGAACCCGCCAGTCCCAGCCACGGCTCTGAAGGGCCCTGAGCACCTTCCCAGAATTCCCTGTTCCGCGGGGACAAGCTGTTCTTTGGGGCACCACCACGCTCTCGGTGGTGTTTTCCCTTCAGCGACGGCTCTAAACCGCAGAGTGTGGCCAGGGCCAGCCCAGCCTTTTGAGTTTAAGAACTCGGGAAACAGTGAAAACTGTCTTTGTCCCCACGGGGGGTTGTCATCTCCTCCAGGGCTGTAAGGAAACCCCAGCCCCAGGGGCGTTGAGGCCCGCCCTCCAGAGGTGGGGACGGCACGCATGGGGCTGCTGTAGGACACGTGGCCTGCGAGTGGTTTGTCAGCGGCTTCCGGATTTAGGTTTTCACCCATCTGCTGGCTGCCTTTCTTCCCTCGATTTAAAAACCGGGAGCGGGAGGAAGGCGTCTCAGCTGTCCTCAGCCCAGCTGAGCGGAAGAGTTCCTCCTGAGCAACCGTTCCCCCAAATCGTCCCTTTCTCTTTATGGCCTCCCTGCTCCCGATGAAGTCATCACAGCAAAGATTACATAACGGATGCAGAGCCCATTCTGAGTTAGCCCGGGAGCCAGGCCAATGTTTCCATTTATAGGCGAGTGCCCACCGCACTGCCAAGTGGAACTCTCTGCCGCCGCAGCCACTATGGGACAGCACTGGGGGAGTGGGGTTCAGAGCCCAAGGGCGCTTCCTCCCACACCTCCATCCTCTGCGCAGCCCAGGCAGGGTGGCTGGGGCCTCCAGCCCGGCTGCCTGGGAAGAGCCCTTCCTGCGAAGCTGCTGAGTCTTGGCCCCGCCCTGCTCTCCCCTCCCAGCAGAAGAGGGTTCCAGAGCAGGTGGGGGTCCGTGTCAGCTGCGCTGCTGGTTTTCTGGCTGCTGAAGCCACCTGCTTTCCAGGCCAACCAGGTGCGCTCACACCAAGGCCCGGAGAGGAGGCTGCCCTCCCCACAACCTGGGAGCAGGCCAGGCTGGCTGCACTGGGGGGTTCGAGGAGGCCGGGACGCGCGGAGAGCACGAGAAAGTAGGGGCCAGAAATCTCACTGAGAAAGCTGGGGTTGGAACTTTAGGTATTTAGAGATTTGGGCGAAGAACCAGGATCTTAGAGGAAGCAGGTCTAGGGGAGGGGCTCACAGAGGGTCAGGCAGGGCCTGTGGGTGGTTGGGGACGGGGGTCCATCAGGACCCTGGGCCTCACATCCCGAAAAATTCTTTAAACAAGAGTTTATGTAGAGTCACTGAGAAATGCCGATAGTATGGAAAGATACCTTCTGTTTCATAGCTCTAAGTTGTGCCCTGTTATGAGACCAGACCAAGCCCATTATGACTGATGGACTTTCAAGTCCAAGTTTATCTTTCTAAGTCCCATGTTTATCTTGTGAAGGGTACAATTACACCACACTGTACTTTAAAAATAAAACAATACTTTGTTTCTTTTTTCATTGGCACTGGCTCATTTTGTACAGCTACCTGGTAACGCCAAAAACCAGAACTGGCCCAGGTCTCCTGTTAAGCTTGAGAAGGGTTGGGGATGAACTGGGGTAACAATGGTCCTAAAAGAAACGCGACCTCAACGAGTCTCCTGGGTTGCCCTGGCGTTGCACGCACGCTGCTCCTGACTCTGCCCCACACTCACACAGCCACCTGGGAAGGGAACCTGGGAACAATCAGGAATCATCCTCTCCACAGTCTCAGGCTTCCCGGGCCTTTTATCGGAACTTCCCCCAGGTGGAACTTCCCCCAGACTCAGCAGAGCTTGGCCCCAGATGCTGGCCCCTGTCATTAATATGAACACTAATGCGGACTTAGAAACTTTCTGTGGGGCTTATATTTCCAGCTCAGATTTTGTTCTTTCCTTTTCTTCTTTTTTTAGGAACCGGCACATGAGGATAAGCTGATTCCTTTTAGAGAAAGAGGAAGGGAGAGAGAGAAACATCCATCTGTTGCCTCCTGAACACACCCTCACCGGGGATTGAACCTGCAACCTGTTGGCGTCTGGGATGGTGTTCCAACTGTGCTACCCGGCCAGGGCAGATTTTGTTCTCTTAATGGTCAGTCCAGTTCCTCAGCCTTAACGAGGGAGAACACCCTGTTCCCAAATCACCACCTTTTGCTTTGGATAAAAATTAGGTTGGTGACTAAATACAGAGGTAGATCCTAGAATGTAGGTGATGCTGAGGTGCACCTTTCACTCTAGTGAGGACCGAATTCACTCCTGTCGACAACAGGGATGCAGACCTTCGAAGATGGAGGTGAGAGGCCAAATACACCCTTTAAAAGCATAAATGTTCTTGTTTCATTACCTGGGACGTGCCGCTAATTTCCTCTTCGTTTCTACCAAAAGCTAAAGCCGTGTGTGACCTCCTTACCAGGAGAATACCTCCAACGCCCGGCCCTCCTCACTCTCTCCCAAAGTTCCTTGTGATAACTCGTCCCTTGCCAGCCGGCTGGACACTCCCTTTTGCTACTCTTCCCAGGCCTGGGCGAGCTCTGTGAACACGCACTGTCCGCCTGGGACCGAAGACCTCCATTAAAAGCGCTCAGGACCACCACTTCTTCCCAACTGCTTGTGGGAAGAAGAGGGTGGGGCCAATGGATGCTGGGGCAGGACAGGGAGCTCTACCCTGCTTGGTGCAGGGGGCCATGAGCCTGGGACAGCTCCCCCACACTAGGGTTCAGAGCCTGGTCTTCCTTTCCTGGGGACCCTTTTTCTGAGCTATACCCTGGTTTCTCTGACCTGAGTCCAACTAGTTACTTTGCTTCTGCCCTTGTGTTTCTTCTCTTTTCTGTCCTCCCCTATCTTAAGAATAGACAATTTCTCAACCAGCGTGATGACATGCTTCCCAAGGCAACCAACCCTTTCCTGAAGCTGAAATGAAGTATGAAAGGCTGGATGCCCGCTGAGGAGTGGGGAGGTGGGGACGATGAACTGCTCAAGTGAACCTCAGGCCTGTCTCAGGTCCCCATTACATGACACAGGAAGAGCCAGCGAGAGGGAGACTTAGTCTTAGTCTCCCCTGGGGGACTTTTCACTGGAGATCACTTTCTGTCCAAGGGCCACCTCTTTTTTTTCTTTGAAAGATTTTATTTATTTATTCTCCGAGGGAAAGGGAGGGAGAAAGAGAGGGACAGAAACATCAATTGGTTGCTTCTCGGTCCCGGTACTGAACCTGCAAACCAGGCTTGAGACCTGACTGGGAATTGAACCGGTGACCTTTCACTTTGCGGGACGACGCCCAACCACCTCAGCTACACCAGTCAGGGCTGAACCCCAACTCCTGATTCACATTTAGAAGCATGTAGAAAAGGCTGACAAGGCCATGTTTTCGTCCCTTTTTTGATGTAGTTGTAGGGAATTTCCAAAAAAAAAAAAGAAGTCGCTGTTCCCCATTAGTCAGTAAGTAGAAGCCTCCAGAGAGTGGACGTCCATGTCCAGGGTGCAGTTAGAAGTCTCATGATGCGGAGGGGCAGCCCCTGTGGCATGGAGCCTTGCCACCAGCACGGCGGAAGTATCCGAAGCTACGGCAGGGTCTGGGTCATGCTCAGCACCTCCTACCGGCTTCTGAGGGACACAGCCCAACGCGTCCCACTGTGAGATGCGCATGTGCCCTGGGGGAGGATCCGCTTTCCACATAGGGACTAAGCTGAGAAGGGCGACCGTTCAGTAAAATACAGGGTCTGGCAGAAGGAACGCCCCTGAGTGTGGTTGGGAGGGTACGTGAATGTCTCACACGAGACGGACAGCAATTTGACCATTTCACCTAAAGCGTCCGATGGTGTGCCTGAGTGTGGGACTGTCGTGTTACAGAATTACATGCTTATGTGATTCTGCAATAAAAGATTTTGATGTAATAAAAAGGGGCATTATTTGTGCTGGACCCTGTATATCGCCAAGGCTCTGACCTGCTATAAGGTCAGGGATCGGGTCTGAGGACACGGAGCCTCGTGCCCGTCACTCGAAGCCGCACAGTACTGCACAGCCCTTACTAGCATTTCCAGTCTCAGTCTCCAGGTCTTCGATCTGATTCTTTTTCAGCAAATATTCAGCTACAAGTAAGACAAACAAACAAACTGAATGAGCAAACAACTGACTTGCTTAATAGAATGCAAAAATCTATGCGTATGGGCTGTGTTTACAACTTTGCTTTGATTTCACCTGCAGGAAGATACCATCACTCCATGGCCCAAATGCACCAGAGAAACACACACTACAACCCTCCACCTGAAATCAGAGCACTAGAACATTGCAGGAAGGATGTGTAATACACCGTTAAAGCTTTCTTTCGACTCAGATAAGCATCCACTTTTTAAAAAGCTTGGGCAGCTCAGGGAGTCGCAAGGGCCTCCAGTACCCCAGCGTGCTGGCGGGTGGCGTGGTTGGAGTCTCAGAGAAGGGTAGCCAAGGCCACGGTCCTGGATGGACACTAAACACCCAGTGCACAGACAAGGTTCCCTTCTCTGAACAGTGGCAGGATGACCCCACGATCCCACAGGATTTCCATAAAGCCAGCCTGGTCAGACCTGGGTTGGTCGGAGCTCCATAGTAGAAAGGGGGCAGAATGGGGACACGGGACACAAGGGTTCTACAAATGTCTGACCCGGGGCAAGTCATCATAATGGGGACACCAGCCCAGGAGTTCTCTGAGGCTCCCACCACGCTCCAGCATCTCTAATTCTGTCTGGGAAGGGCTTTGTGGGTAGGCGGGGCAGCCTGCATGGAAGTGAGGTCTGATCTGAGTGAGTAGAAGAGGACGCAGGGGCAGCCACCTGCCAGGAAGTGGGCAGTGGCCCCCAGGCCCTGCTGACCAGTGTGCTGGGGTGTGTGGGAGCTACGCTCTGTGGGGGTCTGGCCACCGATGGGTCTGGCCACAGGCTCAGACCTCCAACCTGAAAGACCCACAGGGAGCCACGCTGAAGGCTCTTAAATGGAATAAAATGACAGGAGCATTCCTTGAGCAGGAGCACGCTGGTGTCGGGTCGAGTGGGGATTAGAACGGGGTGGACGGGGAGGAAACGGGGGGAGGCAGGGCTGGGAGGCAAAGGGACGCTGTCTGGGGCCCCGTTCCCGACTGTGGGAACTTAAGAGGAAAGAGTCCAATTTAACTGCATGGTATATTTGGGCAGGAATAAGAATTCACGCGCATTTTTTTCCGCATGCAACATGTGTATGTGGGGGGGTCCCTCACCAGACTAATGGTCCTGTCTCCTCCTGCTCATTTCTCGTCTCTGTTTTCCTCTTGGTGCCCTCACGTGGCTTCCAGAAACCTGGCAGAGAGAGTGACCCTTGCTCAAAAACCAGCATAAATATTTCCAGTTTCCCTTGTCTTCCCTGCTTTTGAAAAGCCGAGTTTATTTCAATGCAAATTTAGTGTACGGTAGCATGTTAGACCTGCCACCTGACTTTCCACCAGGAGCGGCGGAGCAGGGGACACGTGGACTCTGTTTAAAGCCCTGACCGTGTAACTGGGGCATGAAGACAGAGGGCAAACAGTGACAGGGAATAGGACCAATACTTTGAGAGGAAGCCTTTTCATTTTTGTGCTTCCTGAACTTATTCTCCCGACTTTCTACTTCCTGCTACACATTTCCCTGAGCTTTTCCCCCCCACAAGAACACCTGACAGTAATGGAAGTTGGATGGTGGCGCAGTGACAGGGTTTCAGTGGCAAGTAGAATTCACAACAAAGTGACAACTACGTACTTCTGAGGCTGAGCTAGTGGTTTAAGCTCAAGATTGGATTTTTTTTTAAGTCGGAAAATCGCTCTTGGTCTTCATGGGAAATCTTGTTTGCATCAGAAGTGTGTGATCGTTTCATAAGATAACTAATGTTGCATCTGCCCCATCCATCTTTTAGATGCAAACTAGAGATGGTAGTAAAAATAATTTCTAACCAGGTAGTTAGTTCATCACTGTAACAAGACAGTTAGGCCGCTGGAATTCATGATTAAAGAACACAGTTATGGTCCCTGGTAGAAACACACGTGGTGTCAGCCAGCTGGAGACGGGGGGTGGGGGGGTGTCCCCTCTGAGCAGGCGAAAACCTTCCCGTTGCAGGTCTTCCCACCCCTTAGTGACAGTGAGGAGAAGCAGATATTGGCTACAACACTCTGCAATTACCGCCCAGCTCTGGAAGACGGATGGCTTCCCTGGTTTGCTCTGTCTTTGCGTCTCAGGGAGGGGCTGCAGGCCTCCCCATCTGGCTCTCCCGGCCCTGTTACTACGGGTTTTCCTACTGTGTCCGAAGGTACACAGTTCCTCTGACGTCTGACGCTGGACCTACCCCTCCGCTCCTCTCTCCTTCTCTGATATAGAGGCTAGTCTTTCTGTGCATCCACCAAAAGTCACGTGTCACACTATGGTTATGTTTTCTTTTATTAAACAAGTAGAAGGGAGACAGACTGCTCTCTTTCCCTTGTCTGAGTAACGGTAATAAAGGGCCCTGGGCATGTAGGGATGGGGCACTGTTGGCGGCTGCTGTCCTGGGTTAGGCCAGCTCCTGTCAGCAGGTCGCCTGAGGGAATCTGGGGCCACCCGCTCTGATTTGACTTGGCGGCCAGATGTGCCCTGGGCCCCCTGAGTCTGTGCCCCCCTCAGCTGGGCCAGCCTAGGTTCTGGGGAGACACAAAGGCGTGGGGTGGGGGAGCTTGGAGGGAGACCCTGCCCTCAAAATGTGCGGGGAACTGAGTACTTCAATCTTTTAAAAAATACTTAAGCATTTTCTAGATTCCTGACAATCTCAAAGAAGTTAGTGGGTTCAGGAAAAAAGAATCCATTTAAACCCTTAAAACTGAATCCACATCATCTGCACCTCCGAGAAAGGAAAGGAACCTAGGAGTTGGGGCTGGGGGTGGGGGGAGGGCACAGAGCACAGGACGACTCTCCCTCCCTTTAGACAGGGAACTGCCCCTCCTGCGTCTGTACCCCCTTTAGTTAGAGAATGAGGTTGGTGGTGGTGGTGGTGGTGGTAGAGGAGGCGTGGGGGGAAGAACTTCAAGAAATCTCGTAGGATCTTGAGTCCTTGCACGTGGTTGTATGACTGGCACCTACAAGGAGCGGCAGGAACGCACAGGCAGGGGTGCCGGCCTGTGGAGGGGGCTGGGGAAAGGAACGGCGGTGACACCCTCAGCCTCCTTCTGCTCACCGGCTCCTTATGAGAGCGCCTCTGGTCCCGTCAGCCATGGGGCTCCTCAAGAAGAGTCCTTGTGAGTTGAGGGCTAGGCCCTTGAGCCACAGGAAGAGACGCTTCCTAGTTGGGGTTTCCAGGGCTGGTCCCCACCAGCCTCCCCGCCTGTCGCCTTCCTTTTCAGGGCTGCAGAGAAATAGGCCCACCCCTCAAAGTAGAGCCAGGCACCCAGAAGAGGGCCTCCAGGAGGGGCTGGGAGCTCAGAGGAGAGGAAATTGTCAGGTCAAGAGCCCAAGGGGGAAAGCACGTCTGGGACTGAACAGCAAACAGCTCACGGCGGGGAAGAAGGGGACAGAAGGACAGTGGGAATGACATCCCGGGGGGGCAGGGCGCAGTGATCAGTACAGGAGAAGGCTGGGCTGGGGAGTGTCCACACCCTGGCTGTCAGACATCGACCACCATCCCCAGCCCCCGAAGCGTAGGGAGGCCTAGCAGGGGACACTCTTACCTTGAGGTGTGCTTTCTGTTGTCTGCACATTTTGGGGGGTGGGGTGGGGGAGTAAAGTATAATAACACTATTGGGGTGATAGCTTTTCATTAAAATTTATTTTTCAAGTACCGATGATATATTAATTAATTAATATTATATTAATTTCAGGCGTACAACATAGCGATGAGACATTTTTATATGGGGTGAAATCTATTTTTTTTTCAGCCCGAATCCAACTAGCTTTGGAAAGTTCCGGAATTTCAAGCTGTGCTGCCAGGGTTTTGGATTGTGGAAGGGTAGGCAGCAGGAACTCGGGTCTCAACCTGACCAGAGAGGCTGGTGGTTGCCCTTGTTGAGGACGGCAAAGTCACCAGCCTGGCTTTGCTGGACGCAAGCACGGCCTCTCCTGGCCCTGCGTGCAGGGCATCTCCGGGGGTCACTGACCAGCGAACAGAGTGGGGGTGTGGTTTGTGGCTGCTTGAGCCCCTGAAGCTGCCAGAGGGCACCTCCTCCTCCCCATCTGCCACCCCCCCCTGCAGCTGCCAACAAGAGTATAACCTCACGGAAGCTCTAAACAGAGCTCAATGGAATAGAAGTTTTCTTCTTCAAAAGAGATTAGGAATTTGCTCAACGTGGGGAGAGACAAGCAATGGCTTACAAATGGGTAGTTACTATATTTACAAAGATACTATGAACGATGGTTATATAAAATACAGGCACAGTTCTTATTTCACCTAATGTTTTTGCATTCAAGGGTTTTTTCTTGTGTGTGTTAAGGCAGGCTTTCAAAACACGAGACGTACACATTAATGCCGAAACGCGGAGAGTTCCCACTCAGAGAAGTGGCGACTCCAGTACCAGGGGCTGAGGTGCGGGTCTGGTGGCACGGATGGACGGATATCCACGTGTGTTCCCCTCACCGGCGCTCTCACAGACCCAAGTGAAAATCTGACTGTTTTATTCGAGGCCAAGCCCAGCTGCAGGAGCCACTCGTAAACCTCGCCGCAGACACAGTGCCCGGGCAGCTGGGCTGTTTCCTTTGGCTCACAGGCTCGGTAACGGCCGAGGCTCCCCACCCCAACATCTGAGCAGTCTGGAAAGACAGGAGTCTGTCGGAACACGAGGAAGGGCGTGACTCCGAGGCTACGTGTGTGTGGCACCGGTTGCGTGAGCTCCCACCACTAAACAAAATCTGTTTCACACTCGATTCACAGACCTGCAGCCACAGGCTGATGGTCGAGGGTGCCCCTCCCGTGTGGTGGAGGCCTTGCTCCACACGTGGATAATGTGGGGTTCTGAGTGACGCAGGGGTCATTTCACAGTTATTTTGCATCATTATCCTTCCGTGACCTCTGTCTGCCCACCACCCCACATTGGACTTGAATAAGAAAATCAGCCCCCCACCCCCCAAAAAAGTGGCATTTATGTTATTTGAAATCAGTGTAAGAATAGGGAAAGATGGCAAAGACCCGCTATGGTTTTATTAGTACAGAAGAATTATTCACATCACCAGAGTGACAGTGAATTTGATCGTGCCCTGAAATGCCAATAGGATGCCAAACTCAGCTGTGGACAACACAAGGACGTCTGAGTGGTGGGACGCTTGGGGACTTGTCTGGGAGAGTCTAGTCCCCCAAGTGTAAGACAGCACGTTGCCCACCTGGTATCTCAAGGTGAAGTGAAGGGGAAGCAGGGGATGGCCTGCCCCGGCATCTCCGTGGCTACGGAGAAAGGGAAGAGGGCAGCAGTTCCCCAGGCCCTTCCTGGGTGGCATTGGAAGATTTAGGAACTTCACACAGGCGCTCTCTGCGGGGTCACTCTCCGTGTCCAATAAAGAAAGTCAATTGGTTCAGAGGGAAGGACAGAGGCCTTCCAGGCAGTGGGTCACCCGTGCGCCTGCAGAGCCCCCTCCCATCTGCCGCCTCTGCATTAAAGGCCCACCAGGCAGTCTCTGGAAACAGCCCTGGGTACAGTTTCGGGCCTCCTCCCCCTTTGCTCCCAGGAGATATTAAACCTTAAGTCCTCTTTGAATCTGAGTTAGGTGTGGCGCCGTATCTAAACCCCATCTGTCACTTGGAAACCTGACCCACTGGAATTTCCTCCTCCATGGACCCCAATGCTGGGGGCTTCCCCGGTGCCACCCAGAAAAATACATTTACGGGAACAGTTGGGCTCTCTTTGGGCTCAGGTAACGCAGACTGCTGTGTTTGGAATTCAAAAGTCGGTGAGGCACTCTCATCCTAGTACTTCCCTTCCTCAAGTCTCATCACTGCTGATCTCCCCGCCCCGCCCCCATTTTTAACACAAAATGGGAGGAGGTGTGGGAAGAAGGGTATTTGTTTTGCTTTCACAATCCTGATTTGGGCCTCAGTCAAAAATGACCATCCTTTTATAGGCGGTGGGAGTGGAAGTGTCCACGTCCATCCAGGACAGCTGGCCAGCTGTCTCCCGTGCCCTGACCACTCCTTTCCCCACGTTAAACACTTTCAGATCTGAAACCAGCCCTCGCCTTTGGGCTCGGACTCTGGGTCTGGCATGAAGAGCGGGCAAAGGGTGGGTCCTTAGTGCGGGCAGGGTGGGTCGTGACCCATAGGTATGGTTTGCCAGATAGCGAAGGGGCTCTTAAAGGCATCTCCCATGTCGCTGTCTCAAGGAGACATTTCCATACATGGGCTGAGGTTTTCTAGGAGACGTCTGTCATACCAAACACATTGCTTGGAGTGGTCCTGACCCACAGAGCCCCTAACCCTAGAGGTCCTTAGTTTCTAAGGGGGTGGTACAGGGGACGGGTACATTTGGTGGACCCCAGGGAGCCCCTTGTGCCTGGTGGGAAGGAGAGGACACTGAACAAAAACCCAGCCCAGGTCACCGTTGCTCACAGCAAGTCACGGAGTTCCAGTGACATCTTTGACCTCTAGTGCACAATGGATCTGTTCTTAGTTCTTGTAGTGTCTGCATGGAAGGTTACGATAGAGTCCCTTCTGATAAAGAGAGGCTTGCATTCAAGCAGAGACCTTGGCAGAGCCCCATGTGGAAGGAGGCCTGTACTGCACCTATTACCACTGTGGCCTGGGCCCAGCAGAAACCGAGGCTCACAATCGGCAGCCTGACTCTGAAACAGACCTGCCTCCTCTCCTTTGCCTGTGACTTAGGGATAGTCAGATTCTAACTTTCCTAGCAGGGAGAGAGTTCAATGATTTCTACAACATGGTATAGGCTGCTATCTTTAGGTTCTCCCTAATATACCGTACGTATTTCATCAACTCTGAGACTCACACATGATTTTTGATTTCAGAGATCTAAAAATGTGTACTTTGGGCTCAGTGAGACAGGTATTTAGGCTCCTGTACAACCAGCAGGACCAGAGTGGTGGCCCTCCTCTGCCCATGGGTGCCATCCACCCTGGACAGAGCCGTGCTCCCTCTGTGCAAACGGCCCACCTGCAAAGGGGGAGTACCGACTGCCACTCTTCTCTGAGGACCAGGCGAGGACGGTCGGGGGAAGGGGCCGTGGACCATGGGAAACCCTGGAAGCCAGGGCTGTACTCAGAGCAAAACTTGGCACAAACATCTGTATTTTTTAAATAATAGCTAAAAAAGCCTTTACCACATAACACTGCACACATTTCTCCCAAGAGAGCACGTGTACAGATAAGATGTAACACGGCCACTCAAATAAACCCAGGACTAGCACCAAAATGATTTCAGAATCATTCTAGAAGGAAAAAAGCTTGGGGCAGGCAATCATTTTATGGGAAGAAAAATGAGCCTCTGCACTTCCAACCCGAGTTCTTCAGGACACTAACGCTGATGTCCGTCAGCTGCTTCCTCATGGTGACCCGAGAGGAGCTAGAGGGAGAAAGCAGAGGGAGGGGAAGGCCAGGTTTGGCAGGCTGGGTGGGTTTTTGCGGGGGGACCTATTTGCTAGGTCAGGATAATGGGGTACAATGCAAATCTGAGGGACTTACTCCTCCTGTCTTCAAAAACACGTGCAGCAGTCTTGAATCTAATTCTGAGAAGGGCTCAACTAACGAAAAAACACAACTATGGAAAGACTGGGTACCACGTGACCCTCCTTCCTTCCTTCCTTCCTTCCTTCCTCCTGGTAGAAATTACACGATTCATCATTTTAATCATTTCGGATGTGTAATTCGGTGGCTTTAAGTCCACTCACACTGCTGTGCAGCTTCCACGCTGTCAGTTCAAGAACCGCCCCATCATCCCAGGCAAACTCTGTGCCCAGGAAGCAACCTTCCTTCCTTAGTGCTTCCCTTTCTTTCTTTTGCTAGGATCATCTGAACCGCCATTACGGGTATGGATGCAGATTTGGAAAAGAATGTGACAAATGCTTCATGGGGAAAATCCTGGCCAAGAGGTGAAAGATGAGTTTTAGAAGCTGGGATGAGGACTTTTATAAACAGGCCTTTATAACCCAGGGTCTAAAACTTACCGTGAAAATAAAATATGATTTTACAAAATGACTAAAGGGGAAACATTGGTAATAGGGCAGCTGCACACCTTTTATGCTCCTTACCTACGTCCCTCTCTGAGGCTGAGGCCAGAATGAATAAATTTGCACGGCTGCTCAAGTCTAACAGACCTTAAATCTTCTTAAATACTAGCCCTGTTCCCCTTCACTGTTTGCCAGTTGGTCCATCTCTCTTTCCTTTCACATGTCCACATTAATGAGCACATGTTATGAATGTGCCTGGTGCATGCCAGCCACTGTGGCTATGAGGATAGGCAGTGTCAGCCGGCCCACAGGTAACTCCCACTGAGGACGGAGACGGCTTCTGTAATAGCAAAATGCTGACGCTGACCAGGGGAGGATTAAGTCCGTCCTGGCTGGGGTGGGCAAGGGGTGGGCAAGGGGTGGGAGGTAACGACAGCCTCCCCAGCCAAGGCAGACATTGCCTGCTGTCCAACTACATGTGCCTGCTGTACAACTACATGTTCATATGCTGTGATGCTGACAAGTGGTGAATATAAAATTAGAGACTGTGGATGATACGAAATACAATGGTAGTTGAAAAGCAGAGTATTAAATGTCAAATGCCCTGTGCCTGCAACTGTGAAACTTAAGCGTAAGACGTAAAAAAATACAAACACGTAAGCAAAGTTGTTTTAGGTCAGTGAATTATGGGTGATTTTTAAATTTAAAAATGTAAACCTGCTCTTATAGTTCCTTCAAATATTCTCCTTCTTGACTCTAAGTTTATCCCCTCTCGAAAATTTGGGCCACACAGAAACATAGAAAAAAATAAAGGAAAACCACTGGTAATAGTGACTACAAAATGGTGATCATTTGGTAAAATTCTTCCCAAAGTATTCAGTCAACTGAAACGAGGATCCCATTATTCCATCGCATAGATGTGTTTTCATTTATTTAATTAACTGTCTATTGTTGGACATTTAAATTTCTTTCAGTTTTTTGACATTTCAATTCGTGCTAAATGAGTACTCAAGCTCTGGCTAGTGTGGCTGAGTGGACTGAGTGCCAGTCTGTGAAGTGAAAGGTCACTGGTTCAATTCCCAGTCGGGGCACATGCCTAGGTTACGGACCAGGTCCTCAGTTGAGGGCACATGAGAGGCAATCAATTGATGTATCTCTCACACGTGATGTTTCTCTCCCTCTCTTCCTCCCTCCCTCCCTCCCTTCCCCTCTCTCTAAAAATAAATACAAATAATAAAAAAAAAACCCTGGCTGGCATAGCTCAGTGGATTGAGCATGAGCTGTGAACCAAAGGGTTGCAGGTTTGATTCCCAGTCAGGGCACATGCCTGGGTTACAGGCCAGGTCCCCAGTGGGGGCCATGTGAGAGGCAACCACACACTGATGTTTCTCTCTCTCTTTCTCCTTCTCTTCCCCTCTCTAAAAATAAATAAATAAAATCTTTAAAAAAAAAATGAGTGCTCCAGTACGTAAACCTTTGTGCGCGCCTCTGATTATTTCCTTGGGACAACTTCCTGCAAGTAGTTCTGTGCCAAAGAGCATGGATATTTTTAAGGCTCCAGTTTTGGAACACATTCCCAGATTGCCCTCTGGAAAGATTTAACCTATTTACGCTCCCATCAGGAATACACGAGAGTCTTGGTATTACACATCTGATCCAATTTTTTAAATGACCAATTGCCCTGTGCAGTTACGGTTCTGTGTGTTTCCTTCCCAGTGAATTCAACGGAAGAGGCTGCACATAAGATTAATTAATTTACGTAGTGGTGCAAGCTTTTTCCTCCATTTCTTGTCCTCTACCTGAAGCCCAGTGAGCAGCCATGGTCAGTCCCTCTGTTTTGGAAGCACCACGCTGACAACAGATGTCTCCTGTCCTACCTCTCAGGGCGGGGGCTGCCTGAATGCCATAGACCCTGTTCCCAAGGGCTGTCACCTGAGATTCTTCAGCTGTCTGCTTAGAGGCAAGGCTCCGAGAACCCCAGTGAAAAGACGTGTTCTTGTTCCTGTAGTTGGCCTGGCCAGCTGGCCAGCACCAATTCTTATGAATGACAGCTGGTTTGCTGTTCCATATTTCAGCAGCCGTAAGCCAGGATAACACCTGTCGGCCCTGGGAAGAGAAAGAGCCTGGAATAACACTGGGGAAAGCCTGCTTTTGTTATCTGGCTTGGACCTCACTGGACCGCAGCATCTTGGATCATAGATAACCATGGCGGCAGCGAGGGCAACCGATCCAGTCAGACGCTGCCATGCTGTTACAACCGCAAACTATCTGACTCAGAGTTTCCAATGACTTTTTGGGTCCCCATGGACGTGGTTTACTACAACAGCAAAAAAGAAAGCCAGGTTGCTTGCCCGTGTTCGATAAACCTGACGCACGTGAAAGGGGGACACCAGCTTCTGCTGGCGACATTCCTGGGGCGGGGAATGGCTACCAAATTCTCGGTCATCTGAACTTTAGGCATCAGTCTACGGCAGTAGTGGAAATAGAATAAAACCCACCCCAAATGCTAATTCCGTAATTTCTCATCCAACGATGGTGGACACTGTGGGGTCCGAAGCTCGAGAACAGTTTTTGCACGTTTGAAATTACATTTCTAGCCCTGCAGAACTTACGTTACAACACCCTCACTGGCCCGAGGAGAAGAGAGGTCGGTGCAAGAGTGGGACATGGAGAGTTAACTCACAAGTTATTTGTTCATCTACGTGATGGACTCAGTGGAAGGAGAAAGCACCTTTGTGCCGACAACAGAAGCATGGAGGTGTCTGTGGAAGATGCTACCCCGAACCTACCAATCCCAATTTACTAGCTGTTTGGCATGTTCACGAAGTAACGCCCCTCCTCTGAAAACAGGTGCTGGCTTTGAAAAATACTATGTGCCTTGATAAATGGCTAATCACTTTTAAAGTCTATCATGGTGGTGAATGAAATGGACCTCTACTTTTTAAAAAGTAACTTTTATTGAATTCTCTTAAATTCACCAATTTCTCCCATCTCCCACCCGTTTCTTGAAACCACCAACCTGTGTGTCTATGAGTTCGTGTTTCCCCTTAGACTCTGCTTCTAGTGGAGATCACGTGATATTTGTCTGTCTGTCTTGCTTCACTGAGTTTACCGTCCTTGAGGTCCCATGCTCTCATACATAGCAAGACTTTATTCCTTTTATGGCTGAATTATATTCCATTTCATAATTCCATTTCATCTGTAATATACAATATTATATGTATTCTACACATTTGTTTATCCATTTGTACATCGATGGACACTTAGGTTGCTTATCTATATTGATTACTGTAAATGATGCTGCAATGAACACGGGCTTGCATGCATCTTTTTGAATTAGTGTCTTGTTTTCTTTAGATAAATACCCAGAAGGAGAATTGCTGGATCGCGTGGTAGTTCTGTTTCCACTTTTCTGGGGGAATGTCCATACTATTTCCATTTTCCATCCCCCCTGACAGTGTACTTGGGTTCCCTGGCTCTCTATTCTCATTAATCCTTATTATTTCCTATCTTTTTTATAATGCCCACCCTGGGAGGTGTGGCCTCTCACTGTGGTTTGCATCTCCCTGATGATTAAGGAGGTTGAGCATCTTTTCACGTACCCGCTGGTTTTCTGCACGCCTTCTTCAGAAAGATGTCTGTTTCTATCTTCTGCCTGTTTTTAAAATAGGTATTCAGATCTTCTGCCCTTTTTTTTTTTTTTGCTATTGAGTTGTACGAATTCTTTGTACATTTTGGATATTAGCCCCTATGAGATTATGACTTTCAGTTACTGTCTCCCATTCAGTAGGTCGCCTTTTCATCGTGTTGACGGCTTCCTCTGCTCTGCAGAAGCTTTTCGGTTTGGCGAAGTCCCACTTACTTTGGCTTTGGTTGCTTCTGCTTTTTGGTGTTGGCTTCAACCAACCATCAGTTAGACTCATGTCAGGGAGCTTCCCGCCTATGTTTCCTTCTAGGAGTTTTATGGTCTCAGCTCTTATGTTCAAGCCTTTAGTCCCTTTGCAGTTAATTTCTGTGTATGGTGTCAGTTAGTGGTCAGCTTCATCCTTCTGCGTGAGGCTGTGGACTTTCCCCAACACCATTTATTAAAGAGACTGTACTTTCCCCATTATATATTCTTGGCTCCTCTGTCATGGAATAACTGACCGTATATATGTGGGTTCACTTCTGGGCTCTCTGACCTGTCCCCCTGATCTGTGTGTCTGCTTTCATGCCAGTAACAGACTGTTTTAATTACCATGGCATCGGGGAGTGGGCTGCGTTCTAGATCTCTGCTTTGGAAAAGGATTTATTACGCCCCTCAAGACATACAAACCAAAGCTAGCAGGAGTGGTCCTTGTAACAGGAGCATTGCCAGAACTGTACCCGGGAGTCAAGTGCTCAGAACCTAAACCTTGAATGAACGCTGATGCACCAGCTAACTTTGTCCTCAGAGGGAAGCAGCCTTAGAAAAGTCGGTAATGAAATATTTCTGGAAACGATTTGGCTGTGTCTTAGCACTTCGGCTGTGCTAAGCTGGTTGAGGTGCCTGCCAGCCTGAACAGCTCTTTGCTAAAGCATATGTCTCCCTCCCCTCCCCCACCTGCAACTTTTTACTCCAGACTAGGTCAGCGTCGGACAGCTGGGCGCCGTGGAACAGTTGTTACTATGAATATCGGCACACAATATTCTTGAGAACCAAACTAAGAATAACTCCCCAAGGAAACATCCAGGTTTGCAAAGCCAAAAATCCCTGTTTTGCTCCCTAGGGTTCTCTCCCCACCCCCCGCCAACAGGCTCTCCAGCTCTGCAGGACCGGACGTGAATGCGTCTGAATGACTGACTCTCACACCAGTACAACACCCAGCGACAGCAGCTTGGAAGCAATTCTCACAGCAAACAGACACTCACAGTGGGACAGGAATGAAACCAGCCACCTGTGTCACCCTTGGCCCTTCACTCCGGCCTCACACTCGTGGCTCTGACAACGGTGCAGCCACCTTGCCAGAGGTCATCTGAGACTCTCTCTCTCCCTGCTTACTCTTTAGGTCTAATCCTGGGGAGAATCTGGGAGCTGTTACCTCCTTCCTAGCACCCCACCCGGTGTTTCATTGGCCCGGGCCACGCACCTTTCCCCCGGGTGGCTCTCCTCACTGGTGTCCCATCACTCTCTCTCATTGCCCTCCCATACGCCCCCCAGCCACCCAGTCACGGGACTGATGATGCGTGGATGCTTCGCCACCCCCTCAACTACAAGCAGGGTGAGAGTCGCATTCCCTAGCAGCACAGACTTCCCGACTGACCTCTCCAGTCCCTCCTGTGGACGGCCCTCACCCTGGCCCCAGGCTCACTCTGGCTCTACCTAACTTCCTTTATTCCGCTGATGTGTCTCGCTCTCTCCCATTTCCTTTGCCTCCAACCCTCCCTTCTCCTTCATTCTTTACCTGGCTAACTCCTTCTACTCACCCTTTAACACTGAACTCAAATGTCACGCCCAGTGGGTGCTCCTTGTCGTCAGCTCTGCTGCTTGCCTCCTCTCTGAGCATCTAAAGCACCCTCTGCTTTTGCTCTATGGGCCCCCTGACTGCCCATGTTACAACCGTGTGCTGGCCAGTCCTTCTCCCCTGCAAGGCTGTGAGTCTCTCGACAACTGTCATTCTGGTACTCAGTGGCCTCTTGGAGAGCCTGTCACACACAGCAGGGGCTCAATAAATGAGTGGTCGAACCAGTGACAGAAAACAGGTCTGTGACTGGTAGCTTCATATAACCTTCCTAAATTCCCACCTGACCCCTCCACAATGCAACTTTCGTTGTGCTTTAGGGGAGAGCCCTCTAGGTAAGAGCCATCTTACCTAGATGACGGTTCCCAGCAGCCATGGAAGAACTGGCAAGAGAAGGTGTGCTTCCCTTGTTGGCGGGTGTGGCCCACGTGCACACTGCTATAGAGAAGAACTGAGGAGTCAATGTAGAATCTTTAAATTTCTCTGGATAATATTTTAAGAGGAGGCTGCTACAGCTGATGCCCATGTGTTTGCAGAGGTGGACACCAAGCCTGAGGGATGCTCAGCTATTCACTTGACACCAGGCACAAAATTTGATCTGTGACTGAAACCCCTCTCCACTGGTGGTAGGTATGACCCACTATCACCTTTGGGGATCGAGTTTTTGACATAGTGGTTACTGCAGTTTTCCTTTGTCCTTCCCGGCCATGTTCCACTGTAGGATTATGTCCTGTGTGTTAGCAAGGACTTCTTCTGGCCCTCTCGATTCCCTCTTTTATTTTCCATCAACTTCTCCAGAATAGGCTCTTCCGCACTCTTACCCGTGCCTGCTGACTTGGCTTGTCTCTTCCCCAAGGTCCTCTCTACGGCTCTTTCCTTCCTCATTTCCCCGACCGTACTGAAGTTCCATGAAGACTGCCAGCCACTGACAGATACTGCAAGTGATATCCCTGTTTCTAAAATATCAATCACACATTCGAAGAATCACTGAGCTGGAAGGGACCTCTGGGCGGCACTGTACCTGAACTTCCTGATGAGAATTTACAAGACATTTTGTTAGATGTTTGTCCATCCATCCAGCTGTGAAAAATCACAGTGATTGATTGAGAGATCGCTTCTAAAACCAACACAATGTAACCAGAGACAGATGTCCAACACATCACAGTCACCCAGAGGGAATCTCTTCCTGCCCATTTGACTCGTGTTCTAATCCCTGATGTTCAAACTGACATTTGAGGGGAAGAGAGAAATGTGTCCAGATAAAACTCTCCAGCTGGAGAGTGTGGGGCGCAACAGTTATGACAGAAAGAGAAAAACCACAGCGGAAGAGCAGCGCCGTCGTTCCTCGGAGGGAACAACACCAACAGGGTCGGGGAACTGCCATGTGCCTCCTCGAGTACCAACACACTCAAGAACTAAACAACAGACCTGGTGGTCCCAGGGGCTCACAGCGGGGAGACCCCCGCCTCTCCCCCCTCCACAGTCCATCCCACCCTTGCCCAGGGGCTCAGCCTTCCTTCTCTCCTGAACTAGTTGTTCCTCTCACTGATTTTCTAGCTGATAGTAGGCTGTAGCTTTCACTCTAGGTGCCAGAACCCAACCCTAGGTCTTGGTCATAAATTACTTTAGCACCTAGGCAAACTGCCTTCGATTAATAGATTAGGAAAAGAATTAGTAGATGTGAGAGGCCATCTTCAGGTTTACTGGAGAGAATTGTTTTGTGTTTTCTTCACCTACATTTGCGCTTCCCATATTTCCATAGGAAGTATGCGTTATTTTTATGTTTGGGGAAAAGGGAAGTGATTTAAGCTACAAAATTACTTACATCTGTGCCTGTGGAAATACTGTTGACATTGAGGCGGAAGGAATGAATGAGGGAATAGTGAGGACTAGAGTAAACAACGAAGCTCGGAGCCCAGGCAACAACTCCCTTTCTCACAGGCATGAAGGTGAACACGACCTTGCTCCTGGGCCAAATTTCAGGACAAAAGATTAAACACAGAATTTATGAAGGTATGTAAAACAGACCACCTTTCACACGATTCCTGAGTGCTGTTAATCTGCTGGAGGGGAGGAGCGCTCCTCGGATAACAGATTTCCCACCAACGTGGCACTTCCCACGCTCTCTCCTGAGAACTTAGGGCCAAGCGGAACAAGGTGCAGGGAACTCGCAGGCAAGTTGTTCTGTAAGAAGCTGATGGAAGTCTGGGCCCTAATGATGCCCGGAGGTGTCGACCCGGAAAGGACCCTGGGTCGGGAGCTCTAAGGCGCTTACGTCAGTGAAGGCAGTGAATGTGATGACACAAACCCGAAAAGATGAGCTAAAAACTGCTGTGCGGTTTCTCTGATGCTGGAAGTTTGCATAGGAACTCACCCCAAACTTCAGAGACACGCCTAGGGTTTCGGTGAAAAAAAAAAAAATCAGCCGCACGAGCTCAGGATGGGACCTAGGGCAGTGGGTTACACAGAACGTGGGCTTTGGAGTCAGGCAGTCTGCTGGGTTCAGATCCCAGCATTTTGGGCAAATTATCCAACCTCACTCAGCCTGAGTGCCGATGGGAGGATTCGGTGAGGCACTGAGTGCAGTGAGTAGGGTAGTGCCTGCTCAGGGCACAGGAGTGGATGCTCAGTGCCCGCTGTTATTGGAACTGTTAACCGTGCCTGACGAGAGTTCCTTGGGTGCAGAACACCGAGGAGTCTCACTGCCCACACGAGCAGTGACAACTGCTAAAGTGACAAGGCTGTAAACCAAGTGAAATCCAATTTAAGCTGTAGGTTCGGGAAAGAAATTGTACCACCATAGTCCACATCGATCGGGAGCCATCGGGAACACTGTCCAGCTCAGGATGCCGTGGTGTAGAAGGGACATCTAGAGGCTGGAGGGTGTCCAGCTGAGTGACATGACAGTGAGAAAGAGCTGAAGGAACTGGAATGGGTCGGCAAGGGAACGTGAATCTACGGCAGGTCGTGGTAACACTCATCCGATAGGAGAACAGGGAGTTGGATCCCTCTGTTGTTCCAGAGGGCAGACCTCTCACTGACTTCAGCACAGTTTGCTGTACAAAAGGGAGGACTTTTCAGTGGATGTGACAGAGGAACAGACTGCTTGATGAAGCAGCAAGTTCTCGGTCATTGCAGCTGTTCACAGTCTGGGAAGCGCCCTCCCTTCCCCCTTTCCTACTCCGGCAGTCACAGCCTCTACTGCTCCACGCACCAGGCTCCCCTGCTCCCATTCATCACTATTGGGTCAAACGGAGGGCCTTCTGACTCCTCACCTTTTCCACTAGGGCAGAGAAGGCACATTCTTCTCATACACAGGCGCATACCCACCCAACACACCTTCACCGGAACCACCTGCAGGTGGGCATCTGTGCCACTCACTACTTGACTAGGCAACAAAGACAGGCCCAGCCTAAGCCCAGCAGCACTCAGGCCGGTGAGAGAACAGACCCCCAGACAGATCCCTGCACAAGTGCAGTGATGGAGATCGGCACGGAGGGAGGTTCAACTCACTCAGCCTGATTGGGGAGAGGAGGGCCTCGCAGGGTTTTTCCGGGACAGCAGATTCTGGAAGCTGCAAGGCACTTGGTTCAGGAGAGCATTAGAGGCCCAGGGACACTGTGAGCAAAGGAACGGGGTTAAGAAGCAGCCCTAGGGGCATCTCACATGCTGCTGGGCTTCGAAGGGTGGAGCACAGGACAGGAAGAGATGGGGCTGCAGAGACTGCAAGGGGCGAGTGTCCAGGGAGCCCCATGCGGGTTTCTAAGGGTTTGCACGCCACCTGCATGCACTTGCAATCTGACTCTTGCTCCAGCTGCAGAATCCCACCCGCTCCCTGCCCTCTAGGAATTACCTGTGGGATTGTTTTCTTCACCACAGTGTGTCTGCCCTGTTCCATGAGGGCAGAAACCTCATCTACATCGTTCATTGCTATATCCCCATGGCCTAGCCGGGTGCCTAGCACATAGTAGGTGCCCAGTAAACGCTGTGTGCCTCCACAGAAAGATTGTGAACAGAAAGGATGCGACCTCATAGGACTGTGGTGGGGTTTCTCTAAGGTGCTATACCTCTTGCTCAGAGCATCACCAGGCCCTAGTGAGGCATAATAAGGGGCAGCTATTGCTATTGTTATTCATTTGCATTTCTTGTTCTCCTGTCTCGTAGGTTTTGTGAGCCCACTGCTTATCCCTTTGCTTTTAGTGGCTGCTCTTGCTAAATAAATTTTGATGAGTAATGGAGTTTGCCAGGCAATAACAGCCCACTGAAGAAGTCCTCAAGGTACAGAGCATTACAGAAATATTCAGTATTGAAACCACAAAATGACCCGCAAAGGAGAGAATAGAGAGACGGAGGGCCTGCCTGGGAGCCCTCGGGCCCATCTTTGCAGTTTGCAAGCCCCCTGGAAAGTGCACCCCGTCAGGTGCGGCTCCATTGCTAGACTGGTGGCCAAACTTGTGCCCCCAAAGTGAACCCTGAAGAAGAGGCAAGTGGGAAGAAACTGGAGGGAATAAAGTTATCTGTGGATCTCACTCACCCTGCCAACCTGCTGAAGGAAGTTTATTCTGGTGGGGTGAGGCCAGGTCCAATTCCTTACCCTCCCTAAGGAGAGCAGGATTGGGGATGCATATTTGGTGGTCCCAGGGCAAAAGCCAGGCTTCCGAATCATGTGGGTTTCTCAGACTCCTCTGAGTGGTGTCCTCCTGCCTTTGCTAGTCCTGGCACTGGCTGATCTCAGTTCTAGGCAAACTGACCAGTGGCACCGGGTGCTGAGGATTCAGGGGGATCAGCACATTCTCCGAGAATCCAAGGACTTACTTGGGAACAACAATTTACCTTTTTAGAGCCCAGTAAAAAGGTCAACGCATTCCTGGTGGGCACAAATTTAGCTCCAGAGAGATTTCTCCTGCCACACAGGCCTGCTAGCAGCCCCGAGAAGAACTCAGCATTCTTTTCCTTTGTCAAGTTCCAAAAGGACACATTCCTTAGAGAAACCCCTGGCTTCTTTCTCCTCCCCGTAAATGCCTGCGGCCCCAGGCAGGGCTGAGGAAGAGCGGGGATTCCGAGCAAAGGGAACAGGATCTGGCCCAAGTCGGCTGCTGTGGGGCAGCGTGTTTAAACTGAGCTTGGAAGCACAGGGCTGAGGGGAGCACAGGGTTAAAACATACCTGATACAGGTGTGTGTACCTGGGCTTATGGTCGGACCTTGAACGGGAAGAGAAAATGACGCTTAGCAGTAAAAAGCACAGGGGCAGGTAAAATGAGTTCATTTGCCAAAATAAATAATATCGCCTAATTAATCTGAGAGAAGCTGCTCAGCACTGGATTTAAAAATCCCTCTCGCTGCCGCCCCTGTCTGTGCAGCTGAGGGTTGGGCCAAGAAGGTATATTTAGCGTCGGAGTGCTCACAGGACTGCGTCCTGCGGCTCCAAAGGACATTTCTGGAGTCACGGCTAAAGATATCTCTGCAGGTTCAGAAATTTGCGAGCATCTGTAAAGGCGAAGCTGTGGTGGCCAGCGGCTGAAATGGGCTCCCTTTCAGATGAGAGAGGCTGCTGAATGAACCACTTGCATGTACCAAGTTCATGGCAGGAAGAATGCACCTGACATGCTAAAAATAGCTCAGGTGGAAGCGTTGCTGTTGCTAAAATAACACTGAATTGATGGACTCCTTTTCTAAACCTACAAAGAAATGGGGGTGGAGGGGAGGGAGAGATTCCCAAAGTGTGTTGGAAGCCATGCTGAAGGGAGGGAAGTCATTTCCTGCCTTTACCACTTCTCACAAACAAATCGCTTCCCTATGCCGAGCCCACAGAAGGAGCAGTAATCGATACATTACTTTTTAATAACAGAAGACAGAAACGGCAGCACAAGGACACAGTGCATGCCTGGGTCTGTGGTCCTGCTGACCGGCCATCCCGCCGACCAGCGAACGTGTCCCTCTTGGTCAGGAACCGTTTATTTTTAAACATCGTTTTGCTCGTCTCCCCCGCCTGCCACCTCACGCGCCCCACTCATTGGCGCCCAGCGGGCAGTGTCCCTACTTCCTCGGGTCCCGCTCCTGGCACAGCTGCTTGCTTGAGTGTGGACAAGAGCAAGTGTGTGCCATGGCCTGTTGCTGGACAGAGGGGCCACTGTCCTTTCTAGAAAGGCTAGTGGGTCCAAGTACAATGTCCCTTGCATTCTGTGACCTAGGACACTGCCTCAGCTTTCCGAGTCTCAGTTTCCCTTTTTGTGTCATGGGAGGCTGAGGAAGAAGTCCCTGCTGGCCTCCTCAGGGTGCAGTGAGAGAGGGGGGCGGTAACAACACCGCAAAAGCAGTTTGTGAGCCTGACACAGCCCTTGCAGTTGCCAGTGGGCGCTGCACGGGAGAGGCTGGGAAGGAGAGCCACCTCACCTTGTGACGAAAGGTGCTGGGCACCCAGCCCGCCAGGCGGGGTCCTCTTCGGTGGGAGGGCACCATTGCAGGCAGGTAAAACTGGTGCTCCCATCCCAGCCCTCGGAGCAGCGGCGGCTCACTTGCTTGTAATATGAACGTGGGTCCTCACCCTCATCCCTGGCTAGCCTGCTGCTCCTTGGCGGGGGGCTCACCAAGTCGGGCTGGGCCTGGGGTCATTGGGGAGCAGGGACCTAGGCAGTGTAGGCCCAGCCCGGACGGGAAGGCTGTGGGGCCACCACCAGGGCCTCCCGGGGCCTGGTGCCCCAGGCTGGGAGGGCGAGATGCCCACCTTGGTGCGGGCAGCGCCCCTGGTTGCCACTGTTTGGCCATCATTTAACTGAGGTGATTCTTGTTTATTGTTTGTGATTTTTCTCTCCTCCCTCTCGTCTGTCTTACATATTACATCTAGGTCTGATGAAAAATTCTCTGCTCACCACGATGGTAGCTGTGATGAATGCAGTAAAAATATGCAAGGATATTGTCAACATCTAGAAGGGAATATTAAAAAATAAAATTGCTAGTTTCGTAAGGATGGTGGGACTATGAATGCTTCCCTCACCTCTTCCACACAGTCTATAATGTTGTTAAATAATCTTTAGAATAAAAAAAAAGGAAAGAACCGTAATAGGAGTTTTAACATTTTGTAAAATGGCATCCAGTCACCCTGATTTCGGCTTTACTGGGCTTGAAAGTGCAAAGTTAAAGAAATGCCACAAAGGCTTAAAGTATTTCAATGTAATAATTATAGTTGCAGCCTCTAAAACATTTCAAAGGTGGCTCCCTCCATGTCAAAGTGCCTTTTGGAGCGTAAGGCAATTGGTAGAGGGAGCAAGATATTCAGAAACTGGAAATCATATCATGGCTTTTAATTTGGAGAACCCTTAGTTAGACGTCTATAACCTTTTTCAACCAACAAAGAATTAAGTTTTATTGAATGTTTATTATGTGCTGAACACCGGGTGAGGTGTGGCGTGTTTCCCCTAGTTTCTCCTTTCTTCTTATTATGTGCTGAACACCGGGTGAGGTGTGGCGTGTTTCCCCTAGTTTCTCCTTTCTTCTGTGCTCCCATAAAGTGATTTTCATTGGTTGTTTTGTCAGGCACATTGCAGTCAACTTGGTTTGCGCGTAAATTTATTTTGTTTTTTTATTTTTATTTTTTAATTTTTTTAAGCGGGAGGTGCCAAGACAGTGACAGTGAGGAGAACTTCTGTTGACTTGTGGTTCCCCAAATAAACAGCCACAAGCCATCACAAAAGAAGGTTTGGCACCTGGGGCAGCAGGCCCCACCCCACTGCTTCTTCAGGGTCCGAGGCCCCCACAGCTGTCTCTTCAGGATACGACCCACCCAGCTGTTTCCCCCGGGCGCAACAACGGAGTGGGTAACTGCTCGGATGCTGTCATTCCTTTCCCCCAAACAGCACCAAGCTCACTGTTTCCTTCAGTTTGATTTTAAAAATATTTCACTCTGTTCGACAAAGTAGATGGAGACAAGGCAAGGGAAGGTCCTGGCTTCAGGGCACAGGCAGACGAAGATCGGAAGGGAGGAAAGGCTGGGGTTTGGTGCTGCACAGGCTCAAGGTTGTGACGGGGGAGTGGACCTCACGAGACTCGCCCTGGCAGCCCGGGCTGGGGACTGCCTCTCGGTCCCTTGGTACCCACACACGGAAGGCTGGAGGTGACTCTGCCTCACTCACAAAGGCCTGTGCACACACACTAAGCATACCTATCACCACTATTGCCCATGGCATTATCACACCAGTTTGGTCACTTCTATAAATCAATTTATATCCCTTTGACTCCCAAAGAAACATTGGTACCACAACAACTTTCTAGCTGTTGTAAGTGGTCAATTCAAGCCTCAAAATACCCCACACTGGGCCAGACCCACTGCCATCCATTCGGATCAGCACCAGATCGCTTTGGGGACGCCAAGGGACATGCTGAGAGACGTGTTAGAGAAGATGGCTGTTTGTGCTGATGTCAACCGCGAAGGTTAGGGCCACACACCAAATTACCGAGTCTTCTCTAACACTGCCCACCACGGCCCGATCCTCCACGAAATCCGGTTAAGCCATTTTAAATGCTATTTATAATTCTAGTCTCACTGCATCTTAAGTTAATGAAATTCTACAAGTTTCTGAAACTGGCCACACAAATCAGAGATGCTCTATTTTTTTCTTTTTGAATTCACCTCTCTNGGACGCCAAGGGACATGCTGAGAGACGTGTTAGGGAAGATGGCTGTTTGTGCTGATGTCAACCGCGAAGGTTAGGGCCACTCACCAAATTACCGAGTCTTCTCTAACACTGCCCACCACGGCCCGGTCCTCCACGAAATCCGGTTAAGCCATTTTAAATGCTATTTATAATTCTAGTCTCACTGCATCTTAAGTTAATGAAATTCTACAAGTTTCTGAAACTGGCCACATAAATCAGAGATGCTCCATTTTTTTCTTTTTGAATTCACCTCTCTCAAAGGTCAGGAGGGTCCTCCTGACTCGGTCTCGTGTCCACATTTGCACAGACCACACACTTGGTGATTTTTAAAAAGTTAATCACACACGACTGCCTTCGGTCTTTATTAGGAAGAATCTAAACTTTTTAAAAAAATCCTTACCAGAGGACATTTTTTCATCGCTTTTTCAGAGAGAGGAGGGGGGAGAGACAGAAACATCGGTGTGAAGGAGAAGCGTCCCCTGGTCACCTCCTGTGCACGTCTGGACCGGGGAAGGCTTGTGCACCCACCGGGGATTGAACGCACAACCCTCTGTCTGTGGGACAACGCTGGGGCCAACTGAGCCACATCAGCCAGGGCAAGAATCCAAACGTTTACACTTATTCTCACGAGTGTTTTTGTAAAACCAGAGGCACTTAGCTTTGGCCTGAGTCCCCCAGGCGAGCCATGGATGGGCAGGCAACTGCACGCATTCCTCTGGGGTACAGGGTGAGGGAGAGCCTCAGAAGAGTCTATGACTCTGAACGGTTATGAGCCCCTTTGTTTACTTGGCTCCTTCTGGAAGTTTCTTTAGTTCTGGTTAGTTGTTTTTTGAGGTGCAGTGGCCATAATGGCATATAATCTAGATGAGGATATGTCTAACTTCTGAACAAGATTATATTGTTATATTGGTGACCGTTTACCAGATCATGTCTGCCGTTTCGGTGGGTTTTTGGCTGCATCCCTGTGCTCAGAGACGGTATCCGGGGATCCCACATCTGTTCTGGGTGGAACCTGACACCTTGGAATACTGTTGTACTGTGAGTACAACCTAATCTGGAGTATTTTCCCTGGACACACTGCTTCACGTTTCTCTGCCCCGTGTTTCATTTGCTAGTGGTCAGCTTCTCAGCAGCGCCGTCCCAGCTCCTAAAACTCACATCATGTGGGTCTGACTTTTCACTGTGACAGTGCCCTTTCCAAATGTGCATATTCCCCTGGGTATAAACAACGTAGTAAAAAGTAACCAAGTTCATGTGGCAAAAACAACGACTGTCCCCTTTCCAGAGCAGCTGGGCAGGGCTGCCGGGCAGCGCCAGAGATGGGGCAAAATGATTCAATTCTGCAGGGATATAAACAGAAGGGAAGGTGTCCCTTTAGTTGGTAACGAAGGGGGTGCCTTCTCCAACGTCTCCCTCCCTTCGCTTGCTAACATGGTACAGAGGACTCTGGGGACTTGTGATGGCAGAGGCCAAGGGGGAACAAGCCTGGGTTCCTGTACCACCAGGTTAGGAAGAACTACCTGCTGACCGAGAACACCCACATCTGACTGCCAGGTGAGTGAATGCTGAACACCTGTCATTTGTGGGGGGGTGGGGATTTATTTATGATGTGAGAGCAGGCAGCACTCCTATAGGCTGCCACTTGGATTCTTTCTGTCCACAGAAAGTTCTATTCCTCTCTACCCTGTACCCAAATGCCTTCATGCCATTTCTCCATCCCATCTTCGTGACTAACATATTTTAACAGGGTTTATACGTGGCCTTGTTAAAGATCCTTCTGACAGTCTAATGCCACAAGTTTCAGTTAGGTGCCTAACCAGCTTCTGGTAAAAGATTACCTATCTGAAAAGTATTTTTGATTCTTAGGAAACAAGTTGCATTACAGTTCCCACAAGTTAGTACTGAATACTGCTCAGATGAATCTGACCTTGGCAAGAACACAGGAAGGGCTCTGCTAGGCCAGTGTCAGCACTGACTCTGGTGTATGCGCATCGGCATCTCCTTACGAGTTAATGGCAGTATGGATGGGCAACGCCAGATCTTCACACTGCTCTGCCGGTGCTCACGAAATAAATGATGTCATCGTGAGGTCCTGCTGCTGCTCTTAGTGCCACAGCGACAGAGAGAAGGTGGCCTTGGTGGGCCCAGGTGGAAATGGTCCTGCTGCAGTGTGACACGGTCCTGGCAGGTGTGGCATTTGGGAACGCAGAGGTCAAGGCCTGGCAGCTATAGCGGCTCTCTTAGACCAACAGCTGGACAGCCACGTGCCAACAATCTGCTTTCTCTTCCCTGCCAGTCCGTAACATAGGACGAGACTACTGAAGCTCACCTGGCTTCAGTCGGCACTGACACCAAGCATACATGACTCGGCAGAGATGGAGGGTTTGAGGCAGCCCCGGGCTGTGCCTGAGCCCCGGCTGGGTCGTGGCTGCTTTGCAACGTGCGTAGTATTTAGAAAAAACAGTTCCACCCTCTTCCTGAAGCTCATCTCCTACTGAATTCACGAAAGGAGTTCCAAGCCTACCATTAGCAAAGGCTCGGAGAGACGCCAGGTTGGTGAAGAGCCCTAGGGTTTGGAGGACTCAGCCAGGAGCAGGGAGCAGGTGGGAGGGGCTGCAGAGCTGCAAGGTGTCAGCCCTGCCCCCCCACGAGGGCGGACGGGAGGTCCCCGGGTCCCGGGGGCAGCAGGTGAGGGATGAGTCAAACTACAAGGGCCTGAGGGCACGGCTCAGGGACACAGGACACAAAATACTTTAGTGACGGGAGCTCCCTCTTGTCTGTTCTGAGCTATAACCCAAGGGAGAAGGCCACCTGCAGGACAGCGACACTCCTGGTTGACCCTCACGAACCTTTTCTAGGAAAACCATTTTGAATGGCCTAGCTACATACACCCAGAGTGCTTATCAACCAGCAATGGAGTAAGAGTGACTCTGAGGACCTTCCACGACAGGCTCCTTTTCCCTGGGAGGACAATTCAGAGACACTCTGAGGACTAGTTTCACCACCTCAGAAAGGGAATGCAGTGGACAATGGTACGAAGCAAAATTGTCGCACCCCCCTGGCTTACATGGGCTCAGGGTGGGGGCTTGTCAGACACAGTCCAGCAGTTATCCCCACGGATGGGGCAAGGGTGGGGAAGGGGAGAGAAGTCTCCACGTTAGTGCTGAGGTTACACTTTCTCTTTCAAAAGGACTGTTCTGTGTGTGTCCCTGCTAAGAGTGCCTCCCGGGATCCTCGGGGAACTGGCATCAGAGCGAAGGACCGGAGCTCGCTGGTGGTGGGGTGGAAGCAAAACAGAAAGGGATGCTGATGTCAGAGGACCTGGCAGGCACTCAGTTGAAAAGCTGCTCTTTGTTCCTAAAAATAAAACGCCTGAGCCTCCTTTTTTGGTTCTTCCCTAGAATGAAACCAGCCGGCCAACTGCTGGCCTCTCTTTAGGATTCGCTCCACGGCCCTCAGCCCAAAGGATCTCCTGTCCCGATGAAATGCCACACGATAAAGTAGATGACCTAAGAGAAAGTTTCTCTTGAACAGATATGGCTGCAGTGTCCATTTGTGAAGCAGATTCTGCCCATAAAAAGGGGGAGTGGACAGGGCGAGGGAGAGAAAAGCCTGTTGGAAATCTGCCCAGAGGTTGGGAAGGGACTCTTGAGTGCACGCGTCAGTCTGTTTCAGAAGGTTCTTTGGTTGGGGGCGGGGAGAGACCGGTGGCAAGGATGCCTTGCACGAAGACCCCCACAGAGGATCCACACCACACCTGCCTTCTGGAGAATTCTCTGCATCTCTCCCAACTTTTGTCTGTTCACGAAGTTGCCTCCCAAAGTTGCAGCTTCGGTTTGTGAAATGACAGCGGAGATCAGGCTGCGCGTGGAACTAACAGAGGGGCCGCGGCTGCTGTTCTCCAAAGAGGCTCTGTTTGGGGGTAGGTGTCGGGCAGATATTGTATGCTGTGATGGCTCCAAGAACCAAAGCTGTTTCTCAGAGCTCTTCTCAGTTGACCTCTTGCTCTGGGCTGACAGTATGGTACAGAAAGAGCTTTCACAACACGAAGGCGCCCTTTTCACAGTGTCCTTCCTACCTAACCCACGGTGCAGCCACCACCAGACTAAACGTAAACATAAAACGCCAGGTAGTGGAGGCCTTTTCTTTCCTGGAGGAGGGACGCGATTCTGTGGGCATGAGCACCAATGTTCCAGTACCTTTTGCCCATCAGCAACGCTGGGAAGAAGATTCACGAAGACCTAAACTGTGATTTCCTATGTAAGTAGTTGGGACTACAGATGTAAAATAATGGGCAAATTCCTCATTAATCTACATACAATGCCTCCAGAGATTAGCTGTTGGAAATAATTTTCTGGTTGAGAAAACAGAAGCTGTAAAAGATGTCTCAGGGAGCCCTTTGTTCATCAGATGGCAAATTTCCAAGCCTGGGCCAGAGTTTCTTCACCAGGTGGTCCACAGGGCCCACTCGTACCGGGCCAGCTGTAGGTG
Source organism: Sturnira hondurensis (assembly GCF_014824575.4). Taxonomy (NCBI): domain Eukaryota; kingdom Metazoa; phylum Chordata; class Mammalia; order Chiroptera; family Phyllostomidae; genus Sturnira; species Sturnira hondurensis. The sequence continues at coordinate 17,814,489 of NW_028082759.1, read as the reverse complement.
CTCGAGAGATGCAGATTCCCGGGGCCCGTCTTGGATCTTGGGAAGTGGGACCCGAGAACCTTCATTTTCGACAAGCTTACCTGGTAATTCTTTTTTAAAAACTTTTTTGTTGAATTTATTGGGGTGACATTAGTTAACAAAAATATATATGTTTCAGGAGTATAATTCTATAATATATCACTTGTGTATTATATTGTGTGTTCAACATCCTAGGTAAGTCTCCTTCAATGGCGATTCTTTTACACATTAAAGTTTAAGAATCATGGAAATGTCTTGAACCTCCTTGTACTCTTTAAAGAAAAAAAAAAGAAGTAGAAGGAGAACCATAACATCACAGTTCTTGCTTCCCCAGTTCATAGGCAATTTGAAGAAGCTATCTTAACATTAGCCCTTGGCCCCCCCATGACCTTTCACCTGTATTGTAGCAAGGCCGAAAAGGATGGGCCATCCAAAAGTGGAATGGGTTAGTGAACTGGCCATTCCTGGATGCATCACGAGGTTGGACAACCCCTTACCAAGGGCACTGCAGAAAGGGTTTCTGACCCTGCGTAAATGTACCTCACTTCCTCCAGCTCTAGGATCCTATGCTAATGTTATAACAAAGTCAGCTTTAATACATCAAGTACAACATTAAACAAAGAAACAAAACTAAAACAGTAGTCTTATTGGTAGTTTGCAAAAGAAGCAAGAAAACCAGTCCACACACCTGAGGTTCAGAAACTTGGGACAGAGCCATCCATGTACTTGGGGATCCTCGGCTTTAATTCCAGCTCTGAAGCTCACTGGCTAACGGTGTCCTCATAATGACCAACATATAAAGGGCAAATGAGTCTGTCATCTTCTCAATGGGCTCTACGTCCCAAGCACTATGACTTCTGTTGGCACTGAAATGACCGCTGCGCCTTTTCGCCCATCAGCTCTGTGTTTATCAGGCCACAGGACTGACCGACTGCAATGACCGCCCATCACCCACACTGCAGTTCATGTTATGTGGATTGTACACAAGCCCTGGACAGCTCTGGACCTCAGCCTTGAAGTGGCCACTTTGAGAAGATGACCGCACAGAGAGATGGTCCATTTGATGAAAAATTACAAACATCAGGACCACGGTATAGTCACATTTATGGCTTGTTTCTTATGATGTTCTTTACTTCCGAAACAGTCTTCAAGTTTTGGAATCTAAAACAAGTAGTGGGGATTGGAAGCAAGCCACACCTGGCCAGCCTAGCGCAGCGGTTGGTACATAGTTGGAGTTGAAAAGGATGTTTGTTGCGACACCTATAGCTGCCAGAGGGTGAAGGAAGGAAGGAGTGAATGAATGAGGAGACAATAAGAGGCATGAAATATAACTGGGGCTTGGTCCTGTAGCCTGCTTCTCAGAGTAAAAGCCTATTAGGGGGCCCAGCCTTTCTGATTCACAGACGGCGAAGAATAATTTTGTGAGAGATGAAAAGAAAGTAAAATTCTGTGCTCCATTAATAATCAAGACAGGAAGACAAGGCAAAAAAAAAAAAGGAAGAAAAGAAAAAGTAGAGGGGAGGACAGCAAGGGGAATTCATGATTCAGAACTAATTGAAGATTTATGGGAGTAACTTTTTAAATCTTAGACATAAATGATTTCAACCATGATAACTGAGTTCAGTGCAAATGAGGGTTATTGGATGACCCAAACTATTATAGTATTTTACTGAAACTTCTTCACACTGCACCATTGGTGGAAATTAAGCTGTTTGTGACATCCTTTGGAGGAAAGAGAAATAAATGAGCAGGTAAACATTAATCAGGCCGATGACCCGTCTTTGGGTGCAGCTGGATAGCTTCCCCTGGGATGTGAACCAAACTCTCTTTGGGGGAGGATGCCAAGTTTTAGGATATCTGCAATCCCCAAGCCTATAATGGTGAATTACATGGGTCTGAGAGTAAGAGGGAAAGTCGCCATGACTAGAATGAAAGGATAAGGCAGGGGCATTTGGGCTTTTCCGGACTGCATGGTCTGTGATTCTCTGGGCTTAACACTGCTCCTTCCTCAGCCCTCAGAACTCTTAATCCTATTTTCAGTGCCGAGGGTAAACCAGGAAATATTTTCTCCTCCTAGACTGTAGTTACTCACACAATAAACAGGTGATAAACATTTTACTGCCCTGAGCAACCTCCGGCTAGGCAGGCCATCAGAGGAGCAAAGACTGTGCACAGAGTGACCTCCTGCAGGAGGAACTGCTGGGGACAAAGGACGGGAGTAACCCTTTAAGAGCGTGCCCTCTCTGGGCCCCTCACCAGTGCTGGGCACATCTGCCCCAGCCGTATATGGTCTAGAATCCTCTTTGCTTGAGGCTAGTAGGGAAGATTTGATTTCACCAAAATGTCATTTAGTTGCCATTTCGAAGGTCTGTCTAGCCAAACTAAAGATGAGGAAAGAAACCGGAGTTTACGGTCTCCCAGGTTGAACCCTGGGCCGGGAGCCTGGAAAGCAAAGGGTGGGACAAGTTGTCACAGACTGAGGTGGTTCTGGGGACAGAATCATTCAGTTTGGCTTCTGCTTGATTCCAGGTTTGCCTTTGGTTTTCCAACACATCCTGGCTTCATTGTCGTTTATACACCCGCATATCAAATCGGTTGTTCTCATCCGCTGCCTATGTGAGAGGCACAGTGGACATCCTCTGACATCCTATTTTTTCCACTGCACTCAGGGTTCCCTCAAAAGCCTGTTACCTTCAGCTTAGTTCAAAGCTTTCTATGGTTCCAATTGCTTAGGAAATATTTCAGTTTTCTTTCATGCTGAAGGTACTTCTCGTGGCTTCAAGAAGACTCTGCATCTTCCCCCACTCCGGGAAAGAAGGGAGGAGCCCAACATAATATGATAAGCTCTGCTCTACCTCTGACATTTAACTTATTTATGGGAAATAAAAATCTCACATAAATATTTTCCACCCAATAGCATGCCAAATCTGAATATATTAACCCAAGGCAAATGATAACTGCGTAAACAATTTTCCAATTCACGTAGGTTGAAAAAAAATGATTATTTTGTAAATCAACAGTTCTTTGGTGTCAGTTGCAGTTAATTTATGGTATTTTGCTCTAATTTTACTTTGGAATATTAATTTTTGTTGTGTTTTGTGGCAGAAGTACTGAGGTTGTCTAGCCAGAGCTGTAACACACGGACATGTGCAAAGAGATATATTGGAGACCTGATACGGGGCTCTAGGAAAGCCCCACACACCCTTTCTGGTTTTGGGGGGGTGTTAAGAAAGTGACTGGAGAGATTGGATGGTAACTGATTAGAAAGCGCCTTGAATATACGTGTGCTGATGGGCAGGTGAACACTGACAAGGCTGCTGGCCGCGGGAGGTGGACCTGCGACTATGCTGACAGAGGCTCTGAGGAGAGCAGGTCTTACCCTGAACTGTCTTTGGACAACACCCACGAAAACAGGGTAGACGTGTGCCCAAAGCCGACACCGATAAAGCTTAACCCTCCAAACACGAGGCATACACGCAGATGGCAAGGCCCGTGCTCAGCTGGAAGCTGAGGGCAGTGGTCACAGGCGCCCCGAAGCCCAGCCAGCCAGGCGGTCATGCACAACAGCACTGCCCTGGGATGGTTTAAAAGGTGCCACACGAAGGGCAGAAAGGAATCCTTCTGTGTCACCAGTGTCAGACCGTTAGCAGACTGTTGTGTCCTACCGTGGTTCTAGCATTTACTAGACGACCTGCAGCAAACTGGTGAGGACCCAGAAGCCAGACACTGCCCGGATGAAAGGGATAGAAAAAAATCCTGTGGAGTGAAATGGAAGAGGCTGGGTTGCTTATCCTGGAAGAAGAGCAGGTTAAGGGGAGGCAAGAACTGTCGTCAAATACGGGAAGGGTGTTGGAGGGCCACTGATTGATTGTCTCTTCTCCACATGCGCGGGAGACTGACCAGAGTGCAGCCTCCAATAATAAGCTGGAGAATATTCAGTTGGCAAGAAGAAGAACGCAGGGAAAGGCGGGCTCATGGGGATCATGGATGTCACCTGTCCAGAAGGGAACTTCTGGTTCTTTTTCCCCGACTCTGACATTACTGACGTCTTCCCTATCTCAGTCAACAGTGCCAACGTCTACCCTGTCAGCCAAGCAAAATGTCCTAGGAATCGCTCACACTGCCTTCCTTCCCTGCTCACCCCAAATCATACCCTTCAGCAGATCTTGTCAGCTCTACCTCCCGACGAAAGCCTGCGTTTGGTCACTTTTCAATTTCTACCCCCACCTTCCCAGCCCAAGCCATCATCACCACTTGCATGGACCAGAGCCAGGAGGATCGCTGTATTCTCCTTCCATCCATTCTCCATGGACATGACTGCCTTTCAGAGCACAAATCAGACCACACGCCGCCCTGCTCGACACCATCTGAAGACTTCCCACCATGTGGGGCACGAGACTCCTATTCGTTATAAGGGCCCTGAAGGCCTTGCATCATCCAACTCCAGCCCACTACTTAGTCCCCATCTCATCCATCCCTCTCTCTCCATTGCTCACATTAGCCACATGGACTGTCTTCATTGTTCCTGTGCAAGCCAGCTTTGTGCTAGCTTTGTATCAGCTGCTCCTTCAGCCTGGAATCCTCCTGCCCTAGCTTTTCATTTGGCTGGCTCCTTTTCTGTCGTTCTGGTCTCAGCTCAAGTATCACCTCCCCAGACCTTCACCAACCACTAGAAATGTACACTCTGCAAGTGGGAACTTTGTCTATCTTGTTCTCGATGGTGTCCTCAAGCCTTGACCGGGCCCCTGACACACTGGGGTAAGACAATAAATATTAGTTGAATAAAGAACAGGATGACTATAAAAGAAGGTTGTCACCTCCTTTCCCAAGAGAGCTAGAGATGAGAAAAAGAAACTGTTGTGAATGGACCAGGGTGATCTTTTGGTGAGAGGTGGACAGGGTTGTGTACCTTTGTAAAGGAGAGCCTTGCCTACCACATTGGGGTTCCNCTGGTCTCAGCTCAAGTATCACCTCCCCAGGCCTTCTCCAACCACTAGAGATGTACACTCTGCAAGTGGGAACTTTGTCTATCTTGTTCTCCATGGTGTCCTCAAGCCTTGACCGGGCCCCTGACACACTGGGGTAAGACAATAAATATTAGTTGAATAAATAACAGGATGACTATAAAAGAAGGTTGTCACCTCTTAGGAGTCCATTTTCAGCTCTCCAAGAGAGCTGGAGATGAGAAAAAGAAACTGTTGTGAATGGACCAGGGTGATCTTTTGGTGAGAGGTGGACAGGGTTGTGTACCTTTGTAAAGGAGAGCCTTGCCTACCACACTGGGGTTCCCGGGAAGAGTGTAAGCAGGTGGGGCATCATCTTTACAAGAGTTGGGGAACTGTCGGGGAGTCTCTCTGAGCAAGACAGGCCTGACCTTGGGTCTCGGAGGGCAGTCACAGTGGAAGAAGAACGGATGGGAATGTGAGACTCGCCACCCCACTCAACACCATTGAGTTGGATCAACTGCTGGGGTGAATGGAGGCTTCTTTTTTGTTTCTTCTTCAGAAAGAGGCACGAGAGGCAGCGCTGCTCCCCAGCCCCTCTTGAAAGCAAACCGCTAGTTCTACCTCCAGAACATTTATGAGGCCCTTGTCGTTTTAAGTTCCCACAGGCAATGCTTCAAGTCAACTAAATGTACCTTCGCATGGCCTCCTTTAATTCAGAACTGGACTAAGGAAGGACAGGAAGGACCCCTGGAGGACATGACCAAAACATTTCTATAGGCCTTGGGTGCAGTGGCTAACCACCACACCAGCCACTGAGTCTAGGCCTTAAGACCAAGGTCAATGGCTTTTATTTTATTTTCGCCCTTAATTTCCTCAAATCGCTGAGGGCAACCTTTGACTGGGCTTCTATAAATGTCCACGATGGCTTGACTCACAGACTTCACTCCAGCCCGTGTTTCAATAGGTTTTGTCATCCTTTATTTCAAAATCCCAAGCTGTTATCATCAGGTGGTTGATAGAAATTAAAAATAATTGAAATCAACTTAGACACTTAGCTTTAAAAATAACTATGACCTCCACCGCCCAAAAAACCCTCCAAGTGGTCACAATTTTAACTGTGTTCTTTAAGGCTTGTAGCCTTGAGTTTTTATATCTAACATTGTTTCTAAAATGTTTGAGAAGAGGCCAGTCAAATCCCCTAAAATTTAGAAGCAAACGAATACTCGCTGTCCATTTCAAGAAGGTGCTTTGGCCTGTATCTGCATCCTGGGATTTGCCAGCAACAAGATGACCATAGGGGATGATGACAGACGGGACCATGGAGTGGATTCTTTCTAAATCAATAATTGGAGGAGGGGTGAGGGGCTGTCCGCTTTGGTGATTTCATTTTCAGCCACAGCTGGCCAGATTGCTGATTGGGAAATAAAAGTCATGGCAAATTGAGCTTGACAGTAACCAGGCCTGACTCCATAGGTCCCTTCTGTACTCTCTGCAATTAGAGTGAGTGGGGGAGGGGAGGCCGACAGGGAAAGACTTTCTCCTCTGTCACAGATCAGTCTTCGTTTACTGTGCAGGGCACTAGCCATATGTCACATGTGTTAAGTGCTGCCCTCCGTCAACTTGTGGACTCTGCTGTTCTCGTGCCTGCAGGCAACCGAGGTGCTACTGTTTCTGACTTCCAGGCTCCTTAGGAGTCTGTGGGCATTGAGAGGCGGGCTGCTCAACGCAGCACCACTGTTCAAATGGAAATTAAAAAAAAGTTCCGTTCTCCAGGTGCACGGACCACTTATGAGGCGCTCAGAGCCACATGTGGCCCACGGCTACTGCATTGGTCCATAGATACGGAACGTGTCTCACATTCCAGAAAGTTCTATCAGAGAGCCTCTGATCCAGAAAACCCATTTGGTGCCAAGAGGCCCTTGCTTCACGGTCCTGAGATGACAGCTACCGTTGTGGTGTAGAAGAGGACAGGGTGGACTAGAACTGGGGGATTCTCGGGGTGCTGTGTGTCCATTTGGAAAGCAGGTGTCACGAATCTGTGACGCAGGACACAGCTCCAGGGACCTCAAACCAAGGACAGACTCTGAACTAACCTCCTTTCTCAACAGGAGCATAAACCGTGCATGTGTTAGTTCTACCGACCTGCAGAAGCCACGCGGAAAGGTTTACCCTGTTTCTGTCTTTTTCACTGTTACTCACGAGTGAGTGACCCTTGACAAAACTGCTTTTCATCTCCGGTGTGACTATGCATGCGTCTCCCTTCTCTGATGACAAAGGGGTGCAAAGGCTCCGGTCATTCCCCTTTCCTCCAAGGACACTCACTGAACTCATAACTTCGATGCCCGACACCTGCTGTCCCCACGTCCAGTCACTATAACTGGTTCCACTAGCTTCTTACCCCCCACGTGTCGGTCTCCGCACAGGGCTTGCGTTACATACTGTAAATTCTCAAGTTCCTAATTTACTTCCTAGCTGCGAATACATGTGCATCATCTTCCAAGAGTAAATTGCAGAAGAAAACCCAGAAACACTCTAGAACGTGGAGCAACGTAACCCACGCTTGCCGACGTGGATCGGCATGAATGCCGTGCAACTCTGTTGCGCATACGTGGGGCGTGGGCGTGAACAATGAAAGAGAAAGCCCCTGTACCTAGAACTGATATAAAACTGGCAAGTTCTATATTTGAAAGGTTGAAGTGTTCACATTCGGAAAACTTTGTGGTATGATCGGCATTTGTTAACCCCCAAATCCCAATTCCGCTGCTAGATTAGATTTATTAAGAGCTTTGATCTTCAAGCCTATTCATATGTATGATCTGCCCTGCATGCCCAGATGGGTATTTTCTCCGCTCTAGCCTCGCTCATGCAGTCAGGCAGGATTAACCATTATTATTCTAATTTCATAGGTGGGCACGTGGAAGCCGAAAGGGGTGACAGACACCTGCCTCCCCCGGGGCAGAGAAGTGTGGTCTTACTTCTGGCCACTGTGCACAAGCCAAGTTCACTTCACGGCTGCAACACACCGGCTCTCGTTTGATGCCAGCTACTCGGCTCACAGTGACATCGCCTCTTCTCAAAAACTTGAGAAAATACCTGTCACCCTAAGGCCAAGGCAACTGAACAAAATGAATAGCCTAGAAGGTTAAGGATGGCGAAATCCATTCACAACATGCTCCCCACATGCAAGCGCCCTATGTATGTCATTTCCGTCGATTACCCGTGTGGCCCACCGGAAGCTGAGTCTGCCCAGAGAGAGGGGGACAAGGAGCTGCACCACAGAACACGGGCACTGAGGTAAGTTGGTGGGAATGGAAGGGAGGAGAAAAATGATGAGACTTGAGAATTAAGGCTGGAACTATATGCCGAACCCATAAATCATGATCAGTCAAATCAGTTTTGAAATATCAGCCTCAACTTTCTTTGAACAATTTAGCTGGCTTTTTGGCCATCTCGAGATTGTGAAGCTTATAGGTCACATGAGCACAGAGGCGAAAGTGTTTGGTCACATGCCCATACAGAAAGGACGTCCTTGGGTGGCTCTCCCCAGGGCCACGGGGCTCCCAGGAAGCACCGTACATGCACCAGGGATGCCTGGTGGCTCTCTCAGTAGGCCTGCCATGAATAAACGGTGCAGCCTTTGCCAGGAGCTCCGGGAAGCTGAGCTCTTTACTGCGGAGCTGGTGGCCGGGGCCCAGCGGTGCGTGTGCCTGGAATGTGCGTCTGCGGGTGAGGCTTCACTTCACACGATGGTCTCTGCCATCAACCCTGCAGCTCTGGGCTGCCGAAACATATCTGGGCTCCATTTAGGAGTCCTCACTCAAAAGCATTTTCCCCTCTGCCTTTCAGATGGGGATTTGCCACATCCAAAGGAGGCCCTTTACACTTTTATTTGCTGTGCTTCCCTCTGCTCCAAATTTGGCTTTAGGCTGCCTATTTTCAGTGTCTGGGAACCTTAAGAAGGGAGTAATGCGTAAAACCTCCAGCTAATTCGACTCCTTCCCCAGGGCTTGGCATTTAGCTGCAGCTCCATCAGGCATTTCGGATGGAAAAAAAGAGAAGAGGGAGACACATGCAGCCTCTCTAAGCAGAGGGGCCTTAAAGACAACATGGCCCTTCTTCGCTGGTTTTGTGTTCTGCCTCGCTGTAGCACTGGACAATGAAAGTGAATACATGTCGCCTGTCATTCCCATGTAAATGTCATCTGGAGGATACAGCCCTCACGAGGCAGATGGCTAATTTTTCTGCTCCAGCCTCATTTCTCCAGTGTTCCTGTGCTTGTGTGATGTCCTGCCCCTGGGGTCAGGTCCTAATTGCTGTCAAATGTTCGGAGATAAAAGTGGCGTCTACACATCACTCATGCGAAGGCCGTTCCTGCCTGTGAACTGCAGTCGTGGTGGCAAGAGCCAGGGCTGCGACAAAAACCGTGTGGTGGGCTGTACCTGCCAGTGCCCGGCTGGCTGCTCCGAGCAGGCTTTGCTGCGTCCGAGTGTCAAGTGGAACACTTCTCTTTGTTCCTGCCCACAGCTCTGGGACTCCCACGTGCCGGGAGGTGGCTGCCCTTCTGCCCGGCTCAACAGCCACTTCCCTCAACCACGTTTCTCGAGATCAGGCTGCCTCTGGCCATCAGTCTGATGGGTAAATGTGGGCAGGGTTGAGAGAGGGTCCGTTTGTCCCATCGCAGATTTGGGGGTGGGGGGTGGTTCACCTGAGTCCCCTCAGGAGTCCCGCTGCCACCGAACAGACAGGTAACCCCAACAGCCGGGACCCCGCCAGTCAGCGACCGGCCGTCGGATCGGATGCACATTCATCTTCCAATTATGTTGTGTGACAGCCGGGCTGCTGAACACCATTTTAACATGCAGATCGGCGCCTCGGAGGCTCTTCATGATGCGTTTAGCGGCCTGTTTTCAGACTAAGCAGCATGTCAAGGAGGCCCCTCTCCTTTCTCCACCTGGGGGGAGGAAACGGCTCGCTGACTGTGGGGGAGCCCCAGATACTCAAATGCATGTGTTTACTTGCCTGGGCATCTGCACACAGCAGTTTTCTCTGATGTGAGAGAAGAAGAAAAGACCTTTGGTTCTGAGACTAGAGGAACAAGAGAGGCTCTGTCGAAGAGGGGAGTCCGACAGGCCAGCCTGAGGCCCGCCTGGCTGCCCAGACCCCGCCGGGGTGCATCCACACAAGCACGGCTCTTAGCGGCACACAGACCGTCGCTTTCTCTCTCCCACACAGCCTGGAGTATTTTAAGCAGAACACTTCCAATTTCCTGTTTCTAAAACTGTCTCGCATCTCCAACGGCATTCCAGGCGATCCGGGCGAGGGACAGGACAGGCCGGTGCAGTAAAGCGGTGCACACTCTGGGGAGGTGGCTCTGGGGTTACCCAGGGGGCTCTGGGCCCCTTTGTGTCCCCTCCCCACTTCTTGTCCCAGTGCGACTGACTTCCACTTGCTGGGGGCGTCTCTCTGTGGCCTTGGGCCACTGTGGCTGGGGCACTGACATTTTCCTGCGTGAGTATGAGTGTGAGTGTGTATGTGTGCACATGTGCACACGCGTGCATCTTCTTTCTCAAGGGTCTCTTTCCTTTCCTTAAAAGGAACCACATTTGCATTGCTTATTGAAATGCCCACCTCCTCCCATTTTGTCCCCAGACTCGGTATTTTCTCTATTCTTCGGAAAGACGGAAAAAAATGGGTGCCCAGTTCCTGGACCTTCCACTAGCTATGACTCAGCTAAGGCGGCGTCTTCTTTTGCCTCTGGTCAATGAGGCTTCTCAATTTGGGAACTGTGGGGAGGGCTCTCCTGCTTCATTTTCTGGCTGCCACCAGAGAAAGATCCTGGACGGGTTTACAAGGCTAGCGTGGGCACAAAAGCTGACAAGGCCAGGGCTGAAACACCTGGATTTCGAACTGGCAGCCGCCCTGCCGCCTGCCTCCTGGGTGCCACGTCCGAGCAGCAGCCTGGCCCTCCACTGCGGAGTCCTCCCAGGCCCTGCTGGGCCCTGCTGTCAGGACTGTGCATGGAATTTTGCTATTTGCATGTTGAAAATACTAAACAGCGGAGTTCATTTTAGTAGGGCCCTGGGCAGGAAATAAAGCCGACAGCAGAGCTGTATTCCGAATCCCCCTGTGAAGGCTGTGGGGAGGAATAAAATGTACTCAATGCTTGCCCTGGGATCAGAGTGCTCCTGACGAGTGAACCGGGCAGTGAACGCGGCGCCTCATTTTTACATGGAATATGGTGATCCCCACTGACAAGAACAGGTGGCGCGTGGCTGCCGGGCTGTGGCTCGGCTGGTGTCGCGCTGTGGAGTATCTCGAGAAAGATCTCACCCAGCAAGAACAATACGGCTGCCCAGTCCCTGAGGCCGCGCATGGGGAGCTCTGTCCCCTCGTTCACATAGCTCCTGCCTTTTTTTCCCCTCTGTGATAAAATAAATGGATTTCCTGAATTTAAAATGTTACTAAGGGTTTTTGGTTTTAGAACTACTCTGTGTTTTAAGTAAGGTCCTTGACTGACAGATGAGCAGGGGGCAACCTGCATTTGGCAAGCTTGTCATAGGGACAAGAAAATAGGGACAATTCCAGGGACTCCAGTCATTACCCACGGGGACCAGGGAAAGTCAGCAACTCTCGAGTTTTAAGTTCATGGGCTGCACTGTATCTCCCACCAATTCATGTGTTAAAGTCCTAACCCCCAGGACCCCAGGGTCTTTCAGAGGTAATTAAGGTTGAATGAGCTCATTAGGGTGGGCCCTAAGCCAATCTGATTGGTGTCTTTAAACAAGAGATCAGGACACAGGCACACAGAGTGGGAAGATTGTGCCCCTGAAGACACTGGAAGAAGCTGGCCCTCTGCAAGCCAAGGAGAGAGGCTCTCAGAAGAAACTAACCCTGCCAACCCTTTGATCTTGGACGTCCAACCTCCAGAACTGTGAGGGGATGAATCCTTGTTCTAATCCCTCTAGGATTAATCCGCTCGGTCTTCTGTACCTTGTTAGGGCAGCTCCAGCAAAGGAACCCATGGCACGAGTCCTAATGTGCTTCAGGGATGTGAGAAAGAACAGAGGGGGCAGGGGAGGGAAGCGTCACAGTATTTGGGTGATGTCAGGCATCATTTTAGCTGCTGTGTCTTAAGAAGGGGGAATTCAGCAAATCTCAGCCTGGATGCTAGACCCTTGGCAAAATAGCCATAAAAGTGCAGTTGCTCTTAGCTTCCTGTTCTTAAGGCAGAACTGACATCTTGAACTGAGAAAATGCTGTGCAGGACCTATCTGGCCCTTCGGATAAATCTAGATTCCTGCTTGAGCCAATCAATCGGTTCTCCGAGGTGTCAGCTAGTAACAGACGCACCTGTCAATACAACAGCACTGCCGTCACGCACGGGGCAGGTTGTGTTCCCAGCAGGAACCACAGCTCAGCAGTCACTTATATTTGGAAAATGGATAACCCGGGATGATGGGTGTCAGGAGGCGAGGTTAAAGTGGGGTCAAGGGCCAGGTTAATGCGGCACCGTGGCCACTGGAGAACGAGAGCATGCTATATTGATTTCAGGGAAATAGTATGTCTTTCTAGCCTTGCTCCCCACCCTGCTTCTCATCCGTGCAGAGTCTGAACATGCTTTGCCGTCTGGAGGGACTCCAGCCAACTGCTGCTCTCGGACACACCGAGCATGACTGGAGGAAAAGGAAACATTTCATGTGTAGCAGAAACACGGACGACTCAAGTGGGTTTGGCTGCTGAGACTTTTGTTCCATTTTCTCTCACTGGCTGCAAGGGCTCCGCTGAGTGAGCCCTCCCCAGCTGGGACCCCCCTTTGGTCTGGGACCCCACAGGGAATCTCCTTACACTTCCTCATTCTCCTCCAAACAGACATAAATGTTAAATCAATTTCTGTGTCCCTTAATGTAATACCAGTCCCCTCTTGGAACAGGGAAATCTGCAACTTGCAGGAACAACGGTTAGAGATCATCTTACACAGTTGGCCCCCCAAATCCACAGGCTCCACATCCACAGCTTCAACCAATCACACAGCAAAAGCACTCAGAAAGAAAGCGACATTGCTGCTGACAGGTCCCCTGTGGTTAGGCCTCCAAAGGTTGTCCCTGTTGCAAACACGATAGGCATGTTTCCTATCATTATCACCTAAACAATGCAGTAGAGCAGCTATTTACATAGCATTTGCATTGTATCAGGTATTGTACACAATCTAGAGATGATCTGAAGTATAAAGAAGGATACTGGTAGGTTGTATGCAAATACTGTGCCATATTATGTAAGGGGCCTGGGCAGCCATGAACTCTGGTGGGAGAGGCCCTGGAACCAGTGTCTAACCGAGACGGAGGGATGACTGTATCTTTGTGTGATCTATTCTTTTTGTTGAAGTCACCGAGTGTGGCCTTGTCATATCACGGGACACTGGGACCGTGGAGGAAGTATCCCTTCTTAAATTGTTTTTCTTGTGCGATTACACCTCTTCTCTCTCTCAAAATGCCATTTTCCAAGTCAGTGAGCTTATATAAATCCCAAGTCACACTACTTTCCTAACTATTTTCAAGTCCCTTTTCTGGGATTTAATCTCTCCTATGACAACCAAAACTGGACACAGAATAGCACTAATGTTTTATGTGTTATCTTAAATTTTCTATATTATTTTTCTTTTAACCACCCCAAGCATCCTACTGGCTTTTTAAATTGCTGCTGCCTACCACACAGATATTTTCCCCAGCTATCGGCCGTGACTCTTAAATTATTTTACTGTGAGTTCAGAGCCTATCAGAGATTATGAGAAGTTTGGATTATTTTTCCCAAAGTACATTATTTTACAGTTAACCAAATTAAATTTCATCTGCGTTCACACTACCCAACCCCCCGGTTCGCTCAGCTCTGCCTGAAGTGTCCCATGGCAATCCTTAATTTTTTATTAACTGGGCCGATTCAGAGCTTCCTACTTAGCTCTCTGCTTTTAGAGACTTTGCCCTCTACTCTCTTCACGCTCTTGGAAGTCAGTGGGTTTCAGAAGGCGTGGGACAAAACACTAGTCACGCTACTGGGGGGGATGCTGTGCCAAGTGATATGTGAGAGATTCCAAGACGTCAGCGCCAACACCCTGAAGGCGAGGCACCAGGGTCCAGTTCAGCTTCAAGAATCACCTCTATTCCTGTGCTGAGAACAAATGATCCTAAAATGTTTCCCACTTCACCTGGGCATCACATTAGAAACTCAGATAGGAAGCCTAGCAGATTGCTCATCTCCTGAGGAGCTGCCCTCTCCAAGGCTTCCTGAGTAGCCTGTGGTGACAGCAGGTGGCCTGCCCGGCCCCAGCCCTCCCTCCCTCTTTCCCTCCCTCTTCGTGCGGTGGGTTTTCTTTCAAATACAAACTAGACTGGTGAGTTCACGGGAGGATTTTTCTGGTTTCTTTTCTCAGATTCTAAGAGAAAGATAAGTATGTTGCCTCTTGTCCCGAGTTCTTTGCTCTTGGCCATCTCAAATCCTGTCCCCTACGTGGCCAGAGAAGGATATTGACAGAATAAACTCCACTCAATTTTAAAAGTACCGTTAAGAACGTGGCTGACAGTACTAGCTGCCCACAAAGTATTATTTTCCCCCACTTTTAACTGGGCCCATTGCTATTCAGTTCAAAGTCTGTAATCCCCAACTTCTTTTGCAGACAGGGTGGCCAAGAAAATTTTGGACTACCAGATACAAATGAAAGTTTGGGTAAGTGTTCTTGAAAATTTCCTTCAAAGAAGACACCCCTTCTTCTTGTGTCCTCGTGGAAAAGGCCTCTGCCTGGAACGCCTATGTGATGGCTGTTCTCAAAGCCATTAGAGACTATGAGGGTCGCAGCAGGGGTGGTGGGGTAGAGAGGTGGGAGAAGCCTGGGTTCTTGAAGACGCTGTAAAACTGCTCCTAGTCCTGAGCCTCCTACTCCTTCCCCTCATTTGTGAGGAAAATAAACGGTGCTGTTTAATCCACTATCGTGGGGATGGGGAGGAGGAGCAGGTGAGGATGGGGTAGGGCTGGAACCTCTGACTTTGCAACTCTATCTCATTTTAACGGACACGGAGAGACTTGGCTTAGGTTTATTTTCCATAGTCAAGACCTTCTCATGGTAGAGGGTGGCCTTAGAGGTCATCAAGTACAACCCTTTTAAACACAGTCCAAATGATCTCACTCGTTGAACACCTACTATTCAAAAACCAGTAGGCTAAGTGCAATGGGGAGACAAAACACTGTGAAATATAGTGTTTGCCCTAAAGGGGCTTTAATCTCAGAGTGGAAAGCAATATAAGGTGGGCAAAGTCAAATGTCATAAGAGAGGAATCCACAGTGTACTGCAGACCCACTGGGGAACTGGAAGTGACTAGGGGCCTGGGTGTGGTGGCCTGGGCCAGGGAAGGCTTCACCCCGACTTGAGGGTGACTGGGGGCCTGGGTGTGGTGGCCTGGGCCAGGAAGGCTTCACCCTGACTTGAGCACTTCAGAGCAGGTAAGTCCAGTCTGTGGGTGGGGATGGCTGGCTGTCCAGGGTGACCAGATGCTGGGGGAAATGAATGAAGCCAGGTGAAGTTTGGATGGATGGGGGCTTGAAATCTGCATCTGTAGGGTTGTGAGTGTCATGTAAGACCTTTTTATTTTAGTCTGTAAGTTTTGGGGAGCCATCAAAGTTGCTGACCAAGGAGGTGATATACAATCGGGTTTTTTTAGGGGGTCTTGGAATACAGAAAATATCGGTGATCAGCAAGGACGACAAGGAAGTTAATACAAAGGTGTTTTACAAACCCAACTGGGGCAATGCTGGTGAGTTCAGAAAGGAGGAGGGCAAAGCGAAAGGCACGGAAGGACCTGGACATGGGGTTGAAGCTGGCTGAATGGGGTGACTGAAAGCTTGTGCAGCTACTCTCTAGATGGAACCTGCTGTGTGGGAGGCACCAGAGTGGTATTCTCGGGAGTCCGGCTGACTGTGGGGATGGGGGTTGGACGCATGGGATGTTCAGACCCTGTTTGGAAGCTCAAGTGAGAAACTGTAATTATTCAGGCCCTCTCAACTGACAACTCCCTGAGGATGCTGGTCACCCTCTCCCCTCCAAGGATGCTGGAGATAGGCAGGGAGCAGTTGGGGAAGAAGAGGCCACTCCCCTAGCCTGTGCTGTCAGTCAACTCTATGTTAGTGATCAATAGAGAGAGATGATGTCCACGTCTGGAATGAATGGAGCGGTCAGGGCTCACCTTTAAGGTTTGTGAAAGAGCAGGGAAGAGAGGTCAGTGATGAAGACCAAGAACAAGTGGCCGGAGAGGCAGGGAGAGGAGAAGGAATGAGTGGATGGCAAGGGCTGCGGAGCTTCAAGAAAGAAGGAAAAGGCTGCCTCCAGGAAGCGGCGCGGGGCGTGAGAGAGGTCGTTCTGTTTCTGGGTGACCTCAGGGCCATGAGGTGACAACACACTTCAGCGATTTACAGTCTTATCACATATAAAGTCAGGGCACCAAAAATACTCATTTCTGGGAGTGTGGAGCGTGTTACAAAAAGCTGAGCAGGAGACCTCAGAGAGTACTCAAGGAGCACGAGTCAGGCAAACTAATAACAATAAAGAAACCCCAACGATGTATCACCCTCCAGCCCCATTTTAAAATCGCCTAAGTAATCCTTTTCTTCTTGAAGTGTAGAACAAACTACTTTTTTAAATCGTGGAAAACAGACATAACAAAATTGATCATTTTAACCATTTTTAAGCACCCGATTCAGTGACATTAGTCCATCCCCAATGTTGTGCGACCATCACCACTGCCCACTTCTGGAATCCTGTCACCGCTCCAAACCAACCCTGTGCCCACTGGGCCAGCACTTCCCCTGGGCCAAGGGTCCGACCTTTGGTGTCTCTGGGCCACACTGGAAGGAGAAGAGTTGTCTTGACCCGCACACTAAATACGCTGTGACACACAGTCACAAAAAAGTCTCATACGTTTTAAGTAAGTTTACGATATGTGTTGGGGCTGCATCCACAGCCATCCTGGGCTGCACGCGACCTGCGGGCTGCAGGTTGGACCCTCCTGTTAGACGCATCCCGGTACCTACGCCTCTACCTTCTGCCTCATGAATCAGCCCAGTTGAGGTACCGCTTATAAGTGGAATTGTGCAGCACTTGTTCTTTGGTGTCTGGTTTATGTCATGAAGAACAATGTTTTCAGGGTTGACCATATCGTAGCATGTATAACTACTTCGGTCTTTTTACAGGCTGAAAGAATACTGTTCCACGGTAGGGATACGCTGCATTCTGATTTCCTGCTCATGTGCAGATGGGCAGTTGGGTTGTTGCCATCTCTCGGTTATTGTGGATAATGCTGCACCTGAATGATCCCACGCGGGGAACCCGCTTACCCAGCAACGCGGAACTTGAAGCTTTTTCTAGTGTCCCTTCCTTTTCGTTCCGAGAGTTTCACAAAGCATTTAAAACCGAAAACTAAGCAGATACCATGACATCCAATCAAGCTTACGGAAAATTCAGATAGAAGTTTTGCTTAAGTATTTTTTGAACTTGTCATCGGTACTGAATTTCAAAAGTGTTATGATAATAGAACCTTACTTTGTGTAAATCTTTAAAGTCTACAAAGTCTATTTTCACCCACTGCCCTTGAAGAAAACAAAGTACCCTTTATCCAAACAAACTATCCTCACACAAAGCTCTAAGTAAGTTTCCTCTGAAACACAATTTAACACTTTCAGAATATACGTAAGTATTCCCTTCAGTGCATTTATTCATCTTTTAACATTCTTAATTTCAAGATGAGCGTGAAGGCCGATTTATTCATAATCCAGGGAGATGTCCCTCCTAAGAGTTAACTATTGATGGTTAATGCACCTGGTTTGGCCACAAGGTACATTATTCCAAAACGAATATTATTCCAGAACCCCAAGCCTATGGTACGGCATTTCCAGTCCATTGTGTTCCAGCCACATGCTGTGTATGGCTTCCTCGACGACAGGGGCGATTGTCAACAGCCAGCTCCAGGCATCGTTACAGGAGGAGGCGTTCCTTCCCAGAGTGGTGATGGGGGTGCACGGGCCCATTGGTAATGGAGGCTCTGTCTGCTGGGGAGTCCGGACAGGCTAGAATCCCTGACCTCAGAGCTTGTCTGTGTTTGGGCCAAGGCACATCGTAGACTAGAGAAACATAAATGCAGGCAGTGCTGCCTACGTTTTAGCTACTTTGAGCACGTCAATTTGACTCAGTCATTTATTGAGCACTGGCTAAGTCTCAGGCACAGTGCCAGGGGCCCGGCGCGCGATTCTGCCCACAGCGATGTAAAGAGAATGAGAACACCACCACCATCTCAAACAACGCAAGGAGGCTCAGGTTCNGGCTTCCTCGACGACAGGGGCGATTGTCAACAGCCAGCTCCAGGCAGCGTTACAGGAGGAGGCGCTCCTTCCCAGAGTGGTGATGGGGGTGCACGGGCCCATCGGTAATGGAGGCTCTGTCTGCTGGGGAGTCCGGACAGGCTAGAATCCCTGACCTCAGAGCTTGTCTGTGTTTGGGCCAAGGCACGTCGTAGACTAGAGAAACATAAATGCAGGCAGTGCTGCCTACGTTTTAGCTACTTTGAGCACGTCAATTTGACTCAGTCATTTATTGAGCACTGGCTAAGTCTCAGACACAGTGCCAGGGGCCCGGCGCGCGATTCTGCCCACAGCGATGTAAAGAGAATGAGAACACCACCACCATCTCAAACAACGCAAGGAGGCTCAGGTTCATGGTCTGTTAAACCTGAGACCTGAGACGTCAGCAACTCCAGTTCCTTCCATAACAAAGAGCAAACAATATCCTGCACTAAGAGCAAATTTAAAACAGTGTAGGTGATTTTGGAATGGAGAATTAAGCCGATGTCTTAAGCACAATTCAGGTTTAAAATAGTTAAGAAGGAAATCCTGTTTGACATTCATTGATTTACTTATGTTTCTCATGACTTAGTGGGCTCTGAATCACAAACATTCTACAGTAATACTATCTCATAAGTACACAGAGGTGAAGGGAATGAACCAAGATCACACAGTTACTCTGTTCTGGTCTGTACTTTGAGATGCACAGCATCAGAAAGGCCACATGCTTTTTACAGGCCACCCGGACGGCAGTAAGACCAAGGCAATGCACTCAGTGCCGGACCAGGTCGAAGGTCCTTCTTTCTCTGTTGGTTAGATAGTTTTTAGACGCTATTGACAGTACTAATAGTGTATCGAGTTATCAGACTGCAGCTCTGGTGAAACCGGATTTCCTTAAGAAAACTAATAAAGATGGGTGGGCATTCCCTCAGTGGGAGAATC
Source organism: Sturnira hondurensis (assembly GCF_014824575.4). Taxonomy (NCBI): domain Eukaryota; kingdom Metazoa; phylum Chordata; class Mammalia; order Chiroptera; family Phyllostomidae; genus Sturnira; species Sturnira hondurensis. The sequence goes on along the minus strand of NW_028082759.1, from coordinate 17,795,209 downwards.
CATTCCTACTTATCTAAGGAAGGGATATGTATTTATTCAACTACGAGCTATCTGTTACGCTGCATGCTCTGGAATCACGCCTTCCTCCCGCCCACCGGGTGTCAACTCGAGAGTTACAGACTCACGGGAAAGGCACCCGCCCAACGTGTTCGCAGTGGAGACGCGGGCATGAAGACACAGAATGGCTGAGGGAGCCCCCTGGGGGAGAACTTTTTTTTTTTATGGTAGTTGTCCCACCCTCCCTTATGGTACCAGCGCCCCAGTGTCCTTGTGAGGAGCCACCTCCACTGACTCCGTGGAACTATCAGGCAGGGTGCCCCCTGTTTACCCAACAAAGGTGTGCTCATGTGAGCACTGGCTGAGTGGACACCGTGCCTCGGTCTTTGAGTCTCAGGCAGACGGATGCAAGGACGGAAAACACTGGAGTCGCCTCATTCTAGGCACCCTAGAAGCCTACACACCACTTCCTGCTAAAAAAGACCCCAGAATTGCCCTTATCACCAGGAGTTCTAAAATCTGTGGGCTATTTTCCAATAATAATTCTTATATTTTTTTGCTTAGGTTTACCTGAGTCGATCTATACCTCTTCCTACCAAAGAACCCACGCTGAATCCAAAATGCAGATCTTCAGTCCCAAAGGGTGTTATACACGTTCTTCTATCAATTGTTCCCAATCTGTTAGCAAGCATTTTTTTTATTTAACTCTTGTTCAAGTAGTTTTCTTTCTTGCATTCCCAGCCCTGCCCCCTCCCCCAGTGCTCCCCACCATATTAGCAAGCATTTCATGGGGGGATGTTTGGCTGTCCCCCTCGGGTGTCTGCTGGTGGGCCACCATTCCAGAACATTTCTGCAGCTGTGCTCTGAGGACACACCTCCTTCCTAACTGGAAGGAAAAACGTAAAACAAGTGGCATGTGCGTGGAGGCCCTCACATTTTAACATCAGCTAAACTCCTGGTCATAAGGCACTCACGCACCCAGGGACAGTCCTACACGGGTAACTGGTGTTCGTGCCTATGACCCTCTGGCCCTGCTATGACCCCATTACCAGAGAAAGATTACATTGCACTTACTTCACTTGAATGTAATGTATTTTGGGGGGGGGAAACTTATAACATTCATGTTCAGTATTCTATTTACTCTGGCAAGATCAAGTGGAACACCCAACTTCCTTAGAATCCCAATTGCGGGCAAAGTCATCACACAGCGTTGGCTAGAGAACGATGCTCTAGCTGGGCTCTCCTCCTCTCCGACCAGGAGTGCCCCAGCAGGAGGGACATACGTGGAAGGCTGAGGAGGGCGCCAGTCACCACGTTGGAGGGTGAAATCAGCAAAATCGACCCAGGCCACCCACGGAATGGCTGGCATCCTCACACACAACCTGACTGTCCCTGAAGGCCCGGGCACCTGACTCTCCTCACCCTGTTCCTGACCTCACCTGTATGTCTATGCACGAGTCACATTTCCCAGTAAGGATGGCAACTAAGTTAGAGTTCGGCTGACTGGGTCATGCTTACTTCTGACCACCTCCTCCATGTGAGCAGTTCCCAGGCTCTACAATGGGGATCCCTATGACTTACTGAGATGGCCCCCAAATCTGGGCCTCCACTTGGCCTCAAATACCGTTTTCCAGTTTTCAAACTGACTTCCCATTGCACAAATGCTAGCCTGTCTGCTCCCAGTTCTGTGGCTAAAATGTAGCTTGAAGGGGCACCTCTGCATCTCACACCGGAGGAGTGAGAGCGTCTGTCTGTGACTCTTGAGACTGGCACGGCCAACACTCTGCTCCTCTGTGAGCTGGCCAAGATTAGTCCTGTCTTCATGCTGCTTAATAGACAGGGGTCAGGTGCCAAGAGGTTGCCTGCCCTGGAGGCTTCTTTTCTGAGAGAAGGTAAGAGTTGGTGGCAATGACACCTACAAACTCCCAGATAGCTGAAGGCGTCGAGGAGAAACATCATTCTGCCTTCCCAGTGTAGCGATTTATCTTAGAAGGTGACTGAGACTAGCATTAGACTGCTCCTTCCCCAGGGCTCAGAGGGGCAGGCGCACGGAGGCAGGTGAGAAGGCAGCGCCGAAGTGACGCGAGATTTGCATGGTACCTGTCAGGCATGTCAATAATCCATCCCGAGATTCAGGGAAGCCAGGAAAGCTGTCTAACTTGAAGTTTCAGTAATGGTAGTAAGAGAAAAATTCGAACCCAACAACCACCCTAATGTGACGCTGAGTTTCACAGACATTCTGTTGTAGAGAAAAATAAACAAGTAAATCCAGAAGCCCTTCCAAATGTCGGCTTTTGGCTACTTCTTTCTTAAACAAATGTGTAAGGATGTCAACAAAATTAGAATTCAGTTGAACGGATCATGCTTTATGTGTCACGCACATTACACATGAAATGTTTTTGAGTGCATTTTAGTGAGTGTTGAGGGTGAAATTAGAATGGCCTAAAAACAGGAGACAATTTCCTGTTAATTTGCCAAAGCTTTTCTGTCATGGGAGCTTCTGGGGGGGGGGGGGGAGTGTTTAAGACACCACAGTTCTTGCAAGCTCTTTTACAAGAAACCAAGAAAATGGAAGCAACAGTCAGAGTCCCATTTCCCAGGGAGCGACGGACTCCCGTCTTTTCTCCGAAACACAGACACACGTTGTGGGCATCGGGTTGACCGAACCTCCCTGCCGCGGGGATGTCGCACCTGGAGAGCTGAAGCCAGAAATGAGCTTCTGTGTTTATTTTATTATTTTTTTTGCGGCCCTCTTGCATGGGGGTTTCAAGCTGACCCCACGTACAACACTCTGTAGTGTTGCTGCGGGGACACCAAACCCTCCTGGTGGACGCTAACTTCCTCTAGGAGAAGATGGTCGTGCACGTACAGCAGAATAGAATAGAAATGCCCCCGTGAATACAATCTTTTCTTCTGTCTCTCAGGGGTGGACACACATGTCCTGCACCCGGTCCCACCTGTGGGGTCGGGATGGCGCTTCATTTTCAGCACAGCGGCACCGCAACGCTGGTACTTGGGTAGGGTAACTGTTAGCAGCACGTGGAAACCTCGTCTCTGAGGTTAGAAAATTTCTCTTTGGCAGGCAGTTTGAGGTGAGAGTTCATCAGACATGGAAATGAGGGGGCTTTCATTTTTATTCGAGAATGCTCTTTCTGTCACTTTTTATAAACAAAGGAGAAGCTCCGCCTCTGACATTGAACCAGATTCGTTACGCATTATAATCCTTGGCTTACAGACATGATGGACGATTATGAGGCTTTAGGAACCGCTGATATCTGCTAGGGCTTTAAAGAGAGCGAAAACTTTGAAATAAGAAGATATTTCACGCTTCACGTGTCTGACAAGGGTGTGTGGGGCCAATTTACAGCAGGGGCTTAATATATTTTTGATGAAAATTGCTGCAATGTGGCACACAGATTAAAGAGAAAACAGCTATTTTGTAATGACAGCAGTGAATTCTGAAATGGAGCCCAGCTGGTGCGAAGATCCTGCATGGATTTTCAGAGATGCGGCCCTCTTCCCGGGCTGCTCACCTCCAGGTCGAGCCCCTCAGGCTGAGCACCGCTCAGAGTTTCCTGTGGGTGTGAGCTCCATGGCTCAACTGCTGGAGGACCTGGCCCACTAGATGGCAAATTTAATTATCCGAACGTGTTAAACAATAAGCCAACCAGGCTGTGGTTTACCTCATCCATCCAGAAATGATAGGAAACACCTAATAATAGATCCTGAGCCATAAGGCAGAAGCTACTCCTATCCTTATCACTAGCAATTATAAAAAGGTTACAATAACATAGGCGTTAAAGTGATCATAAATCAAAAGAGAAAGGAAATTCACCAACATCAAACACTATGCCTAGGACGTAGCAAGAATGAATGAATGAATGAATGGTGATCAGCACAAAGACTCGGGAGTTCGGCTTTCCAGACCTCACACCTGAGCACTGGACTTGGACCTAGAGGGCCTTAGGTAAATCATTTAATTTCCCTTAAACTCAGTTTCCTCATCTGTAAAATGGGGCTGACGGCTCATGGGATGGTTGTGATGCCTGAAAGTGATGGTGTCCAAGTGTCTGGCCTGGGGCAGCTGCTCCTTAAGAGGCTGCTTAGTGAACCCGGAGCTTTCGATGTGTCCTTATCATCGAAGGAAACAAGATATACATGATGTGAAAAGTCACGGTTTTAGAGCGTACTTCAAGGAAAGTTAGCAGTATTTTAAAGTAATAAAAAACATGGCCAGATCTATACATAACACTGATTCTTAACTAATTAGAGTCCAGTTAAGGGTGGCCCGGCCACCTGAGTGATGGGCCTGTCCGCGGGTTCATGCTGTGGGTCATGGTCGGGGGCACCTGGCTCAGGGTCAGCAGAGCAGGAGAGAGGCTGCGGTTCGGACCACGTATAACCTAACGAGATCATCTGGCGCTGAAAAGATACATCGAGGTTGTGATCCTGGACAACTGACCCAGTTTCTTCTACAAATCCAAGGTGCGTACTAAAAGGGAGGTGAAGGGACGCACCGCTGCAGATTAAAAGAGACGGAACTGAAGCACCACACCCTGTGGGGGGGGGAGGGCACACTCTGCCATTCGTGGCAATGAGGGCGTCAGTGGCTGGCTGGAGATCAGAGGTCAGGGATCAAATTCAGGGGTAGCTGGAATTTGCTTTTAAAACACTTCAGCCAAAGGAAATAAAAATGAATGAAATTAATGAGCTCGCCACTCCTAAAAAAAGAGACTTGAAGACGTAAGCACCCAATGCACCAGGTGGACTTCATCTGCATGGTGACCAACCCTGAAACCAACAATAAAAGAAGTTTTTGAGACCCTTTAATATAGACCGAGCAATTACTAAGAATTTTAAGTGATAATGACATTGCAGTTCCATATTAAAAAGTCCATAGTTTAGAATTGAATACAATGTAGGGGTAAGTGACGTGAAGTCTGGAAACTTGCTTTAAAATATTTCAGCCAAAAAGAAAAAAAGAAAAAAATGCAGAAAGGGATTGAGAAGAAAGTGTGCCAATATCTTCATAACTGGGCTTGGGTAGCATGTAAATGGGAATTCACTGTAGCAGTCTCTCAACACTTTTTCTGTTTAAATTTTTTTCATAATAAAATAAGAAAAAATCATTTACTCTTTCTGAGACTTAGTGCCAAATATTTAAAATGAGTGGTACACATTAGGTTGAGCCACATGAAATTACCATTTTTGTAGCTTGAAAACAGCTGAATGTCAGCAACTTTATTTGGTTCCACCCAACCCCACGACCCTCAAAGTGCCTGCCATCTCTGACATTCTATCCATTATGCTGGACGGAGCTGAGCACTGGGCGCAGCTCGATATCCACAGTCGCGGACAGAACTCTAAAGCCACGGGCACGCAGAGAGAGAGCGCGCTGGCCGGCCACCTGCGGGAGCCGCTTCTGCTGCACCTGCGTGGCAGTTGTTACAGCTGGAGGGCGATGGGCCCAAGGAGACCATGGACAGAGCTTCAGGTCGGTGCTCAGTTCTGCCACATGGAAGGTACCTCCTCACCTCCAAAGCCTCTACACCTATCCTTCAGTCGGGGGTAACAGTGCTACTTTTCTCACAAACCAGTTCAAGCCCCAATGAATTTTTATAAGGGGTTGGCTCTACAATTTTCTTTGGAACCCCTCGGACATGCAGGGTGTGCAACATGAGGGAAAAACCTAAGACATCCTTGCCTTGTGTAGCCCTTGTCTTACTGACTGCACAGGGCCACAGAAAGGTCAAGGCGACAGGAAGGCCAGAACTGTCACCTGTGTTGGCTTTTTATGGACAAGCCCACCGATCTCTGGTGATGGAGCTCTTTCCCGATACTATTTGCCCCGGAATCTCCTTAATACAGGCATCACATGGTGCAGAGTCCACGAGGCCAGACGGACCGGGCCCACCCCACGAAAACACCGCTTCCTCCCAGTGCAGACGACACCATAGGCCCCCAGAGACGCTGCTCTGCCCGTTTCTAAATTTAGTGTGGGCCTTGCTGCCAAAATTAAAGAAAATAACAAAAATGACTCTTGGTATTGTACCAAATGGGGGAAGCTATCCAGTTTAACAAGGACATGTATACATTTCCTTCTAAACCCCGACCCTCTGCCAGGCCTATTTGTGACCTTCACCCTTTCGATTTTGTAATTTTAAATATCTAATAAGTTTATCTCTTCATCTGCACCAGGCAGATTAAACGCAGCTGCATCTCTTGGTCTATAGGTAACTGGTCTAGGCAATTGAAGCAGCCTAAACTCACAGGCAAAGTTTTGAGTTTCTTCCTCAAACTTCCTTTTCTGGTCCTTGGTTAATACGAACACCCCAACCCCAGCCAGCCTTGCTCCCCTGCACCCCTTGCTCCCCTAGGTGTGAAGAGTGGTTGAGAACATTCGAGAGGCGAGCAGGGCTGCTTCTGAGAGAGAGCTGGGAGGGCACGTCACCAAGTGACCAACTTCTCCTGGAACAAATCGCGGCCGTGAGTTACAACCATCACAGATGGTTTGGGATCAAGGGTCCTTCACGTGGGTCTGGCAAGGCAAAACTTCCCGACGCGACACACCCACCGGACCCTGCAAATGATCTGATAACAAAGGTAGCCATTCTACTGAAGCAACTGAACTCGGAAAATAACAAGACAAATGTTCATAGATAAGCTGTGTTTGTGTGTGTGTGTGTGTGTGCGTTAAGGAAAAACAGATGGTTAATTTAAGCCCTGGGCCGTGGGAAGGGAACTCGAAAATCCAGGAAGGCATTTAACTAAACTCTTCTCACCAGACAGTATATCACCAGGCTTACCTAAGAAAACTGGACACAGAACATGATCTAGAAGCAGGGAGGGGGAGGGGCAGGGGCAGAGGCAGGGGAGGAGTCTGGGTCTCACGTTTCCCTCCAGGTTAAAGTGATCTCGTCTTATGCTCCGTGGAAACTACAGACTGCACCTCTGAGTCAGGCGTTCCAGCTGCCTCATGTGAGGGCGAAGCACAAAACGAGAGATAATTTCAACGGTGGGACATTGGAACTTTCTCCCAGAGGCAGGGCTGCTGCTGAGCCCTGTGGCTCATACTTAAACAGAAGCAAGTGGACTTAATATTTACCCTCTCAGGTTTCAGTGGAAGAAAGGGAGATAGGAGAAAAAAGGGAATATGAGACCCAATATTTATAGTATCATGAGTATAATATAAATCTTTGTATAAAACAATTGCACTAGAAAAGGCTGTATTTATTTTTCAATCATACTAAAGAGTCGCTAGTTTGTTATTATAATATTAAATCTATGATGAACACTATTTTCATTGAGAAAAGAGTAACCAGGCTCTTTTTTGCCCCCCAGACCTTAACAGCTCTCCTTTCTCAAAAACAACGTTACATGTACCACCCAAAGTAAACATCCTGGAAGGTCCCTGGTGAAGGCTGACGAGCGCAATGCCTTAGACGCGGTCAGAACTGGAAGGGGGGCCATTTCTACAGCTACAGCCACTTCCTGGTCCCCTGCCCCGGCTTCTCTGAGAAGGCAGGGAGAGCCACCACCGGGGCAGAGGCACAATGACGAAGAGGCTGCCTTCCCAAGATGTATGCACTCTGGGTAGGGGGCTGTCACAAAGAGCGGTGCACTCAACATTCAATTGGATGGTGAGAATGAGTAAAGAGGAAACGGAGAACAAAGTATGGTCATCGGAGTTTTAGGGATCCGAGTGAAATCTTAAAAAGGGAGGAAATGAATGAGCCTGGCCCATCTTCAGTCGCCAGTTGGACGTTAGCAAGGGAGAAAGGTTCCTTCCCTGGCTGGCGGACCGTGCGCACAGGACAGAATGGGGAGAATCTGAAAGCCCTCTGATGTGTTTCCATTCGAAAACTCAGAAGTCAGCTTTAATTTGTGGAAGGAATGGAAGAGAAGGACCCAAAACATGACAGACCAGTTTTACAGGCATTTGACCAAAATGAATAATAATTTTGGACAATGAATTGTACACGACATTGATTTCATTTATTTTGCAACCAGTAACCCTGTTGAGGAAGAGTCGGTGCTGGCAAATTGTTTGAGTTATCTGCAATGTTTTTGGCCCTTATTTGGAAGATTGGAGGAAATCCTGGCAGAGAGAAACATAAAATGACATTTTGATGCTTGTAAAGAGCTGCGCCCACATCAAGAGATTTTTCAGGGCTCTGGTCTGGTGCCCACAGGGGCCTGGGCTCGACTGACAGACCCAGCTGGAATCTGCTTGGTTCTCAGATGCACCAGACTTCCAAGGAGCCGGCTATGGGATGTTTCAATGCCAACGCCCACCTCAGGGCTAGGCTATAAAAGTTTTCGTTGTTTCTCTGAAATTCAAATTTCACGGGCTTCCTGTTTTTGTTTGTTTGCTTGTGTTCTAAGTCTGGCGCCCCTGCCTGCAAGATAAGGTAGCTCGCCAGGGGCAGGCTCCCCTGCCCTGCTGCTGGGAGCGAGGAAGCCTGGGCACGAGTGGGGTTGGGAGGGAAAGAGGAGGCTGCCGCTTGGGCTGAGCAATGGGCCAGTCTCCACCCCAAACAAGCCCATAACAGATATGTCCTAGGGAATGTGGCAGAGCTGGGGCCGGGTTTTCGACCACATCTAAGGGAGCAGGGAGAGGGGTGTCTATCCATGACGTGGGCACACAGGCCTGCTGCGTCTGCCTCTGCAAAGCCCAGGCAGCCATGGTACTTAATATCAGGACCAGAGTGAAGAATTAGGATGGGAGAGTCATTCAATGAGAAGAAAAGTTTGAAACACAAGTACAATCTTGTAAGGAGTGAATTCCCAACTACCAGGCAGGCCACCCGAGGTCTAGGCCCCGCAGATGCCTGGGCGACCTGGGTGGGAGGGGACAGATGGACAGACAGACCATTCCCATCGGGATGAGGCTCCTTATCTGGTGCAGGGTTTTGTGTTTTGGTTATTTCTAAACACCAGGTTCTCATTTGCCAGAGTTTCAATCCTAGGGCTCAGACTAGCATGGGCTACTTCCGAACTCTAGTTCCTGGTGAGGGGTGAACCCTACCTCTCTCTAGCCCTGCGGGATTCACTGGTCTAGGATGGGGTGGGTGGAGCCCAGCACAGGCAGCCTGAAGATGTCCTACAACCGGGGACACTGGGACTGAGCTGGTTGCTCTTCAGCTGACTGAGACCTACCGAAATCTATCTGCTCACGGGCCCCTGCCCAGAATGCCTGGCTGCAGCTGGGTACCCGCCCTCACTGAAGTCCTCTCTCTGTCCTTGGCTCCCTATCTCTCCCACCCAGACGCTGCTGTTGAGCTCGGGCACCGTTTTTGCAAGACCCACTCCTTTCGCCTCCTGCTCTGCCTGTCTCGCCTCTCTCATTGCTTCAGCTTTGGCCATTTTTCCTTTTGTTCATTCATTCTCTGAATACTTCTCCAGGCTTCCTGTTACTCAATGTACTGGAAAACATGGCAAAAGAAAAGGATGAACGTATTCTTTTAGAAAATTCACCTGAGTACCATTGTTTATTACAGGACAGAGTCTGGCCCCTGAGAGGCCGCGGGAAGTGCGGGGAGGAGGGTCAAGTTCTGTCTGCGTGGATGGGTAGGGGTGGGCCACCGGCCCGCCAACCTCTTTCCTTCATTTTAAAAATAAGCACATTCATTTCTTCTTAACAGGGCTGTTGAGAGAGTCCAATACAATTTGCCTTTGCAATGAAATACAATGTTGTAAAAGTGCTTTGGGAAGTGAAGAGCAGTTTTCAAACATGGGGCATTATCACCCAAATGACGGAAACAAGCTCTGCCTTACTTGTATTCTACAGGAAACAGTGTTACTCAAACCCACGCTGCGGAAACTACGTGACTACTCTTCGTAAACGTGCCCCTCTCAGGTACGCTGGTCTGTCGTTCTTCCAAGGTGCTTAATAACTTCCCAGTCTAAAATGCCATGCTGACAGATTAAGGTTTTTGAAACCTTTCTCAAAACCATAGTTTACCATAACCCTTCCAATGTCTCAGCCTAACCATTTGGGAGGGGAGGATAAAGATCTCATAAAGCAAAGCAAAACAAAAACCCCCCCCCCCCCCCCCCCGTTATGAAGTTCTAAGAGTTAGGTATTTTTTCCCTAGGCAGTGTCTTCTTAAAGAGAACTTCTGTCCGCAGGTGTTCGGGAGACACGTAAGTCCATGACCGTGTTTGCTACCAAAGCAGCGGAGTGCGCTAATTCGCGCCAGGAGGCCGGCTCCGGTGAAGGTGGAGCCACCACCGCCACCGCATGTGGCCACAGTGCTCCCCCACAGCCACGGTGACGACACTAACACCCTCTAGCACGTCCCAGTTTATCAAGTACCTCTAAACTGGTCCCTCCTAATGTCTGGTCTCGCTTTCCATAGTTTCAGTTACTTGTGGTCAACCGCAGTCCAAAAGTATTAAACGAAAAATTTCAGAGAGAAACAACACATAAGTTTTAAATTGAGCTCCATTCTGAGTAGCAGGAGGAAATCTTGGGTGGTCCTGCTCTGCCCCGCTCTGTCATGCCTTTGTCTCACACATCCAGGCTGGAATACTCCCTGCCCTGAGGTCCTTCGGTGCCCTCCCAGTTATCAGATGGACTGTCCAGGTATTGCAGTGCTTGTGTTTAAACAACCCTTATTTTACCCAGTAATGGCCCCAAAATGCAAGAGTAGTGATGCTGACAATTTTGACATGCCAAAGAGAAGCTGTAATGTGCTTCCTTTAAGTGAAAAGGTGAATGCTCTCAACTCAATAAGAAAAAAAATCACGTGCTGAGATTGCTAAAATCTATGTGAAGAACAAACCTTCTATCCATGGAGTGGCCTAATTTATAACTCAAACTCTATCATAGATATGTATGCACAGAAAAAACCCCAGTACATATAACGTATGATATTGTCGTGGTCTTGGAATGCGCCCCTCCAGCAGGTGAGGGGGGACTAACATATGTACGCACGCACCATCTCATTACCTTCTTTAAAACTCTGTGAGGCAGGTTTCATGCCTGCAACTCAATTTCCCCAGAGAGGAAACCCTTTGGTGCAGATTTGAATTTCACTGCAGAGTTGAATACCTTGCCCTGGGTCACGTGACTATTGAGTCCAAAGCCAAAGCTCAATCTGGGACCCTGGCTGCAAACCCCACCCAGTGCACACGATGCAGGCACACTGGGCGTGCAGGGAGACTCCTCACAGGTAAGGTGCAGAAAGGAGCTTCGGAAAGAGCTTGGCCCCGCCTCCGAAGAGCTGAGTACCCAGCACATGTCTCCTTGACAGCCTGGCCTTTAAATAAAGGCTTAGTGCAGCCCGGTCATTCCCAACTGTTTTTAGGGGCTTAGGCAGTCCACAAGCACGTGAAATGCAGCTGCAGACTCCGAAAAACACCCATGTAAAGATACATACACTCAGACAATCTCCCTTCCAATCTCAGGGTGTTCACAGATCGGAGAAAGGCCAGACGGCTTTGGCCGGTTGATTTTTAAGGCTGATTTTTGTTCTAAAACTATGTAATGCATTTTTTGGCCTACAAACATATTAATCTATATATGCATATAGTCCTAGCTGCACTGGTAAATTTAAGCAGTTCTGCATGAATGTTTACTTGTGTATTGGAAATATGGAAGTTTGGGGAAACCAAAAGAAAAGTTTTGCAGAGGCAAAGCCTGAGCCTTGACTCAGGAGAGAAGCAGGGAGCAGTGTATCTAGGGAAGTAGGGACTAACACACTGAGACCATTGCCACGCACAGATGACAAAGAGAGATGTGTTTACGAAATGAATGGATTCTTTCCTTTCTTCCTCCCTAACCCATTGACTGGGAGTGGTATGTTACTAGGGATAGCCGTGATGGTAACAGACCAAGAGCAGTTGGACACTTCTTGTTGTAGAAATAATACCTTAAAATGGGTTAATTTAATCCAATTAGTGTTCAGTTGGAAATTAATTACTAATGACTCCAAGCTTGTCAGGTTCTGTTGGGGTTTCTCATAGTCTAACCCCAATTTAGCTAATCAAGGCCCTCCTTTAAAGAACGCCACTTGGTAATCTTTCAGAAACAGAAATAATTACGCACTTGAGTTCCCCAGGACGAACCTTCATAAGAAATGAATAGGAACTCTGTGAAGACAATTAGAGAATTATAGAAGAAGACTTGGATGAATGGCGACAAATTTCATATTCCTGCATGGAAAGGCTGTATATTTACAAAGCAGTTGATTCTTCCCAAATTATTCTATAGATTTAACGTAATTCAAAGGAACATTCCAGAGGATTCATTTATGGATTTTGAGAAATGTTTTTACAATTATTCTGGAAAAAAACACTGGGAAGAGCTGAAGTGCTACAGATGAGCAACGTGAGACATTAAAACCCACGATACAGCCAGAATAACTGGAAATCGTGCCACTGGTATAACAATGGATGGGTTGACGAAAGAGAACTGATAGTGCAAAGGGGACCCTGAGAATCTGCTACACGTTAAAAACAGGGGGAAGGAGGGATTATTAAACAGACAGGAATTGGGAGAAAAATCTGAAGGTCAATCTGCACCTCACAACTATACCAAAATACATGTTCTGAGAAGCACGTAATTAACTATAAAAAATGAACTCCAAAAAAATCTTGAAAAAGTCAATATTTAATGACTTTGGCATAAAGTTTTTCTAAGTATAAAAGAACTAGAAGTTACATAAGAAGAAGCTAATTGTTTTCGTTACATAAAAATTTAGAAACTGCACATAAAAAACCTTAAAAACTAAGAGACTGATTAAAGAATGAGATAAAATATTTGCAAAGAATATAACATGTGAGTTTTTAAAAAGAAGAAATATCTCATGCTAAAAATGAGGAACAGGCATGAAGAGAAGACAGTTTATGAATGAAAAATACAGTTTAGCAAATAATGCTTAACAGAGATGTTTAATCTCACCAATGGTCATATGAATGCAAATTAAAATATCTAGATATGTTATTATTATTATTATTTGCAAGAAAAATTTTAAGCCCATGATTCTTAATGCTGGAAAAGGTGTGGAGAGAGATTCTTCAGTTGGCTGGTGTGCACCGACAAACTCTTTCTGGAAACCAGTCATATGGCGCGTGTCAAAGTCCTAAAAAGGTGTTAATATTAGGTAGCTGCCAGTCCGTTAGTCCCTCTCGCAGGAATCTACGCTATAGAAACAATCAGAAATTCCACTGAAGAGCTGTTTACAAGGACGTTTATAAACAAAAAGGTAAATAACTAAAATGTTCAATAATTGGGGCAGATTAAATTTTAAATAATTTATGGGACAGTCAGAGCAGGGGGAAATTATGCAGACGTTAAAAATCAAGTTTTATAAACAATGTTAATGACAAAGGAAAAAATGCTCAGTGAAGTAGTAAGAGAACAAAAGTAAGACAGAAAACCAAATATGGCCTGTTTTAATGCTGTGTATACCAAAGCCTTGTGGTTATTGGTTCCGATGTGCATGGAAATGGCTAGAATAAGTCACTTTAAATGATATTGGACAGATAATTTTTAGTGGTACAATTATTCATGATTTGAAAAAAAAGTATATTTTGAAACTTTTCTGAAATAGACATTTTTTAGCATTAAGATATACAATGTAAACACTAATGTCTTCAAACTCGCCATACTAATTAAGAAAGACAGTATATGCCCAGTGGCGAACAAGACTAGATGTCTCATCACCTGGCTTCCCTACCTGTTTTTGCTACTTATTTGCTCCATGACCCAAGACGAGTATCTCTCTGAGCTTTGGTTTTTTTCAGCCTAAAAATAGCAACAGACCAGACCTGCCATATGGACAGCTGCTTTGCAAACTGCGAACTATCATACAAACTCAGGGTATTATTATTCGATGTGTGGGTGTGTGTTTGCATGGGAGACTAAATTTAGAACTCCAACCTAAACAACCTTGAAGATTTAAGCAAAAATTTACTAACCTGTATCTGGGAAGCTTTGATCCTGAAAATCTTAAAATATATCTGTGCTTGCTTCATCATACGTGGGAGCCATCTTTGGTTGCATGTACAAACCCATGCTGATTGGGTAACAACTGGCGTGATAGCCAAGAGGGAGAGATGAATGACTTACAGGGTTAGAGGCGGAGTGGGTAAGAGAGAGACCCAGCGCAGGGAGGGCCGAGCTCGGACTCCACAGCACACCTCAAATGAGCCTACATACCCTAAGGCACCCCACTCAGCAGAAGTGGCTTGGGTGGAACACACCTAGTTTATGCCTGGGGCACACCAAGTGGAACACAGCTCTTTGCCAATGATTCACTCTCCTTGTGACGTTAGACAGTCAACAGAAATGGTTGATTTCATTATGAGCTTGGCCAAGGTGGCGTGGGCTCTGGGCATATGGGTCTACAGCACATGAATGGATGTGTTCTAAGTTTGATATTGCTTTCTCATCAAACAAAACAAATGACCGTGAATTTGAGCTTGGCAGGTTCCATGTTCACGGTGAGGAGGGATGGCTCTGATTCACACTCATGAAGACCGGACTGAAGGATGGAATGGGGACATGCATGCTTCTCCACTCACCCCTGGTTCTTTCTGACCTCACTGTCTCTTCTCTGTCTGTGGGCACGATGCTGAGGGTGGTTGTAACTGGCAGGTGAGCACAGGGACAGGGCAGTCATCTGTCACAGGACCGCTGTAATTATCCTGGCTTTGCGAGCTGTGTTCACAACACAGGACTGAACTCTACTCATCCATCATTCATTCATCCATCTATCCATTCACATATTCATTCATCCATCCATTCATTCTTCAAACAGCTGTGTGTGCCTGGAGGAGCATCCCCCGCCCCCCACCATCTCTGGTGGCCTCAATATTTTCAATGAACATACATCAGGGGCCAAGTGAAGGGTGTATATCACCGGCCTGTGGCCAACCGCTGCAGGCACCATACCACTTCTAAGCCCTGTTATTTGATTATCACCATCTTTATTGGCCACAGAGGGGAAGGGATATTATAGCTTTGTGGCTTTTGAGAGTTCGGTCCTTAGTGAACTGCCAAGCCTCAGCAGCAGCTCCCAGATCGCAGCGTGGGGGATTTTTATGACCACATCTTAGTTCTCCCCAGAAAAGGCAAAACGGAGGAAGCAGGTGACACGGCACAGAAGACACAGCAACGGCTCAGCCTAACAAAGCCAAGTCACAACCACCCCCCTCCTACCTTTGTGTTCTCTCCCTCCCACTTTCCCTGTCAACCCGCCCAACATCCCCTCCCAAACTGTACTCCCGAAGAATTTAAATTGGCTCAAGCTCAAAGAGAAAGAAACATGAAACTGACTGTTCATTAGATTCCATGCCATGCTCTTTTTGTGTTTAACGTGGCTGGCTGAGCCCACCCCGGTGTGAGTGACTCCTGGGAAACGGGGGCGTGCACGTGGGTGCCTGTGCACGTGTGGGGGATGAACTAGAGGCGGCGGCGGCACAGTGTGTGTGAGAGTGTGTGTGTGCGTGTGAGAGAGAGGGAGAGAGGGAGGGAGAATGCCGGTGTGTGAGATTCCTCCACCTCCCCACCCCTTTCTAAGGGCGAGCCGGGGAGGCGCTCCTCTCTCAGAGCAATTACTACAAATGATTTATGTGGCCAGTCAAGAGGGCCTGCCAGGGTTCTTATTTCATCTCCAGAAAAAGGAGCTCCGCTGGAATGTTATCAGGGAGCTGGGGATTAAACTGACAGCTGCCTTTTGTTTTCCCTGTGAAAGAGCTTCTTCTGGATGGTGGCATCGGGGTTCTACGCAGCCAGCCAGGACTCCTCGTGGGGAAAGGCCACAGGGAGGGAAGACATTGTTACATGGAAGAGGCTTCTTTCTTTGCTGCTGTATTTATCTTGAGAGGATGTGTGTGGAGCTCCTGGTTTTAGGAGGCTGCCTGGCTCACGCGAGATTGGAATAGTGTTTCTTTTCCCCCCCACCGTACAGAAACACAGCACTAAACCTCTCCCCTCTGCCACCCGCTCTCCTTTACTTGGAGAGGGGAAACAAAGGTCCCTTCCGATTTAGGTTGTTAAATGTGACCCCAGTCCCTGTCCTCTGCCAGATCGTGTGTGCTGGCCCATGCCAGGTCACAGGGCCTGGGGTGCGAGACAAGGCAGGACACAGCGCACTCCATTGTCCGCACCGGCGGGAAAATGCTACGGACCCGCAAGCACAGAAACCGTGTGTGTTCTTACCCTCTGACACCCAAACTCTAATGGACCCTTGCAGTTTTCATCAATCCTCAGTTGTGGCTGGGCTCGCCACAGCCCTCCCCCCAGGCCAGCTTCCCTACCTCCTCGACCCAACCTGGTTTACAAGGTCCTCACACAGCAAAGGGAGCCAAGGGGCCGTCAGTTCCTGGGGCTGATTATGGAAGCGCGCGCGCGCACACACACACACACACACACTGTGCTGGTCCAATGTCTGCATAATAAAGCTTTGTAGATAAACAATGGTAAATACAAATAAAGAAACCTCTCAGGAGATCAAGGGAAGAATGGGCTAAAAATAGGTTGATGGGTGGGAGAATCATACAGGGAAGGGATACAAAGGAAGATTAGGGATTACGATAAATGACCTGGAGTGTAAAGTCCTCTATACAGCCTTACATTCGCTGCATCTTATAGTCAAATATTCTGCACTGAAAATACATTACTTGTGATTTCGAAATCTCATCTGTACTAAGACACGTCTGAATAGGTCTTCCCAGTATATACTGACGGTGCAGTATTTTCAGAAATCAGACCAATATTAGGGGTTGCAGAGAAGAAAATTAGCATTTAAGGAGCACATGTTATATATCTGTCATGGTGCTATGTGTCTTATACACATTTTCTACTTTATTTCTCATTGCAGCTCTGTGAGGTAGGTAGTTTTATCCTCAGTTTCCCAAGAAGGATATAAATGCCAAGTGAGACTAGATAACTCGCTCAAGAATGTACATCCAGTGTGGTATCCTTTTCCTTTCTTCATTAGAATTCTGACTGTATTTGAGGTAGAATTTTCTAGCTTCTCTTACAGCTAGGTATGGTCATGTAACTGAGTTGTGGCCAATGAGATGCATGTAAAGTATATTGGAAATTATTGATTGGCTCCTGCCCCTTCTCCTTGTCCCTTTCATCTTTTTCCTTGGGCTTGTCATGCTCAGTGCAGATGTCATGCTGGTGGTGGAGATGATATCTTGTGACCCCAAGACAACAAACATAACTATAAAGGCCACAAACTTGGGTACAAAGAAAGAAGGAAGGAAGGGAGGGAGGAAGAGAGAAGGAAGGATTCATGTCCTGACATTATTTCCTCTATCTGTCTACGGCTTCTTATCATAGGAGGAAAACGAAACATCATTCTCTTTTAATCTGTGCTTTTTGCATATAGGCAAATGTGATCCAAAACGATACCCTAATGAGGGGCAGAGCTGTAACCACAACCTAAACTGAATCTACCTGAGGACCTCAGTTGTAATGTGAGGCAATGATACGCTATCACACCATACTAGACTGCAGACTGCCAACACTCCAGAAAAGCCTTGGAGGAGGGGATGAGTATAGTGTGACTTTTTTCAGCTCATACTAAGGCTCATTGCTCAGGCAGTTCTACTTCCTTAGGCTATTCTGGAGTTTGGGTCTGGATTGCAGTCCAGAATCCAGAGAACTGGCTGGCTCTGATCTGTGGCTCGACACTACTTATTGGTGAGCCAGAGAAATCTGATGTATATTACTTGGGATAGCTCCAGATTGCTTTGCATTTCTTAAAGAGTATTCGGATGCAGACCCATATCATTATAGCAGCCCCAGGTGAAAATAGTCCAGGCTGAAGGACTTGCCAAGTAATGCAGACAGTCTTATTTTGATGCATATAGGAACACTGTGTCCCTTCGGAACAAAGGGTCAGCTCATAAATCGCAGTTAAACATGGCAGATTGGATACGTGTTTATCTCAACCCCTTTTCTACCTTAGCTCCTTACCCTCCACAAAAAAGACACAAAAGATTTTTTTTTTTGAAAAGCCAAATGCTACATAGAGAGGATAGGAAAGGAGCCAAAAGGCAGACATGAGATGACAACATAATTTTGGAAACTGGAGAGCAGACGAATGAGTGGTAACTAATTTAGCAGAGCAGAAAAAGCTGAAATCTAAACTTTCAAAGGGGAAAAGCCAAGGAGAAGGAAGCCAGTGTGTGTTAAGAACCCGAAATGGCTCAGGAATTGCAGGCATCTCTGCTGAGGCGGAGCAGATGGGCTACGCCCCAGGAGCACCGGCTGAAAGGCTGTATGAGAAGCACTAGACTCCAGGCCCTTCAGCGCGTGGCCATGCGCCTATCCGTCTCTCACTCTGAAAGGGTCTGTGGGGTCTTCCGTGGAGAAGTGGACACAGAGGCGACTGGAACCTGGACACCAAGCCCAGCTGAAGGTGGAGCCCTACACTGAAAACAGGGCTCTCGGTGGAAATCTGAAAGTCAGTGAGGAGACAACCCCACGCAACTCCAAACCCCTCCTCCGCTTGACTTCGAGAACACTGGCCGCCCCTCTTACCTCTCTGGACAGCAGAGCAATGGACTCCTCCCCAGGGAAAATAACCGGCCTGTGAGAAGTGACCACAGGTCCCAGACGCCCCACAGCTGGGTTCTAGGCCAGCCGCTTCTGCTTGGAAGTCCTGGGGTAGAAACACGGGGCTCACACCTTCCTCTGAACAGTAGTAGTAGACACACGGGCCAGACTCCCCACACAGTTCAGGATGGCCTCTGACTCAAAACACAGAGTGTGAATAAATGAATGGAAAAGAAAACCAGAGAGGATAAAGGCAACAGGTGAACCCTTAAAAAAATCATTCATGCCTTCTCAGAGAAAATTTGTTAAAATTTGAATTAAAAAATGATGGTAGAAACATTTAGAAAATTAAAACAAACTTTTATCAATTAAAAACATGGTTGCAGAAATAGTATCAAACTAAAGGGTGGGACGGGAAGGTTAAGAAATCTGCCCTGCCTGGTGTAGCTCAGCGGATTGAGCGCGGGCCTGTGAACTACACGATCACGGTTCGATTCCCAGTCAGGGCACATGCCTGGGTTGCAGGCCAGTTCCCAACAGGGGACTCACGAGAGGCAACCATACATTGATATTTCTCTCCCTCTCTCCTTCCCTTCCCCTCTAAAGATAAATAAATAAAATCTTTAAAAAATTATTTTTAAAAAAGAAATCTTTTGAAAAGTCAAAGAAAAGTCAAACAGATGGGTAGTAGAGGAGAAAAAGAAAATAGGGGATCAGCCCAGAAGGTACACGATATAAATAACTGGAGCTCCAGGGAGAGGGAAGATAGAACAGAATGGAGGAAATTATCAATGGGTCATACAAGATAATTTCCCAGAACTGAAGTACATGAACTTCCACATAGAAAGAGCCCACAAAATTCCATAAACAATGAATACAAAAAGGGCCACGCTAGGGTGTATCCCTGTAAAATTTCAGAAAGCCAAGAGTTAAAAAAAAAGTCCAAAAAGTTTCCAAAGGGTGGAAATTAGAATGGCAATGGATGTTTTGATGGCGACTCTGAAGCCAGCGAGAAATGCACTAAGTGCTTCAAAATTCCTTCTGAGAGTTATTTATAGCCTAGAAGCCAATATCCAGTCAGATACGAGAGAAGAATAAAGCTATTTTCATACATGCAAGGCCTCAAAAACTGACCTCTCATGAAAATTCATGAGTTCACAGGCAGTTACGAGAGGATACATTCCACATTTACAACGTGGCCCAACCTCAGCTGGAGGGACCTGTGGTCCGTGAACAAGGGACCCAACACAGGAGCAGTTGTGACATGAAGGCCACGGATGTTGGCTCTGCAGCGGAGGACACCAGGCCGGGTGCGGGCCGCAGGAGGCAGAAAACGCCGGGAGGAATAACGGCTGCTGGCAGCGGTAGGGAGAGGA
Source organism: Sturnira hondurensis (assembly GCF_014824575.4). NCBI lineage: Eukaryota > Metazoa > Chordata > Mammalia > Chiroptera > Phyllostomidae > Sturnira > Sturnira hondurensis. The sequence goes on along the minus strand of NW_028082759.1, from coordinate 17,775,313 downwards.
GACCCACAGGGCTGCTGCAGAGTCTGTGAGTGACGTCAGGACAGGAGCATAAAAGCTAAGCAACTGAAAAAAGCATCAGAGCCAGTAACCACAGGAAATGCAAAAGGCGTATGAGATCGGAACGTAATCAAAGTCCCCCACTTGGCTCCAGCTGTGAACGTTTATCTAGCCACGCACGACACACACACACAAACACCCTGATTTCACCCAAAGGTTGTGACATAACAATAACTGAGAAAGGAGCATGTTTAAGAGGTGGAAGGAGTCATTGAGCTAAATTCCTGCTCTCCACGGCAAGGAGTCGATAGGTGAGATCTAAAACACGCTAGTCAGAGGTCACTGTCCAAACACGCTACTTAAAAATGAGGAGGTTCTCGCCAGAAGAAAGGGCTAAAAGATTTTAAAGCTTTGGGGATCAGAAGTCAGAAACGGAAGAGGAGGAGGGCAAGCCTGGTGCTTTTCATCATCTAAGCTTTACGGAACTGCGTGACCTCGCCTGAAGCCGCACTGCGTGGACAGACACTGACGGAAAAACAGGGCAGCCGACGGGCCATCCGTGAGCTCCTAACACAGGGTGGGGGTGAGAAGGCGAGTCCACTTCCCCCAGGCTTTGGAAGCCATCCTGAGGGTGGTTCCCGTCACAGGGAACGTTGTATCAACCTGGGCCTCCCCTTCTTGGAGTTCTGATTTGTGGCGGTTGTGCGGATGTGACAAATTCCAGTAAACCGTGGTTCTGGTCATCTGTGGTATAACTCTGACAGCTGAAAGGTGGGTGACATAACCCCCAACCCTTAGGTCTGACAGGACGTCAGACCATCGGCGTCTTAGTTGGACCATTGCCACCAGAGGCCAGCAGCTGCCCCACATCCAGGAAAGGGGCAGGGCTGGAGGTGAGGGTGGGACCCAGGTGCTGGGAGACAAAGGGACATCTTCTACGGAGAGTTTTGTAGGCAATTTCCATGGCTGAATTATAGATAAAAAGAGTATCAGCAGGGTTGAGAGTCTGAAGAGGCGCATTAGGTAAGGCAAGGAGATGCCACTGTACGTGAAATATAATTACTTGGAGAAGAAGAAGTAAGTGCACTGATTTAGACCACACGAGAACCAAAACCTAATTTTGATGAAATGAGACAAACATTCCGGCTCTGTGACAGGCAGACTGGAAAGCAGAAAGCTCTACTTTTGAATGGAAGACAAAGAGTTGTGTTCTGTAACTGAGGATCCATTTAAGTGGTCGTAAAATAGAGAGCTTATAAATCCAGAAATAAGGGAAGGTAAAATCTGAAGGTGGATTGTGTTTGTTAAAAGAAACCTCTTTTGAGGATTGAATCATTTCTCTCATAACAGCTACATATGGCTTGTTGAATAATAAGAGCCAATGCTTATTGAGAAGTTTTATATATTACACACTGTTTTTGAGTGTTTTATAAGTATTAGCTTATTTAATCCTCAAAGCAATTCTCGGAGATATGTCCCATGATGTATGTATGGGAAATAAACGTCTCCATTTTACAGTAGGAAAAATTAAAACATGAAGAAATTAGGTAGGTAGCCCATGGGGACAAGTGGCAGAGTCAGATTCAAATTCAGACTCCCAAATCCCAGACCCTTAGTTGGTACCTATGTCTGTAAATTATAAAATTAAAATAATTATCAACGTGCAAAGGCCTAGGTAGGAAAAGATATTCTGCATCAGTGGCACATTTGTTACAGGTAACAGCCTTTTCATGGAGTATCATGTTTGGTCTCTGCTTTATATGGCTCCTAGCTCAGGCTTCCAGAACGCAAGGGGGAAAAGGTGAGAAGTTTGGAGCAACACTGAAGTCGCCCCTGAAGGTGAGTTTCCGAACTCAGATCAGGGCCCTGTCCCTTGCCTACCATTCATCTCAGCCTTCAGGCGACCAACAGCAGCTGAAGCAGTGTCATGGCAACTCGGAGGATGACGACGAGCATAGTAAATAACACGGCGTCTGAAGCCGTGTGGCACGAGGAACAAAACACGCGTATGGAGTGGGAGAAATATCACATCTGTGCACGCACCTACCTCAGCCCCAGTATATTTCTCTGAAGGCTGGCCAAGCTCTGACACTGAGAAATGGTGAGTCAGTCCGGAGGGCGGAGAGGGTGGGAGGAGCAAAGATAAAAATAACATATTTTTTTAAATGGAGATGTTGATTGCATTGTTACTGATGCTGTTGAGCTCAAACAGCCCCAGCTTGGTGAGCCAACTACAGTGATAAGAAGACACGAGAAAGAAAGAGGCAGGATGCTCTTCGGGGCTGAGTAGAGGGCAGGCAGATGGCCACAGCAGCAACTTCACGCAAACAGACAGACAAACAGATAAACAGACAACGAGACTGACAGCACTGAGGCTGTGGTGTGAGTTCAAAAACCAACATGTGGAAAGTGATGTGGGATAAAATGGGCTCAGATCAACGGGCAGGACTATGGGGGATGGGACCTGCCGGCCCTGAGCCTTCGAGGCCAACTTACACTGTTCAAACAGAGTATTGTTTTCTCTGGGGTATAGGGCTTACTGCCATTCCAGACAGGTCGCCATGGCAGCGGCGGGGGAGGGAGGAACAGATGGGGGTCACCAAGGTCCTAATTCTCATGCAAGGGCTCCCCAGTCCCCTCCAGGAGTCCAGGGTTGAGCTCTCACCACTCCACCGACGTCAATCCAATTCAATTTAATAGATCTTTTCGAGTACCTACTATGTGTAGGTCTTTCACTTCTAACATTAGCTTGCATTAAAATAGTCTATCTCTGCTTGGTTATTGAAGATTGAAAGGAAAAAAAAAGACCTAGTGTCCACATTCTCCAAGCTAATCTTTTCCTATTCCCAAACCTATAATGGAGAGATAGGTTAAAGATATATAGCCCCATGCATGAAATACAATGGATGAACATGCATGAACTTGTCACCCCCTGATGGTAACCTCACATTACACCTAGACAGGGTGAGGCGGTCCTTTTGCATCCTTACAGTTCCAGGCATCGTCTTCCTCCCTCTAGTTTCTTGCCTGTGTATAACACTGGCCGGACAACCTTCCCAAAGCACACCTCCTCCGTGACGTTACCCTGCCTGCCTTCCATGGTGATCCAGGGTGATCAGTTTGGAATTCAAGATCTTCTGTGGCTGGTCCTCACCCCACCTGCTAATCTTCTCCTCTCCGGCAAATGTTTCCATGTTCTTGGCAGGGCAAAATAGGGCAAATGAATGGACTGAATATGTAAGTAAATAATAAAACAGGCAGGCAAACATTAAGAAACTCATTTCCCGCTCCATCCTTCGGCTCCCCCCCTCAAGAATGACTTTTTCCCTGGCTTTCATCCACCCAGTTTCTACCTAGTCTCGTTCATAGCTCCAAGGTCCCTGGAACACAGCATGACCCAAAGGCACGGCATGGCCTCCACCCTCTTTATCTCAGTGACTGCAACCACCACCATCAGCCTAGTTTCACAGGCCAGGGACCCGGGCTCCTTCCCGACCCATTGCTGTACGTTGGTCCCCATTTCAAAATATTGCCAAAGCCTGTTCCCCATCACCTCCTCAATGTGGCTCCACTCCATTCACTTCCCATTGCCTCGATATCCTATGACCCCATTCTGTCGGTTTTCAGACTAGAGGCCTGAGGTCTACCGCTCACTCTGCTGGTCTCCATGCTGTGGTCTGAGGGTTGGTTTCAAAATGTGGTCATATCACACGCCTGCTTCAACCTCTGAAGTGACTTTCCAGTGGGCAGAATTATCATGAATCTCCCCTTAGGTATCTATCTATCTATCTATCTATCTATCTATGCCAATGATAGCTGGAGGAAATTTGTGAGAACCAGAGAGCTGTTTATAAAGGGATTAGCACCTGTAGATAATCGAGCAGATACCGGAACTCTTCCTTGTGACTGAATTAAGCAGATACCAGCGTACAGTACAAGTCATGGCAATCAGTGCCTTCCAGGGCCTCCTCCAAGGCAACAGAGAGAGAGAGAGAGAGAAAGAGAGAGTGAAGCCCAGAGGAGAAAGTGGCCCTTTGGTCCCCTCCAAGTCTGGGTTTCTTACCTGTAAAGTGGGGATAAAAGTACTTCAACCTCATCAGGTTGTTGGGATAGTCAAATGGCGCAGTCTATGGAAAGAACTGAGTGGAGTTCTTAGAATGTAGCAAACACTCAAAAATGTCAGCCATCATTATGGGCTGGTGTTACAGCAGCCTTCACAGTCTGGGGCTTTGGGGACCAGTCCCATTTCAAATGTTCTGTCCCAGGGTCCCATTTCTGCACATGGCTGTGCATGTGTGGATGGCTGCAGATATGGTCTGGATCAACCATCTTCATATTCCCATACTGTCTAGTTGACCCAATTCAGCAAACGCGTAATAAGCGACTACTGCAGGAGGGCCTTTGGACTGGGTCAGAGGCCTCTATAGAGGAAGGGCCCTCTGATGGGGGGAGATACATAAAACCAGCTAAAATGTAAGGCAAAATGGAATAAGCATCGAGTGAAGGCACCTGTAAAAACCTGCAGGTATGAAATGGAAGGTGGTGTCTGATTGGACCTGGAAAGTACAGAGTGATCTTAATGAGCCAAGAAGCAGAGCATCTCAGCTGAAAGAACTCCGAGGGCTGAGGCAGCCACTCCCTGAAGTGCTCGGCTCCCTTGGGGGGACGAGGAAAGAACGGTGTGCCTGCTGAGATGAGAGGTGTCCTGGGAGGGACAGGCAGCTGGAAGGGTATTTGGGCTCACATTATATGTAATCTTGAAGGTAATGTTAAGAAGTTAGTATTTTGTTCTATGGGGAGCATGGATCCAGCTTCCATGCTGGATGGAAGCTTCCAGCTTCCAGCTTCCATATGAAGCTGTTCAATGTCTTACCTCTTCTCAGATGTGGCTTTGGAAGGACAGGTATGAGATCTGCAATCATTTAATTGGCTCGATTTGCAAGGCTAGCCCTCCATTTGCTTTTTACTGCCTTTGGGGGAATTTTCTTCCAATTGGGCTACATTGCCACTAGGTAAGTGGTCACAGGTCATTGTGGCTTTATTTTCTAAACAGCCAAGTGTTCTCAGGCGTGATTAATTATAAAAGCAAGATTAGCATGAATATCTAGATATAGTTAGGTAGCTTTCTCTCAAATGCCTGGTTCGGATTTCTCTCTAATTTAATACTACTGAGATCCAAAGACTTTCTTCAATGGAGTCTAAGTTTTCTACTTTGTGTCAAAAGTTTTTAGGGGACATGCACGGGCCTCATCTGCTTACCGATGGGTGGAAGAACCTGCTTATTTTCTTCTGCTCTGATGCCTCTGGTAAGATAGTATTTTGATGACTTGGGCTTCCTCACTTAATTGATGATGCCATGCTCAGCACGTGAATACCTAGCGTTCTCCCTCTCTCTCACCCCTGGTTTGGGAAGAAATCACCCTCTTGATCTGCGTGGCTGCCAGGAGACAGTTTGGAGGATGCGACTGCATGTCAGTGTTGCAAGTCTCCAACCTGCCGTTTTTTGACAAGGAAGAAGCCTGTCCAACTTGACCGACTTGTCTGAGAATCTTAGCAGTGAAGCAACTGTTATGTAAAGGGCACAGAGACCTCAGCTTTTCTTTGCAAGAGGCTGCTTTGGAAGCAACACAAACCTGCAAAAATTTCAGCTTATAGCAGAATAACAGTTCAGGTTAAGTGTGCTTTAAGGAGCAGAAGAAAGTTAGAGAGACGTGAAGCCTGATGTTGAGCATCCTATCACTTATTTCTCTGGAGATTTAGGCCAATGAGGGACAGTATTTCTTCCATCATCACAATTTACTCCAGGTTATTTCTTAAAATCTTTACTCCAGATTAAATTATGGAAAAATACTTATATCCATTCCACTAACCCACACCTCTAATCTTGAGTTGTTTATACTCCCATTCTTAAAATCTTGGGATCATATGCAGTTTTACAGTCCACATTTTTTGACTTATTATATCGTGGACATTTCATCTGTTATTAAACACTCTTTGAAAATACTTTAGTAGCTTTCAGATATTCTTTCACTTGAATGTACCATAATTGAACTAATATTATACATTTGGTTGTACAGTCCCCCCCCCAATTTTTCACTGTCATAATATTGAAGTAGATATCCTTACCCATTTATTTTTGATCAAATCTCTGATTAGGTTCTTAGGATAAACTTGTTTAAGAGACAGAAGTACCTCTGAGGGCTTCTCTACATACTGCCAAACTGTCCTATGCCCATTTTCCTATGTTTAAAATGTTGGGTGATGTTGCTTGAAGGTGTCTATGAGAAAACCCATGGTCAAACTGATTGGAAGCAGCAACTTCCATTATCTGAGGAAATCTGTTGCTATCACTGCAGGAGTGGATTCTCTGGTCTGCTGGAATGGAGCTGATCGCTGAGTTTCAGTTTAAGTTAAGGAGATGAACTACCTATGGCAATGGTTCTGAAACATGTGTATTCACCCACAAGCAAGGCCCTGCTGCAAGGCATGCCTTCCTACCACTCCCCCACCCCCCCTACTCTCACTCTGTCCTCACCTCTGGTCCCCCAGGAGAACAGAAGAGGCTGAGAGCAGAAGAGTCGGGGAACTTGGCCTAGCCCTTAGAACATGACGTTGCTGAGTTCAAAGCCTGACCCTCTCTGCCTTGGTAGCTGGACCACTGCGAGCCAGGCTCATTTTTCTCATCTATGTAAAGTGCGTGACAGTGCCTAAATTCAAAAGGTATGTGGGGATTACACGGGATAAAATACTTATCACAGTACCTCGTGAACTGTAAGCACCAGGAAGTACTCATTTTTGAAAACCGGTCATTCCAGGCTCACAATAGTTGGGGAGTAGGTGAAACCAGAAATAAACCACTGATTTGGGACCAGAAGTTTCTGAAGTTCACATAGTTTTCCTAGCCCTCTGTGTCAGTAGGGCAATTGAAAGTCAGGAGGTAGACTTCTCCCATCGTCATGATCATCACCACCACCATCAGCATCACCATCATCATCGTCATCACAGTGGCTGACGAGGAGGAGGGGCCCTAGAGACGAGGGTTCTGTGACAAAAGGGTGCCGCTGGGCGGTGCCACCGGCTCTGCTGCCCACTCCAAGCTTAGCGCTGAGTTTCTAGTGTGAGTTCTGGGCCTTCGCTCTCCTGACAGCCCCACTTTGCTTCTCTGGGCAACAGGTTTGCTGGAGGGAGACTCGGCCGAATGCCTTTGAGTCTCCTGAGTCCTCTTATGGGCCCCAGACCAGCAGGCAGGGCGTTTCAGCCAGGGAGAGTGTTCTCCACACTGAAGCACAGCATCTGCTCCCCCAGAAACAGGGGTCCCTTCCAATCCACTCCTGCCTTTTGCTGACCACAGACGGAGAACAGCTGCAGAAGGAGACACAGACATCAGGATGTCAGCAGGACGGCTGCCCGCTGCGGTGGTCTGCTCCACATCTCGAACCCTAGTCAGGCAGGAAGCCAGGAAGCCTCACTCCAGCCCCAGTTAGGAATGGGAAAGAATAATCAGAATTCTGTCTGCTTTGCTTTTTCAACCCCATTGATGCCATTGTCTTTACAGCGACACAGGAAACACCACCCCGACAGCGGGGACTGGAGGAAAGGTTGTCTCGCGTTCCTCCTGGAGTGCTCCAAAACCAGGCAGGGCCAGGCACGAGGATATTTGCCTTGACCCTTCCCATCTAGCTCCAGGTGCAGAGCACATGCTGGGAGGAAAAAACATACTTCTTAAATGAATGAAAAGGACCAAACATAGGGGAAACTTGGAAATGCTGTAATTTTGTCCTTGGGATGCCACTGGCCATTAAGGAACTCATAACGCTGGCTTGGTCTTGAGAATATCAGTAAATGAGTCTTCATCTTCCAGGTCAGCCAAATGCTACTACCTGTACCTTGTGATTCTGTGAATACGACCACTGTCAGGAAAAGGTAAGTTTCCCGCTGCGGGTTGCAGGATGAACTCCTGGAGAAGCAGAAGAGGAACCCGGAACTCTGGCTGGAATCCTGCACTGAACTGGGACAGCTGGGACAGCCCTCCACCTCAAAGTGGAGTAGCCATCCTTCACCCACCTTCCAAGCCTGCACTCTTTCATCTTCTTTCACAGACACACACTCACACATACACACACTCATTCACATATACCCACAGATATACACACTCACACGCAGTTACACTCATTCACAGACATACATTCACACACACTCATTCACATCTACTCACACATACTTACACACACTCATTCACAGACATACACTCACACTCACTCATAGATACACACACACTCATTCACAGACACACACTCATAGGCACCCATACTCACATACATTCATTACCACTAGTCACAGAAGCCAGGGCAGGTGCAACAAAGATAACAGACCATGGCTGCCACCACCCATGTCACACCGCTTGTGGGCTGTAGCTTCCTGTGTCTGTGTGTGAGTGTTGCTTGGCCTTCACTGTCCCTGGAGTCTGTGCATGGGCTCTGTGCAGGTTGGAGACAGTCACACTAGGGTTGGATTTAAGGCACCAGCAGCTCACAGACCCCTTGCCTGGGCAGGACCTTCCCTCTACCTTCTGTTAAACTAAATGAGAGGCTATTAGACCAAGTGATTCTAATACCTCAGCCACCGACATGTGCAAACCAAAACTGAAGCCTGCGAATGCAAGATTAAGAAATAAAAACCTAAGGATGACCAATCACAAACAGCCACCTGGGCTTTCCCAAATAAGCAAATGAATAAGCTACAGCCAATCAAATCATTTTCTTGCTTTGCTTCCGCCTTTTCCCTATAAAAGTCTTCCCCTTAGCTCTTGTCTGTGAAGTGCTCCTTACCACTTCCAGTTTGGTGCTTCCGGATTTGAATCAATGTTTCTCGAATAAACTCTTAAAAATTTTTAACATGGCTTAGTTTGAACACTTTTTAATACTGCCTTCACCTTGCTCTACTTTTTCTTTTTTCCATAGCACTGACAACTGTCTGACATACGATATAACTGACATTTATTTATTATGTTTAGTGTCTGCTAGAACATTAGCTGCACAAGGCCAGGGATTTTTTTTTTATGCGAATATATTTTAAGCACTTAGAAGAATGGCTGGTATACAACAGGTATTCAATTAATAATTGTTTAATGAATGCGTGTTTGTTAACCATTCTGGTTTAGATTCTAGTTAAGCAAATGATAAGTCCACAGGCCAAGACCTGTTCATCTATTTGAAATATTCACTCCCACCCTCCACCCCTCAGGCTCAAAAGCTTTGCCTGGTGTTCACAAAGCAGTTAGCTCTGACACCACCAAACAATCACTGTCACTTGCTAAAATTGAGGAGGAAGTAAAATATTTACTGAAGCAGGAAACTCTGGGGGGCAGTAGCCTGGGCTGTTTTCACTTAACTAATGATGCACACTGACATCCCACCCACACCTCGGTATTTATTTCAGAAGCCAAACAAGCCAGTGTACCATTGTGATGCGTGATGCGAGAATATTCAAGCTTTTTGACAAACCTGCAAATTGCTTATATTGCTACCAACTAAAATGAGAAAAGATCCTTCCATCTTCAGAATGCCTTGCAGTTGTTTTCAGTAAATGTTTGAGAATGATCTTGAAAGTATGCCAGAGAATTATACCAAAGCTGGGTGTCTCCTAGCTTCTCCCCGTTGCTCAGAGGTATAATTAGGGCAAATACATAATTTGTTGCCCGAAGCAGGACAAGTGGCATAAACTGGGACTTCTTGGGCAGATTCTACCTATGATTGTCTTTGGTATAACCAGCTTCTATCATATTAGAAGATGAGAAAGCTCTGTGGTCTGCATCTTCCTGGGTTTGAATTCAAGGCTCACAGATGTTGATCAAAATATTCATATTGCTAATTTACACTAATTTCACTAATTGTATCAGGCAAGACTGTCCAATAAATGACCCAGCAAATTAACCTATTCCCCCGCCCCCATAAGTTTCCGACTCTTTAGCATGACAGCATCAGATACCCTGTTACAGCAAAGGACAGTCAGGTTGTGTAATGACAGGCTCTGCTTCCTCCTCCGAGAGGCCTATTAACTGCCACCCCTGCCCCCTCCTCCCTTCCAAACCAGGCCCCCATTTTTCAGTTCTGTGGTGCAGTCAGAATAAGTGTAGAGGACCCTGGTTTTCCGGAGGGACCAGGCAGTCTGAAAAGGTACGTCTTCAACATCATTAGCAGTTCATCTTCTAAAACCTCAGGGCAGCCCCTAGGCAGGCCCTCCTGCAGTACCCCCTCCTCCTCCCACCCCCCTCTCTTTGGGGTGGGCTTATCAAATTAATGAAGCCTATCTAGTCAGCAGGAAGTTGGAGTAAAAGATGGGCTAAGAGCAATTCAATGCAAGCCCCTCCCTCCCTTAAAAAAACAAGTAAAAATAATGGGAAAAAAATCAGAATATGCTTCTCTTGGAATGGGAAGAGCAAAGGGAAATGGTGTTGGGGGTGGGGTAGGGGTTGCTATGATTGTCTCCCAGTTCCCTGAAGGAGGAGACGTCTATTTACTTTCTCTGCCTGAACATTTGCATGTTAAAAAGGCGCAGTTCCTTTGTGGGCAGGATTTATCTGGGCCGCATTTTCTACTCGACAGAGCAGAGTGTGGGGTGAGGACTCCAGGTAAAGGATAAAGCAGCTTCCCTCCACCTCCCCCCTCATCTTTTTATAAGACAGCCCCCTCTCTCACACATAGGATCAGCGAGACCAGGGTGGGGGTTCTGTGACTCTGCCTAGTGGTGGTGGCTGTCAGAGGGCGGATCCCACCCCTGGGCTGCAGGCCGCGTGGACCACCGGGCACGAGCTCCTGGCAGGGCCATGAGAGCCTCTCCATGCGGAGAGGCAATTTCCAGCGCTAGGTACAGAACACATCCGACATCTCTCATCACGTCACTGCCCTAAATATAGACAGTGATTTCAAGGGGAGAAAAGTTGCACATTCTTTTATACCTGCACATGCTGCCGAGCTCTTCCAACAAGCACTGGCAGTGAGGAACAATAGCTGAGCAGTCAGATGTGCGGGGAGACGCCGGGAGAGGGCTGTTCTAGAATGATTGCTCTGATCAGACCATCACGGTTTCTCAGCCTGACATCATCAATCCTCATTTGCAACCCAGGTCTGGAAATTGCTTTGGGCATAGGTTTGCGTGATGGAACACCTTGCCAGGTGTTCCATGGGGTGCTCTGCAGGGTGGGTGGCAGAGGGGCGGGGGGGGGAAGGCGGCACGTGCCACAGGTCTTCCAGGCTGCTTGGCCACTGGGCAGGGTGGGTGTCTGATTCAAAGAAAGGGGCCTCTGGATTGAGGAGCCATTGGCTTCCCACCTGAGAAGAGCCTGCTGTCTCTCTGTTGCTCTGGAGCTGGTTTCTTGAGCAGCCACTTTTAGGCACAGCCCCACCTCCGGCTCTCCACTTCAGCATCCCGAGTCAATGCTCTCTCCTACGTCATTTTAAGCTAAACCTTCTTAAAACTATGGAAAGCTGGCGTCAGCCGGTGCACTATTTACACCACGAGGGGTGTCAGGAAAGGCTGCTCTCCCCTCACACTGTGAACTGCAGTTGGGTAGAGCCTTTTAACGCTATGCTCAAAATGTCACCAGAACCGTTCCACACCGGGGGCTGGTCCTGGCCCAGCATGGTAGGAGACCTCCTGGTTCTTGACTCGTGCGGGGAAGATTTCAAGAACAAGCCCAAATGACAGAGAAAGGAAGTTTTATTCGGGTACAGATAAAGAGGCAAGGATGCGTCTTTCTATCCTGCCTCAATAAGAGTGCTCACATTTTTATTAACTTGGGGATTATTCACCTGCTAGCTGAACAGAAAGGCTATATTAGAAGCTTTTATGAACACGGATCCCATAACCAGGGACCTTGGGAAAGATAGCTGAACCAAACATTAAGTATAGATAGAACGTGTCCTTAGCCATTTGACACAACTGTGGGCAATCAATTGCTGAGGAGAAGTCACATGTCTCTCACATATTTCCACAGCTCCAGCCTGTTCCCTCTGACAACTATCTGCATAAGAACAGCCTGCGCGGAGGCTCCCCGAGTTAACATAATTGCCTGCTGTTAAGGAGCCAGCAAGTGCTCCAGGCTTAAGCTGTCCAAAACTCCTGCATTTAGGCTGAAGCACCAACTCAAGCTCTTTCGTGTTGGCACAGCGTGCACACGTGCAGCCGTCGGCTGGTTTGGAAACGGGCTGCATGCATGCCCTTGCAGGACCACCTCACACCATCACACAAAGAGCCCTGGCCCTTGGAAAAAGTGATAGAGGAAGATAATAGAAAGAACACATCTCATACAAAAGAATATAAGGAAGCTAAAGGCACCTCTGCAAATGAAATAAAGTAAGAACAATGGGAGGGCCCCAACAAGAGTTGAGAACAGAAAAGAAAGTAAACCAGAAGTTCCAATTTGAAACAGAACAATGCAGAGAAGGCTGGGCGTCCGCCTCCCCAGGCATCCCTGGTGCTCACAGCTCTTTAAAAAAGTGGGGTTGAGTCAGAGCACGCAAAGGACAGAGCTACCTGTCCTCCGAATTAAAATAGTGGCTTTAGGTGATCATACCCAGAGCCGGAGCCCAGTCGCTCTATGATCTGTAAGAGAAGAGACCCCCCCCAGCAATGGCCTTCATGAACAGACTGCTACGGCTGGTGGCTTCTGCAAAGGACACGGGGGCAAGGTTCAGGTGCAGGTCCTGGGAGATCCTGCCTTCGTAGCAGGGAAGTCTTTCCCGAAAGTTTGCTTCTACCGGGCTTCTGTTTCCTTAGGCAGACCCTTAGAAATACACTCTCCGGGACAGTCGCAAACAATGAAAAATTACCCAGGACTAGAGGGGAAAAAATAGACAATAATTTGGTCAAGAATAAATATGCCCAGAGTCATTTTTTCCAATCCAATATCTTTGTTAATTAAGCATTTTCCAACCTATGCTGAGCATACGAATAGTAATCTAATACTATCCTACTCATTACTAATAAAACATATTTATGAAATGGAAATATAATGTGCCTATTTCCAAAATGTGGTAATAAATGACTTACTCGAAGCCACAATTTAAAATGGTTTGAGAAATGAGTCTTTAATAAAGAATTGATGAGGATGATGCCTGCTGATAATAATTCTATTTGGTGAGATTATGTGGTTTGCTGTGGCAAATTGAGCTGAGGTGATTGCCTCAAAAATTACTGCAAGTAACTAATATAGAGAAATTTAATTGATGATAAATACAGGGGTGGTATGTCAACTCTTGAAAGACTGAGCATGTAATTGTAGAATCCAATGGTCTTCTCTGCTGATTAGTGACAATGTATTGTCACTACAGTGCTGTCAGGTGCTGTTTGTCTGACAGATCTGCACATAGTAGGGATTTAAGAGGTGAGCGACTAAGCCCCTATAATTGTTCCTCACGGTGCATTCCTACACGCATCTACAGTTAATCATAAACCCATTAGCATTTAGAAAAAACAATTGTAATAGGGCTCAGGATGGAGCGACCACAGCAGTTGTAACAGTCAGCTGCGGTCAGCACGGTCTGCATAGCCGGGAAGCCTTGAGGCGAGGACATGGGGATCCAGCCTGACCTTTTTAAAAGGGGGGGAAATAAGCCAACCGAACCACTGAAACTCGTTTCTTTTTTTTTAGCAGCATCACTCCACTTGTAGGTCAGGATGCCTTGACTCCAGCAGAGCACTTGACATAACCATATCCTTTTTAGCAAAGAGTTTGGTGGACCTGTAGGACTACCAAATACAACATCTAATCTTACTAAACAGGAGGCAATGTCCTAGACAGTAAAATGCCACAGAATAAAACAAAACCCCGATCAGCAAGGAGCTGAAAGTCCAGGGCGGCCAAACTAATGAATCCTAGTTAAGTGCAACATTGGTGCTATAAGGGGGTCAAGGTCAAAAGTGGGCCAGAGCAGGCTTTGCTGAAGAGGCAGTTCTCTTTTTCCCCCCAAAGTATATTGCTGATAAATGATGGTCTTTAGAATGTAAAAACAAAAACAAACCCCCAAATACATGAGGAATGTTGCCTTCAAGGGTTGGTTCTGGGGTGGAAACCCTTTGGCGTACTTGACCCTCAGGATCCTGAAATAGCTTTAACAGCTGGGTTTTTCCCCCCTCACCAGACATACTTTTCATTTTGTTTTTACTCTTCCTGACTCTGTGCATACATTTTCCTCTTCTTTTCCCCCCAGTTTTAAATTGAGATATAATTGACATACAGCACTATATAAGATTAAGGTTACGACAGAATGATTTGACTTACATGTATTACAAAATGATGATCACAGTAAGTTTAATTAACGTCCATTTCTTCATATTTATACAAAAATAGAAGTTTTGTCCCTGTGATGAGAACTCTCATCTACTCTCGATCTAACTCTCCCACTAACTTTCAAATGCACCACACAGCAGTGATAACTACAGTCCCCACGTGACTCATCACATCCACAGTACTCACTGACCTGACAGCTGAAGTTTGTACCTTTGGACCATCTTCACCCAATTCTCCCCACCCCTCGAAATACAAGTCTGATCTAAGAGGTGACTCTTGCTTTAAGCCTTAAAGGACCAGTAGAAGTTTATGAGTCAGATAAAGTGTGGCTGAAGCCTTCGAGGCAGAGGCACAGCCTGGGAAGACAGGAAGCGCACGTTTGAAGAACTGCTGTGGCGGGTCCCGGAGGATGCACGAGGGAGGGAAAGGAGAGGAAGCTGTGAAGGTGGACAGCGGGCAGATGATCTGGGTCCTCCTCTGCAGTGAGGGACCACCCCTGAAGGAATTCTGCACTCTGTATGTATTAGTGATTTGTATACTGGTGTAACAGGTAGGAAGAATGACAATTATGAAGGAAAATAAATCTTACCAGGCCAGGAAAGACAGGTATTAATACTTGAATACACAGATTCACAACTACTAACGGCTCTTGTACTGTGCTAGGAAAACCTTGTCCATGTGTGGTTTATATGAAAATATTTGAGGTTCTTAATTGATGCAAGAATGTTTAGGCTGCAGGCAAGGTGCAGTAATTTTTATTGACCTCTGCACCGGTCAAATGACATCTGGGATTTTATGCATAGATCTGAGAATCTCATTTTTAAAAACATGTCAGAAAGACGACAACCTCTGTGACAAAGGATCAGATAATCATGCTAATATAAGGAACAGTGGAAGGAAATGGGAGTGTCCATGTTGGGAAAGAGAAGAGAAATAGGGAAGCTTTTGTTAGTTCTCAAAAGGCTGCCTATGTACAAAGGGGTAGATTTACCCCATGTCACAGACGAGGAACAAGATAGAGGCCGATTTCAGCTGCGTGCGAGGAAGGACTTCCAAATCATTCCGCATCCCAAAAAGTGAAAATGAATGACCAGCAATGACTTGACAGACATTCTGACAAAGAGTTTTGGACGCAATGCCTGCTTTTGGCAAGAGGTTGACCTTGACACTGTTTCCTGCTCACAGACTGTATATATGGCACTATGTCCTGGCTACAGGGGTACTGTAATCTCAAAATTACCAATGGTCCCATAAGGTTTACATCTATGGAAAAGTGTAGTGCATGTCAACATAATCACCAACTATTTCTGCACATTGTGCCGTGAGGAGGACTAAAAAAACAAGACAAAAACGAGATGTGATCCTATCATCTCTTCCTCCCTGGAGGAAAAAGACAACACGACCCCATGGGCAGTCACTGACTGCTCAGGAAATTGGGGGTGTACCCTGATTTGGCATTCATTAGATTTATTATACAAGTTAATACATATTAATATATAGTATATATTATAACATATTTTATAATATATAACGCAATATATTATATCATATATTATATATTAAAACAGAACTGATAAGGTATGCTGAGGATACAAAACATTCCTTTGAGCTATGAAACCAAAACAATAAAAGCGATATTGATAGACAGCTTCGTGCACATCAGGCACTCCACATTTTGGCTTCTGGACTATGATGAGATTAGTAAAAAATTGAGTTTTCTTTCCCAAATTTCTCCTCATGACACAATCTTGATCACCAAAACCCCTCAGAGAATGGGGAAGTTTCAGCTTTCATAAGCAAGGGACAATCAGTGGGGTTACGGTGAGGAGGTGTCCAATTACTTGTTACCAACCCAGTTAGGAGTAGCAACCTCGGGCACCAGAGATCTGTCTCCAGCTATTGTTTATTATAAAATCCTCAGGGTAGATATGAACTTTGGACGGCTATTTTAATGATTTTCAAAAGCTCAAATGATGGTCTTGGATTCTGTTTTGGGAAAAGTACTCAACACTCAAAATATTAAAATGAAACATCTGAATTAGCTCAGTCTGTTTTATTGAATTCATTGGGGTGACATTGGTTAATAAAGCTACATAGGTTTCAGGTGAACAATTCTACAATCCATCATCTGTATGTTGTATTGCACCTCAAGTCAAGTCTCCTTCCATCACCATTTATCCCCTATACCTTCTTCTACTTCGCCCAAATCCTCTTCCCCTTGAATTAACCAGATATTTTAAGATTCGCTGCCACCAAGTCCCAAACACGAACCCTGATGACAATTTTCAGAATGCGACGCTCCTGCTCACTAGAATCAGTCTCCCCACTCGATAAACACACTGCTTACTGATAAAGGCACGTTATATAGCAACATCTTCCACCGCTGACAGGAGGATGGGGCTCTACTGATTCCTGTGGCCACATGAGAACCAGGAGAGTGCTTCTCACCTGACAGAGGTACCAAAAAGGCGGC
This sequence comes from Sturnira hondurensis, assembly GCF_014824575.4. Lineage (NCBI taxonomy): Eukaryota > Metazoa > Chordata > Mammalia > Chiroptera > Phyllostomidae > Sturnira > Sturnira hondurensis. The sequence goes on along the minus strand of NW_028082759.1, from coordinate 17,758,553 downwards.
CACACGGCGTGTAACCTTAGACCTGTGCACGGGATCGCCTTCTCCTGTGTGTGGCCCAGGCCAAGTCTGAGCAGGTGGCCGGGGGAAAAAAATCAATCAAACCGAACACGAGATCCCGAGGAACAAAGGCCAGCACCATCCTGGGGGGTTGAGTCCCACAAATTTTAATAAGGGTTGTTTTTCTCCAAATGTGAGTTGGATAGAGTTGGTGTCTTTACTCCCTGATGAGCGAAGAAACAGTGAATACAAAAATTTTGCCTGCGTCTTACTAAACCTGCAGCTCCTAAAGTAAGGGTGTACAAAAGTTATCACTTAAAAAAATTTTTTTTAAAGGGAAGACCTGCCTAAGAAAGCGAAACACATGGAAAAGCAGAGGTCCACGTGACTGCATAATCTGTGCACACAGGTGATGCTCGAGGTTGTCTGGCAATGAGTTTAAGGATCTGATATCTGTGAGCATCCTCCCTCCATGACCACATGGGCTCTTCCTCTTCAATGTTAAATAATAACCCTGGAAGAGGAAAGATGCGTCTCTCTCATTTCCAGCTAAGAAAAATAACAACAGGCCATAACAGTAATTTATGATTTTGCTGGTGTACTATCATCCAGTAATAAGTGCAACTTGAAACCGCCAATTATCTCATAAGAGGGGTATCACCTTTTCTGTCGTGAATGACTGCATCAGCAAGTGCAGGTCTGCCTCACCCAGCCTTCGGCATGTCAGCAGCAGCTCTGCAGCAGACGGAGTGAGCCAGGGTGGCATGGAGGGGAACAAAAACCGTCAGGACACAAACACTCAAGTTGCTGCCTGGCCTCTGGCTTGGGAACCCAGAGAAGGGCCAGAGGAAGATGGAGAAAGAAAAGGGGGCAGGGGGAGCCGTGTGGAATCGCCTGGAGCAGTCAGTAGGTCACACACACGCAGGGCTCGGCAGCAAACTCAGTTTACAAAGAGACATCTGTTCCATTACTCTGATGCATTGTGGCTAATTACATCCTGGCCCGTCTGTGAAATGACGGCCACTTATTCTCCAGTGAACCGTAAAATCTGTACATGTTCGATTTGGGGAGTGGGCGAGCTGGGAGCGAAGGGCGGTGGGAGGAAAGGGGTGCAGCCAAGGGGAAAGAGAAAAGACAGGCGAAAACCCAAGAAATAACACTTTTGGGCAAGACCTTGCAGTCCTAGTGGAAGGAATACGATGAAAAACTGTGTTTTGACTCCGACTTCAGAGGCCCCAAGTTTAACACAAAAAAATTGGTTCTCATGGCTGTTGCTTTCCCTGCCTATTCAAAGACTGCAGTGCCCAGGCTTGGTCCCTTGGAGTTCTCCATCATCATTACCTCGGGGCTGTGGCTTGGGAAAAACTGACCTGCCCATTTGCTGCAGTCTCCAGGGGCTTGTAAAAAGAGGCAGCTGGTCAGACCAGGGTGAGGTTATGATGGGGTGGGGGTGGGGGCTCTCACTGGCTTTTTAGGAAAGTAGATAGCTGTATCCACGCTCACACAGGACCCTGCATTACAGCGAAATGTGGTTGATAGACAGTGGGGGATGTCGGGGGGGGGGGGTTACCTTCCAGTAGAGTGGGAAGAAATCTCCACCAAGGATTTTTTTAGAGAAAAAAATCAGTGAAAGAAGCTAGGGGTGGGGGTGGGAAAGATGCTCTCTCTGCTTTCGGTTGACATTAAAACTTATCCTAACAGAAATCCCAAGTCACTTATGTAACTTGGTGACAGGTACAAGGGAAATAGAAATGGCAAACACAGCACACTGCCATTTTGCAATGAGGCTCTCTTCCACTGTGGGCTTCAACAGGAAACTTATCTTCATTCCTGCACAAAAGCTTTCTGCTGGGAGATTTACACGTCTATTGGAATCTGTATTAAACAGCTGATGATATTATAGGTTTGGAGTACAGGTGAACATCGATCTTTCTTCCCCTTGGAACAAGCCTATCTTCTGTGGATAGCAACCTCTGGCTTGAGAGACCTGGCAGCTCCCTGAAGGGGAGGATCACCCCCCAGCCCCCACTCGCTGCCACAGCCTGTTCTTGCCCTTGGACACCCAAGCTGCCACCCTCCATGAGGCCTGGGGGTCCCTGCCACCAGCCAGTGCCATCTGTGAAACAGTGCTTTTTGGGCTCCGAGCTGCATAACACACACAGGGGCCTGCGTTACATGCAGACTCTGGTTGGTGGGTCCTGGGGGAGCCTAAGCTTCTGCTTTTCTGGCATGTTCTGAAGGGAAGCTGATGCTGCCGGCTCCCTGGGCAGCAGCAAAGCTCTGAACATCCTGCCCAGCACTGGCTGGGTCAGTGTGGGGGACGGCAAATAGAGCAGAGGCAGTTGAGCACGAAGCACCGCATATAATCACTCTGGGAATTTTACTCCTTCGGGGTCAAAATAATTTTAACACTTCTGCTGGCCGCAGGGATCATCTGAGAGAGACGGGAGGGGCCTTCTCTATGGCGAGAGCGCGCGGAACATGAAAGGGGACCCTGATTTTAGGTCTCCCTCCAAGAAGGTAATGTTGTTCGGTTCACAAGGGCAAAGGAAACTTCAAGGAGGCCTGGCTTTCCAGTTGGCCAAAGTTCTGCTTCTAGGGACACGGGAGTAAGACCATGGGGTCTCCCCTCTTCTGATGTGTGTTCTTATAGGGTGATTTGAATTTAGGTAAAGTTGAACTACAGTGAAAGTTTTCGCTCCGAGCAGAGGTTAAGGGAGTGAGGGGATCCCTTTGTCTGCTCAGAGAGGGCCCCGGGCGTGAGCAGCGTGCACGCGCACCCAGGGTGGCCTGTACTGGCTATTCCTGTCCCACGTCAGGAGTGAGCAAGTGTCAGTTCTTGCTTCAGGGTACCTGATATTATGCCGCAAGTCCTAAGTGGTCAATGAACGCTGCTGACCGGCCAAACATGAGTGAGCTCAGCTTTTATTTGTGATTTGCGGTGCCCTGGGACGGATGTTATTTTGGTCCTTGCTGCATTCCTTCCAGACTCTGAATCGACGGGTTTCTAAAGAAAACTATGACTAGCCTGGGACTAGGTTTGCGAGTCCTCCCAGCGGTGGGGAGTAATATACTGACACCCAGGGTAATAGTCCACATTGACAGGCTGGGGAAATGGTTTTAAGGCGGTCAGGAACCTAGAAATCATCTAATTTGATCTCCTACTTTACCAGTGGGGGCTGTCCCCATTTTTACTCGGTGACCTACAGTCACTGAGGCAAAATGAGTAACTGGGGAGCATCAGCTCCTTGACTTGAGCCCAATTTTCCTAACTTGCATTTGGGAGTTTTTTTCTACCCCATCCTGCTCCCTCTCACCCGAAGGTCTAATACCACTTTTCTAAAGGGGCCTTTCATTTCTTTCACACAGTAACAAAATATTATTTCCATGAAGAAGGAACTTATGGTGGCTCAAAGAAGCAAATCTAAATGCAAAGATTGTAAGAAAAACTCCACCTATATAATGGAAAAGAGAAAGTCTTATAATTCAGGGAGCTGATAATCAGGAGCACGTTTCTTCACTTCCCCTTGAAGCTGCAGAGGAGGCGCGGTGAAGAGGGTTGGGGGCCTGTGCCAGAGGGTGCTATTGGGGTTCTGCAGGACAGCAGGTCACACGGCACCTCATCAGGGAAGCTAGTGGAAGGTCTGTCACTGTGGGCCTGGGACCTCTGTGGCCGAAACGCCAGTAAGAAGACCTCAAGATCCCCCATTTTGCCTCCTTCCTTCCTCGCAGTTTCTAGAGATAAACCACATTAGAAAATGCACGAAAATAACAGATACATAAAGAACAGACAAATACATATAAGAGGGAAAAAAGGCATCATAGAGACCAGACAGACATCTACATTTCAGCCACTCTATCAATTTGTCTGCTTTACACCCCTACTGTCTGCCCGCGCATCAGTAATGGGAAAAACCCCAGAAAGGGGAGTTGGGAGAAATGCTTCAAATACAACAAAATCACAGACCTGTACAGTATAAGATTACATCAGCGGGAATTAGGTGGGTGATAAGAAATACCCTGAGAGGGTTGTGGTGAGAACTATTTCCAATTCAAAACAACAGCGATGCTCAACTTTATTCAATTATCAACTTCTGCTGTCTCAATGCCATGTTCAGGGGTGGTCAGATTACCAATTAAAAGCGGAAGCCCACGGTTCCAGCAAGCAAACCCCAGGGGCTCGGCGGAGGGCCACAGCCCTCCTCTGGCGGCACGACACGGGGCGCTTCTCAGCCTCCTGGCACCTTCTCCAAAGGCCCAGGGACGCTCGCTAACTTTATTCTCGGTGGATTCATTCCTTTCACTTCCAAAGCAATACTGTGTTTAGTATGTTTCAACCGTTTCTCCATGGAGGTAGGAGGTGCGTACAGACCTTTCATTGGCTGAAGAGCGACGAACCCCAACGCCTCACCCAAGCCATCTCCGTTCTCATAGGAGCACAGTTCTCTCTCCCAGGCTTAGAGAAGGCTCCTTCTCCCGAGTCATACCTGCAATTATTTTATCGTGCTATTACTTGTAAAGAGAGCAAACACCATGTTGGCTGAATAAAAACCGTGCCGTCTGGTCTGTGTTAGAGGAAAAGGGTGGAGGGCAAGCTGACAGAGGGACCGTGTCGGGTCACACTCCCAGAAGGGAGCAGACTGCATCAGCAAGGCCTGGGGTTGCCCCAGGCGTGTCTTTCTAACCAGTCTCCCTTTGTTTGGTTCTGTCTTTATACTGATATTAGCATGTATGTGAATCTACTATTGATTTTCATCCAGGCACTAGATTTTGAACTTTGTTTTGGGGGTTATTTCTGGACAAAACAAAACAAAACACTGCATTTCAGCAGTATTTCCCTACAGATAGCCCCTTCTGTCTACTATCATTATGAGTCTAATTCAGGGGAGAATAGTATCCAATGGATGTTGTTTACCCTGCCTTTTCTTCACCCCTGGGTACCCCTGCTTTGTCCATCAGATTACTTTGGGAAAAGCAAGATGTATTTCGCAGAAAAAGGAATTCTAAGCTTAGAAAAAAATTCATTTCTGAGAAAAGGAAATCCTTCGAGTGTAGCTGTTTAGATCCCTGAACCAAATTCTTTTATTCCGGGTCCTTCTACTCATTTGCTCTTTTCATCTATTCTCTTGTGAAATGGGTGCATTGGGTAAATTTTCTGTATAAAAACCAGTGTTACATTATGCTTAGGACAAGATATTGTATTGTGCATTCTAGTTCCTCTCACTGTAGAACAGGAAAACTGCTATTATTATTAATCACTAATTGCCACTTTCAAAGCATCTCCATAGGATTAAATGTGGTATGCGCCTGTCTTCCTGACCTGAACAGTGATATACTTTGTGGGGTCATTCAACAATGTCAATAATGTAAACAGTCTTTAAACAGACTTCCGTGATATTCGCTTTTGACTTTGTTAGTGCCCAAGTCACTTAAAAACATTCACCCTAAAAACTTCAGGTGGGCTAAGCACCAAGCCTGTCACATTCTTAGTAAAACTGAGAGGTCTTTCAGGACAGCAGATTCGGAAGCCAGGTGGCTTGCACATCTGTAAGTCTGGCTGGAGGACACCGTTCGCCATCAAGAACCTGCTGGCATGCGTCTTGTCAGAGCTGCCTGCGTTCCCCGCACGTGCCCCTCCCTGCTCCTCCCAGGGCCGAGGTCTGCTTGAAGAGAGTCAAACAGAGGCCTCTGGTTCTCAGCTGGCACAGAAGGTCCATTGCTGTCCACACCCATCAGATCCCCCATAGGCAGGGTGGTCCAGGGTTACAGCACTCTGGGGCCACTTTGTTGCCAGAGTGGGGGCTACAGATCCATTGCTTTTGGCCAGTTGCCCACGTTTTCTCAAATACAAACAATCACGAACATGCTCGGCTTCAGCACACAGCACCCTGTACGTGTCCGGAAGCTCTGTTCTTTGCTAAAATAGGGGCGCTTTCGCCAACGGCCCTTGGACACCGCCTTCCAGAGCAGCCGCATGCGGGAGCAGATGTGCAGCCGTGTGTGTGCACCCAGCGTGTGTTTTCTCGTTCCCACCCTACATTGTTTGTTGAAATAAATATGGAAATAAGGCAGAGCAAGACAGCCAAGCCAGCCAAACTGAAATAAATTCATCACTCATGGGCTCTCAAGGGAAGGAAACCGTGCATTTTTTTCTAAATGATTATTTCTGAAGCACTGAAGGAATGGCTATCTCACTAATGAGGCCTGTATGCCATGACTCCTGATTATAAATGACCTGCAAAGAGACAAGGAGATGGTGGCTACGAAGGGGAGACCGCGGGGAGGGGCCGAGGGGAGGGGCTGCCGCTACTGGTGGCAGGCGGTGGAGACGAGGACCCAGAATCAATGCCTCCTGCTTTCTTGACCTGGCACTAACCCCCTGGAAGAGGGTGTGACTTATTCTGTGTAAATTCAGATGAACGGAAAGAAGCCACAAGCCCCCCGGAAGACAGAAAAGCATCTTGTGTCCAAGCACTGAGGTCACCAGACCACCTCTCTGCCCCTATGCCTGGAAGCTCTTGGCAGCATCCTGGGCCTTGGGGAAGACCTGGTCGGAGACGGCACCGACAGGAAGTGACTCTGAGCCTCCTGGCCCCCGGATACGGCCTCGAGGGCTGTGTGCTGGATGGACACGCAGGAAAGCACAGATCGTGGTGGGATCTCTCTCTAGAGCAACTGGTCAATTCCAGGTCAGGGCGCTCCAACCACAGACTGGCCAATTGGGTATCATATCGCTCGGATGGGGCGGGCCTTGTGAGATCCTGATAAAACGTCTCAGAGCTTCGTGACTCAGGGGCACCACTACGTCTCATGATGTGCTTTAGGCACGACCTACTAAGAATCATTCAGACAGAAGAAGAGCCCGCTGTACCTCGTCAGCGGCGGCAGCTAGACGAAAGGACCTGGCAAAAGACATTCCTGACCAATGAAGTGATCCAGTCTCCACAGGCAAGAGCAGGACGAAGTGGTAGCTGCTTCTTAAAATGGGTGCATTATTCAACCCAAGGGAGTGCACAAATTGTCCTTACATCCTCATGGAAAGCTAGAGGTGCCTCTGCAGCCTGTCAAACAGAGAAGCTGTGACGGGGACTGAGATGTGTTAGTGATGTGTAGCGGGGCTGGAGGTTCTCAACCTACAGAGGACGGTTGCTCTGTCTGCCCTCTGTGGCCAGTGCGCTCTCTCGACCTTCCGATGGGGCCACGTGGGCCGCTGTCATAGGCATGCTCTGTCGTGTGCATTCTTCTGACCGCAGATTCATGGGTGCTGAGGCGTATGTGCTGCGAGTGAAGGTCTGGGCTCCATCTCTCGGTACGGCGAGCCCTCTAGCTGTTCTGGGTTGTCCGCAACTGGTCTGTTCCCAGCGATGGCAGAATAGACCCAGAGTTCTGGATATCACCCTCCATTCCCTAAATGCCCGAAGAGATAACAACTCTGGAACGGGAAGACATGTTGCTTCAAGCATGACAAAGCAGTCTGGCCGCCAAATTTGTCAAGGCCCTACTCACAACATAAGAAAGAAAAAAGAGGAGACAAAGACCTAAGTGTCAAGTTCCACTCGATTTACTTCCGCCTTTCAGCTGCTTTCGCTGCATCGAGAAAGGCGTGCGCGTTTACTGGGCAGCACAGAGCCACACGGTAGCGGAGGAAAGCAACACGCAGGGGCCCCAGCATTCCTCTTCCCTCACGGGGCAGGGAGGAGGTGAATGCTATTCCCAGACCTTTCTCTCTCCTCTTCTCCATGTATGGCCAAAGAATAAACAGGGATTCTTGAATCATCATAACAAAGAAAAGAATTCAAAGTCACCCATTCCAAGATGCAAGCTCCTGGCCTGGCAGCTTCCACCAGCAGAGCGGAGAGAATCCCACCCGAGGCTGCCTTCCTTCCCATGGGCGCTGAGGCGGCTCTCTAATGAATCTGACCCCCGGCTGCCGCTCTGAAGGGGTGCAGCCGCGTGTCAGTGTAAACAGCTAAAAGCTAGTGTCACGTCAAGTGGTAACAAGGCCACTGCTGGTTTTTTACAAGCGCTGTGCACTTCACAGATAAAAACGAGCGTCCTATCACTGGCCTCCACAAGTCACACATCAACAGAAAGGAGAAACAATGCTTTGTTTGATAGGTGTTGCTTGGCGCCGGCGATAGGAAGTTCAATTTCTTACAGGCTGCCCATTAGCACAATGAAAAGGCCAGTAACAGCTGCATTAACAAAACCTTTCTGCCGGTGCCCACTGGTGAGCAGGTCAGAGCTTCCTGAGGTTCTCTCCAATAAAGAGAACTAATTACCCTCTGCAGGGCCACCTGGGCTTGAGACAGCCAATGTCAGGACAAGGCTTTGACAAACACATTTATTTGTTCAGGACCAAGTCCAGGGCCAGCCACCCCCATTCTTCCTGGTATCACAGCGGAGCCAGATGCACGCGAGATCAATGAAAGGTCCCCAGTTCACGGCAGGCTGGGCGCAGGACCTGCAGTGGGGCGTCCCCTGGGAGGGGGCTGCATTCACCGCCCCCACAGAGGACACCCCTGCTTGCCCACTGTGACCCGGGGTTGCAGAAGGCTGAGGACCGAAAGATGTCAAACGAGGGGGTCGAAAAGAAGGGAGGGTGGCTCTACTGACGCAAAAGCACTTGCTTTTAATAGAAGAACAGATAAGGATTTGTTGACATTATTATCCCCCATCGCACATAAAAGGAAACTGAAGTGCAGGAGAGATAAGGGACTGCAGCACACACCTGGATGTGGACGAGAACTTGCCTTTACTGAGCACCTGCTGTGCACCAGTCATCGTCATATATGTTATCCAGTTCAACCGTGGCTACAATCCTGGGAGGCAGGCGTTCTCGACCCACACAGAAACACACACACACTCACACACAGGGACACGGACACACGGAAGCACATGCAGATGCAGAAACACACACACAGACACAGACACAGATACAAACAGAGACACATGGAAACACACAGATATACACACAGAGACACATGTGCACACCCAGGCACACACATAGACACATGGGCTAAGGAAAACAACGTTGAAGGAGATTAATCAACTTGCTCAGAATCACCCAGTAGGGCCAGATCTAGGTCACCCCTTGACCTGTCTGCCTTTACAGGCAGTTGCCTGTTCCTTGCTAACCTGTTCTGTGGCACGGTGATCACTGGGGCCATACAAGAGGCCGGGGGTCTGGTGACTTCAGGGGGCCATTGCAGTACTTTCTGCAGCTGCAGGGCCTTTAGGAAGCGTTCAGGCCCTCCGTGGTCCTGTTCCACCGTAAAGCTTTCACCGGGCACACAAGTGAGCCTCGTTGTGTTAGCCAAGGGTGCTTTCTCCAATTCCTCCTCCCTCCAGAGAAAAGCCAGGCCCCAAACTAAGGGCACCTGTTCTTCCCTAAAGGTCTACGTGGATCCAGCAGATACCAAGGCTCTGAGACTGGAGAACTCAGTAGTTGACAGGAAGAGCAGGCCTATCGTCTGCCCCGAGGTGAGTCTGTTACCCAGACAATTCTGAGTACCTGTACTCACACCTGAAAACACACCAGACCACAACTTGACATACAACAATTCTGGATTTACTACCCAGTACAGGGAAGTCAAGTGTTTCTTTCAAAAACTACAAACTAAAATGCCAACTTACCCGTGAGGCCTTAGTTACCTGTGTTCAAGGACATGGCAAACATAAAAACAAAGGCCTGGTTAGCTAATACTCATGTTAGCTTCATCCAGCTTACAGCTCGCCAACCTTCTGTCAGACAGAGACTTATGGACCCCCTACCACTAACACAGGAAATCATACACAGCTGGGTTTGTCTAGAAAGTCACTCCTGAACTAAACTTGACTTGTTTGTGTCTTCAAGTGAACCAGCTACTGCCCCCAGTTTAATAGCCCAAACTCTCCTGCTCAGTCAGGTCCGGGCTGAGTCTGGGTCCGGGTGTTTCAGGGCAGGAACTTGCCGTCCTCTCCAGAGACCTCATGCAGAGACCTGATGAGGTGGCTTCCTGGGGGCGGCATCATGACGTGGGGTAAAGCCTCACCCACCGAGGGGACCAGCTCTGCCCACGGGGCCCCTGGGGGGTGCCATTTCATCTTCCATTGCACCGCACTGACATTTTTAAATTATCGTGACTTCGTATCCCAAATGAGTCCTGTGAACATTCTGAATCAGCTAATTAATAAATCAATTGCTCTTCAGGATGGCATTTATCAAACTCACAACTAATGTGTGAGGTGAGGGTAGAGCAGAAGTCTGCAGCTGTTGCGCCGCTGACTCTGGGGGGGATCCGTGCGTGCAGGACCTGGCTCGTTCCGAGAGCGCCGCCACGCTCTGGCTACAAGCTAAGTGCCTTCCAGGCCCTGTGTCCACTGGGGCAGGTTCATCAACGGAGACAACGACTTACAAAATAATGAGCAGTTGCCCAGAAGAATGAAGAAGAGGAGCACCCCTACCAATCAGGCACTCGCTGTCCCATATGGTGGTCATAATTGAAACATCCTTTTGGTCACACTGTTAAACTAAGATTAAAATCAATTAGATGCCATTGTTTCGATGTTGGTGGCATTCTGGTGTCTTTATCTTGCTCATTAGGCAGAGATATGATGTGGGGGGTGACAATACCAAGCTGGGCAGGGTCCTTTGCAGAGCAGACCATTGGTGAACTTTTCAATGTCTCAAGACCGGATACTTTTTCTACAGGCTTCAGAAATCGGTCGTCACAATAAGGCTGTCAGAGCAGCGCGTTCTGCTCCTAATCGTCTACTTAGTGCCTTGTAAAATCAGTTTCTCCCTCTTAGGCTGTACCCTCCCCATCACCACGGCCGATTACTTTTCTCGGCATGCGGTGGAGGGGCTGGCACCGACAGTGAGGGAGGCAGAGGGGCTATGGAAAACGACCCCAGTGCGTGGTCCATGAGTAGAACAATGACAGAAAGGCGGACTGGAAGACTGGCCAGCAGAGAGCCTGCGGATGCGGTGAGCCCACGGGCAGAGAGCCCCCGGTCAGAGGCCGGGGGGCTGGACAAAGCCTGTGATTGTCTGCCACTGCTGGTCCACGCTGTTTACCCTCTTTTCTTTCTTTATAATGTCAACATGGCTTTCGTCCTGTTTTCTACTGCTCCTGAGGGGACTTTTTTTTTTTTTTAAATATGGGATAATAGGTGTTGACTTTTCAGTCAAATAGTCACTCAAGCCTACTGGCTCCCAGAGTCTAATCCTCAGGGCAGAGACCCAGGAGGCAGTATGTGTGTGGGCACCAGAAATGGCACCACACCCAACAGAGCAGACGCACCAACGAAGTAAGATGAAGGGGAGACATATGCAGGTGACGGAGAGAAGGAAGGGGTCAGACATATGGCCACACTAGACAGAGTACTGGAGGGGTGCAGCCACACTGAACTGGGAGAAGATGCAGACATTAAGAATGACAATAGAAAAGAGTGTCTTTGTCCAAGGTCAGGGTGTCTGAAGCAGGTCAAATTTGCAGAGACAGCCAGGTGGGAATTGGAAGTTAGAACTGAAGTGAGAAAAGCTAAGTAAGGGCAAGGAGACCGTGTTTTGCTGCATGCCACACTCATTTCCGAACAAGCAACGTCAGGGAGAGTCCGTGAACACCCACACTCTTTTCACGGCTGCGCCGAGATCCCACACAGCGAGCGATGGCGGGACTGACATGGGCTCAAGACCCAGACAAAGCAGGAGGCTCTGCTGGCTGCAACGATGCCCAACTTGATGTTTTTTCAATTCAAACAGAGGCTTATCTGAACGAAAGCACTTACCATATAATTTCTTATTTTCACATAGGATGTGATTTCTTATTTTCTCTTAGGTCTCATGGCAAGTGGTATGTATGTATAATGGTCTCATTGGCACACCATCTCGTAAGCCCGATATTATGATAATTCTGAAATACAAACTGAATGGATACAAGGTAGGTCATTTTTAAAATGAGTTGTATTTTGCCCCACAGACTGGATCTGTACAGAAGTAACATGACAGCTGGTTAAGTAAATCTCGAGTCAGAAGTAAGGCTTCTCAGGGAATGGTTAATCTTTTAACCCTTTAGTCTAGAATAGAGTTTTAGGAGCGGAAGGAAACCCCAACATCCATATAAACAGAATTTAGAGTCTGAAATGTTCCAAGCAGACTTTCTTATGGCTGTTCGTGACAGCTTGACAGTGACGAAAAAGCTAGGAGTGCGAATGCTTTCTCCACCTCTCTGCAGCTCACTGTTTGCGCAATACTCTGTAGAGCACCGTGGGCTTTAATTTCCCTTCCCGCAGTTTGCTGGGAGCCCTGGTGGCCACACTCTGGATTACAACAGGCTAGCGCAGCATCCCATTTTAATTTAGTACCAGATTATTTTACCAAACGAAGGATTTTTTCTGTAAGAAGAAGTGTTAAAGAAATAAATGGTGTATTAATAATAGTTTAAATATTATTTTATAGTATACGATGTATTTTAAAATAGTATTAGGCTTTGACTTTTGGTGGCAGGTAGAGCTTTGTCCCAACAGTTAGGGTCCTTGGACTGTAGCCCCATTGAAACACTTTTGCTTCCTTTAAGGTGTTTAAAAGTAAACTGTACTTAAAAATACCTATTGGGTGGCTTTATCAGGATATCCTGTAATTTAGGAAATCAAGGTGACACATTTTGATATTTTGGAGGGAAACTGTGTGGCTTTTCCTGTGAAGCTGTGACCCGGGTCACAGCAGAAAGGCAGTGGGCGTGGCTCAGGGGGGAGAGGGACCCAAAACAGCAGGATGGGACTGGGTCCGATCTGCTGCTTCTCACATCGTTCAGTTAGATTTGCACAGGTCACACTTGGGTTTTCTGAAGCGAGGCAGGCCAGAGATGGGGTAACAGGAGTGAACTCCGCCTGACTGGCAAATGGGCACAGATTTCACTGCCTAACGCATCTTCCCCCTCTTTCCTTCCCTCTCTCTCCTTTCTCAGTCTTCCTCCTTCCTCCCTCCTTTGCTCATTTGCTGTGGCAAATGAGGACATTGGTCTTTTCTCTGGGTTAGCAGAGAGCTCGCTAGTCCAAGTCAGCGTGGAGACGGGGGAGCTGATGGCAAAGTAGAAGAGCAAGATCACCGACGGAGTCCGTGTGTTGAGCAAACCATAAAACATTTTCTAAGTGGTTCCTGCAAGGGTCAGAAGGGTTACGTAATGCCCATCTTACACGGTGTGTTTCCTGCACACCTGACACCGCCATGTTCTCTGCGGGACTTCTGATAGCTCAGGTTATGCGGAAGCATCAGGTTAGCTGGGACACCTTTTCTGGGCCTCTGCACAAAGCCTTTTGAGTGAGCTTTAGGGAGCTGGGAAGGACTAAGACACAAAGTGCGTGGCTAGCCCTAGGAAGTTGATTGCACCGGTGAACCGTTCAAACAAAGCTTAGAAAACTGAATCTTCAAAAACACTGTCCAACCATGCCTCCTTGCTGGTTACAAACTCCAGGTGAGGACAAAAAATGGACTTCACCTGACTGTCGTCACCACAGAACACACGGCTGCTCCCACTGTCGTGAAAGGCTTGCTTGGAAACGGGGACTCTTCTGGAGGAATGGACGAGTGGAGCAAAGCACGGGCCTGTAACCAGAAATCTGTCTGCATGAGACCCAAGAAGAAATGGAACTGGAATACTTTGTTTGTCTGTTGAGTGGTATGTTTGATCCGAGCAGGAGAGTATTTTAAGAATCGCCAGTCTACCCGTTTGATCTATCTTTCTCTTAAGCAGGTGTGCGTAGTAAATTATATATTGTAAGCGACCCTGGGGTGCACTCCCTTCTCTGTTAATACACTTTTCCATTCTGACAAGGAGCTTCAGTGGCTTGGAATAATCCTCTTCAATTGACAAAAGCAGCCCCCAATTTCTAAGTTTTTAAACCATTAGTGGCTGATCAGTTGCAACAAATACGCCACGGCCGCTGCTGCTGCACCTAATGATTGAATTTTAAATATTCATGATGGATGGATGGATGTCTGTGTGCGCACAGACCTGACAGGGGCGACGGCTGCCTCTCACCAGGGCCCCGTTAGAGCCACGCAGAAGCTGCACGTGTCAAATATTTCCTGGTTAAATATTCCAGCCATTAAAAAATTGGTTCTATCGTACAGATCCAGCAGCATTAATGTGTGAGATACATAGTCTACAAATATATAACGTCGCAGTGGGCAGAATCCCTCTCTTGAAAACAGCCCTTTAGTAACGAAAAAAAAATGAAAAACAAAAAACAATAACACACCGGCAATTTTGCGAGCAGTTACTAGGGGGCATTGTGATTTTGTGACTTTAATTGTCTTGCTTCTGCTTGTCTGAATTTTCAGAACCATTTTGTACAATGAACATATATTCTTTTTGTAGTAAGGCAAAAATTAACTTAAAAATCCCACAGTAAGCAAAATAATATCATAATTTTATTGACCAATAAAAAAGTTTTGACCTATTAAAAAATCTTCATTGAGAAATATCCACTTATACCTTCTAAAAATAAACACAAAAGAAGAGACTAGAATAAGTTTTGTCTAAGTTTATCTATGAAACGAATGGGAAATAAGACCTATTTTTCCCTTTAAGACTAGAGAAAAGGCGAGTCAATTTTTGGAGGAAATTCAATAGAGAGGATATAGTGATCAAAATAGGGACGTGTGTGGTATGTGATGAAATTACACCAAATGCATCCTTTGGCTGGGCTGTGGCTGAGGTTATAAACAACTGAGAAAAATGAGCTCGACTGAAAAATGTCCCTGGTTTCAATCTGCCAGGATGAGCTCTGTTTCTTCCTTGTTTTCCCCGCTTCCTTCCTGCTCAGTAGTATCAATAGTCCCCCTTTACTGTTCTTTTCTGGAACTGTTCTTCCTGACACATATTTAAACCCTATTCAATCTCACTGTTTCTTGCATTGCACACGCATATTGTCTCTTTTTGAATGGACAAACATTCAAGAGTCTCTATGACTATCCCGATCACGGGACAAGGGAAACCACAATGAACAAACACAGGTGTCCCAGACAGCGTGCCCAGCCACCCCGAACGGCTCCGGGAACACACACTCAGGTTTGCTGCTCTGTAATTGGGTTCTACCCGCTTTCCAGACCAGTGACTAAGTGGTTAACAGAAAAACTGTATTGAGTACATGGATCTGATTGGCCCCTTGAAACTTCCTGTGCAGAGGATCAGAGCAAAGTCATCGAAAGAAGGGCCCAGAGTCTGTGTCTACAAGCAACACGGGAAGGGGAGGGGGGAACCTAAGACAAGTTCGACCCCATGGCTGATAAACAGGTCAGACAGATGGCACCGCAAGGCTGGCCCTCCCCAGTTAGCAGGTTAGATCGTGAAATGTGCTCAGAGGAAGGAGAAATAGCAGGGAGGGGCAATGGTGAAGGAGAAAGGGGCCTCACTGGAGAGATTAGTTTTTAACTTTGAGTCTGAAAGTCGCGTTCGTCCCAACAATGAGATCCTCACGTACAGACTAGTTCACCCAGACAAGACCCACTGTGACTTAACCCCCCAGCTCTGCTTTTGGTACGCCAGGTTTGCTCAATCCGATCAAAATATCATTTTATGGTTCGTCTCTGGTTCAGCACACTTCCTTGATATTTTACATGAAGTTCTAATGGCTATTTTTCTATAACTAACATTTTAAATTGTTTTTGATATTTAGAGAAGTTATGCAGAAAACTACCATAAAAACATGGCTCCATAGCTTAGTAGAAACAAAATTACATATAGATATTTATACTATAAAAATTCTGTGTGTCACGATTTATGTGAAAGGTACAGACAAACAGAGCCACGAGCATCGCAGACTATCGTTTGTTTGCTTAAAACTCTCACTTGCTGAAAACTCAATTTTCTTTAGATTCGGTAGTTTATTTTTTCCTTCCAGATCAGGGTGTGCAACCTCTTGGCACCTCTGGGCCACACGGGAAGGAGAGTTGTCTTGGCTCACACATCGAATACACAGACACTAACAAAAAGTGATGAACAAAAAAAGGTCCATGCATAATTTTTGTGATGTCTGCCACCACAGATCAGCAAAATAACCCTAATTATGCAGTGGCCCTTTCGATAATCTTTGAAAATCATCGAGCAGGTCCCAAGTTTGTGATCACAAACATAGAAAATGTACATATCTAAGGAATAAAACTTGATAATAAAACTGAGTAATGTTTTAAGTTAATTTACAGTTTTGTGTTGGGCCGCATTCACAGCCATCCTGGGCCTCCTGTGGCCCCTGTGGCCCCTGGGCCCCGGGTTGGACACCCCTGTGCTAGATCCTGTGTATTTGTAGCTAGTTGTTCTGCAGAGTGTTGGACAAGAGAGAGAAAGAGCACAGGTATTTTATGAAATGTACGCAGTCTAGGTGGTTTTGTGTAAAAGAGAAACAAACATGTAAACAATGGCAAAGTGGAATCTTAAAACAGTTTCAAGTTTTTGTGACCCTTCTCCACTCTGCACCATGTGTCCTTCCCCAAGACCCCAGCTTCACCCGTGTTTACCGGCACCCAGCTCATCCCACTCATTCCACACCACACTGCAGCTAAAAGCACCTTGAGGGCGATGCCAATGTCTCATTTTTACCTCCTCATTCTTACCCAGCACAGTGGGAGGCGCCAGGGAGGGGGCCAGTGCGTGTGAAATGAATGAGGAAGACAACTCCACAGGAAATAGGCACCTAACAGAGTGTAGTGTGAACTGGGTGCCTTGTAGGGTCGTCAGAGAGTAGCCGTAAGCAATTAAGATGAATACAGCGTTTATAACACTGAGGAAGTCCAATTCAAATGGGGTGGAGGCCAGGAGTCAGGAGGAGGATCCCTGCTGGAGAAAGGACAGTTACAAGGACCTGAAAGGTAGGGACCTGAATGCCTATGTCCTGTCCTGTGACACAGGCAGCGACTGACCTTACCTCTCTTCCAGCCTAAGGTGTTTCTCTGGACAGAAACATACTGGGTAGCAGAATATGCAGGCAGTGCTCAGAGGGTCAGATATCAGCGATCAGAATGCAAACGAATCCATTCACCCTGATGCGTAATATCCAGGCAGTCAGAGGCGGGGGTCAAGCCTCTTGTCCAAGGTCTGGGAAGCTATGAAGTGCTGAGTGGGAGCTAAAGCTACACAGAAGCTGGGAAAAGATCACACCTTTAAGAAAGGCAGCCATCTCTCGCCTCTAAACCAGGTGATTCTGGGAAGGGTGCTGCAGAGTTCTGGTGCCCCATCCCACCCACCAAAATCAAGTACATCACAATGACGATTTTTGCTCTGACTGAAGGATATAATTCACAACTCTTAGGAGACTTCAATGGATAAACCATATCTAGATGCCACTCTGTAACATTAATTGTTGCTTAAGGCAACAAGACGTGATAATACACACAGGGGAGGCAAAACTGTATACGCATCTGTGTGGTTCCGAATTTTAATTGTAGCCGTGAAAAAATGAAGGGAAATTAAAATAAAGTCATGAAAACAACACAAAAGAAGATGAATTAATTAGCATAGGTGCAATGAGGTTTTGTCATTTTAAACAACAAATAGAACCGAGAGCAAACGGGAAACACAAATATTGGTGACATTAAACCCCCAAAAGAAAGAGGAGTGGGGAGCCGGCTTAACCTCTGCAAGGGCTGACTGCTAGCTAAGGTAGGAAGAGGTTTAAGGAGATGAAGGAAGATAAACAGGAAGTCGTCCAGCTACTCTTTGCACGGCTGCGAGTGTCCAGCCGAGCAGGTCTGTTGTACAGCAGGTGGGCTCGCACACGCCCATCAAGGCCAGAGGGATGGGGGTGAGGGAACACTCATCCTAGAACAGGATTGGGGCCCCCCCAGCCCACTCCTCCCATCCCACCCCCAGTGAACCTGAAAGGAAAATCACCGTCACCGGATTGGATCTGCTGGTCTTGGATCTTCTTCTTTGGTATGCAATAAATCAATACATTGATAATAAGTCTTCTTGCCTATTGCCTGGATTGAAATAGCCCTGCTCATTCTCAGAATCACAGAATTTCAGAGACTGGACATTAAACGTTACTGAGTCCACCCCTTAATTCATCAAGTGGCCATTTGGCCTGTGATCGCACATAGTGACAAGGACCTCATTTCCTGCTGAAGCATGTCTTACCATTCTTGCGCAGCTCTGAGTATTCTTCCTTGGCCTGAGCCAAAATTTGTCTTTTTAAAATCTCCACCTCTGGGTTCTGGGTAGAGAATAAATCCACACCATCTACAATGTAGAACCTTTCAAATATCAGAAAATGCCGTTATGTACAACCCAAGTCTTCTCCACCTCAGGCTAAATACGCTGGTTCTTTTAACTTTCCATCACGCGATTTTAAGCTTTCTCGCCATGGGGGCTACTGCCCTCTGACCTCAGTGCAGGTTCTCTATCCCACTTTTTGAGTGTGCCATTCATTCACCGGCCATGGGCCACACCATGTGGCCTGAGCAGCACCTGTCCCTGTGGACCATTCCACCTTTTTGGGGTTACCATGTATTTCCATCAGGCCGCTGCACCCAGAAAGGAGTACTTGCTATGTTTACTGAGCGGCCCTGATGTTACTGCCAGGGAAACACTTACACGTACTGAGTTAAATCCCAGGAATAAGCCTATGTGCGGGGGCTGCCTTCATTCCTAATTTATCCTCAAGGGCGCAAAGACATAGAGAGGTCAAGTACCTGGCTTACAGTCACACAGTAACTGGCAAGGCTTACCTTGATTCCTGACACACTTGGTTTTGAAAGAGTCTGTCCAGTATCCCAAACTGTGAAGATCTTTTGAGATCTGCCTTCCTTCCTTCAATGTGTTGCATTCATGATTCCTCCCAGTCCCATGTCATACTCAGCTGCATAAATGTGTCTTTTATAATTTTCCTAAGCCAGTCATAAAAATTTCAACCAGGAAAGAACTATGGCAGGACGGAACTCATGACTCTTGGCTACCCTGCACCATTTTTTTGTTGTTGTCTTGTTTTTTGTTTTTTTTTTTGCAATGCCAGTGGAAATTATTCCACTTGGTCAAATTATGAGACTTTATCTAAAAAATGAATTCATTGTTAAGTTCTTTGAATGCCTGTCACGTTTCTTCGCATCCCACATAGCTAGTTACCACTCAATAAAAGTCCCCGAAAGAAGTACTGTGTTCTGAACTACAAAGCCCCAGGGAAGGGTGCAGGCGTGGTGTAGTCACTGCCTATAGGCCGCCTATAGTTTTAGGGTAACAAGCAAACAGTGTCTCCACTCCTGACTGTTTGGTCATCTTCCAGCTGTTCTCCATGGGCACAGGCTATTCCATCCCACTGGGGAACAAATCCAGGAGGGGACGCTCTCGACACTGGAGTTCTAACTGGCCACTGAGAATTTTTAGAAAATGAACTGCACTTAAGACCAAAGGCATCATGACTGCCATTGAGCCAGGTCACTAGTGATCACAACATGATGAGAAGCAACCACCCATTATGACAAGATCGGAGTTTAGGAAGCTGGAGTAAAAATACAGAGAAGTTTGAAGTGCGTCCCTCGCCTCGGAGGATGCGTTATTCCTACACGGGATCTCAAAACTAGTTTCTCACCACAGGGCTCCATGGCATCTCTACTGCAGAAATGCAGACAAGAGCATACGGCATTTGTAAAATCAGTAGTGACAAAGAGTAACAAACTCCCATTTCATGGGCGCTACCTCTGGGTGGGTGACAGGTGGGCAGGGGACACAGGGTGAGAGAGGACACGGACTCTGGGCCACCGTGTGGCTCTTTCACAAACCTTCCGACTTCCTCGCTCCCTGTTCTGGCCTCAGGTGTATGAATTATCCTGGAGTGATCCATACTCCAGGATAATTATTGATTACTCACGCCATGATGCTTGGGCTTTATTTGTGAAGAAGAAAGTTCTTGAAGTGATAAATTCCTGAACACCAAAGTCAACAATGTCCATTTACTCTTGTCTTACACTGGTGTTTGGGAGCAAAAGATCGATGTTAAGTGGGGTCAAGGGCCCTCAAGAAATCTCAAATTCCCTGCACACGAACCTGCTTAGAAATAAACTAAGTGTGGGTAAAAATACTTTTGGGACAAGAGTCACAAAGTCGTACCTTGACTTTTTTTCCACAAAGCTAAACTTGTTACTCATTTTCCTCCCTCCTAAATCACTCAAACATTTTATTTATAACACAAAAATTTGTGAAATGGAGATAAATTAAAATGTTGAAATGTCTTTAGAATGTTCTTCAATTCCACAATGTATATTTGTATAAAATTTTAAATATCTTTTCCTCTTTATTTCTGCAAATAGTGCAATCTCAAATACAGCAGGTATCCTCTTTGTCTGACTATATATTCAATATTTATACTTGGTATTCTACGTAAGTTATTTCTTAATAGTCAATAACCTAAAAAGTAATTCTTTTTTCCTTGGAGAATCAAAATGCACCTTCCATTCTGCTGCCTCTGGGGGCATACAGGAAGGCGACAGCCCCCCTGAATGGGCCCACAGGGCCAGCTGCAGAAGCAAGACACAGCCGGGTGGCCTTGGGGGGGAACCACTCCCAGTCTCTGCTTTTGGCTCCAAAACCATCTTTCTTTTGCCTTTCTTATCTCTTGTCACTGAATTATAGAGCCCCTTTGGCTTCTATGAAAGCAGGTTTTTTTTCATTTTCTAACTAAACACAATAATAAAGGAAGAGTCCCTATCTTTGTAGAGGTGGTCCAGGTCTGGCCTTCACCCTTCTATTCATCAGCCTCTCCTCCATCCTGTTTGGTTCCTCCCAACCTACACCTCTGCCCGCTCCCCACCCCCGAAAGCAACTGAGCCGTCTGAATTGTTTGTGTCCATTCCCTCCCTCGGGTCTTCCTTCTTCTCTTCAGTTGTGTCCTGTACACAGGCCTTGTAGGGGCCCTGCCTAGGTCCCTGGTGTTAGAGAGTCTGATTGGGTCTCCCTCTGGCCATATCCCTCCCTACCAGGACAAGGTGAGGACTCACGCTTCCTCTTCTAGACTGTGTTCTGGAACCCCTGATTCCCTGCCCAGAGGGCTTCTGGTATGTTCCCCCAGGTCTTTCCTCTGCAAGGTGGACATAGGATTTGTGCCCTTCTAGGCCCAAAGAATGGGCGAGGGGGACGCACATAGCCATTGGGGAGGTGTGGGCTGGAGTGCCCCATACGTATGGGAGGTCCCTTAGCTAAAGCACAGAGTCAGGGATGGAAAGAGAAGTGGGTGGTCCAGGAAACCCAAGCTGCAGGACCCCCAGGAGGCAAAGATTCTACATTCAAACCTGACCTTCCCAGTTGCTAGGAAGTTAAACTCATCAAGGTCAGATGACAGAACATATTTCACTTAATAATTAGCTCCATGTATAACAAATTCATATGAAGCATATGGCATGTAGGTCTGCATTTGCACTCCTGCCTTGGGGCCATAAATGTGAGGGGCAGGCTGCTCTAAACAGTGGGGAGACGCTGTCCTGCACCCCACAGGGAGGTTCTGGGAAGCTTGGGTGCTCCTGGGTCAGGTGCTGTCCTACGTGGAATCCGTCGGCAGTGGTACCCACAGACAGACGGACGGTGACTTCTTCTCTCCCTCTCCCTTCCTGTGTTATTTCACCCCCTCTTTTCTAAAGTGTGTTGCAGACACAGAAGAGAGGCTGCGATGGAAGTCGGCCAAGCAAAGACGAGGGTGGGGGAGCAGTCGGCAATTCCAGTTTGACGCTAATGATTTGTGTACAATTCAAGGTCAGAGAATGATATGTGAGGCTTGTGCACCCACCCACACAAGCATACACAATTTAGTACTTGATTATATCAGCACATAGCGCTAATACATCTAATGCTGCCTTGTTCACTTGCCTCTCCAATTAGAAAAAAAGGGCTGAGGGCAGGGACCACATGCTTCTTTTGTTCCTCAGAACACCCACCACCTTATTAGGCACATAATAGGCCCTTGATAAATATGCTTTGTTAGGGGAGGCTTGCCTCTGTTAATGAAATAAATGTATTCTCAAAATGTTCCGAATAAAGGGAGGGTTTTTTTTGTAAATGGAATTTTATTTTAACGATACTGGCAAAGTTGCAATGGGAATACGATGATGAGTCCCTTTACAAAACGAATAATCATTCCATTTGGATTGCCATGTATTTTTTACCCTCTTGGGCCTTATCTTTTTTTAAAAGATTTTATTTATTTATTTTTAGAGAGAGGGGAAAGGAGGGAGAAAGAGAGGAGAGAAACATCAGTGTGTGGTTGGCTCCCGCGCACCCCCAACTGGGGACCTGGCTTGCAACCCAGGCCTGTGCCCTGACTGGGAATTGAACCAGCGACCCTTTGATTCACAGGCCAACACTCAATCCACTGAGCCACACCAGGCAGGGCTGGGCCTTACCTTGGAGTGTCTATGAATCCTCTGCAATTGTATGTGAACTTGCTTGGGGAATGTGTATTTTTTTCTGGGGATATTGCTGTAGCTTTCACTGTCTTCTCAAAGGGAGGTGCTACTTAAAAAAGCAAAGAAATCACCCCCCGCCCCCGGCCTAGAGGGTCCTAAGGAATTGGTCTAAGTTCCTAGGAAAATAATTCCCTAGCTTTGGCGAGAGGAAAACAATCACCAGAGCCGACCTTTGTTGATCACCTGCCACATTTGTTGGACACTCCGCACTCGCCGTGTGTAATCCTCCCGGCAAAGCAGGCATTGCCACCTCATTTTGCAGGTGAAGGAACGGAAAAGACTTTCCCAGGGGCATCCCATGAAATACCACGTGGGAGATATGAACCAGGATCTGCTTGGTTCCAAATCAGGAAGTTTTCATGAAAACTGTTTCTGTCTCTCTGATTCCCTACCTGAAATAACAATACTGAAAAAACCCCCATAAATAAACTAACTGAATATATTATTATCTCCATTTCATAGATGGGAAAACTGAAGTTAAGAAATATATGTGAAATTCCAGTCCAGAAGGTAACTTGCAGGAGCCCCTGGGCTGGGACGTGAGGGTGAGCACTCAAACTAAGGAGCCTCAGCTCTCCACTGCTGCCCGCGCCCTCCCCAGCCCCTGGGCAACGGCCGCCCCTGCACCACTCCGACACAAAGATTAGGGGACTGGTTCCTGGCCGCAATATGACGTGATTATTCTTCTGGAATCCCACTCTCTTCCTTCCTATTTCCTAGAGATGAGTCCAATCCTTGAAGCATTTATTAAAACATTTCTTTTGTTGTCCCAACGGCTGTGTCAGGGACTGTGGGAAATGGGAGACCATGTGTGTGTGTGTGTGTGTGTGTGTGCGTGTGTGTGTGTGTGAAGCAACCATACTTTTAAACTAAACTAGGGCGAGGGAACCCGCCCGACTGTAACACTCTCCCCTGGATGCTCAAGGACACACCCACAGACGGGCAGGAAGGGACTCGGAGGCAGCGCTGGGCACACGTGGAGGTCGCCCATAGCATCATCCAGATTCATTTGATATTCTGAGTTCTTTCCATTTAGCTACTCAGCTTGATGCTATGAGAATAAATTAGTCCGTGAAAGTGCTATTAACTCTTTGAAAGCAAACAGAATTGAAATTCAGGTTTCATAGCGTATATAACCTGGAAGGCAGTTTAGCACAAATGTTAACCAAAGCGTGGGCCCTGAGTTCAGAGATCTGAGTTCAAATCTCTGCTCTTTCATTTACTAGTGCTGTGCCCTCAGGGGGGGAAAAATCACTTGACCTTTCTAAGCATCAGTTTTTTTACATACAAATGTAGATGATATGACTTTGATCACAAGCTTTGTGAAGCTTAAATGAGGACATGTACTTGGGGTTGTATTCACTCAAGAAATGGTGACATTTTGTTTTTAGAACTTCATGTCTGAAGAAATAGACTATGCAGAAATATGATTATAAAATTTCTCTCTAAAAATCAGAACAAGATAAAGGTTATAAACCAGGTCTCCTTCATGAATGATAGTGCTGGTATTGAAGAGAAGCTTAGCCTTGGCTGGTGTGGCTCAGTGGACAGAGCACGGGCCTGTGAACCAAAGGGTCACTGGTTCGATTCCCAGTCAGGGCACATGCCTGGGTTGCAGGCCAGGCCCCCAGTAGGGGTGCACGAGAGGCAACCACATGCTGGTATTTCTCTCCCTCTCTTTCTCCCTCCTCTCCCCTTTTTCTAAAAATAAATAAATAAAATCTATTTAAAAAAAGAAAGAAAACAAGCTCAGTCCTGACAATAAAGGGTCACAGGAAACGAATTCTAAGACCGGTCTTTTCCTGTGCATAAGTTTATCCAAATTTCTTTCTTAATTTATTTTATTATATAAAAGAGTCTGTGTACGAGAGCACCATAGAAATGGGCAGGGGACTGGGAAATGTGCTATATAGTCTTTCTGGACATGCCAACGCTAGAGCCAACTATTTCAACCCCCTGTGGGTGTAGGAAACGTGGCCAGGGGCTCAGAGAGGGAAGAGCCTGATTGGTACTTTCCAATTCTTGCTTCCATAGTAACAGTGTATGTAAGGCAAAATTCTTCTGTATCCTAATTTCCTTCAAAAAATTTTAAAAATTCAGTTATAGTTTACTTTCAATATTATTTTGAACTGGTTTCAGGTGTTCAGCACAGTGGTTAGACAATCGCCTACCTTACAAAGTGTTCCCCTGATATTCACAGCACCACACACGGTTACCACATATTCCCTGTGTTGTACTTCCATCCCCACGACTATTCTGTGACCACCAATCCATACTTCTCAATCCTTCACCTCTTCTGCCCAGTCCCCCAACACCTCTCCTCTCTGGGAAACACCAGTCCTCTCCCTGCGTCTGTGTGCCTGTTTCAATTCTGTTTGTTCGTTTATGAAACCCTAGTTTTCCATCAGAAAAGAAGGGGCAAGGGCTGGCAGCAGAGCAGAGAGGCCCCAGTGCACCCAGCAGTGGGGCCTCTCCTCAGCCCTCCAGTTAGATCCCCTGAGCTGTTGATCTATATTTTCAAGGACCCAATGAAGTCAGCTTTCTGAAGGCAATGAAGTTTTTGCTTTTAATATGCAGCGTCCTTCAGTGGAAATGACAAGGGGGCGGAGGCAACTCTGGAATGCAGGAGACAAGGGTTTTTTATGCAGAGGCAAAGGCGAAGAGCCCCAGGAAGAACAATGTTAAAAATGCAGGCTGCCTTCTTGCCAGTGGGGTGAAAGGACGCTCAGACGCACGGACTCTCGGTCATTTTCAGATTGTTTCTCCGTGGCCGATAGGCCTGCAGACCACACGGGAGTATCAGCTCCCGTTTGCCAGCCAACCAAAGACCATACCCTGTCCCAGCTCCAACGGGATGGACGTCATACTCATGGCCAAAGAAATATCTATCTGGACGATGGGGGTGAAGGGGAAGAGACACAAAAAAGTGTGAAGAGTTTGTTTAACCAGTTACTACCACCCAGGAGAACACAGGTGGTTCTGAAGGGTTGGCAAGAGCAGAGGGAACGAGATGGGAAGTCAGATGGGACCTTCAGATGGCTTTCCCGGTCCCACTTCACCCTGGGGGTGTCAACGCGGAGGCGACACTGCTTAGTGTTTAAGAGCTCCGGTTTGGACGCAAACAGACTTTGCTTTGGTTCCTGGTCCCGGTGTTTAATTACCGTGTGACCTGAACACGGTCGACTTTATGTGCCTGCGTTTCAAGATCACTTGAAGATGCAATAAGATGACTCACGTCAGGTGCTGAGCACAAGAAGCTCGCCATGGGCAGCAGCCCCAAGGCACACCTGCCTTCGAATCAGTTTCTCAACCTCGGCACTGTTGACATTTTGAACTGGACGGTTCTTTGTTGTGGGGGGCTGCCCTGTGCATTGCAGAACATTTCATGGCGTCTCTGGTCTCTATTCACTGGGTGCCCTTGGCAGCCCTCCCTGTCCCTAGTGTGACAACCGAAAACATCTCTAAGTGTGCAGCGGGGGTGGGGGGAGCCAAGTCACCCCTAGCTGAGAACGGCTGCTTTGGATGAATCTCAGTTCTACAAGATGAGGGCACTCCACTCTCCTCCTTGACATATATGGTATTTTAAAGCCCCAGCTTTAGAAAATTCAGTCTTATTTCAAGAGCCTTGTAATAAATCACGTAACTATCAGGGTCTCAGTTCCCTTACCCTGAGACCATTATTTCAAGGTTTCCTCTGATTCTGACCCTGAAAATTCTATTCCTATCTCTTTCATTATACTGAGAGTTAAAAAATTATTTCTTCCTATGAGGAAACTTATACAGGTGATACACATTCAACTGGAAAAATCACAAATGCAGATAAGCAAACAAGAAAGAAATATTTGTAATTCCAGCATTGAGAACTAACTAGGGCCAACGTTATGATGTATGAGTTTTCAGATATTTTTGGAATACATATGAGTGTGTATACACAAATATACATGTACACATACACTCACGTGCACAAACATTTCATCTCTCCTGTCATTTTCCCAGCAATCTCCAGACTTTGGGCTAGATGCTATGTATTTTTCTCACATACGACTTCCCTCGAGGAGTGGTTCATCCACATCTTCAAAGGGATGCGGAGGAAGCTAAAACCCACAGCTCCAGCCCTTGATTCCTCCGACGGAAGAAGACATCCTTTCATCAAAGGTCTGACGGTCAATTCAGCCAAATGGTGTTGAACTGTGCCCTTCAGTGCACATGCTCCCTTTCCCGGTAACCTCAGGCTGTCCTCGGTTTCTCAGTCAGAGGCTTGGGAGTCACAGTTGGCTGTTTTTTCCTCACATGTCCCACTTGCTTGGGACCTATTTCCAGGGCCCCATCAGTTAGGCCCTAATTACCTTGTCCAGGTGTGCGGCATCTTAGCCGCCTGCAGCCCAGCACTCTGGTCAGACAGCACTCTCCTCCCAGCCCACAACACCCACTCACTGCTCCTTATGTCAAGGTCAGATCTAACACCGGGCCTCCTGAGGGCCCTAGGTCTCCTCCAAGGCCTTGTCTTTTGCTCCTACAGCTTGCTTTTCACATTCTTTACCAACTCTTCGCAGCCCACAAGTCCCGCCTCCCTCCCGTGATCAATGGCCCGTCTGAAGTTATGTAAACCAAAGCCCAGAGCTGACATCCCATGAGAAAGAAGGAAAACTAGAATATATACCACTACCCTCCTGCTTCTGTTCCAACAATCAGTTGTAGCTAATGACATATATTAATAGAGTATGTCTTTTTTGCAATTATTAATAAGTGTTTCCTTTGTTTATTTTTATTTCAAATGCACTTGAATTTTTACTAGATTGGTGCAATGTGTTTTTAAAACTAGAAAGTCAATCTACAAAATGATTTTCTTGTAGCAGTATTTCTCATTGAAGTACATGCATTTACTGAATCCAGAAGATAGCTAGTTTTCTCAGTTAAAAGGTATGTGAAAAGACTAACCCTTGAATCTGATCATTGCAACTTGGACAACATGTCACTCTGTTGAACATAAATAGGAATCGGTGGGCTGTTTTTATTAAAAATTTGTTTTTTAAATCCAGCTTTTACCAGAGGATAAACTCTGTAAGGGCAGGGACCCTGCCTTTTACACATCTCTGTGATGCTCACAGTAATAGCAATACAGCTCCTGTGCACTTGGTCCTCGATAAGTGTTGCTAGGTGATTCATATTTGAGGGGAAATGGAAAGAAAAGCCCAAAGGGTTTAAAGGATTTGTGTGCGTGCATCTTGCTGTGAATAATACACATGTGGAGGGAGATGGCTAAGTGGACAGCATGGGGAGCTGAGGACTCTGGCCCCTGGAATATTCAATAATAGGAAGTAGAATGTGGCTAACGGCAGCGCCCAGGTTTCGAGGTGGAGAACGGAGGAAGTGGAGGATGTGGGCGCAGAACTCAGATGCATCATCAAATGCAGCGTCAAGTATGCAGTGCTGTCGGGGAAACACTTCCTTCCGCAGCAAAGACGGCACAGAGGGGGAGCGGGGCACAGAAACTGAAGGCTAGAAATGCTGAGTGTCGTGCTGTGGAAAGGGGAGGGAACGACTTCTTACAGCAGATGCGGAGAACAGCGGAGCTAACAGGGCTGGGTTTAGCGCACAGGAAACAGTAGCTCAGATGCTCTGTCCTCTAAAATCTATTTACTTCTTTCAACAGAAGCAGAGGCTTCCTCACATTTGACCACAGAACTCTACTTTAATTCTCTGCCGGGAGGGCTAGCTTTGATATCAGGTCTGGGGCTGCAAAGGAAAAAGAAAGACATTCCTGGTGCGTTTTGAGTTTTTTTTTTCAATTTTTTTATTTAATTATTTTTCAAGTATAGTTTTCTGTCTATTACTCCCATCCCATCCCACCCCCTATCCTCCCCCCTCCCTCCGGTTTCCACCCTTCTCAGTTGTTGTCCATGTATCCTTTATATAGGTTCCTCTAAATCCCTCCCTTATTTCCCCTGACGTTTTGAGTTTATATCTTCCTCCCTCTCCAGTCCTGTCCCCTAAAAGGCACACAGTCCCAGTGCACACTGTCCCCCAGATGGGTCCACTGGTCATCGCCAGCTCAGTCCTTCCCAGCCCAAGTTTCTCTGCGCCAAGGCCACTTAAGCACTTCAGGAAACATCAAAAGCCTTTCAAGGTCGTTATGGTATCCGCAAATTCTTGACACTCCCTTCAGAGGGTAGAACTGATCCCTCTACGCCAGAGTGGGACTAGACTTAATGATTGGGTTCAAATGAATAAAATAACAAAAAAAGCGCAAATGTCCAAAAAGGCCCGGCGGCTCGCTCCTTGCTGTCTCCTGAATCACTCAGGTTGGGGAAGCCAGCGGCTGAGGTACGAGAACACTCAAGCAGCCCTGCGGAGGGATCCATGTGGCCAGTCCCGAGCCCCCGAGTCCCCCGAGTCCCCCAGCCCCCCTGCAGCAGACCCTCGTGGGAGCCCTTGGGAAGCAGCGTCCAGCCCTGGCCCTGCCATCAGATGATGCGACCCGACTGTAACCTCAGGGAGACCTTGAGCCAGAGGCACCCAGCAAAGACGCTCCTGGATCTCCCAGGACTGTGTGGGATGGCACACGCTCGTTCTCAGCTGCTACGTTTAGGGTGTGATTGTTACCTAGCAATAGATAATGCATACAATACATTTTCCAATAGCGTCCGTTCTTAGTCAGGAGTTAAGTTTTAAAACTTTGACTAAAATGCCCGTTTAATGTAAATAACCCCCCAAAGGGGGGGGGGAAGCAGTTTAAAGCAATAATAGTTCTCATTATTTGGGGGAATACTTGTTTACGTTTTTAATACATAAAAAGGTTAGATCTTACAGTGATCAGTTGCATTAGGTCCCACCCTCATTTTTAGCTTCTGATTAACAAAGACAAACTGTTCTCCTCACATAACCCAGTTCCAGAAACACCCGGGCACTGGAAGGCCCCTCCGAGTCTCGGGCGGATGGTGGGGAAGCCCAGAGTTTTTTTCCCTGAGGAGTTTTCCTCATTTTAGATCATTTAACGCAAATGAACAAATATTTTCATATTTTATATTAAAACACGACAAAGAAGTAATTTTGACTTCAAACAGAGGCAAATGCAGGAGGAACAACCTGGTCACACACGGGGTGAAAGAAAACTCCTTACCATCATTTAAAAGTTCCTGACAGGTTTTTAAAGAGAACGTTGACGTATTTTTACCACTTCGTTTGTGGTTCCTGTCCATGTAATTTCCACATGTATTGTGTATAATAATGTTTCTCCCAGAATCTTTGCATCTTAGTATGTCCAAGGCCTAGACAGCTCAGGGACAAAATGAATGCCTGTCGAATGAATGAGTGAATGAATGAATGAATGAATGAAGCTGCCTCAGAGGGAAACTGAAGCGCAGTCATATTCTCCTGGAGGACTAAACAAGTATGAATAGCATACGATACAACTAATGTCCTAATTTAAAAAATGCACATCGCACAACCTGTGGGTCTGATACTACGCTAAATGCTTTACATAAATTAGGATACAGCAACATCCTAATGATCCTATTACTATTATCCCTATTCTCCAGACAGAGAACCTAAAGCTCAGAGAAGGCGTGGAAGCTGCCCGAGGTCCTGGGGTCAGGAAGCGGGGAAGCACGTTTTGAGGGCCTGTCCGAGCTCCAGAGTCGGCTGCTGACCTCTGCACTCTGCCACTTCCCCCCAAGGCAGTCCCCTAACTGCTCTGATGCAGGTGAGCTCCTGGCCGTCTCTAGGTCTAGAGAAGGGCAAGTGCATGAGAGCAGAGAGCGTGGCCCTGGCCTGCGGTGCGCTGGGGCACTGTGTTGATTTGCACGCCTCTCTCCCTGGGCCACTGATTCACCGTGCTGCCCAGTGTCCAGCCTTTCATGTTCCCACACAGCTAAGCAGGTTCTTCTTTACCTGCACACTTTTTCTTTGCCAGCATAATTAACGGAGCTCATCAAAACCCTGGAAAGCCAGCCCGGGGCACCAGCCACTCTCACTGCCATGTTAACAGGGGGTCAGGGGCTGCCGACCTGCCACAGGCTCACATACGCTCTGCACCCCTGACAGGATATGCGTGCAGAAGGGCCACATCCTTCTCCGAGCAGCAGCCACAGGCCACACCAGGGCCTGTGGGCCACACGGCAGATGAATCCTAACAACCAGGGCACAAAACCTGCTGTGTGCGGCTTGTGCAGAGGACAGGGCTCAGTGTCACTCTGCAGGGGGCCCCCTGGCTGAGCAGAGGGCAATGGGGAGCACTAATCTGTTCCATCCAACTTAGGGCCACCTAGCTCTTAAAAGGCGACAAAGAGTGGGCTGCTCTGCAGCAGCCTCTGGTCCTGCCGATGGCCTTTCCACCCCCAGGGACCTTCTCTGCCTGGCCAGTGTGACTACCGAGCCCTGGAATCGTGACTGGCCCAAGGGCTCAGTGCTGCAAGTGGGACAGACCCCCCAGGTTTCAAAGTATGAAAAAAGAAGGTAAACACATCTCATTAACAATTTTTACATTGAGCACCTGTTGACATAATGTTTTAATAGAATGGGTTCAAGAAAAATATGGTGAAATCTATTTCACCTGTTTCTTTTTGTCTTTCGTAATGTGGCCAAGGGAGATTTTAAAATTCCACGGTTTGCTTTCTATTTCTATTGGATGGTGCAGCTCTAGCTCTGGGGACATCTGACCCTGTCCATGCTGTGGAGGGAGGCAAAGGCCAGGCCTTTCTCCGAGCTGCTCCGCCACATGAACGAGACTCCCGCTGGCAGGCGGTACTGGGACTAGCAGTGTGCGCCCTGCAGACTGCCCGACCGTCAGACCTGGGCCTTCAGTCCCCTTTCCCCGATGGCTTCACGCTGACCAGCGTCTGACCAGCCACAGCACCGAGGGGCACATGGAACTCAGATTCTCCACGCACTGGCCCGAGACGCTGGTGCTCTGCTCTGTGTTGAGAGGCTTTTAGTGCCCATGCAGGTGCCCTCCACCTGTGGCCATGCAGTCTGTGGCCAGCACAACAGTGTCCAGCAGAGGGTGCAAGGGGGGTGGCCAGCATCCCTGGGGTTCCTGTGGGCAGCTGCCTCCATCTGCCTGCTCAGAGGGGAGACTTTCCCTAATTCTCACTGAAGGTTCCAGAAAGCCTGCCTGAGGAAGCCTAGTCTCTCCACCCAGAAATGACCTTTTCCCGGCCATCCCTGATCAACTTCAGCTTAGCACCGCAAGTGCTCCTGGCCTAACGAGCCGATGAAAACGTACTTTGTGGGAACTGGGGCTACAGTCCAGGGCAGAAAAGCCCAAACAAGCTCCCAAACATCTCCGATGAAAAAGCAATTAGCGAATGCAGCTATGTTCAGCAAACCTCCTCTAGGAAATCATGATATGAATAAATGGGAGTTATCAGTTTGGATACTATTTGGGGTCAATATTTCCTGCTTAGTACATAAAAATGGTATAGGTAACCCGCATGATCTCATGTATCAGGTTAAGTACTCATAATAACGTACTGAAAATCTAACTATTGTGGAAGGCATTTTGATTCTTTATGTACTGGGTCGGATGCAAACCACTTGATGTCACAGAGAAGAGCACTCCATAGAAACTTGCTCGGGAACCAGAAGATTGTAACAGACTCTCTTTGTAAAGGGAAACAGCTTGCCCCGCACCCCCAGACTCCCAAAGAGCTCTGTAACCTCTGGGAAAGCCCGACTTGCTATGAATAGTTAATGGATGCTGACGTAATATGCTTTGAAGCCCTGGAATCCTGATCCAGGGGCACCCTGTTCCTCTCCCACACCTGCATAACGACCGTCTTTACAGAGTGTCCTCTTCAATGACAGATAAGGTGTCACCACAAAGCAGAAAGACGCTGTCTACTCCGTTACTCCTCTAACTAATGAAAACAACCATTTTTATAGTGATATGAATTTACTGAAAAATAAACACTTGTAAAAACAAGAAAGCTCAACTATAAAACCCAGGAGTAGCCAGCTCCCTGTGGCTCCATTTAACACAAACTTTAAAAGAATTCCTGTGAACTAGCTTCATACCTTTTGAGGAGTGGGGAACAGGTGCTGTCATGAAAGGGAAATTCAAATCAGAAGAATCAGATAGATCAAATTAGTGATTGAATTGCTTTTAAACAGAAATAAGATTTGAAATTTGGATTTATATATGACAAGACCATTATCTTTTGACAAGTATTATACCAGTCTAACATTTAACCTTATGATCATAAATGTTTTCTTCATTTCCCTTTCATCTTATCATATATTCAATCATCAAGTTTTGTTATTTCTTTTCTCTAAACGCCATGGTACACATTTCCCCTTTAAATTGGAAACACTCCATCCAGATAAAGATTCTTACTGTGTCACAGTAGACTGTAGAATGTCCCTAACTATTCTCTCAAACTTCCCCTCACAGGTCTCACCACACACCCTTTCCCCACTCCAGCCCGGCCACCGTCTGTGCCACCAACTTCAGGAACAGCCCTTTGGGTGCGTGAATACGCCTTTCCACCTGCCCCCACCATCCATCTCACTCCCACTCATGCTCAGTCTAGACAAAGCGCCCCCCCCCCCAGCCCCGGACGCTGCTCCCCTCCAGGCTGGACCCACGCTCGCCTTCCCTCTGCCCACAATCCTCATGTACAGCTCAGCGAGGCGGCACTTAGCCACTTGCTGCTCTGAACCGACTTACTGCGCAGGCCTGGGTACCACCCAGATTGGATGGCACGTTGCTGCTGGACACTGCAGAGCAGGGATGTCCAACCCGAGGCCCAGCACAAAATCGTAAATTTACTTAAAGCCTTGTTTTTGCTTGTCAGTTTTCATTAGTGTTCGTGTAGCTAATGTGTGGCCCAAGACAATTCTTCTTCCAGTGTGTCCCAGAGATGCCAAAAGGTTGGACACCCCTGCCGCGGAGGGTATTATTTTGGTACCTATTTTTAGTCCATAATATCTAGAATTTTAGGAGTGGATATACATGGGGAGGATCTGCTTGGTCAAGTTTCATAGTTTTCTATTTTTGTGGCAGACTCTTGGGCTGGCAGGCTCCTGCCAGGCAAACGTAAAAGCCAGACCCGCTCTCTAGATGCAGATGGTAAATGTACACTGTAATTGAAAAATAAAAAATAATAAATAAAAAAATTTACTCCATCCTAAGAAAGGAAACCCACTAAACACAGAGTAACCACAACTTCCCATTGTAGTGGAAACAGCACGTGTCTTTGCCCTCGCAGAGTTCACAGTCACACAGTAACTGCCGTGGGTCAGCGCATGCAGACACGGAGCAACGGCAGGAACACAGCTGCTTTAACTCAAGTTTCAGTTACCCAGGTAGCACTTCTCTATTAGAAAGTCGTGGTGGTGGTGGGTTGCTTGTTAAAATGCATATTCTGCCATGGCCGGCTTGCTCAGCTGGTTAGAGCGTTAGCCCAAAACATCAAAGTTGCGGGTTTGATCCCCAGTCAGGTCACATGCAAGAAGCAACCAATGAATGAGTAAATAAGTGGAACAACAAGTTGATGTTTCTCTTTCTCTCTCCCTAAAAAAATTAATAAAATATGTATCCCCAGGCCTTGTCCCAGACCTACCAATTCTGAGCCTTTGGCAGGGGAATCTGACTGTTGCCTCTTAAACAACTTTCCCAGATGATTCTTAGACCTACGAGTTTCAGAAACACCATCTGATGGGCAGTAAGCGCTCTCTGTAAATAGGAATATCCCACAAAACCTTTAAGGAAGATTCTCATAGGGGACTAATTAAAACGCTTTTCTTCCCCAAGACGATTTTAACATGAATTTCTTCCCTAGAGCTTTTTTTGCTGTTTACTCATATAGCCTTGTAATTCTAAGACTTGGACGGGATTTACAAAATATGCCAGTATGTGTACGGAAGTGACTGTTACGCCCACTACCGGGAACGTTTCATTGTTATCTGCGTTTTTGTAGCAGTTCTACCCCCTGCTTTCTCCTCAGCTGGGTGGCCCTGGGTTCAGGCAGGGATGAGTGTTCTGTCAATATTTTACCTTGTATCTGAGTTGCCAGATACTATTGGCTTAGTCAGGGTCACAGAACCTAAATTGTTTTTACAGTCCTTGAAGTAAGTCAATATTTTCAAGATTCTAAAGTCTATTCAGTGCTTATAATTACAAGACCTTATTCTAAAACAGCGGGCTGATCACATGGGCACTGCTGTGCATCCGAGCACACGTCTCCAACACACAGAAATACTATGTTAAAGAGCAGTTTAGGCTTTACGAAAACAGCTCCCATACAATCCAAAATGTTGGATGTGATATTGTGGCATTTGCTGCAAAATATGAGTTTCCATATTGGGTCACATTTGATATTCAGAGGGATGTGAGAGTCACTGAAGGGGATTTGGGGGCCACTCTACCCTGGCTCCCTGCAACACCCCAGTGCAATGACAGTGAAAGAATAAAAAGGATGTGGACAGTCAAGAACAAAGAGGCAGAAGTAGCAATGGACAGGTGCAATCAAATTTTGGAAGATGAACAGCAGGTGGCTGAGGGGAAAGGACCTGGAGGCTTGGAGAAAGCCGGTTCGAATCCTGCAGCGGGGAAGCTAAACATAACGCAAGAGGGTTCCAGCTGAAGAATGCTGTCAAGTCTCAGGGACCAGAAGCCCCTCGGGATGCCGGGGTGGGGGTAAGGGTGCACACAGAATAAAAATAGGCTCAAGTCCCGTTTAATTAAGAAACGGACTGACATACTTCCCCAGACTGGAAGAGGGAAGGAATATGGCTCTCTGGGGGGGTGAAGCCACAGGACTCTGGAATCCTGGACCCCAGTCCTGGGATGTGGAACCACATAAAAAGGAGGAGATTAAGTAAAAGTTTACATTGTATTTAGTGAGATTCCCTTGACCCACACCACGGTGGACCAACTCCTCTCCTCTGTTCATCCCCAAAAAGCCAGCCTCCAGATGTAAGATTCTTAGTAAAGGAGGTTGAAGGAGTCTTTTCTGTCTGGCCTTGGGGAAAACATCTACAGACATTGACCCAGTGAAGGGGCGGGGTTCTAGCCGAATCCCCCTGGAGCAAAGCCCTGCATACGACAAGCCCAAGCCCACTGCAAAGACACAGAGCAACTATTTGGCTTTACTGTGTCTCACTCTTAAAATAAAGCAAACAGACATTTGAGAAAAGCTTCTAACGTGAAAAAAAATAGCATATGAAAAAGGTTCTTCAGAGAAACAGATAATTGGGGGTGGGGGAGAGACAAGAAAACTTAACTTAAAAACATTCATAGTACCAGACATAGTGAATGAAAGTATACCACCACAAATTTCAGAGATAAAGAGAAGATCTAAAAACACTCTGAGACTGAAAAAAAAAACCCCACCCCCAAACGGTTACGCCCATAGGATGGGGGATCCAAATGTCACTGGATATTATAAAAGCCACAGGACCATGAAGAAATGCCTTTAAAAGTCTGATCCAATATGTTTTCTCAACTGTAATTCTGAATCTGACAAACTATGCATCAAATGTGAAGATGAGGACATTCTCAAAAACAGTTTCCAACAAAATAATCTCCCTGCACCCTTTCGAAAGAAGCGCTGGGGGGTGTGCTCCGCCAGGGTGAGGGACCCAGCAGAGAAAGCGGGGGAGGGATCAAGAAAACATAATGCAACACACAAGGGCTGTGAAACATTCCAGGCATGACGGTCAAGGGCATCTGTGTGCCTTCAGTTAAGCAGCAGAACCACAAAATGATAGGATAGGATAGCAAGAGGGTCTAAACCTTCAGGAGAGACCTGGAAGGAGGGGTGTGAGGGAGC
Organism: Sturnira hondurensis; assembly: GCF_014824575.4. Classification (NCBI taxonomy): domain Eukaryota; kingdom Metazoa; phylum Chordata; class Mammalia; order Chiroptera; family Phyllostomidae; genus Sturnira; species Sturnira hondurensis. The sequence goes on along the minus strand of NW_028082759.1, from coordinate 17,722,355 downwards.
GAGAAGGAAGGAGACTGAGAAAGAGAGAGAGAGAGAGAGAGAGAGAGAGAGATGCTGGAGGCGGGTGGAGGGAAGGGGAGAGGGAGGGGGAGGGAGAGAAAAGGAAAGAAAATATCAGAAAAATGGATGATCCGAGGTTCGATCCCACTGAAAGTTTTCCAGTCAGAAAAGTTTGAGGGCAGACTGAAGGTCGGTACAGAGATAACACCAATTAAAAAAACAGGGCGCTGTTAGTTATAGAAAGAACAAAAAGTTGTACGAGAAAGGAAATACCAACCTAGTGTACCACATAGATTAACTGTGAGGGGCAGTGCAACGATCAGCCATGTAAATATGGAATCCTTTAAAAATCACACGTTGCAGTATCTGAGTATCTAGCTATACTGAGAGTATGGGGAAGAGGAAAGGGGGGTTCTGTGTGTAGAGGGGACTGTGTTTGTGAGGAGGTGATAAAAGCGAGCTGAATCCTCATCTTCCATAGAATCAAATAATTGAAACATTGAGAAATAGCAGTTTACAGAAGTGAGTAAAAGAAAACGACTTAATGAATCGAAGTGGTCACCTTTGGGAAGCAGAAATAAAGAATGAAGAGGTTGAAGCTATTGCTGTTCATTATAAGCCTCATAACATTATTTGGCTTTCTGCGTGATGCCATCTATTATTCGGAGAAAATAAAAAATATATATTTTAAGGAAATTACATTCAAAGGGACTCCAATTTTTTAAAGCGAAGGACAATGCATCTTCAAAGAGATTTCCAGGATGGCTGCTAATACTGGAGCTCTGTTCTTTCTGCGGAGATCTTACGACTAAAAAGCTTCTAACGCCGCACATGGTACCCAACACCATCCCATAAAACATGAGAATGTATGCACTCATTCTGATACACGCAGCCACACACAGCCAACGGCACGGAAAGTATTAATAAAGTAACAGCATCCTACATTTCTGGTCCTGCGGTGGCAACTACTAAAAATTCACATCACACCCTGGAAATCATTCACTCTCCGCGATTCCACGTAAAGGTCGTTCCCGGGCTCCGGGAGCCCTGCCACCTTCCCCGGCCACTCCTTCCAGAGCCGCTCCATCCTGTTTCTGTTTGTCAGGCACGAAGCTGGCATTTGCCTGTCCTGCACCTCGGCGTTGTTCCACTGGTTCAAGATAACCACCTCCCATCAAAGGGTTTCTTTTAGACTTGCCTTTCCGGTTCTTCCGTTTGATCTCCAAAGCAGCTCTGTGTTATTTGTGCTAATGCTCTCTCCACTGGAGCCGAGAATCCACTGCAAACACATTTTTGTTCTGAACTTCGGTTAATTGCCATGTTTGAAACCTCCTTATGTTTAAGATGTGGTGTCAGGTACTACGCAAAACACAGTACAAACAGAGAGTGTGTGTGCGAGAGAGAGAGACCTGTCTTGTCCTTCAGAAACAACAGAAGTAGGAAAAGATAGCAGATAGACACAGCCAAAGTAGGCTCTGGTGATTTTGTCACAGAAACGTGTATTTTACAAATTAGAGAGCAATCCAGAAAGTCCAATACCAAATGAACAGAAGTTCCAGAAATTGAAAAATGAGACAAGGGAAAAGAGACATGATCAAAGAAATAATATAAAAACAGGACACGGAGAAGGTTTGAAAGTTTATCATGGTGAACGTTTTACTGATACTCATTGTCACTCTATTACCTGAAGTTTATAGGAATTGAGCAGGTGATACGGAGTAAGAAGAAGAGGTAGAGAAAGAAAGGGAAAGATTCAAAACTAATACTGTATGTGAGTACATGGGAATGGTATCACCTCAATTCAACTGGCAAATTGGAAAAGTAATTTTTAAAAAAATTATGCCCTGGCTGGTGTAGCTCAGTAAATTGAGCGCGGGCCTGCGAACCACACGATCGTGGTTCGATTCCCAGTCAGGGCACATGCCTGGGTTGCAGGCTAGTTCCCAGCAGGGGACTCACGAGAGGCAACCATACATTGATATTTCTCTCCTTCTCTCCTTCCCTTCCCCTCTAAAGATAAATAAATAAAATCTTTTAAAAAATTAGCAGAGTATAAACTTTCCTAAAATAGGGAATTTCCCTTCCTTAAAAATTATCTTTCCCGATGGTGGAAATAACCTACATACTGAGTTTCATAGTTTACCAAGTTTCCTAACATACAGGTATGATAGAAAACTTAGTAAACTATTAGTAAACTATAGAGAGGAATACAATAATTACTCGTAATTTGCCAACCAAAAAGACCATTCCTAATGTTTCAGTTATTTGGTCTTTTTTTTGTATGTAGCAAAGACACAATCAGGATTGTAACATACACGCGGATGTGTGATCTGCTGACCTCACTCGTCCTCTGAGCGTTCCCACATGATCCACCACCGAACATCATGATCTGTATGTGCACAGCTTTTCCAAAGTGCTTACTTTGGTTCCAGTTCCTCACTATTGTAAGTAATACCATGTGTGTAATCTTTGTACATAAATCTTTGTTCAATTCTCTAATTACAAGGAATACTAGGTACATTCTGAGAAGTAAAATTCCTTGATAAGACATTCAAAATTTTGAAGTAAGTTCTTTTTGGGTCCTTTCTAGTTTTGGTTCTCCATTTTTTAAAAATATCCAGGATCTCAGTGAATTTCTATTAATTTCTAAGAGAACTGGCGTTTTCTGCAAATGATCCAAGTAAGTGAACATCTGTATAAAATAATGATCTTGAAATCAGTGTTCCAGTGTTATTACTTTTGGTGTTTAAATCAGTCATTAAAACTCAGTGCTAATCACAGTCTTTGTAGCCACAAAAGAATAAAGTGAATTTTCCCTAGCAAGAGCAAAACACAAACTTGAACGACACCTACGTATAATTACATTCTATGTCTTCCTGTAATTTGTGCACATATTCGTGCAACGTACTCACATACGGTGCAATGAACTATGCAATGAGCTATGTAAATACTGCTCCAGAATCAGACAAAAGCATCAAATAAATGGTACGTGTGTACAAAGATATTCACATGTTTATATATGTATTTTGAAGCTTATTTCAAACAGTGGTGAGTTAATATTTCATTAAAAAGCATGCTTTTGCTGGATGATTCTTTATGAGGTTACAAAGTGATTATTCTAAAGAGGCCTCAACTCAAGAGGGAAGGCTTGTCCATCCCGAAAGGACCTCGTGAGACGGAAGGAACAGAAGATGAACCAGCAGATTTAGGCCAGAAAACCATCACTTTCATTTCTCCACCTGACTGAGCTCTTTCAAAACATGACTTCTGCAGCTCAGGGCTTCAGTTCCGCATAGCCAGGCAAGCATCAGGACCTGAAATGAGCACCTTCACAATCCATGTTCCAGCAAAGACAAGAACCTCACCCCAAATTAACAAGTTTCAGAAGACACTCAGTGAGTGAGGGTGTGGAGTGAGGACGGGCTCCCACTGCACCCGCACGTCTGCAGAGCCCGTGAGTTGGAATTAATCATCTTTGGTCTGGCTCAGTGGGAATATTTTACTGCAGCTGATGTGAAAACAGCCAATGTAGAAGCACAATCTGTATTAAGATTAACAGGAGACCATTCTGACAGCTTGCGATCTCATAAACCCGGGACGCGTTCTGGGCTACAACAAACATCCCTGTACACTGCCTCCATTTTTGCCTGCTTCACAGCCGTTGCATTTTTCCAATGGTATACATTTGTTTAATGAAACCAAGATAAAACAGAAGCCCACATTTCAATGATGTTTTTCTACTAGTGACCAAGTGCAGTTGACATAAACTGACCTATATTTGTATTTCTCCAGACAGAATTTCTTCAGAGCTGGCCGGCATGTGCAGACAAGAAACCACTGTGAGGTTTTGGGGTTGGAAGGCTGTGAAGGAGAAGAGCTCAGGCCTGTCTCTGCAGGCCAGCACCCTCCAGCTCTTGGAGCCTCCATCAAGTTTAAGGCGATTGGGTGGGTATGGGGGGAGGGGCGCACCAGGAGAGAGAAGACGCAAACAACTGCCTACTGATGCAAGATCTGCCTGCATTACTTCTGAAGCATCCAACTGTGGACACATACCCAAGCACTAGTTGTAACCTGTTTGCACATGAGGGCCCCTAAAGCAAAGACTTCTCTGCAAAATCTCCAACAGCAACGCAAATGTCGGCATCCTGAGAGGATTAGGTGCAAACTAGCAATCGGCAGTACAGTGATGGTTTTTGAATTTACCCCTGTATGGAGAAGGTCAGTAGAACAATGCATTTCCCCACATCCCTCTCCTTCAAGGTAGAGAAAGGGTTACATGGCAGGAACTTTGGCTGCTTGCCACAGTGTTCAGGGTCAGGCGAGTGAATGCTTCTCACTGAGGATTCACTCCCCAGCTGGCTACCACTCATATTTACTGTGGATCACTGGGTGCCCTGCTACCCAAACCAGGATGTCGTGACATGGGAAAGAGGAGGCTTTATTTTGATACAGCTCTAAGGTACAATCACCATCAAATTTTCCCGAATCAGAGCTGAACAAATTGCAGAGGTTTGACAGTACCCCCAGGCCACAGGATTGAAACAGCTTCTAACTGCCTTAGGTCAGCAACAAAAGCGTCAGTGTTGAGTAGTCCTACACAAATCCATCCTCTGGTTCACTCTGAAAATACAAAAACCTGCCCCCCATTTGAACATCAGGAGCCTCAATCTCCATGCTTCATGATTCTGTAAGCTAGGTGAAGGTTGTTCAGGGCCTTATCAAACTGCTGGAGAGATCCCAAAAGACTCTGGCCTTCCCACCAGCCGGAGTCTAGGGCTCAATGACTCAGGAGATAAGAGCAGCAGGTTTGGCCCTGCAACCTCTGCGGCGCAGCCTCTGAGTGAAAACGTCATGCAATTTTTCATTTCTTATCTACTGCCGGGAACAGGACAAGTTTGATCCCCAGACATTCTAATAGAGGAAAGGCAACCATGCCAACCTTTCCCATCTCTTAGGAAAAAAAGAGGAAATAACCCCCCCCCCCCCCCCCCCCAGATCTGGCAACTACATGACAATGCCTAGGAAGGATTTCCACAGGTAATGAATTATACCCTGCCAGTGCTCACGCATCACACCTCGCCAGTCTGAAGGGCACCGCCAGCACGGCTGCAGGTGGGTGTCACTTTCACACTTACCTGACCGTGGGACGGCAGTGCGGCGTAGGCCAGCGACTGGTTCATCACCCCTTTCTGCTTCACGAGGAGCATGCGTTTCTGGTCCTCACTCAGGTGTGCCCTAGGAGCCTGCAGCTGCGGCGGCGGCTGCTGCGGGGGCTGCTGGGGCGGGGGCTGCTGCTGGAGGTACGGCAGCAGGGGGTTTTTGTTGGGATTGGCCATGGGTGGTGTCATCCTCTGACTCAGGTCTGCACTGAAGTGGGTCAGAGGCTTGGTGTTGCCGTAAGTGAGAAGGTTGTGCTGTTTGCTTAAGGAGTTGGTACCCAAGTTATTTGGCTGCTGACTGATCATGTTCATGGGATTCTGCGGGAGGTAGTTATTCATCGTCGTCTTCTGCAGGTTGTTTGCCATCGGAGGCACTACTGGGTTTTGGTTGTTAAAGGCTTGGGAGTACATCATGGGGCTATTTGGTTTCTCTGCGGGGAAAGCCGCGCCGTAGGGACTGGACGGAGGCCCTAATGGGGACCAGCTGGCAGTCTGGTTGGAGTGCTGTTGCTGCTGCTGCTGCTGCTGCTTCTGCATGAGCTTGGCCCGCTGTTGCTGCTGCGCCGCCATCTGTTTGAGCTGCTCCGCGGGAGACAGGTCAGAGCTGGGCACGGCCCCAGGGCCCGACCCCGAGCCAGCCACTGGCACCGCCGCCGCCGCACTGAGGAGATAGCCACTGCCAGGCCGAGGCGGAGCTTGGCCGGGAGTGTGGGCTGGGTTTGGAGTTGGTGGGGACTGGACTGCACAGTTTGCTGGTGAGCCCGCGGGGTTGGGAGCCACGGGAGTGCTGGCAACAGAAGGTAAACTAGTGGCAGAGGAGATGGTAGAAAAGGGAGGACCGGAAGAAGAAGGCCTTGTCTGGGGAGAGCCCATGGAGACGTGCGTGAAAGGAGAGTGAGAGGGGTCGCTCTTCACACTCACACTCTCCTGGGAGAGGGGGGTCTCGGTGGCTGGCTGCGAGAATTCCGGCTCCTTCTTCTCTTCAAAGTCTTCGTTGAACAGGTCCTGTATGTCGTCTTCAGGAACTGTGTTGGCCAGTTCATCTATTAATTCTTGCCACTCCTGATCATTCAGGTTAATGTCTGAGAACAGCTTGTTCTGGTTTGAAAGAGATGTTTCTGATGTGTCGATGCAAGTAGGGTCGTCCAGAGGTTCCTGTTTGAGGCCCTTGCTCTGCAAGGTGGTGAAGCTGTCTTCCAGGTCGCTGCAACCGTTAACAGGCTGAAGTTTCATTTCCGAGAGTCTGCCATTCTTACTTAGGTCCTCTAGAAGCCCAGGAGTGTGAGTCCCGCTATTCTGCAAGGGCAGCGAAGGCTTCAGGTCAAGTTGGTGAAGAGGAGAAGCTGAAGGCAGTGGCATATTGTTGGGCAGACTGTTGATGGCTTCCATCCCTGTGGGAATGTCCTTCCGTATTCGCTTGCTGGTTGGAGAAAAACTCCCATCGCAAGCCCCATTCTGCTGGTCTCCATTAAGTGGCGAGCGGGCTCCTTCCAACTTCCTTTTCACAGTCTCCTGGAGCTGGAAAAGAGATAACAGAGAAAATGCCTAAATCTCCAGCTCGTAGTTTCCTCTTTAAACGTGCTGAAATGGATTGCTGTCAACTAACTTTTAAGTGGTTGATAACACGTAGGAAGGAGGTTATAATTCTAATTTCAAAATTGGCCAGGCTTCAATTCAGATTCTACAGGGAAAGGTTTTAGCCAAAAAGCAGAGCTCATCAGGCTAAGAGACAGAAAACAACGTAAAGATTGGAGGGTGGGGAAGAATTACTTATTATTATTTTCAAATGAATGCTAAATGTGAGATTGGACCAAAATGTACCATCCTCAAGGAAGACATTAATACTTGAATTCTTGTCACACCTTCACTGAGAACGTTGAAGAATTAAATGAACAATATTTTAAAGAGCAATAAAAACACTCTAAGAATAGAAAATTTAACACATTTACTAAATAGCACAGACATGAAGATTAGTGGTTACCATAACCCAGACCTTCCCTGCGCTCTTTTTTGCTCGCCCTCCCAGCACCCTGTCCATGCCGTAGCCTGCCCCGTTCTGACAGCACGCCTTCCTGCGTTCCCATGAACTCATGCTTCCCTGGATTGCTTCCTTTCTCTCCAACTGCTCTTTCTCAGCCTCTTATGTACTCTTCTTTCTCTCTCTTAAAGGATGGAATTCTTCCTTGTTTGATCTTAAGCTTTCTTTCCTGCCCACTTTATACCCTAGCCTAGATGGTGTCCTCCATCACAACAGGCTGATGTTCTCATGACAATGTACCCAGGCCCCACCCTCTCTGCTGAGCTCCTCTGACTCCAATGCTCTCTCACTGGATGTTCCATGGGCATCTAAAACTCAACGTGTGTCAACACTGAGCTAATAATCTTTCACAATCAAACACGATCCTCACCAGTGTTCCTATTTCAGTACTACTCAGTAACCCACCTCAGAAACCCGAGCATTCTTCTTGAACCATCTCACATCGCCAGTCACCCACCCTATGAATGCTGCATCCAAACTATCACCCTCATATGCCCACTCACCTCCAACCTCACTGCGACTATCCCAGGCAAGGATCCATTACCTCTCTTGAGATTGTTACAACAGTCTCCTAACTGGTCTCCTTGTCTTGGGTCCATTCATTCATCCATTTACTCTTTCATTTATTCTTTTATTCATTGTTTTGCTTTTATCAATCTATTCACTATATTGCCATGTCTTTTAAATCTATCTCTGTCTATCTATATCTATATAGATTATATTACCCTTCCTGGGTGAATATATAATATCTATACATTACCCTTCCTGCTTATAACCCTGTAATGATTTCCATGGTCTTTAGATTGAAATCCAAACAGAGACTGCTTCACCTGGCTCTTAGTCATCATTCCAGGCTCATCTTCTTGCTTCTTGGCTTAGCATCACCTCCCCAACCTCTGCCCAACATGTTCTATCAGTTCTCCTGATACTTCAGTTTCTCAAGTGTGCCAGGTTTTTTTCTGTCTCCAGGACTCTGGACATGCTTTCTTTTCTTGGAACACACTTCTTCCCCTCCATCTTCCCCTCCCTGAGTTAACAGCTTCTCGTTGTTCAGGTTGTGTCTGAGATTTCACGTCCTCTAGGAAATCTCCTCTTAGGTCCCTCTCCTACACTCTCCTTTGAATCACCTCTACTGGGTTGGGTGTGCTGGAATAACTTTTTCCAAGCAATCTCTTCTTTCCCACCATAGCTCCTACCGTACTTTGGGGCAATTGCTTAAGTGTCTATTTAGCGCGCTTCAGGACGGTAGGGACTATAGCTGACTTGCTTACTGTGTATTGTGCGGTTGCACTTAGTATTCAAGTTCAGAGCAGTGATTCATAAATAATGGCAAGCTGAATGAATGATGCCATAGTGTAATTCAGAGGGTCTAAAAGAGGTGAGCTGAAATCAGAGTCGGAGGCAGCCTCATTGACCATAAGGAGTGCCTACCTTTGAGATTCTACAATCCCAGTGATGAGCTCTCTTAGCCTGGAGTGTGTTGTGTCCAGTTAACTGGAATCATTTAAGAAGTCAAGTTAAGCCCCAGCTGGTGTGACTCAGTTGCTTAGAGCATTGTCTTGTGAACCAAAATGCCATGGGTTTGATTCCTGGTAGGGGCACATGCCTAGGTTGTGGGTTTGGTCCCCAGGTGTGGTGTATACCAGGTCACCGATGGATGTTTCTCTCCACTTCTCTCCTCCTCCCTTCCCCTCTCTCTAAAAATCAATACAAAGTAAATAAAAACACAAGTCAGGTTAAGAAAAGTTTTGAATTTATAAGCCATAAACCTCATCCATCTGTCCACCCCTTTCCTTTCTGCCAGAAAAGGCCAGTGTGGGAGACTTCTGGTGAAAGAATGTGGCAGAAACTGCTCACTGGGAAAGCCCTCCCTGAATGACAAAGGGGAGACTGGGCTGGGTCAGCCAGGAGTTTAGTAACTTCGCAGACTTGAGGGGGAGGGCAGGGTGCCTAGGGAGGGGCAGAGAAGCAGGGTTTCCTCTGATCCTGCACTTGGCAGTGGTCGAGAAACTCACCTGGGTGAAGAGTAGCCCCATGTAAAATCAAACCCATCTGGAGGTGGCGTGGGGATTCTAACAAGTGCAGCTTTATTGCCAAGCAATCTCTTGGCTTCACCTGGCTCTTAGTCACCTTTCTCATAAGTAGAGAGACCCATGGTAAAAATAAACAGAAAAGGTCCTTGGGTAAAAATCCAGTCCGGCCCTTGTTCCTAAATCCTATATTTTAAGCCACAACACCAAAGCCTGTCTGCAGACACTTGGTAGAAGCCCAGAATGATTAAAAGCAAAGCTTGAATTGGGACACACTGGAATTTAACTTCAAAGAAGACACTGGTTCAATCCATCATGTTAGGCAGATATTGTTACAAAATTACCTTATTTATTGAACAGACTAGGGACTGTGGTTCTGATCATAGCTACAGCAGAAGCTTGAATGTAGCTCCAACACACAGGGGCAAGTTCAAATATCATTGCTTCAAGGCCTAAAGGAAACAAGGCTTGGGGCCCTCGGCACCTCCTGAAGCAACGTTAACCTGAGAAAAACAAGCACTTGTCTTAAACATGAACTTGACTTCATTTTAGAAAGTTCAGGTGCATGATTCTGCTCGGGGGCCACAAAATGGAGAGGCCAGATGGGGAACGTGAAGACAAATGCTGCTTATTCCTCTGAGAGACCGTGGTGACCATGGCCACGGGGGCAGAGAGGTCTGGCTGGGAACCACAGCTCTTGCCTCTCCCCAGGAGAGTGGCCTCACTGGCTGAGACAGTAACACAGACACAGGAGCTCTGGCCCTGGAGTCAGAGCACCTGAGTTCAAATCCCAGACCCCCACTTAAGAGCGGAAGCATATAAATGTTGTCTGTTACGTAATAAATATTGGCCATGCTGCCCATTGTTAGGTAGTAAGTTACACGAAGGCAGGGACTTCTCTGTTTTGTTCATGATCAAGCCCCAGCAGATCACAGCAAGCACTCGATTAATAACATGTTCAATGAATAAATACTGGAAACTTACATAACCTCTCCTAAGCCTTGGTTACTTCATCTGCAAAATGGGTTAGTAACATCTAGCCTACAGAGTTACTCTGAGGCTGAGCTTAGACAATACGAAAACTACACTTAGTTTCATGCCTCACATCTGGTAAGCACCCAGTAAGCCTTAGCTACTACTGTATTTTGCCACGTATAACGGGACACTTTTTTTGCCCACATTTTTGAGGGGAAAATAAGGATGCACACTGTATATGGGTATGATGATCACATACCACGGCTTTAGTAATGGGTATAATGTTCCCCAAAACGTGGGTGTGCAGTATACAGGGCAAATACGGTACTGTCTTTAAAATTCAGGGAAACTAATAGTTACGACTGCAGCTGAAAGAGGTTGCTTTCCGGGTCTCCGCAACACAAAGAGGTAGAATGATAGTATTTCTGTTCACTAGCCCACAAAACCCTAATGTTTTCCAAGCATCTGGTGAACCTTTTAAGATGTGAACAGCAAAAATCAAATTTGCAATTCAAGCCCAAGTCCAAGTGCTAATGCATTCATGCCCTAGATTATAAAACAGCACTGGATTGTTGAGGTTCACATCAAATAGATTTCCAGCATGCGACCTGAATGGAGCTGCTGAGAATTTCTTTCTCCTTAAGGGCCTAAAGTTCTCTCCTGCTGGCCCCTTTAACCCACATCTTGACATGTATTTCGTGCATCAGCATTTAGGAATATAAGAGAGACCTCATTAAAGACACTGAAGCTGTGTTAGGGTTTTCGTTTTGTTGTGTCCAAAATAGCAGCGCAGTCTTACATCCCACTGTCTGTCGCAGCCTCTCCTGCCCTAGGGAAAGGTGGTCTGAGAGTCTTATTCTCTCCTGATGTCCCTCTTGGGAGGCAGAACGACAGCGGGCAGGAACAGGCAGCACCTGCGTGCTGGAGAAGGCCCAGTACCTCCTTGTACTCTGCTCAGTGACCATGAGAACAGCTGACCACGTGGGAAATGTCCTTGTGAGCCCTCCGCCCCCCTTCCAGGACTCAGGTCCCAGTCTTCATCCCAAACAGCTCACTTTAGGGCGTCCCCAGACGTTCTGCCTTACAAAGCGGGGAGACTCTAAGTACGACTCGTGCCCCCGGGGGAAAATCACAGAAGCTCTTCACTGAGCATCAGTCTCCCTGCTCTGGGTTACTATTACTCTAAGTGTTTTCTCCTCCTGGGGCGGCTGCCATCTCAGGAGCTGAAGTGCGCTGTTCCAACACCAGAGACACCACGGGCCACGGTCATGTGTCCGTTACTCAGAGGACACCACCCCTCCTCTGTACTGGCTCCAGGACGAGCCTCTGGTCTATGGTGTGGCTCAATGGCTTGTGTGTGTGTGTGTGTGTGTGAGAGAGAGAGAGAGAGAGAAGCTGAGAGGGGTGACATGATCCCCAGACCCACAGGAATAAGAAGAGCTATGCCTTTAAAGTTACAGAGCCTTTTCACATGGGACCATATTCAGTTCTCCGAGCAATCCTTTGGGGTTGGACGGTTCTGCAGGGCAAAGGGCACTGTTCTGGAGGAGGTGGGCTGGGGAGGGAGGATGACATCCACAGCAAGGAGGGACAGGACCACGATGACCAGGCCTCTGCTGACCGGGGTGGTGCTCATTCCCGTCAGATTCTCAGGGGTCACCTAGGCCAGTATGCCCATGAAGAAGAGATTCTTTCTCCCTTTCGACTTTGAGCAGTGCTAGTCAGTTAAAGCACAAACAAACAAAGCACCCTACACCCCCCCGCCCCGCAAGAAACCCACACCTCTTACTGCCTTGTCCCTGATTTTCGTGAAGTTGGGGACAATGATGGGGTTTGGGAATAAAGGTGATATGACTACTGACGGGAGACTTTGGGGTAAACCATCAGATTCCTTGTCTTCTGCTTCTAGTTATTCTAAGACACAGGTTTTTCTATAACCCTGGTGGGACTCCTCAGCCCACACTGCACCCTCAGCCAGGACCACGAGGCACAGGTGTGCCTTCCTCTGGGCCCCAGTGCTGATCTCGAGAACGCACTCTCCGACTGAGGCATCAGCCCTGCTTCCGCCCTCCCCACCACCCACACCCAATTAAACCTCCAGAACGATTTGTTCTAATCATCAATGAATTTTAATTCTCATTTTCCACCCCCAATGCCACTAATTTAGTTCAGATCAACACTTCTCTCGTGGTTTCTGCAGCTGCTCCTGAGTCCTCCCCCTGCCCCGGTCTTGTCTCCCCACCAACCCATCCTCCGCATCGTGGACTGATTTTTCTCAATGAATGTGAGCCCCGGTAAGGTCACTCCTTTGCCTGTCTTCGGGAGCTGGCCGATGTCTCAGCATCAGCTAAGTCTGGCACAGCGGCTCCACCCAACCTGATCTGCTTACCGCTCCGGTCTTAGCGATGTCTTCCTCCAACACCGGTCCACTCTAACCTTCAGATGCACTTAATTATTTGCCAGTCTCAGTACATATGGTGTTTGTTCTCAGTCTCTCTCTCTCTCTCTGGGCCTTGGCATATGTTATACTCTTATCCAAGTTCTTCATCTGACCAACTCTGTTGGTCTCTCACAAGTCAGCTTAGACACTTCCTTCCATTCAGTGGCTCACGACAGTCCCTCCCCCAACTTCTGGTCTTGGAGACCCTTCATGTGCTCCCAGGTACATGGTACAAAAGCTGCTTTCCTTTTCCTTCATGGGATTGTACCAATGGATGAATACTAAAAAGACCTTCAATAACCATGCTGAGTTTATGTAATTTATCCCCAAAGCAGCCACTTGAAATAATTGATGTGTACGGTGTTTTAATGATAGCCAAGTAAATGTACTATTTTGGTTATTTTAAAATGCTGGAAATGGCTTGTGGATTGTTGCCTCCTTAATAATTTTGAGGACATTAAGGGTTTGGGAAAACTGTAGAAAACAAGTAAAGAATGTATGAAGAAGAAGGAGGAAAAGGAAAGCCAAAATTGAAACCCAGAGACTTTACGTGACATTACTAGGGTGACATGTTTTCACACTTAGGTGAACTCAAAAAACTGGCTACTTCCAGAGTTGAATTTTACATTTCCATACAAAGGCTTCCGGTGGTTTTCATCCACCAAAAACCCGCTCCACCAAATATGTGAAGATGAATTGGAATCTCAGTTTGCAGATGCTGTAACCAATTCGAGGCTCAGAGAGAATGTTTTTGTCATTTTGGTCTGCTCTGGTTAAACCAGATGTTTCACCGAATCCGTTTTCCTGTGGTTATTCTCTCCCTACCCCATCGGCAGATAAGAGACACAGGGACACACAGGGAAACTCGACTTGCTTATTTAACATTTTTGATGAGTGACCCAGAATGTGCATGTGGTGAATATTTTAATTAGAAGAATAGGAATAGCGTGCAAAATTTTCAGAACTGCCTCCTAAGATTTAAGCTGTCTTAGAAAAGATGTTTTGAGGTTCATGTAGAGGTAAATTTTCTAGAGCGCTGATTATCCAACCTTAAAGTGACCTGGCCTGCAGTTAGAATGCAGATTTCTTAGTCCCACTTCCACAGTTTTGGATTCAGTAGGCTAAGGTGGGGACAAGATTGGGATATACATCAAAGGCACAAGTATATAAAGAAATGTATTGGATTTGGTCCAGGATCCCCAGTTTTTAGACATTCTGATCTACACTAATAATTCTGTTGGAGTTCTGACATTCTGAGTTGTTGGTATGATTTAGTTAAATTAAAAAAATATGCTTATTCATTTTAGGGAGGAGAGAGGGGGGTGACACACACACACATACACACACACAGAGATCAATCAGTTGCCTCCCATATGTGTCCTGACCCAGGATCAAACCTACAAACTGGGAATCAAACCCCCGAAGTCATGGTGCACAACGTGATCCTCCAGCCAACTGAGCCACACCAGCCAGCGATGGTTTGACTCGTTTTAAAAAGGTACATATACACACACAGACCAGATGTCAATACGAAATGTTTCTGAGTTGACCGGTGACATTCTGGGACAGCTCGTCAACAGGACTAGGACACAGTGCTCCAGACACAGACACACCAAACCTCAGAGGACCTGGAAGCTTGCTGGATTTCTACAGGACTTTTTATGACAGTGTTTACTTCTCATATTTTAGGTTTCCCTGAGCACAGTAATATCCTCGACTGTTTTCTCTTTCCATGTTACATACTTGCCTCCCTTTTCATTCGGGGAACAGAGGGCAGGTTGTGGGCCGTGTGCCAGGTGCTGAGGGGCAGACTCATTGCCAAGAGCAAAGACCACACTGGAAAGTGAACCCATGTCAGACGTGTAGTGACAGAAGTCGAATACGTTTGCTTTAAGATCTACGCGAAGGCTAAAGCAACACTGACAGAAAAGGACGGACCTATCACAGCTCCTGAGGTCTCCCTTGTCAGCCTCGGACACCACTAACATGACGTCAGAGAGGACAGATCTTAACTACGTAACAAAATTCATATGAGTAAACACACACACATGTGCACACACTATTTCCCCGAGAGCCAAGGCTTTGAAACCTCTACTGGGGACCCTCTCAGAGCACAGCCCCTCTGGACCTGGTCAGTGGGTGATGTGGGCCACGGGTGGGGACGTCTATCAGCCCGAGCCTTTAAAAATCTTTACTTTGTAATGCTCCAGGAAGAAAAAGATCGCCTTAAAGAGGCCTCACTTCCTAGTGGGTGTCTGGAGCCTCAGCCACACAGGCCCAAGGGAGTGCGGGGCAGTGCTAAGCCCCTAGCCTAAGGGCCCGGGACCACGCAGGAGACATCTTGGGAGAGTCTGAGGTTATTTTTAGAAATGACCAGGATCCTTTCCCTTTCTGCTAAGAAGCAGATGTAAGCCTCTATTCCAGAGGAGTCTTAGGACCCGACAAGTGCTGGGAACACGGGTGCCCACCCAACTCTAGCTGGGAGGGGCCACAGTAAGGTGACCTTTAACGGCCTTTTAAATCTTTTTGGGTATGGCTGAATTTTTAGGTACACTTGGACCTTTTTGTGATTTGAAACGTGTGCTCAGTGCTAGCCAAATGCAAAACAGCATATTGAGAATGGATCCCAAAACATCAGCAGTGGCCAGGGATTTCCTTACTCTTGGAGGTGTGGGTTAGAACGGGCGGGTCCCAAAGGCTCCGCCAATCTCTGTGTTTCCAGATGCACCGATATTCACACAGGCCTGTGGCTTTCTCAGAGCTGAATGAATGCAACATATTTTCACCACCAGCCCCATGAATCCTGTGCACTCTTTGTATCTGATGTTACAAAGTTTTTACAAGCTCCATTCACGTAGTTCAAGTCAGTGCTTCGACAAAATGATTAACTCCTCATTAAAACTGAGACTGTCATTTCTGCACATGCCAAGGTAGTATGATTTTCAAATCTCACATAGCTTTCAGTAGTAGCAAGTGTTCAACTTCTAAGTTTCTGTCAGAGAACCCAATACACTGCTTACTAAATATTTCAGGATATTTGTGTCATTTAATATTCTAATTGCTGAGAAGTTACTATGTACCAGGCATCAAGCTAAATGCTTTTCATATGTTACCCCGAGTAACTCTCCCAATAGCCCAGAGGGGTCACCGGGCTCAGTGAAGACAGCAGTTTGTCCCAGGGCTCCACTTGGCTCTGCCTGCCCCTCAAATGTGTGTTCTCACCTACTCTGCTGTTCTGCACCTGCTGACCCCTGTTCTGATCACACGTGAGCAAACCTGGCTTAGAAATGATGGGAAAGTGTTTTTGACACCTGTGCTGAAACAGGCTAGGGACGATGTGTTCAAGTCTTTGTGTCAGATCGGCCTGATTCAGGGAAGAGCATCTCCTCGACGAGGGAGGAGGTTACTGTGCAAATGTAGCATGTGTTCGAGAAGTGATGGTAGCCGCAGCCCCGAATACTTGGGGAGGGAGCAGCCCCATGCAGCCCAGGGGCAGCCTCCTGCACCAGGTTGCTTCCTGCAGGAAAAGCTCTGCTGAGCTCTGGAGTTGCCATTGGACTTGAACCTCAGAATCCTGAACTGCTGTGTCTTTTCAAACACACACACACACACACACTCCATGCAGTTATTTTTAAGGACAAGAAACAATTTCCTTAGGAATATCTCTTACTAGAAGTCATGCATACATTATCTATTCAAACATGCCTGTAGCGTGACCTTGTATTACAACCTGGAATTCCTAATGGGATTTTATTTAGAGCTGTAAAGAAATGACGGTGAAGGGGGTTGGTGAGGAAGAAGGAAAAACCATAGGGAGGAAGAGGGCAAATGAGAAGATCACATCTTATCTGCATCATTCGCAGCTGGAGCCTCGCACCAACACGGCACACCAAAGAACAGGCATGTTCGAACAGAGCATGAGGTTTCGATTTGTTTATTTTCTGGGAGGAGGGAGGCGGGAAGAAGAAACACTCCAGGGTGGCTGAGTACTTTTCTCTCCCTTGGGTAGGAATCAAGAATATTTTAATTTCACTGTTGACTCAAAACGTCCCTTGTTCTCAATGAGAAATTCTCATTTTTGTTTGTAGCCCCTTGCAGGAGTGCTCCCTGGCACTGGGGCCCTGCACCAGCTTAGGGGGGCAGACAGCCCACCATGCCCAGACCTCACACTGCCTCTGAATAAAATCTCAACACATGTTTATCCCCCTTTGGCAAACAACAGTATTGAAATAAGATCTCCGAGTCTGTAAAAAGCCTCTTGTTTCCCTCAGAGAGGTCGGACATCGCTCTTCCTTTCGAGTTGTAGTTTGTGTAAAGCAAAGGTAAGAGCTCCTTCCTGGAAAAGAATATCTCTCTCTCTCTCTCTCTCTCATGCACACATGCACACACATCACACACACCATCTTAGTGAGTGTGCAAACAGGACACGGAATAACGTATTTGTAGAAGGCGTCTGACTTCCAAATCCAGATTGCACCCTAGCACATTTGTATTCCAAAGCCGGAAGCTCAGGGACTTGCCTTCGGTCACCAACAAAGGGATTGCCATCGTTCCCAGGTCTTTAGAGAAGCCGTGCTCACAAATAGAAGGCAAGGCAGAACTAGAGGCTTTTCTTCCCCAGGACGAATCGCTGGTGGGTGAAGATGTCCACGTGCACACAGGCACATCCTCACGTTCAGACAAACACGGGTGTGATTAACCAGCTCTGGAAATATTCAACCGGGCAGCAGTGCGCACAGTGCCTCGCACTCCACCCATAACCAGCAGAGCTTGGGAGGCGGTCGCCGAGCGTTCATCTGTGGGGAGAAGCTGCTCAGCTTCATCCCACCAGCTGAAATCCATTTTTCAGAAGAAATGAGACCAAGGTGCTGTTGTTATAGCAACAGCCAGAGTCACTTACACAGTCTCTTTGCTTCAACCTCACGCTCAATTCTGTGGGCAGTGATTTCAATTATGTATGGGGAGTGACCAAGGCTGAGCCTCGGTGGCCCCTTTCCCAGCCAGTTTATGGAGTAGAAGTCTAAACCGCCCTTGTATGATCTGAACTTGACAGATAAGACCTGACTGTGTTCCACAGCATCCTCCTAATCCCGAAAGTGACAACATTTTCATCTCTCGGGTAGGAACTGGACAGGTGACCACTGAGTTTCTTAAGGTTAACCAAATACGTATGTACTGACCACTTCAGCATGAGAATTTCCAGTGAGGATGTTAATGCTGGCAATCACCATATACCTTGAAGTGTTTTCATGATTTTAGCCCTGTAGGCCTTTATTCTTGGTGGTGTGGGACCCCTAATCTAATAGCGCACTCAAATCCCTGAAAACAACAGTCAGCTTCAAAACGTCCCTTTCTTGATGAAGATGCACATGTAGTACTAAACCTCTGGGGCGAATAGCTCTCCAGAGGAGTCAGCAACGCAGTCATCCACTTTCCCCCAGGCATATGTCAAGGTGCTACAGTGCTCACGACTGATGTTACAGGCTCACTTGTGTCCCCAAACTCCCATGTTGAGGCTCTAACCCCCCCGACTCCAGAAGGTGGCTGGATTTGGAGACAGGCTCTGTAAAGAAGTGAATAAAGTAAAATGAGGTTGTTAAGGGGCGAGCCCACATCCAATCTGACTCATGTCCTTCCAAGAAGAGATTAGGATGCAGACATACCCAGAAGGAAGGCCATGTGAAGATGCCAGGAGAAGACAGCCATCTACAAGCCAAGGGCAACAACGGTCTCAGAATAAACCAACCCTGCTGCCACCTTGATCCTGGCCTTCTAGTCTCCAGAGCTGAGAGCAAACACATTTCTGTTGTTTAAACCCCACCACAGACAGTGTTCTACTTTGTTACGGCAGCCCCAGCAAATGAACACGACTAATCACCTGACTGAAATGTATCTCCATCCTCTCGGTGTCTTACACAGGGGAGGCACGCCATAGCTATTTTACAGAAGATCCTGCACAAATTTGCTCATGCTGTGATTCAACTAACAGAACACCCACCGTGGGCCGGGCTCTCCATCGGGCACTAAGCACGCACTAGTGAATAAGTGAGAGCTTGGGGAGTGGAGCAGAAAGAAACAGGTGGGCTCTGTCGAGGGTGTGCGGGCTGGGGAAGCACCCAGGAGAGGAATGTCACAGAGGAGGAGGTGCCTCCTGGAGGGACTGACATGTAAGCTGAGACTTTTTTTCACAGTGAAGTCAAGACGCCAGAGGAGAAGGGAAGTGTGGCTTCTTAGTGAAACCTCCGGTCGTTGTTTCTGGCTTGAGCCAGAGTGCAAGGGGAAAACACGAGAAACGGGTTTGGAGAAGTAAGAGCCGTGCGGATCTGGACGGGCTGGTCTGCCGAGTGAGGAAGTCTGGACTTCATCCAGCGGCTCCGGGAGGCATGGCAGGAAAAGCAGCCACTTGCAATGCTAACTTCTGATTTGACAGTGACGGAAATCGGGTGCAAAAGGTACACGAACGATTCGAGGTGATCTGTATTAGTCTGCTCAGGCCTCTATAACAAAGTACAGCAGCCTGGGCGGCTCAGACAACAGGCCTTTACGTTCTCACAGTTTCAAAGGCTGGAAGTCCAAGACCAGAGTGTCTGCAGGTTTGGTTTCTCCTGAGGCCTCTCTCCTCGGCTGGCAGATGGCTGCCCTCTGTCTGCGCCCTCACATGGCCTTTCCTGTGTGTGTGTGCATCCCTCGTGTCTTTATGTGTGTCCAATTTCTCTACTTACAAGGACACCAGTCAGATCAGATGAAGGCCCACCCTAACCTCCTCATTTCAACTTAACCATCTCTTAAAACACCCTACCTCCAAATATAGCCCTGTTCTGAGGTACTGGGGGGTAGGGCGTCAGCACAGATATTGGTGGGCAGGACACGACTTGGCCCATAAAATGATTTAATATTATTCCTGCACAGCTGATCCAGTAAATGTCTAGAACTTATAAGTCAATATGCCATAGACCTGGTCTTGAGGCAAGTAGCTCAACAATTGCTATTTGGTCCACAGCTCAAACACTGTCTTTTTAAAAAAGTGCTTGACTCCCAATTTTAATCCCAAATTCAAAACACACTTCACCCTTCACTCTCAGCAAAGGAGAGTAGTTGGAGATGGCGCTAGGAGAACTCAGAGTAGGCAGAAGTAGCCCGTCATGATTTAGGAGGCTCTGAATAACAACTGTTTGTCCCCTGAGGCTTAGTATATGTTACTTTACATTGATGATCCACCTGACCTCAGAGAGACACGCAGAGAATCTCGGGCTGCAATGCAATTCAGACAAAGCCCGAGGAACGATGGTCAAGATTTCCTGCTTGAGCCCCCAACCCCCCACCCCCACCCCCTGCAATAAATCACTTTGCCAGTCACAGGCTCGGCGTTTGTCCACTTTCTGCTCAAACTGTGGTGCGCTGTAAATGTACTGTAACAGTGCAGAGTCAGGAGTATGTATTTCAGTGGTTTTATCTTTCTTACCTAGCCATCCAGATATTATTTATGCAGTTTTCATGATAATGCTATAGTTAAGTTTGCATAGTATTTTTTGTAACTACCTGTTTTTGCATGGTTATGAATTTCTAAAACTCCCCTGAGACAGTTTTTTTTTTCACCTTTGTCTCTGTTTTGAAGTAAAAAAAAATTTTTTTTTTTGGTAAAAACAAATGATGACTTGAGGGATTTTTTTGAAGTTATGTGAATGTAAAAGAAAGGATTTTTTTTTTAACTGCAGTAAATAGTTTGTTACCTTTTGTCCAATCAAACACCACAAATCAAAAAGGAGGTGAACAGAAAGGTGTGGAGCATGACAGACGTCGCCCCACACGGCCCACACCTCCCGATTTCCCTCCACGAGGCTTGCACTCACATGCTTGTCAGTACTTAAGAATACCCTGAGTGTGCACAACAGAAAATGTCAGGAACTTGAAAAGCAAAACTATGCATGTGGCATTTCCCAGAACTCACCAAAGCACAGCAACTAAACAAACTTAATTACGTGATCAGGCCACAGTTACTCAACCTTGCTGGACCCCGTTTCCTCAATCACCAAACACCGGGACTGGACTGCCCAGTTTCCAAGGCTCGTTCCAGTTCTAACAGAGTCTTTATTTGGACTCTGGATTCAAATCAATGACTCACTTTCCAAACCGCCCTGGAAGGCACTGTTAAGTCAGATGGACAGCTGAACTTGGCAGGTCGTTACTAAGTCACTGAGATCCTTACTTTACTCAGAGAGCAAGAATTCATTACACGCTTCCTCAAAGGTTTCTTGGCTTTAGTGAGTTTGAAAGAAAAATTACGCTTAAATCGTGATCACGAGCATCTTAAAAAACACAGAAACCCAAGTGTGTAAATTATTACATGGTTCATTTAAGAGATTTTTTTTTAACTTTATGGGGCTCTACTTGGTGTCAGGTGCTGAGCTGGGCTCAGGGGTGTGAAAAACACACAAGACCCCTTCATTCAAAGACATTCAGAGCTGCATGCCTGCACCTTGCTAGGCGTCTGTGGGAAAACATGCATGGCGCTTGTCAGACAGAGAAAACAGTGATGCTTCCGTTCTGGTGACTCCAACTGGGCGAACCTGACAAATGCATGTGATGGTGCGTGGCTCTCCTCCACCTCCATCATGAAGGATTTTGATTAAGTGGCCTTAAATTACTTTTACAGCCTGAATGGGCTAGTTTGGGTAATTAGAGACTGGACCAGGTCCCAAGTAGGAGCTGCGCACCTCCTCTGGGCGTTCATTACCACACCTCTGACCTGGCAGAGGCCGGGGGGTGGGGGGTGTCCTACTCCTGGGCTCAGAGTCAGCGGCCCTGGGTCCTGGAATCGCTTCTCCGGTGACCAGGCCGTGCGTTCTGTGAAAGCCAGCCGACCGATCTCTGGCACCGTGTCTGCCTGGACAAAATAACTTCTGAAATTCCTCAGAGATCTAACAGCCTAGAGTTTTATGGCCTCTCTAGGTTAATCTAGCTATAGTTGGAAGATAAACCGACTGGCATTTCAGCTTTCCTCTCTTACCCTTGTGATTCTTTTCTAAAATATGTAGCTAACTCCTAAATTTGAAAGAATGAAAAAGTTTGTGTCTATTGCTGTTCCTATGTATTTTGTCATAAAACCTGATTAATCCAATCCCTGCTAATTTTGCATTTCGCTGTAACTTGGCTGAGGGCCAACCTGGTAATATTTATCCCTATGTACAAAAAAGAGCTTACTACGTAAAAGAATAGGTATAATAAAGACTCTAAGGAGAATGCTCAACCTACTTAAGACAGAAATAGATCTCAAGAATTCAAGGACTCAAGAGACTCAAATTTAAATAAACAATTGATACCAGTATTATGAATTCTTCTCATATATTAATTAAAGTAGTTCCCCAAGGATGTTTATTTTCTAACAGTTTGATAGCCTACTTCGAATTGCAGTTGTTACTTTTAAATGTATTACATGTACTATATATTTACTACTAGACTTCAGTTCAGATTTTTCTCAATTCAGGCAGCTGTTTGCTCACATTAGTTTAAATTACGGAGAGTCTATTGTATTCATAAACTCTTCATCTAAATGGCAGAAATGATGACTATAAAATTCATCTTAGGTTTGTTGGAACTCTGCAGCTCAACTTCTAGTCTGAGATTCGTAGGGAATGAATACGGAATGATTAATGTCCATTACTGATTTCTTACAGCTGTAACTTATCAGAATATGTATACTCTAATACTGTACCCATGGTAATTATCTCATTACTATGAAGTGTCACAGAAATGCATTATGCGAAGTACAAGTTGAATCACATTTAGCAATTTCTTTTTATGTTTGAAAGCCAGAAGCTCAGTGCTCTCTAACAGTGGGGCTCTGAGTGGGAGCTGGGGGCTCAGCATGGGAATAGGGGGCTCTGTGTGGGAGTGGGGGACTCAGAGTGGGAGTGGGGGGCACAGTGTGGGAGTGGGGAGCTCTATGTGGGAGTGGGGGGCTCAGTGTGGGAGTGGAAAGCTCTGCATGGGAGTGGGGAGCTCTGTATGGGAGTGGGGGGCTCAGTGTGGGAGTGGGGGGGCTCAGTGTGGGCGTGGGGAGCTCTGCATGGCCATCATGCCCTGGAGAGGGAATTCCCCAGCAGAAGTATCACCACCTCTGTGACTCTGGTCACTCTTTTAAACTTTACTGCTCCTCGATTCTTAATTTGAAAATGGGCATATTCATGTGTGACCCCTAATGTACCTCATGGAAAGGAATAAACAGATTGAGTCTATAAAACAGGTGGTCACCAGGAGGAAAGGCATTAAGGAAATTACTTAGCCTCCTGCCGTGGTGACCTCTCTAACTGCATGAATATTTAATGCACAGGTACACCCAATACTTGTCATTTCTGTGGAGGTTTTCATGCAAGCACCTCAACATCGCTTAAAGAAATGCATGGCAACAATTACTAGAGATCCAGGAAGCATCAGCTCATTGGCCAGAGAGGGTAGAGACCCAGCAGCTAAGTTTTTAACATCACAGTGTTCAAGAGCAGTGGCATAGCCCATCAACCCAAAGACACAATTTCAGGAATACAGCGATGCCATCTGACAGTCTTCCGTACACACATATGAGGCGTCCTAACGAGGGAAGTGCAAAAACCCCCTAAGAAGGTGAGCACGTAGCCAGAGATGGGCCCTGTTCATTGGATGAGAGAAGCCAGCAACGGGACAAAGAAAGAGTATTGGTGAGAGATCAAAATGAAACACCTTCAAGAAAGCAGGACGAAGCAAAGAGGAATAACTTGCGGTCAGATCTCTAGTGTCGGCTTTGAACTGAGAACTGAGACCAACACAATCGGAGTGGCTCACGGGCTCCACGAGGGGGTCCTCTAGGACACCCAGCAGCATCAGCCCCGCCCGGCCAGGCCCCGGGTGCCCTGAATGCTGAGCAGGGCCCAGAGTCTGTGTGAGGGGCCCCCATGGTGACTCCCAGGATTTTGAGAATCCTTGTTAAAAAGCTGCGCTGTCTGTTCCCCACAGAACTTCCTGAGATGAGTACAGTGTTCTCCTCTGTCCAACCCATGAGCCTCTAGATGTGGCTAGAGCTCCCGGGGAACTGATGTTTAAACTTTATTAATTACAATTACATTTAAAATAACTATATGCAACTAGCGGCTACTCTACTGGACAGCAAAGCTCTAGAATGGTGTTGTAACGAAATGCCAGGTTTGGGTCAGCAACAGAAGCAAGCGATGGGGACTGGAGATGCCGGGTGGGTGACTCTTCTGTTTAAGAAATCTTTCTGGGCCCTGGCTGGTGTGGCTCAGTGGATTGAGTGTGGGCCTGTGAACCAAACAACTGCGGTTCGATTCCCAGTCAGGGCACATGCCTGGGTTGCAGGCCAGTTCCCAATGGGGGACACACGAGAGGCAACCATATGTTGATGTTTCTCTCCCTCTCTCCTTCCCTTCCCCACTAAAGATAAATAAATAAAATCTTAAAAAAAAAAGAAATCTTGTTTGGAAAAACAGCAGGGGAAAAAGGCATTGTAGTTTGAATGTCAGGAGGTGAAGCAAAGGTTTCTCCAGGAAAGGTAGTCCTGGGTGGGAAGGGAAGTCAGCAGCAGACGAGGTGGATACGAGGGAAGAAAGGATGGACAAAAGCAAAATTGTGTTGGAAATGTCTAGTTGTGGTAAAAACTTATAACATAAAATTTACTGTCTTAACCATTTTAAGTGTCCAGTTCAATGGTATTAAGTTCAATCACACTGCTGTGCAACCATCCCCACCATCTCTGGAGCTCTCGTTATCCTGCAAAACTGAAACTCTGTTCTCATTGGACAGTAACTCCTCACTCCCCTCTCCCCTTAGGCCCTGGCACCCAGCATTCTACTTTCTGTCTCTATGATTTTAACTACTTCTAGGTACCTCATATAAGTGGAATCATATAGTACTTGTCTTTTTATGACTAGAATATTTCACTTAGCATAATGTCCTCAAGGTTCATCCATGTTACAGCTCGTGTCAGAATTTCCTTCCTTTCGAAGGCTGAATAACGTTCTATTACATGTGGATGACAGTCCTCCATCCCCAGACATTCGGGTTGTTTCCACCTCTTGGCTTTGGTGGGAAGTGCTGCTATGAATGTGAATTTATAAATCTTTGAGACCCAGCTTTCAATTCCTTTGGGTAGATACCCAGAAGTAGAATAACTGGATCATAAGGTCATTGCATTTTTAATTTTTTGAGGAACCTCCATACTATTTTCCATAGTGGCTGCACCCTTTTACATTCCCATGGATATATTTGTTTTTGAGACTATGAGGAATGGCACATCTAAGCCATCAAAATGATGGTTTATAGGCAGATGTGGGGGAGAGGCATGTTAACATGGGAGATGCATGTGTGTGTGTGTGCATGCATGTGTAGGAAATAAGACAGTTTGGCTCCAGCAGTTTCCATTTTCTCACTAATGGCAATGCAAGAACCTTACCTCCAAGAAAAATCCCTGGTGAGGAGGAAAAATCAAGGGCTGCGGTGAGAAGTGAAAGAAGGTTTTGCAGAGTAGGTCCATTACATGAGGAGGACAGGGACCCTGCCTGAGGGCTCAGGAACAGAGGTATCGCCACTGCCACGGGACCGAACTGCATTCCTACACTGAAGATAGGCTGAAGCGGTCCTACCCCCAGTACCTCGGAATGTGACTTTATTTGGAAGTAGGGTCATTGCAGACATAATTAGTTCAGATGAGGTCACAGATCAGTATAGTGGGCCCCTAACCCAACACCCGTGGTATCACTCTTGTAGGAAGATGGCCATCTGAAGACGTGGAGACACACAGGTGACAACAGAGGCAGTGATTGGAGTAACGCAACTACAAGCCAAGAAGCACCAAAGAACTCCAGGGAGAGGTGAGGAAGGGGCCCATTCAGAGTCTGAGGACATGGCCTTGGTGACACCTTGATTCTGGATTTCTAGCCTCCAGGACCATGAAATTTTACATTGCTGGGGTCTCAAGCCACTGTGTTTGCGGTACTTCGTTATGGGAGCCCTAGGAACTCATACAACTGCAGAGCATGAATCTGCAACAGGCCAAGGTCATCCCATGCCAAGGACAAAATGAGTATTTCCAAATTACCATGCATCCCACCTGTGAGCAATATGCTTTCTGACATCCTGTGATAATACGGATGCTCCTAGTCTTATGATAGGGTTATGCCTCCATTAACACATTCTAAGTTGAAAGTATTGTGAGTCAAAAACGCATTTAATAAACCTGACCTTCTGAAGGAACATCTTAGCTTAGCCTGGCCTACCTTAATGTGCTCAGAGCACTTGCACAGGCCCATCGCTGGGCAAAAGCCATCCAGATGCCGCTGTTCAGCATCACAAGAAAGTATCGTACCAGGTATCACTAGCCTGGGAAAAGATCAATGTTCAAAGTTCGAAGTACAGTTTCTATTGAATGCTTATTGCTTCTGCACCATCGCCAAGTCAAAAAAATAATAATTTAGACTGTCGTTCAGCTGGGGATGTCTGCCTAGAGTGAATAAGTCAGTGTAAGTCATACAAATGTTTGGAATCACAGTCCTTACCAGAGGTTTTCTTTCTGGCTTTCACAGGCACAAATGGGACATGGAGGCAAACACAGTGAGTTGTGTGCTTCTAAGAACCAACAGAGCAAACAACTTCTCAGTATCTTAGGACGGGGCCTGAGGACTAGGCACAGGCAAGCAATGCCTTAGCTCTACCACAGCCTGCAAGTCCTTCGGAATTTTGTTTCACCCACATTTGGCCATGAATTTTTTTTCTGGGTTAGACATCTGAGTACGGCTCTTGCTTCCTCTGTAAGAATCAAAGACTTTTCTAAGTTTTAAAATGTCTAAGTTTGTCTGCTTTTGCTGATGTTTATCTTTGTCCTAAGTGCCACGAATCTGGGGAAAAGAGCAACACAATTGTTTTCCTACTTTCACACGTGAGTTCTATGATGGAAAGTCAGCATTAAGGTGATGTGTGCTGCAGATTAAGCCACTGGAGAAAAAGCTGTCTGGTCAGGGATCCTGGGTGAGTCCCTCCCAGAGGCAGACTTACAAGGGCTATGAGAGCCCAGGAGCCAGGCGGTCAGCACTGACATTGACAGGGTCGAAAGCCCTCGGATGGCTCAGCAGAAGGCTCTGGCTGGTGTCCCTGGGAAGCGAGCTCAGCTATGGCTGACGCGGAAGTGATGTGGGTAACGTGGTTAAGCAGAGCAACCTTGAGCATCTGCCAAGTCACAATGCAAGTGATAAAAACAAACACCAAGTCTGTCCTTCGCTGCCTAAGCCCTTCTCCCTTTAAGACGTAGCTTTTGCTCATGTTAACATTCACCTACATCCTACTCAAGGGGCAGGGAGGAGCACTAAGCTGCTGTTGCAAAGGAAAGAGGTCCGGAGGTCATGACAATTGTACATTTCTTAACGAGAAATGCATGAACAAACTCTTTTCCCTTCCCTGCTCCCTTCCTCAGCCCCTTGCACTGGAAAAAAAAAAAAGGAAAGGGAGAAAGAAAAGGGCATTTAGATTTTGGCGTTTCATGAAAGGCGTCCAGTGGAAGTATCACTGCCCCCAAATTCCAAAGCAATTTCACAATCATAATGAAATGAGGGAGGAAATGGTTTTGTTGAGGTCTTGAAAACAGTCACCCCGTGTTGCTATGCAGAATATCTTTATAAATTATAAAGGGGTTTGCAAAAATTAGTTCACTCATTCAACACACACTCACGGAGCATCATTTGTGCACCAGGCCCCATGTGAGAAGCTGGGGACGAGAGATGAATCAGACACAGTCTGCCTGGAAGAGCTCACGACAGAGGGAGACAGTTGTTATTATTATTCATTATAATGTGGCCAGGCTCGCCGGGCCTTAGTCCTGCCTCCAGCCCCAGGAACCTTGATTTTAATGCACAAAGAACCATATTGTGGGGAGGAAAAAAGAAAATGACCACAGTAAATCCTGTAAAGGTGGCAGGTCTCTCCAGAAATATAGCTACACTGTGAGCTTAGACCTCCTTAAACAACGGGCTGGGGAAGAAAAGAACACAGCAAAATGCCAAAGCAAATGGCACCATGCCGAAGCATAGCAAACATCTGGAGCTAAATTAGGGAAATTCGAAACTGATTGGGAAAGGAAAATTATCTCTAGTATAAAAATCCGTTAAAAAGAAAAAAGCAAATGGGAGCCAGGTCAAAAGCATCCTTCTCTCCCTGTCCTTTTCAGAACTGCCCCAGAGTGTCACCTGCAGAAAGACATTCCCTTCAGCTCCACTGGAGACTGTGAGGTCTCCCAGACAAAGGGCTCCAAGTCTGGAATTGATAACCCAATTTTTACATGTTTAGGTTCTAACTCAGATGCGCCAGCTCAAAGCGAGTATCAAAGCTCGGGCTTTCTGATGTGATTTCATGCTGGCTTAGAATCAGGGGCTAAGGAGTAAAGAATATACACAATAAATCTAAAATCATTCAATTACCTTAAGTCAATAGGGAAGCTTATATTTACTGAGAAGAGGCATTTGACTCCCATGTTACAAAGACATGCAAATGACTCCCCTGTTGCAGAATCATTCTGGATAGTTTATTGCCCTGTTCTCAGTTGTTCGAGGAACAAGGGGAAAGGCCTGAGCGTTTGATCAGGAAAATGCTGCATCTGTCAGTTGGCATCACCAGCTAACAGGCTCGCGCAGCTCGGAATTAGCTGCTGCAGGAGCGTCAGCTCGCAGGATGGGGAAAAATTCAGCCCCTCGTCAGAAGGAGATTCAGGCTGCAAAACCATCCCAGGTAATTTCCTTCCGTTAATGAAGCTGGTTTCCTTATGAGCAAAGGGGGATGACCCAGTCTCATCTACACATGAGGACTTGGAACGAGGAGGTAGGCCGGCCCCGCCTCAGTGTTTCAACCTTCAGTGTCTTGGAGACTCTGCATGAGCAGCATCAGCGCTCGCCAGCACTTAGCTCTGCTTTTCTCACTGTTGAACCAAGGCTTCTCTCAGCCACGACTGTGTGAAGTGCCGTCGAGTTCTGCTAACTGCTGAACTCCCGTGTTGCTTCCTCGAAGAAAGCTGTGTGTGCGTGAGCCCACAGCACCCTCGTGGCATGGCACCTCATGGCATGGTGCCTTGCGTGGAGGGGGACACACTCGGACCTCCTGCCTTACTTATCTGAGGCAAAATTTTGGTGCTGATGAGGCATGGGGATGTGGACAGGAATTCCTGTGGAATTGCTCACGGATCCGGGTCCAAACCAGGGGGAGGCTGATAGGCCTGTGGACTGAATCTACTGTTATCCCAGCAACAGAGGCTCCCCCGGAAGTTATCAGCCAACAGCGACTATTCGTTGTGTGTCCACCATCTTTCTCTTAGTTCCCACATCAACCCTGCCGGGTAACAGACATTTAGACAAACGCGGAACCAGGGGCTCGGGGAGATCACATACATTGCCCAAGGTCCCCCAGCTAGTGCGAGGGAGTTGAGATTTGAATTCCAAAGCCTACGCTTTTCCTGCTACGCGCCTCTCCACTTGGGAATGGCATGTGTTCCTCAGTTCCCCACGATTCGGAAGCGAGCGTGGCTATGAAGTGAGAGCAGAGGGCAGAAGTCCTCGGAACCGCTCGCCACCCCCCCACCCCCCGCAGTGGTTGGCTGGCACAGGAGAAAGCAAGTTCTAAAAGCAGGTTCCCTAGGACGTCTGCAGCACTCAGATTCCGCAGCTGGCCCAGCCGCTTGGGTGTAAACGTAACTGGCCACTGACCCAGCCCTAGTCCATGCTGCCCATGCTGGTCCCCGTCATGACTGCTCACATTGAAAACCACTTTCCAGGGACATCACTGCGGAGGCAGCCACGTGCTCGTGCAGTTCTGCAGTGCAGTAATGAATGTATGTGCTCTAGGTGCAGGACCACGTGTGCCTGTTTTATGCCGATGGCATCTGGAGGGCTGGGCTTGGTTCTGGGGTCGTTGTTCTCATCAGGCAACAGTGTGGCAAGAAGGGACGTGACCAGGGAGGAGAAGGCTCTGGAAACCATGTCATGTGAGAGGCAGGTGAAGGGGCTGAGGACACTGTGCTGGGGAGCAGGGATGCCACAGCTTCTCTCTGAGTAGCTGACAGTTCCCGATGTAGGAAAAGGAACGATCTAGGCAGCTCCAGAACATGGAGCTGGGGTCACTGGTTGGGAGATATAGAGAGAAAGAATCCAGCCTGTATAGAAGGAGGAACTTCTAAAAACGACCAGAGAGATTCAAAATAGAAAGGGCTGCCTGGTGAGGCTGATGCGCTTCCTTCCCCTTGAGTTTTCATGCCAAATCTGTGTGTTCATCTGTCGGGAACTTGTACAGGGGATTCTTTTCTGGGTGGGAGATAGAGAACATGGCTTCTACAATTCCTCCTAATTTCATCATCTGTCTATTAAGATTTTATATTTCATTAACATTTATAGCCAAAGACCCATACACATGTTTCCTTACCTCATGTGATAGGTACTTCTGGCAAATGACTTCATAAAGGGAGTAATCACTTTAGGTTTTTATTTTTATGTATTCTGTTTTCTTAAAATGGGGCACACCTATGTATGGAATGCTGTGTCTGTGTTTTCAGCGCGAACTCCTCCCATCAATCTCCTTTCTGGAGTCTCCACTGTCCCCACCAGGGTCACCCACACTCATCTCTCCCCTGGGCGTCTGTCCTCTCCTCCAGTCTATTCTCCACCTGCATCCAGAGCAATTGTTTCAAACCACTCATCAGGGCGTGTCTTTCTGCCTAAAGTCCTTCTATAGACTCCCGTTTTTCTTAAAGCCAGACTTGTAACCTTGGCCTACAAGGTGCTGGGTGACCTGGCGTCTCCACGCTCATTTCCTGTGTCCTCCTCCACCCCTGCGGCACTCTCGCGACAAAGGCCTCTCCTCCTGCTCTTTTCCTCCTTGTATCTGCACCTCTGCCCTCTCTGTGTGCAACCTGCTTCTCCAAGACGCCCTCTCACCCCTATCATTCTCCAGATTTCAGCTCAAGTATGGGCTCAGAAAGCCTGTCCCTGTCCACCCTGACTCAGTGCACCACACCCCCACCTATGCCCTAGCATATAACAGTTTGATTTTCTTCCTTCCACTCATCATGACTCATCTTCATCGTGCTTCTGAGTTTTGGCTGGGAAGCAGCTTCTTTTCCCTGTTGGAGTGCAGGCTCTGGGAAGATGAGAAGCTGAGCTGTGTTGTCTGTGATGTGCCTGTGTCCAGTGTGCATCAGAGGGAGACATGATTGGTGGTCAGAAAGTATTTCTGGAGTGAAAGAATGGAAGAAGGAATGAATGATTGTAAGAACACGTCTGTCCAGGACAGACGGTCAACGTGAGGTTGTGTGTGACCTTGTTCTCTTAGACTGTGAGTGTGAACAGGCTCACTGGACACCTCATCCTGTCCTGGAGCAGGGCAGTGCACACAGCGGGCCCTCAGAGAATTCTGCACTGACCCCTCATGAAGCTCACTAATGTAATTTAAAGGCAAAGATTAGAGAAAACAATCTTTTTTGCCGAAGAGAGAGAGAGACACTACGGTACTCTGAAGCGTCCTTACATGCACTGTAGGGTAAAATCCTAGAGAGGAAGAAGAGCAAGGCCCTCTATCTAGGTGAGTGCGCCTTTTTTTGTTTCCGAGGGCTTTCAGAACAAACATTCTGGCAGTGCGGCACAGGAGACGCTGCGATGGGTTACTGAGGGGGTGGCAGAGTCTCCTTTTCTGGAGAGCTTTAAAAATAGAACAGCCATCTGGGATGATTTAGATACGGTCCTCATCGAAGAAGGGGGATGGAAGGGGGAATGAGAGATCTCTCTAAGTCCCACCTCGTCCTTGATTTTCTGATATTTCTCTTTAAAGTTTTATTCACAGCAAAAGCCCGACCGGAGCGAGGAATTCACTTTTTCTTGGTCACGGAAAGTGAAATCCCATTTCACTCCGAACTGTAATCCTGCCGGATCATTCTCACCTTCTCTCCTCAAACAGGCAATTTGGATGTCGTAGTTTTTTTTTCGTTATGCAGAAAGTTTGGGTGCATTTTATCTCCCATTCTCTCTTTTCTAGAAAGAGGTTGGGGGAGTTGAGATGCTGAGAGATGGCAGCCTGCAGAGTACGGATCTGTGTGGACCCCGCTCGAACCCCTGACAGGGGCCGTAGGACAGGGCAGCCTGCAGAAAACGGGCCGGCCCTTGGGAGTGCGGCACAGCCCAGGGCCGGCGGCTGCAGCTAAAAGCAGAAGCGAAGCCCCGGAAGTCCAGTCTGCTGTGCATAAGTATTAACTCCTCTCTGTTTTGTCTTGTTTTCTAATGGGATCAAGCTTAAGAAAGTCAACATGTAGCACATAAAGGCGCTTTTTCTTATACTTGGTTATGAAATTACAGCAGTCGAACTGTTTCCTGGCTTTGTCCTTATGACCCTTGCTTGATTTGTCAAAGATGCATCGTCAAGGAAATAATGGACTTTAATACACGGAAGCTCGGATTTTTACTGTAGAGGCCACACTGTAACAAGCCCTGTGAAATGTGTTTCTCAGCAGCATTTGTGTGTCGTAACTGTCTTTCTAACCTAAATAAACTTGGTCATGATTATCAAAGACATTTATTTTTAAATGTTCATTCTAAGCACTGCTGCACATAACAAACGAATGGCCGAGATGACTCTAGTTTTTATTCAATCCAAACGGAACATAAACAGCTCTCAGTGATAACATTAACTTTTCCACCTTTCTGTAAGTTAATGGATAATCCATATTTTTATGGAATATTGTGTGGTCAGAATGAGGTGTGACCATAAAGGTCTTCACAAACTTGAAAACTGGCCTTGTCACTCTACCTGACACTAATCAAGGACACCTGCCCCTTCCTTTGCTCACTGCTTCCCGGACGTTGGCCGAGTGTCCACAGGGTGACATCTCTGTGGATGTAGGTGTGTACCTGTGTCCACTCGGGCCAGAAACAGAGTTTTAATGCCAGCCCTCCCCAGAAGGAAAACGCCGCAGCGGAAATGAGAACTGACAACAGAGAGGCAGAAATGGGGTATTCTCAAAGAACTTTAACACGAGTTATTGTACTTCTAGGGGACTTCAAAGGAGCACATCCGCACACTGCTGTGTTTCGGTACCTACTGCTATGCGACTGTTTGCGAACGTGGCCACGGCCCACCCGTCCCTGATGAGGGCACGATGATGAGGATCCGTATTTGTTCCAGGCAGAAAGAAACACCTAATCCGCTAACCCAGCAGAATCAAGTGTCTGCAGGGAAGTTGCAATTGCTATAGGACAGGGCTCCAACTTTCTCTCCCAGGAGACCACGGTGACAGGGCCAGAGTCCCTGCCCAGGTGCATGAGGGGCGGGGATCATGCTTGAGCCAGGGCTGCAGTGGGATTTAATCCCTGGGACAGAGGTGGGACTGGTTGGGCCCAGCCAGGTCAGATGTGAAGGGAGCAAGGCCCTTGCACGCCGCTCTCTTGCTATCTGCTTTATAACCTCCCCTTCCCGCTCACACTCACACCCACACCCACACGAGCAGCTGGGCACAGCCAGAGTGCAATCCTCCCCAACCACCGCGGCCAATTGCCCTGGTCCTCATTTCTCTCTCTCCTTCTCTTGTGTCCCTTCTTTCCTCTCCACCTTCTCTTACCCGAGTCGGTCTGTACGGCCCTCCAGGAGCCCTGAACAACTCAGTGGGCAAGTGACATATTCTCTGGGTGGCCTGGTCAGAATCTGGAACTGGTGTCTGTCCCACCCCTCAAGCTGCCCCCTCAGCCAGGCTCCGGGTGGCTCGCACCAAAGACCTGCTCCAGCTTCTCCGCCACTCACGGGCGGGCACGTCGGACGGAAAGCGGCACTTTGTTATTTACAAACTAGTTTTCAGTCTCACTCTACGGCGCTGCTCAAGATTGCTCCTCTGGGGTTTGCTCACAGCCTTCCCTCACAGATTCCACACCACCGCTCGCCCAGCACACAACAAGCGCCGGGAGCCTGCTGGGGCTTGCAACAACAAGGAGAAAGTGAGGGGCCTGCTGCTCTCCCAGAGTCCTTCCTCCAGCCCTGCACACGCCGACGCCGATCTGCGGGGAGATTGCCATTCTAACATAATGAGATATTAATGAGCTTTGCACATGTCCCTAGCCACAACATCTCTCTCTGTCCCTGCCCCCCTGCACTCCCTCTTCCGCCAGTCTGGAGAGAATCTGCTCCTTCTCTGACACCCCAGTCCCTCGCACCCCTCCGCCTGCCCTCTCCGCTCCAGCGCCCTGGCTCTGCCCTGCGCACCTCGAGCTGCCAGCACCACAGAGCACCAAATGGGCTGGCACCGCCTTGTTTCCTGGCCTAATGGATGCTTGTTTAAACACTGGAGCTGTTTGCATTGCTGCGGCTCACTGCATGTTAAACACAGTCCTGTGAAACCCTACGCCAATCCAATAAAGGTATCAGCAGTTCAGTGTGGGGAGGCAATTACTATAGGGTCCCAAGTGTGCCTTCTAAGCTCTAGGAAGGGAAATTTGATCGAACAACTAAAAGGAAAATCTGATTCGGCTCAGCATCACGTGGACGACACAAGGCTTAACTGCAGCTGGTCTGTGGAGGGCAGAGGAAATCAATGGCAGCTAGGGAGAGCAGCCACACATCGGTAAGAGGGCTTTCAGCAGCCTGTTAGGAGCACGGCTCCTGCCTTTGCCGGGAGACACCCGCCTGGCCTCCCACTCGGCTCCCTGTTCCTTTCTGTCTTTCTTTTTTCATTCCAAGGGGTGTACTTATCTTTTTTTTTATGACAAACTGCCATCCTTCTTAACACCCTCCACCTCTCACTCACCTTTAATTCCTTAAGCACGCAAGTTAAAAAAAAAAAAAAAGGCTTTTCTTGTGCAAGATCATTACCATATCAAAGGTGATAGGAAGAGAGCAAAAATGATAGAGGGAAATACACTGGCAGGGAGAAGGAGGGCCTGTGGTAGAGATGAGGGTGGGCCCCGAACCTCAGGCGGATGGTACCAGTCAATAATGCGATGGGTTGCTTTTCTGCCTCAGCTAAGTCTGAAAAATCAGGGGCATTAGGCACAAGATTTACATGTATTTCTCACCCAAGGAGCCAACGTTTTGGAAGAAGGAATCCTTTCCTCTATTTTTAGGTCTGGCCATGAAGAGATGTAGGGCTTAGGTTTCTTTTACTTTCCCCCTGGTTTTCACCTAAAAATCTGCCCTGCCGCCGCCCTTCTTCCCCGAGGAAGGGTGAAGAAGCAGCAGGGCGCGTGTCTGCCAGCCCTGAGAAATCTGCATGCAGCGCTCCTTGGGCACCAGGCGTGCACCAGGGATTGTGCCAAATCCCGTCGATTCCCTGAGCTCCTTGGCCTCAGGGATCTGGCCAGGAGGGAGCCAGGGTACCTGGAAGATGAGGCGGTGGCTCCACCTCAGCGGTGTCAGGATAAAGCTGATCTACAACGGCTGTGCGGCCACGGTGCTCGGGGAGTCCGAAGTCTCGTGTGATCCCCTGCACCCCACAGCTGAGAGACGGAGTGAGCTCTGTCCACGACAGGGTCTCAGAAGGATCATGAGCAGACAGAAGTATTCAGTCCATGGGTTCGTGGGGCCTCTGGTCCAGCACACAGTGAGTCCTGGGACAGCAGCGGACCCAGCCTTGTGGCCTAGACTTGCCTTTTTGTTACTCACTGCACTGGTGTTAGAACAAGTCTGGCTCCCACACCCCAGGCTCCAGGGGGTGGGCTCCCCACGCAAGCGGCATGGTTGTACGGGTC
Organism: Sturnira hondurensis; assembly: GCF_014824575.4. NCBI lineage: Eukaryota > Metazoa > Chordata > Mammalia > Chiroptera > Phyllostomidae > Sturnira > Sturnira hondurensis. Next base: position 17,686,977 of record NW_028082759.1, on the reverse strand, counting down.
CTGTTTTGCAGGGACACATGCATGCCAGCATCTCCCTTTGGCACTAACTGAGGACCGCCACGACAACTGAGAGGGCAGTCATGTTCAACGCCCTAAGTGTTAATGTCAGATAAAGTATGTCTGATTTTCCATAGGCCACAATAGCATACTTAGTTCTTGTATTCACCTTGGTTTTCTCACTTAACATTCACAGAATCGCCTCATTCTCTCAGGCCTGGAAGCGAGGGCAGGTGCACTATGGTCAAAGCCCTTCTGAAAATTACAGTAAATGTGCTGCTTGTCCCACACGCTGGGGAACGAAGTGTTCCACTTAAGTTTTCTACACATACACACAGGTCATATATGTGCATATATACGCACACATACATATGAGGGGGGACCCCCCAAAAAAGCAGAATTATCCTCTGGAGGATGGGTCCCTTGTAGTATAGGCTTCCATTGCTAGGTGAGTGCTCTGGGAAACCATCTGTATCACTGTACCAGCTGGCGTTGTTGTGAGAGGCTGTGTTTGGCTTCAGTGAATTTTTTTGAAGACTCTTTGAACGCATCTGCCCATTTCATGGTGGGTGATTTACAAGGGCACCTGCCCACACGACACTGAGTGTTCAGCAGTTCAGCAGGGTTCACCAAAATCGGCATGACCTTGTGCTCCACCCTCCTTATTCACCCATCTCGCCTTGAGCAACTTTTTTTTTTTTGCTTCTCTAGATGAAAAAGCCCTCAAAGGGAAACATTTTGCCAAGGTGAACGTGGAAGAAGTAAAACAAAAAACAGCAGAAGCACTAAAAGGCATCAAAATTGACAAGATCAAAGACTGTTTTGAGCAGTGGAAAAAAATGCCTCAATAGGTGTATTGCATTAAATGGAGAGTACTTTAAAGGTGACTAAAGTTTAAACATGTAAGACTAAATATACAATTTTAATAAATAAACTCTGCTTTTTGGGCCCCCCCTTGTATATATGCACACACACACACACACACACACACATATAATATGTATATGTATATGAATAATCTTTTAAGTTCCAAACAATTTTTAAAGATTTTAAGCCTTCGTGATGAAACGCTTTCTTAAAATATTTGGATGCTTCCCTAGTTTATTAAAAGGTAGCAAGCTTTTTTTTGATAACTCAGAGAGCCATAAACTAGAGAGCCCCTGTTATTGGTTGGAAGTCTGCAGTTTAGTCTCTCTGTCTAGAAAGCAAAGGCTAGTTACTCAGTTACCACCTACACAGGCCAGGAAAGAGAACCTGGCACAAGAGGACAGACCAACGCATTTCTGGGTCTCATTAACGACCCGTTTGAGACACCGCCGTGCTCTATGTCCCACGTCCCAGGTCTGTGGGAAGGCCATATCTACTTCTCAACCACATGCGAACTCGCTCTCTCCCATCTCCACGCACCAGCGACCGCACATTGTAATTTCATTTTTCTTTACGGTGTCTGAAATATCACCATGGGCTAAAAAAAAAAGTAATACTGACCCCAAACTTCTTCAACCTACTCTCTTTTTTCCCCCCAGATATAGAAATTCACAGCATACCCGTGTGCCCATAATGCCATTCTCATCCAGAAATGGCAGCTGAGTTGTAATAAAATTACAGGAAAAAATCCTATTCCAAAGGCGGAGATGCGTGGTGAAAGAATATCCTCTTAACAGTGACCCCGAGGCAATGGCAACAGAGGCGACCCCAGGTGGAGGTTAGGGTCTTTGTCTTTTGATCGCATGAAGAGGCTGTTTTAACTTAAAATACAGGATGGGACAACAGTAGGCTTGCAGTCGTGAGTACTTGAAACACAGCTTATTCCTGTATTATGATCTATTAATTATTGTATTATTTTCCACAGAACTGTAAACCTACTTCCGCCCCACCCTATACATGAACTCCCATCCAGAAATCTTCACCTTTCATCCTATTTACGTAAAAATGCTCTCTCTTTTTGTCTAAATTTGTAACACATGAAATTTTTTCTCCAGGTGGACATCTTGCATTCTGTCACCCTGGATGAAGAAATGCATCCCTTCTCCCCTCCGTGAAATAAAAACCCTGTCCCAGTGTCCAACAGCCAGATGGGCATTGAAATCACGGAAGCCGGCCATTCCGAGGTTCTCGCTTCTGTCGCCTGGCGAGCTTCGCCCCCAACCTCGCCCTCACAGAGGGGTGGCTTCGTGTTCTACCAACCTACCTGGATGCGGATGTAAAAACCTTTCTTTTCCTTGGGAAATGAGTATCTAATTCATCTCATTTCAGTGCCCACTTAGGCCACCACTTTCTGATGACCAAAAATTGCAGGAGCCCTTTGTGAGGAGTAAACCCCAGCTCCCTCCATCTGAGTTACAGATGGAAAACACCCAGGTGAACAGCGGGAGGGACTCTGGTTCGGTGGCCCTTCATCCCCCTGTTCCTCAGTGCTTAGTAACATAGAGGCTAAGTCAGCGCAACCTGAGTCCAGATTCTGTTACAGAAAAAAAAAAAAGATTCTGAGATGAGAGTAAAAGCATAAATTAAATTTGGGCCCTTACAGCAAAACATGTAAAGAGGCTCCTCTTTCATCAGCCACCCCGGAAACAACCTCAGTGTGCATTGTGCAAAGGGGCAGAAGACAGGATGGGGCTTCTGTGGGTGCCTGGCCTGGAGTGGTCGCTCCAATTGGTCAAGTGGCCAAGAAACAAGGTATTGTCCCCAAACCAAGTGTATAAAAATAAGTATGAGCCCTAGCTGGTGTGGCTCAGTGGATTGAGCTCGGGCCTGTGAACCACACAATCGCGGTTCGATTCCCAGTCAGGGCACATGCCTGGGTTGCAGGCCAGTTCCCAGTAGGGGACTCACAAGAGGCAACCATACATTGATATTTCTCTCCTTCTCTCCTTCCCTTCCCCTCTAAAGATAAATACATTTTAAAAATCTTGTAACAAAAATAAATAAAAATAAAAATAAGTATGAAAGTAGTGTACCTCCTCCTCACAGCACAGAATAGAGACCACGGATGACCCTGGGAAAGAATGCATGTCTAGTTAAGAACAAGCAGACCAGGGGTTTATTATCATCTATTTTTCTGTATGTTTGAACATTTCAAAAACAATGCATTTTTAAAAAGTGTGTTGACTAGAAACAGAGGATGTTTTAAGGGCAAGGAGAGTGACTCTTCTCCCAGTCCGGAACCCGAGAGCTCAGTCACCAGGGGAGGGGACACAGGAGGATGGAGCCTGTGTAGGGGTGGAAAGGGCGGCGGCAGCCTTGCTCAAGGAACTTCCCAGAGAAGGAGAAAACTTTGCTGCCTACATCGCATTCTCAGAAGGGGTTTCAGACAAAGTCCTGGTTAGCTGGGAACATGAACTGATCTGCCCACAGTGAGGGCATCTGTTACTGTTTTCTGACCCAAAGGAAAGAGCTTTTTTGCATAGCACGTGAGACCCATATATCTAGAAATGAGTGGAACCAAGAGCTGTAAGGCATGGAAAGGAATGGTAGGTAGAAAGAATACAAAGGGTATTCGACGGCTCGACTTTCTTTAAAGGTTGTTTGGATCCACTTTGGTTAAAGAAGTGTTTGCAATCTTAATTACCAATAGCCTCCCTTTCATCTTTAAAAATTTTCTGAACTAGTTTTGACCTACAAAAAAAACAGTGCAACTAATACAAAGCCCTTCTTATCCTTTATGCCACATTCCTTAATGTTAACAATTTGCATAAGGACAGTGTATGTATCAGGAATGGGGAGTTGACAATCATAGAATATTATTTCATGAACCACAGACCTTATTAAAGTTTCACCACTTCTTCCACAGTCCTTTTTCTTTGGAGGAGCCTCTCCAAGATGGCTGCCTAGTACAGTCGGTCATTTCTGCTTTTTGTAACAGTCGCCAGTCTCTCCTTGCCTTTCTTGACGTTGACACTTTTGAAGAGGACTGGACAGTTATTTTGCAGACCGGCCCTCAGTTTGGGTTTGTCTAATGCTTTTCCATGAGTGGAATGAAGTTAGGCATTTTTAGTAAGAACCCTACAGAAATGATCTCGCGTCCCTCCCAGGACATCATAGGGAGGGATTCGTGATGTCAGTCTGTCTATGACTGGTGGCTTCTCCCTTGATCGCTGGGTTAGGCTGCTGGTTTCGCCGCTGCACAGTTGTTCTCTTTCCCTTTGTAGTAAATAAGTGTCTTGGGGGAAAAGTGCTGAGATGAGGCAAATCCTGCTTCTCCTCAAACGCTGCCCACTAATTTTAGCATCCATCTGGTGACCTTGTCTGAAACAATTATTACTGTGGGCTTTGCCTAATGGTGATTCTGCCTCCCACTTTCCTTTCACATTTATTATCTGGAATTCTACTTAAGGAAGAGCTGTCCCTTCTTCCCTGTTTGTTTTGTTTTATCAGTTTGGACTCCTGGATATTAATTCAAATTGTGGGTCAAAATTCACTCCTATCATTCTTTATTTTGCTGCCCAAGTGGTCCCACCCAGCTGTGGGGCCTGGGACTACATTTTCCATAACTCCTGTGTTCGTTCAAGAAGTCTTTCTCCTTCCTTCCTTTCATACTTCCTTATTTTTTGCACTAGGAGACGTTCTAGTCTCATTCTGTGTTTTCGCAGCCTGAGCCCTGCATCAACTGCTTCTCCATGGAGGTTTGGTTGCTCGCACTGGGGAATGACATTGAGAAACAGGGTATGAGTGCTGAGTGAGCTATTGTGTCTGGATTTCCACAGCAGACAGAGCTAGGTGCTGTATACACGTTCAGGAACCCATTCATGTACACATATCTGCATACATTAGTAGTACTGATAGTTCATACGACTATTCTGATTCTAATCCAACATCACAGGGTTCTTTTTATTTCCCCTTCCCTCACTGATAAATGTTTTCTCCACCAGGGTGATCCCCATAATAGCTTTCTTTACCTTAAAAAATAGTTATGTTTAATTATCAGCTCCAAATCTATTCCTTGATTAGACTGGTAATGAATTTATTAGTTTAGCAAATATTCATGGGCATGTCCCGTGTTTAAAGCCTTGTACAAAACACTGGGACATGGATGGCTCTTAGACCCTTCCTTCGGGTAGTTTATGGGCTACCAGAAAATATTTATAAAAGTCATACAGAAAGTAAGGAGTGCTAGGAGGAACAAATAAACTGGCACGGGAGTGTGGAGGAAGGAGCGGTGTGCTCTCATTGAAGGGCCATGGGAAGGTTCCCAGGGAAGCTGTGGATCTTTGCACCTGGGCAGGACGGGATCTGTGGCGATGAGGGGAGGGCACTCCAGGAAAAGGGAGCAGCTTGGACACAGGCCTGGAGAGGAGGTCAGTCACCACAAGGCTTGGAAAGGGAGGAACTGTGTCCAGGAGGAGCACAGGAGCGAGGGGCTGAAACCAGACAACAGAGCACCACGAACAGCTGCTGTGGTGGCACTTGGGTTCTGTTCAGTGGACCATGGAGAGCTCCCGAGCGTCTGTGAACAAGAAGCGATCTAACAGGAGTGAAACAGCGGGATTCAGAATGGAGGGAGAGCTTGAGGGACAAAGGGAGATCTTGGAAGGAGAGGAACCAGTTTGGAAGCTATTGGTATAGGTTAGGGGATCAGAGACGGGCGGAACTCTGGCAAGGACCATAGGAATGGAGAGGAGGGGAACCGGAGGAACACCCATCACGAGCACAGCTGACTGTATTTGACAACAGATTAGATGAGAAAAGCAAGGAAATCAAGGTAACTCCAGGATTTCAATGACGTATATTAACAACTACCATAGTTAAAGGCAACAAAATAAGTAGGAAGGTGCGACAGTGGCCAGCAGCCCCCAGGATGCAGAGTTGAGACGCAGCACTTCCCCTGAGACCATTTTGGTGCTTTGTTATAAGTGGACAGAGGAGAGAAAAATCAAACTTTTTTCAATCAAAAAATGTTGTTACTTTTTAGCAGCGATGGCTAAATCTGCAATAGCATAGAAAACCATATTAAAAAGCAAAATGAAATTTCTAGATGATAATGAAATTTCATTTATCTACGATGCTGGTTAGCCACTGGCATTGATCATCACAAAGCAGAATCTTCTTCAAAGTTAGACAGTTAGCACTCTTGAAAGGACAAGACTGAAGGCTTGAAAACAGAGCCCCGGATCAACTTCACTCAGCAGGGAGTTTTTGGACACAAGTTAGACGGAAGCCACCACAGCCCCTCCACTGCTGTTGGGTTGCTATTCAGACACGATGGTTCACCTTCAGCAAAGAGCTTACACTCACACACACTCGCCTCTGTGTGATCATGATGACGATTATTAGTTAGGATGTGAGGTACATGCGTGGGCTTCCAGGTTCAAGGAGCAACTACAAGTCAACTGGTGTCATGTCACAGGCTCTGTTTGTTACGTTCTTCTGAAGGAAGAAAGAGCTAAATTTATTCATTTATTTTACAAAATGCCAGACAACTTAGCCATGCCATAGGGTAATAGGAAGAACAGAAGTAGAGGAAAAGAGAGCAAACAATTTTTCTTCTATGAATTGGATTGTGAAGAAGTTTGAACGGCAGACCCATGGGCTCCTAGGAAGTCTGGCCTGGATGTCCAGCCTTTCCCCAGCCAGGTGACCACGTGAGAGAGGGTCAGTGTCCACTCTGCCCCCCCCTGGCTGTAGAGGTGAATGGACTTCAAGCCTCGTCTTAGACAAGGTGTCCTCCCTACCCCAAAGATGCTCACAGAATAAGCTGCTAAAATGGTTCCTAAACCAGATGTTTTTCCATACGGCAATGCAAATAATCTGGTGAAAAGGGAGAGAGGGGGGCTATTTTTCTTCTTCAAGGGAGTCCAAAGAGTCACGCTGAAGGAGAAGTTCACATTGTTTACACAGAGCCGCCCACCCCCACCCCCACTCCCTGGTGGAGTCTGTGGGCATGAACTCCCACGCTGAGTTCACAAAGGTGTTGAGAAAGACCACGCACCAGACCTTCATTATTGCGAAGATGGGTGGAGGGTGCAGAGCCACAGAGGGCAATCTCCGCCGTTGCCAAAGATGCTAAGGAGCTCAGCATCTCTGATGCTATTAAACAGCCACTCCTGCAGGAATTAAGCTCCCTCATTACAAAGCTGCCATATGAAAAAACATCTTCATCAATTAAGGCAAGCAGCGTGGGCAGGACTGAAGGGCCAGTTATAAGCACTCAAACACAGTAGTTGGGAAGAGGGAAAGGTGAAACCTGGAGCAGAAAAGACACATGTCATCAGAAGCTGTCCCTATTCCTCCCCCACCACACACTTCTCCCTTCATGGCCACTGTCCCTCTTCTCTGTCCTTTCAGGTACCTTCTTCCAAGTCCTTTTTGAAAAAAGTTTAAATGGGTAGTAATATGACATTAGATCTTTATACTATTTATTGATGAATTGTGTTGGGTTAATATGTTGGTCACCCAGGTTATTACGCTACTAATTGATTCCATGAATTTTTTAAATTCACTTTGGTATACAATATTATGTTCTATTAGCTTCAGGTGTACCATGTAGCGACCCAACATTTTTATACCTTCCTATGTGACCCAACGTACTGAATGGGAGAATATATTTGCAACTGATATGACCAACGAGGGGTTGATATTCAAAATGTAGAAGGGATTCAAACCTCAATAACAAAAACCAAGTGAGCCCACCAAAAAATGAGGACACAAAAAGACATTTGGCCAACAGACATGTGAAAAGATGCTCAACATCACTAATCATCAGGGAAATGCAAATCAAAAGCCACAACGAGACATCACCGGTCAGAATGGCTATCAGGCATTTTGGGTTGGTTTGTGTCTGATCATGAAATTGAAGGCTTGGTCACTGATATGGGAATTTCTAGCCTTAGTCAGTCATAGGCTGTGGGAATGGAGCGGCAAGAATAACAGCTACCATTCTATTTTGAGTTCTTTAAAAAAGAGGTCGTAAGGTGGGAGAATGGGAGGAGAGGTGGAGTCCACATTTCCTCTTACCTCTGGAAGGACTAGGTTATGGTTCCCCTGTTCCAACACGCTGCGAAGGGACTTCCCGTTCCAGCAGGACTTACTGTCCACCTGGAGGGCCCAGTGGGAAATGAAAACACAGGACCCCTCGACCAGAAATTAAGACTCTCAAGACAGTGACAGCAGAGCATTAATCAAGGGCCTGAGTCCAGGGGCCACAGGCCCAGCAGTTCAGCAGTTCAAGTCCAGAGGAAGGACCTCCTTTCTCCATCCACAGACCTTCCCTGGGGGAGAGGTGTGGCAGCCTGGGCAGGTCCATCGCTCTGCAACTCAAATTCACCAACACACTAAACTCTGCTTAACGGGGCAGGGCCCCTTCACCATTTTTTCTTCCTCCCTTGTGTGCCGACATCTGCAGACACAGCTCAAGTGTTTTCTACTTTACGTTTTGTTAAGGAATGTTTAATTGTGTTGCCATGTTTCAATACAGTGTCTGATGCTGTGGAAAGTGTCCCCAGGCCTCCCCTAATTTGTTTCTATTTGGCTGAAGTTCTTGACCTTCGTGTGGGTCAACAGAGTATACATTCCCATCCTCTGGACCTTCACCCTCCCATCACCGAAGCCTCAGCAAAATGTCAACAGTCTCAGGGGCCCCCAGGTCTGGAACTGCTTTTAGAGAGTGAAGAGAACTTTAAGGAAGTATTTTAGAAGTAATTTCCTGATTTGTATAATACTTTGAAGGGTGTTTTTAACTGCCTTTCTTTGATCAAACTTATATAAGAAAAGTATCATGTCAGTACTTACTTCTCACATAGGACGCTGTCTTTTATGCTCAGGTCTGTGCAGTTGTTTGATTTGGGGGGAAAATTATGAACACTGTATTAGTTTAGAGCAGTTTAAGGTGTGCAGGAAAGGTACAGAGATTTCCCACATAACCTCTGCCCAGATGCTCAGGTTTTCATTGCTTAATTTCCTCCATATTAGTTCAGTACTGGTTTAGAAGTTTTTGTTATGTTGATATTTTTGGTATCTTGGAATTTTTTGCTATTTTCCTCTAATTCAGACCGACTGGAAATGGGAACATTCCATCATGTGCGAAGAAAAAAATATAAAATAATTTCAAAGAAGTCATTGATCTCAGGATTGCGCAATACCTCAAGCCAAGGCTAACAAAATGTTGCTTAGTTAACAGGGACTTGGAGTCAGTTCAACATTGAAATAAAGAGATAAGACTTATTTGTAATTATGGTTGTTTACATGTAAATGCATGCTTCTAAAGTGCATTTGAGGGGAGCTAGAAATAGCTTGTCAAGAGTTTTAAATATGCCCTCCACCAAATCATTTATTTCATTATTAACAGGCACCGTCTCAGAACCAAATCTCTGCCAGGCCAAGGACAGCTAAAATCACTGTAAATTCCAAATGACTAGTCAACTAGTAATCTTTCCTCCTAGAAAATCGTTACCGAAAGGGCCTCTAAGAGAGTGGGTTGGCTTGACTTCCCAGCAACTGAAACCATAACACAAAAGTCCTAGAACTCATCTAGTTGCAAACTCTCTCCTCTGTAGGCCGACCTCCCATACGTCTGCTTTAGGGGAAAGGATTCAGTTCCACCAGTTTTGTCTGTGAGGCCGTCTCCCTGTGGTGACAGCTGGCATGACCCTTGGGAAGGCACTGGGGAGATGGAGAGACAGCTGCAGTGAGCGGGGCAGCAGGACTCTGTCTGTTCACCTGTACAGAACTCCATTAGGGTCTTCCTATTCTGGGGTTGCCAAGGCCTCAGTGCGGCTGGCGAGGCCCCAGGCGGGGGTTGGGGCAACTGCCGCACTGTTGGGCCCAACGTGGCGGCTGGTGGTGGAGTCTGGCGTCCTGCTCTGATGTTCACGGTCATTACAGCTTCTGCCTGCTAAATATTTATTTAATCCAGTCTGGCCAGTCAAGCTTCAGGTCTGATAAATGATTACAGTAACAGGCAGCTCTTAACCCAGAGTAGCCTTCTACTTCCTGAGGTCAGCCTGGAGCTTTGTCTGACAACAAGTGTGCTCACACTGCGGGGTGGGGCAGACAGCAGAGTGTGCGTGTGGGGTTATGCTTGAATGTGTGTGTCTGTGAGTGTGAACATGTATGTTGGGGGAGGGGGAGAGAAGATGGAGCAAAATAAAATGAGAAATGAGAGGCTGTGTGAAAACGAATGGAAATTTTCTCCTCTCAACTGGAAATGCAGATTAACATGTAAAAAAGCAAGAACTGGGTTTTCAGTGGCCCATGCAACTATGATGTCATCCCCCGAAGGCAGATCGTCCTTGCCTCCATCCTCGCCCATTGCTCCCTGAGAGTGAGGGAGAGGAAGTGGACAGGGGCCCTTCAGCGCCCCTGCTTCTACTTCCATCAAAAGACAGATATGAACCACGTGGCTCCCTCCACCCCGGACTCAAAAGCCTGTGTTGCTAAGGGACGTCAGCTTCCAGAGGGGTATCCTCAGGGGGTAGGAGAAAAACAAACCGAACTTGGCACTTTCTTCCCTAAATGTCAAGGAAATCCGGTGGGCTGCTGCTGCTGCTGTTTTTCTAGATCTCTTTGCCTTAACAGCACTTTGTAACATACCTAAGGTGCAAGATTCTTTATCTGCAGAGAGAAAATAAACCTGAAGGCACAGAGCAATTTTCTGCTTGTTGAATCTTGTGCCTGGTTTGTTTCACCAAAGCCAAGTTTCCTTTGAATCACCTGACTCAATCTATAGAACCGGCACTTCTTGTGCCTGTGCCCATGTTTAGCAGATTTCGGCTTTGCCAGCCCCTTCATGTCCCGGGCAACGCACTGCTGCCAATAGCCACTCAATTAGAAGGCATTCATCATCCATTTCACTGTTTTCCCCCCACCGCCCCTCAGCCAGACACGGAGCCCAGCAGCTCTCTCGTGTAATAATCAGCCTTCCCGGCAGATGCAGTTACGTGGCAACCAGAAAGATCCTTCTTTTTTCCAGACCAATATTCTATTAATCCTTACAAGTTTATTAGTTCTGACTCATAACAATCCATCAGCCATAAGTACAATAAGTGATGCTCGGAAATTAATACCCACATTTCAGCAGAGGAGGTTTTGCATATTAAATTATCTTTAAAGTTATAAATAAATAACATACATGGAATAGATTTAAGCGATAAACATATATTCAACAAACAATACTCAGGAAGCTTCCTATTCTGCAAAGCAAAAGCGATTTCAGCAATATCTCGTTAATAGGCCCGCACTCCCCGCTCTCCTTCTCTACCCCGCTAAAATCATAAATCTATCACGTCCAATATCGGCGCCGCTCCTTTCTTAGGAAAACGGTGCTTCCTTAATCGAACATTCTCAAGGCTTCAGCTTTCCTAGTGTTGTTCTTTATTTGGTTGAAGTTTTTTTTTCTTTATGCTTATTGTTTTAAACGAAAAATTGAAAAAAAATTAAAGATATCTTTGTTCACTCCCATCTCTTTCTCTTTACCTGTTCCCCCATCCCTCCAACAATGCCACTTGAAAAGCTTTTAAAAGGGGACCCCTGCCCCTGCCTGTCAAGAGGAAGTTCTGTTGAAACCATAGCTTCAGTGGAGTTTTCCTAGAGCCAAAAACATTAGAGGCTCATCTTGCTCCTGAGAGCCAAGAAGCTGGATTCAGAAGCCAGGAATCAATTCTGTTATTTTATGAAAGCAAGGGAAGGTCAAGTTTCTACCACCTGTCAAACAACCGCATCACGTTATTATCCGAAAATGAGTCAGAAAACACTTATTTTAAATTTTGTTTCTAAACAAAGAGAACAAGAAAGAAAGGGACAGGCTGTTGTGCTATTTGCCAACTGCTATTTCTAACTAGCTAAATTTTCTAAAAGATATTGTGCAATCAAAAAGCTTTGTAGAGATACTTTTCTTTCAAGTACTGAATTAAATCCACCTGATTTCATCAAATTTTATCCCTCATAGAAATGCAATTATTGCACTCCTGTCTCCTAGAACTAAATATTTTATTCTTAACCTCATTCATAGATTTAACCCACAGCAACAAAACAGCACAGGATTCACGTCAGTGACAATTTAAAGTGAATTTAGGGTTAACAACGCACGACTGGTCTAGACAATGCTACATCAAGGGGCATTTTTACTGCTTAACCTCAAAGGCAACCCCAGCAGAACTCAACTTTTTGTCTAGCTTCTTAGTCCTTTCCTAATGCCTCTCTTTTTTTCCCCTAGGTGTCTCTGTACACAGACAAGGTTCCTGTTTATGCATTTAGGAGAGCCGACTCCCTAAATCACGTCGCAACACTCCTGCCTTCACACAATTTCCCCAGACTTCCAATTTTCACAAAGCAGACAGATTGGGATACACAGACTTCAACTCCATGTCCCTGCTGCATTTGGAGGTTAGGGAGACAAACACTGATGTGGTGGTTGTCTGCATGCCGCACTCACGGTGCTCCCCACTCTTCCTTGTCTCCCAAGCCAGGGCGTGCACACTTGGATGCCTACAGTGTATGGTCACTAAAAGCTCTGTGTGGTCCCCAAGGCCAGGAGGTTTTTACAGGTGATGACATATTCTGAAACTATACTAGCAAACATTTTGAACTGCCCTTAGTCCATGGGAAGGTGCTCAACACTAGAGACAGGGAGAGACGGGGACAGAGTGTTAAGTCTTCCAGGAGGAATATCTTGCAGCTAAGGTATCTTACAGGTGGTGTAGACCCTGGTGACCGACTGACTAGTCCAACTCCATCCATTCCAAGACAAGGAAACTAACACCCAGGGTCGTAAAGTGATTTGCTCAAGGTCGCAAAGCCAGTTGGACGCAAGCTAAAGCCAGAACCTGGGTCTATTATCAGTTAGTAAGGCTTCTTATACTTATTCAAGCACACTCTAGATCGGAAAGTCAGAAAATATAATGATGTTCTAATATATGCATCCACATTACATTAGCATATATAATATGTACATATTATAATAGCGCTTGGGTGATGAGATATGATATGATTGTGAGAGTGGAGTGGAGTTTGTGGTGGTTATGAAGGGGATAAAATATTTTAATAGCCTGCTGCATTCTAAATTACTGGCACAGTTTCATGTTGCTTCAAGGGTTACATAAGACATCAGATAAAACTCTGAATCACAACAAAACTCGATGATTCAAGTCAATGAAGACCAGCTTTCCTTGGTAAAGGTGCTTTTTAAAATATACAAGACATTTTATACATGTCAAAGCTATACTTAATATACACTTATAGTAAGTAACATAATGCATTTGTATATGAAGGATATATTTTAAAGATATAACCACACGTATATAAAATATGTATTATAATGAAAATAATAAGGCTAATTTTAATGTGTGGACAATGGTAGTCGCAGTGCTTACCCAGAACACAAACACCTTTGGATAGACAAAAATCCAATTAGTACAATAGGTAGTACACCTATTTTCTTTCCCTGTCCCAGTTCTGGCCTTGCTGTATACATCAAGGAAGGGTCCATCACCAATAACGCTTCCCCACTCTGCATGCCGTGAAGACTGGCCTCCGACTCAAGGCTGCATTCTATGAACAGCCTCATTTCATCTCTGCCTCCTGGAACACACGGTGCCTTGACTCACGACAGCCCATGGCCGCCTCCCTGATTTCTTGCTGACCTTCCTTCTTTACATCTTGTCTGATGTGACCTCTTCAATGACTGCCTCTTGTATGCGTCCTTCCTTTTTCACTACTGCAGACTTGCTCGAGGTTCCCTTATCTCTTATATGAGCTATTATTGCAAAAGCCTTGTAAATATTTATCTTCATTCTTGACAGAGGTCAGAATTATCATTCTAACACACAGCTCCAGGCATCAAGTTGCTCAGAAATCTCCCCTGGCTCTCCATGGCTGAGCAAAGTCCAAACTTCTTGGCCTGGAATTCTAGGTTCTCCAAGAAATGGCTCAGTCTGGCTTACAACATTTGACCCAATTCTCTAGGCACCTTGGTATTTCTATCATGTTCCTTTGTGCCTACTGATCTGAGTCAAGAAATACCCTTTACATGCATTCTAATCACTATTCCAGCCTCCATCACCACGAGCCAAAGCTCTATTCTTTACGTGATGTACTTTGTTAAAACCTCCAGAGGTAGCACTTAATGCATTGAACAAGGCACCTGATGGATCCTATTGAGAGCACAGTAGGCTCTCAATAACTACTGGTTGGAATGAGTTGGATTGTACTTCTACATGCCCAGTCATTTGTGAGAGCTCTAATCTTCCAACCTGTGTAACCCTTCCATATGGTTTCAAATTGTTTTATAGGTGCGTCCCTACACCTTCCCTGCCCACCCCTGCCCCACTGCTAATACTGTTGCTGTGGTTGTTTCATTTAAATTGCCAGGAAACACCTTCACTTGCATTTGGTGAGCTTGTTTTCCCCACACGTATTCTCCTCGATCTGTGTCATATTGGCCCAGTATGTGGTCTCAGTATGTTCAGGCTGTTATGAAAGACCATAGACTGGGTGGCTTATAAGCAACAAAAGTCTGTTCCGGGTCCAGAGGGTGCAAGTCTGAGATAATCATGCCAGTGTGGTCAGCGAAGGGTTTCTTCTGGGTTGCAGAGTTCTATAGTGTTCGCACCTGGTAGGAGGGCCAGGGAGCTTTCTTAGATGATTTGATGAGGCCACTAATCCCATTCCCGAGGGCTCCACCCTCATGACCTAGTCCAAAGGCCCCACCTTCCAACACCATCCCTTTGGGAGTTTGGTTTCAACATATGATTTTGGGGGATGGGATACAAACACTCAGTCCATAGCAATATCTAAAGAGTTCCTAGAGCCCCCAGGGTACGCCGTGACTGGAGTCTGCACTTCCTTGCTTCCTGGCCATGAGACTTTGAGCAAGGTGCTCATTTTGAGCCTTGTTCTCCTCACTTGGACAGAGAGGCCATAATCCTTCAGTTCTGCCGGACTAACCGAGGAAGTTATGTAGTAGTGGGGGCACTCAGTAAATGGTATGTGGTATCGTTCAGACCAGGCCAAAGAACGCCGGCTGAGAAACAAAGCAAGTTGTTTCTCTAAATCTGTGTTAGCTGCCTCATGAATGAGCTCTTACACTCATCTTCAAAACCTGGCTGCCTCCTTGGGGATGCACTTGGCTTCTCCCCAGCACACTGGACTTCTGAGTTCCTTCACACAGCTGGCCTCGCTTGCCCCTGGTCACGTGCACAACACGACGCATTGCCTGGCACAGGCCGCACCCCACTTTAGAAGTGCAGTGCTCAGTCTCCATTTCCGCCCCATCCCAGCCCTCAGAGATAGACTACAATACCAGGGAACCGCTGCTCGTTAAGATTTACTTGTATAACTCAGGAGCTGGCTCGATTCGCAGACTTCGTTATTAATGATATTGTCCTGTAATCAATGTTAAATATAGATCATGAGTGATGCTGATGAATGGGTTGGGTGTCACATTTGTGTTAGTCCAATTACAATAATAAATTTAAGTGTTCTCCACCCCTACTATGTAGATTTGGTTTAGGGTTTCATTATGATGACATAATACTCTCTTAGTTTTCATAAAGACATGCTGGCTTTTTCATTTTGTTTTCTATTTCCAGATTTAGCTGTATGTTATTGGCAACATACGCTGCAAAGATTACAGAATTTGGTAATAAATTATATTTATGCTGTCTCTGAACATTCCTTTCAGGGCGTAACATTTTCTAACATAAGTTGTTGTGTATGTTCAACCTTCCGTTTTCCTACAGTATTCTCTAGATTCTATAGCATCGCCCATGGCCTTAGAAGAATGTATCACTGTGAGTAAGTTTCAGAAATAAAACCATCAACATGCAAAGGTACATCAATGAATCAGTTATAAATTTTCAGCAGCACTTGTGTTGTGCTTGGTAAGGAGTTTTCTCTCCAAGGTCATGCCGTAGCCTGGTTGTGGAGCACGAAACAAGGGTAACCCTAACTTGTGTTGTTGTTGTTGTTGTTGTTGTTGTTGGTGGTGGTGGTATTGGAGTCCGTTTTGTTCATGGTTGGGGGAAGATTCTGGGGCAAAAAGAATACCAATAATGATCAAACACCAACTAAGGCCTGTGTACTAGTGTGTGCACACGCCATGTGTGTGAGCATGTATTGTGCTTGTGTGCGTGTTCAGAAGGTTGCTACATCTCCCTAAGGCAAGACGCAGAGCAGTGATGGGCCTCTAGGACATTGCCCCCATAACTTCACACAATGGGACGAACTACGTAAAAACAGTCCTCTCTTATGTAAAAACCTTAAGCCCCCAGACAAAGCGGAGTAACACACAGGAGAGCGCTAGCCGAGGCTTTCATTCTGTTCTCTCATAGCCACGGTGAGATTCAGGGGCCCTGCCCACTGACTCTGCCATACTTCCCATCCTCTCTTTGCCACATGTGTGTTGTGCCCGGGAACACCCATGGTGACTGAAGGAGGTTCTCTGTGAGGACGCCAGACATGGCACTGTCCGGAGGAACCGGAGCGAACCTCTTCCTCACAGCCCCTCTCTGACCACAGCATGAGGTCACTGGGCCCTCCGTGTCGTAGGTCACATCCTACTTAAGTCACTCATCGGAGAGATGATTTCAATCATACGTTATGAAAATACAATTTCATTATTATTTTTCTCTGCAAGGTATGCTCCTGTTGTACATATTCCTTATAGTTTTCTCATGTAAAGAAGGTACAGATTATATGTATAAACCACACAGAAACACACGTTGGCGCAGTTACATTAGAAAGCTGAATCACGATTTGGTTATTTTATCCCTTGAAGTGAAATAAAGCAGATATCTGTGAAGTCACAGAGAGACAAAATATTCTCAGTTTGACAGGTTAATTTGGGCAACACTTTTTTTGCTCTGCTGTATTAGGGGCACAACCATCATAACTCAAAATAACTGATATTAAATTTTGCCAAGGTAAAATGTTTATAGAAATGTGTTTGCATTTTGATCTCTTTCTTCAAAGATACACATACTTTTTAAAACAAACATATCAAATCAAAATTTATTTTATTTACACCGGTGAAATGGGGTGCTGACAAAAATCAAAAATAATGTTTTACTTAAATAAAAAGACTCTGTCAAAATAAAAATAAACTTAAAATATAGGGCTGTGTTGAACAGGACCTTGCCCCTCCAACCACACAGCAGTAAAGAGTAGAAAGCATCTTCGGTTGGAGGGGAAACAAGGGTGTATGATCATCACAGCTTATGGAGGCAAAAGAACGGATTGGAGAAGCCAGGTGTCACTGAGGGAAAAAGAATCAAAAAGACCCACAATGGATGGGCCCTGGAGATGGGCTCCAGAGAGGTCACAAGTTGCTGGGGGCTAGAAAAGCAAAAATGTGCATGAAAGTACAGAAAATAACAAGTAGAGAAGAAACCAAATGAGTATTAGTGAAGAATAGGAAGCCAATGTAAATTTTTTACAAGATTTATTTATCTTTAGAGGGGAAGGGAAGGAGAGAAGGAGAGAAACATCAATGTATGGTTGCCTCTCGTGAGTCCCCTGCCGGGAACCGGCCTGCAACCCAGGCATGTGCCCTGACTGGGAATTGAACCGCAATCGTGTGGTTCGCAGGCCTGCGCTCAATCCACTGAGCTACACCAGTCAGGGCGGAAGCCAATGTAATTTGAGCCTTGGGATGGGAAGTGGGCTCTGGCAGAAGGGCACATGAGGATGGTTCAGGGTTCAAGGAGAGGAGCCCGTTGCAGCATCCCCAGAATTCTAAGACAAGACCAACTCTGGATCCAAGTGATCACACAGAGCATCATTTGGGCTAAAACCCACATAGAAAGGAGGACCAGCAGCAGATGTGTATGAGTTGGATTCAGTGTCCACACTCGATATGTGTGATTTACTTGCTTAGCATATGTACAATGGGGATCTTCTTGTAATAGCAGATCTCATATGCTAAACAGCTACCTTTCTGGCAATTAGCCCCCATCTGTTGATTTTCTACTAGAGAGGGTCTGGAATGCAGCACAGCACTACCTGGAGAGGCTGCAGGCCCAAAGGGAGGATTCGTTGGAGGGGGCGCTCTGTGGGAGGTTCTGCCCCCGAGGTCCACTCTGGCAGTTTCCTCTCCGGCTCCCCCCGCGCCCCCCTTCTCCTCTCATTTGCATGGGTGATGAAGGAAAGATGAGCGTCCCTGCTTTTAGAATTTCAGTTTCCTGATTAAGGCTGAATTATTCTGAAGTAAATAACTCTATTTCTGCCGATTATTTGAATTATCATTTTACTGGCTTCTGATATATTCAGATGTTCAAATGATTTCCAGCAATGCACAGATGTGACTCTGTCAAGAACTTTCAGGAACACTTTTGAAAAGATTTATCCTTAAGCATGAAGCTTCATACTTGGTGCTATGGATTGATGGCTGCTGGATGCCAATTCCTCTCTTTTAACAGCCACACATTTATCTTTACTGCTGAAATCAAACTGCAGGAAGGCAGCCCATGGAGGGGGGGCAAAAGCGGGTCTGCAGTTGTGAGTACCCGGAACACAGTGCTTATTCTTGCCTTACTGCTTATTGGTTATCGTATTATTTATTTGTATTGCAACTGTAAGCCTGCTTTTGTCTACTCCTATATTCTATATCACCCTTGTAGTCTCTCAGACATAAGTTAATGTCAAAGTTTTAATTTCATGAAGACAATGAAATGTTGGCAAATCATCATGGTAACTTTCAACTAGGTTCGCAAACTGTTTCCCTGACTTTAGACAGCCTGCTACTAGGTAGCTATGGAACGAATGTCCAGGCATACTTTTTCTCACAGTGAATAAAACCGAAACTACTACGTTTAAATTTTTGAAAAGTATGAATTCCTCCAGATCCTGATTTTGCCAGCACAGTTTCATCTACTGATCCACGCACATCACCATTTCAAAGCATCCATCCAGAGAGCAGTTTTTAATAAGTCGCTATTAAACAAACAAATGAAAAAGTGGGTAGTGCTGCCTGGGACGTAATGGCGATGATACGGAGCCGGTGGTCTGCTCCTTAGTAAGCGTGCGCCCCCCGAGTCTCCAGATTAACTACGTTCTATTTTGGCATCACACACCTGCCAATGAGAAAAATGCTAAGTTACCCCAAACGGTCTGATGGTAGAATCAGAATGGAAAATGCCAGGTAAACTGAGTGAGTGTGTATGAATGGTTTTATCTTTCTTCGTAAATGGCTTCACCTTAATTGCCTTTGAACTAATCATCCAATATTCATAATATTGAAAACTTTATATCCAAGGTGTGATAAAATCTTATATTCAGAAGCTAAAGATAATATATGCATCAGATTCGTATTAAAAGAGTTTATTTTTGAAGGTGAGAAGGGTTTATTAATTATCTAGACAAACCACCCAGGCCAATTCTTTAAGACTCAGGGAACATCGGCTTGAGCTAGTTTTCATGATTGAGATGAGAGACTTAGGCTGGAATCAAGTAGTTTTGGTCTGTGTAATGAGCCTGGCAATGCAAACAATCTCAATACAGGAATTGTTTTGATGCTAAACACAGACACACACACAAAGGTAATCCTTGCAGAGTCAGGAAATAACTATAACAAACACATACCTGTAACTGCTAATTCCAGGGCTAACAGAATGAAGAAATACAGACTTTTTAAAGTGTAAGTTTCCATGCCAGAGAAAATTTATTTCCACTAGAACCCCCCAAAAGGTATTACCAGAATTAGCACATTACTTAGGTAAAAATAAAAAATGAAGGCCTTGTAAACTGCTCAGTTGACACCCCTGGTTTTACTCGACAAATATTATGAAGCAGTGTGGTACGGGCTGAAATAGAGAACCCGCTACCGACATGGGGGGCTTAGCAGTTCACCGAGGGTCAAGAAACACTATACTTCTCCAAATACCTTCCCTCAACTCTCCTGATGCTTCAGAAAGAAACAAAATAATAATACCTGAACTTTCCCAGGCAGAGCAAGCCACACACACACACACATGCACACATACCCCCTTTACAAAAGCAAAGTTTGCAACACGCTATAATTAAGCTCACATCCTGACAGTAAAAACACGAAGTTTTATGCTAAATATAGAGGAAGACTCTCCACATTGCGCAGCCTCTGATCGTTTTTTAACTTTAGTCATTGATACACCAATGTCGTCTTTGCATAAAAGAACCACTCTTTCTGAAAATAAACACGTGACAGGCATGAAAATTGCCCTGCTTTAACTTTTGCTTTGGAGTGGAGATTTTCCTACCATCTCTGGTAAATCAGGTCCCTGCTTTGCTCTTCCTCTAGGTCTAACCATTTCAGTGGCATTTTCCTCTTGCTCTCGGGTAGGCAAGTAGTGTTTGCCAAGCAGACACAGAGAGCCATCCACAGCGCCATTCCTAGGTCTCAGTGTCGACAAGGGCTGTCTCACATTACCCCCAGAGATGAAATTGGTCCATGGTGGAGAACCTATGCATAGGCTGGCTGTCAGGAACTGGGGAAACTCCTGCTCTGTTTAACACTAACAATACTGGCACAGATATGACAATTTTCTAATGTACCAGACTGGACTCAGTACCGTTGAATAAAAGTACTGTTTAATGTTGACCTGAGAGTAGCTTAACCCACACCTTGCAAAACCGCTCCAAGCACCAGCAGAAGGGAGGGCAGATTGTAATTTGTGGGCCTTAAAGAACATTGGGGAAGAGCGGTAAGGTGTCTGCAGTTCTGTGGACGCGCTACCTGGAATCCAGCTACCTGTCGTGAACCTGGGGCAAGCTGGCCTCTCTGAGCCCCAGTTACTTCACATGGAAAATAGGGATCATCCACTTCGTTGGATGATTCGGAAGACTCCATGTGATCACATGTAAAGCATTTAATATGGTGCTCGACACACAGAAGATCGCAATGAAAAATATCTAGTGTTATTTAATTGTCAGAGTGTTCAGAACAACGGAAGGCACCAGTCTCCGTGAGAAAGTAAGACACGGGGTGTAAAAACTGAAAACCTACATAGAAAACACCAACGACTGACAATGATGAATTAGATGTGTCAGGAGCAAACACGCTCCTAAACGTGCCTTCTACTCTACCCACCCCTACACTTTATTGGGCTGTTAAGGACCACTGATGGGCATTTAGGGAAAATACTTCGGCTTTCAAATAACTGCTTAGAAAAGGACTAAAAACTACATTTAACTGCCTCTCGGGTAATTAGACCAAGGCCATTGCCACATCTGCTATTTGCCCGTCAGGAAACTGCTTCCAAGACATTTAACATTCATAGGTGTATTAGCTCATTAGTAATACCCTGGAAGCTCTCCACGGCCCTGCTAACCACGGTGCAGAAGGCGCTTCATTCGGGGAGCCTCCATCTTGGTTTAAAAGGACCGTGAACAGAATTCCTTAAAGGACAACCCTTTAGAGCCGACTCAAATATGGACTTTTTTAGTGCCAAAGTCCTACGTATAATCTATTTCTAAAAACTCTTCTTCAGCCATCTCAATCCTCTCCTCAACTTGACCTCTTTGTATTGCCAGGAAGCAGTCATTTTAGACCATCGCTTCTATGGTACTAACCACATGCAGACACTTACATACGGTAATACACTTACTCCTCAGAAGAGCCCTAGGAGGTAGAAATGGTTACTATCATTCCCCATGTACAAGTGAGGCACTGGCAGGCACTGGCCTCCCTCCAGGACTATGTCACTGAGGCACTGGCAGGTCACACAGTGTGCCAATTGTGCCAGGGCTGGGGTTCGAGACCCGAAAACTTGGCCAGGCTACAGCGCACGCTGTTTGGTCAAACACCAGTTGCAGATACTGGTGTGAAGACTGTGTTTTTAGATGTGATTACCATCTATGTAGGCAGACTTTGAGTAAAGCAGATTACCCTTCTTAACATGGAGGCCTCATCCAGTCACTGGAAGGCCTCAAGAGCAAAGACGGAGGTTTCCTGAAGAAGCAGTTCTGTCTTAAGACTGCCACGTGGAAAACCTGTCCGAGTTGCTGGCCTGTAGATTTGGGGCTCAAGACTGCAACATCAACTCTCACCTGAAGGTCTGGCTGCTGGCCTGCTCCGCGGAGTTCGGACTGGCCAGCCCCACAATGGTGTGAGCCATCTCCTCAAAATCTCTGTCTCTCTCGCCATACACACACTAACACACACAGATCTATGGGATACACACACACACAAACATACATATATACATATATATACATATATATGGTATATGGGATATATATAACATGTATAGCAATAGGACATATATCTCAGATATATCAAATATATAGTACATACACATGTATATATATATATATGATATATATATATACATACATATATCCTATTGGTATATATTAAACACACTCACACACCCTATTGGGAGATATGTGTGTTTCATATATATATATAAAAAACCCTGTACTAACCCTCTGATGAGCAAACGTTCTGGAAGTGGGGAACACACTCTCCCTGGTTCCATCACGTAGGCTCGAATCCACATGCCCTCTGTGAGTGGCTGTGGTTTGACAGACTACAAAAACATACAGCCTGGCCCGTGCAAGTCCCCAGGCGGGGCCCCAGTGACCTGCTGTTGCCCAGCTCAGGGTCCAGCCAAGCCCTGCCCTGTGGGAGTGGCGCCAGGCACCACCCAGCCTTTCCTCGCCCTGGCCAGCCTGAGAGACGGGAAGGTTTCGATCTGGTTTCCAGGGTGGTGTGCTGGTAACCACTTCCTCCCAAGATCGTGGACAGCTGCCTCAGTGCCATCTGCACATGGGTTGGGTTGTGAGAACCTCATCTCACTCGCTGGCAATCCCCTCCTTCCTGCTGTTGGAATTCCTTTTCTCTTCCAGCTCCCAAAGAAAGGACCTGGTAGGAAACCAGTATTTGTTTCCTTAGAAAAAGCTCTCAACAAGCCAAGCCCCCTTCTTTCTCCCTTCCTTCTTTCTCCCCATTCCACCCAAACCGCAAAGCCCTGTCCCCTGTAAAGAGCCTCTGCCGGGAGCCACGACTATGTCACGTGGAGAAAACCCACCGTGGCCCAAAGCTGTTTTCCCTGTGGCCTTGTCAGTAGCAGGCATGCCGCCTCCACTGTTTACAGTCAGCAATTTTGGATGTGCTGACATGGGGAAGAGTGACCACAGAGTCCACGAAAACCAGCCGGGAAGAGAAAACAGACGCAGAAACGCCAGGGCAACACTAGACTTCTCTCCTCCCTGCTTCCCCGCTGCCCGGGCTCCCCCCAGCCCAGCCCACAGGCCGGATGGCAGAGAGTGGCAGCAGCTCACCTCCTCCCTGCTTCCCTGCCCCCCCAGCCTCCTCGCGGTGTTTCTATTTTGGGGGCTGACGCACGCAGAGCCATGGAGGAGGGAGCCAGTCTCTGCAATGTAGGCCTCCCTCCCTGAGGCGGCTGGGATGCAGAGGGAGGCAGGTCAGGCTGCTGCTACGTTCCGGCTGCTTCACCAGCTTCTCCCTCTCCAACAGCAAACTTATATGTTCTTTATATTGCTGATGGTTTTTGTTCACTTTTTCTCCAGCAGCAAAGGAAAAAGTTTTGCAAGCAAAAAGGGTGCCAGAAAATTGCTAGGTAGCAAGTCTATCAGAGAGAGAGAGAGAGAAAGGGAGGGAGAGAGAAAATAGTCAGTGAGAGACACAGAAGAATTAAAGCTTAGAAGGGACTATTGCAAAATCGCTATCATGTTTTATAGGCAGACTGGGAACTAGGGGTTCTGAAATGCTTCTATTCCTGGCTCTACCTGGGATAGAAAATAGAGAAGCCATTTAGCTGGGGGAGGTCGGATAAACAGTGACCAGGTAGCCGTGGGTCTCCAGGCCCACAGACACCCGTATTTCTGGGACCCGGGCTCAGACACCAGCAGGGGGGAAGAAATCTCTGGCCTCCTGTGTAAAGCAGTGGTTCTCAAGTCCTCAGAGGCTTCCTCTGCAATATAAACTCCCTACCAGATTCCCTCCTGCACTTCCATGTGCCAAGAAGAAAAAAATCCCAGTTACAGTCATGCAAAGAAAGCCAGGTACACTGGGGGCTGAAAACTATGGCATAGTGGCCAGCTACCCACCACAGACGTATGTGCCCCTTGACCTCTGTGGACTGGATGCTGGCAAGTGGCTGTCCGACCGACTCCTCCAACTACGTGACTCCTTGCGTCTACATGGGGATATGAGACTTAGTTCTGGACAAAAGAATGTTGGGAGAAATGATGCCTGCCGTTTTCTAGGGCTGACCCATAAAAACCACCCGCAATATCTCCCATGACCCTTGAGGCTCTCTCTTTTCTCATCCACCCGCTGGTGGTCCCTAAACCCAGGGAGGAACTTCAGGATGGAAGGAGCTGGCTGCTTGTGCAACGAATGCCCAAACTGTAGCATGAGGGAAATACACTTACATGGGTAAGCCACTGGGGATTTCAGAGTTTTGCTGTCACCAAAGTTATTTTAACTGCCCCAAATCAATAGGTGGTATCAGAGGAAAAGCACCAAGTTAATGAGATGCCAGGACCTGCGGTGAACACGGCAGAGATGGTCACCATGGGAGGCACTTGCCCACATACATACGTCTACACCTGGGGTGTCACCGACACATGAGATGGTGACAGTGGTTGTCCCCGGGGCAAGGAAACTGGGAGCCAGGGAGAAAGGGCTGGAAAAGAGGTTTATCTTCCAGCATACACTGTGTTTAACCATTTAAATTTTGTACTTGTGCATTTATTACTCAGTTAAATGTTACATTTAAAAAACACAAATTCTGAAAGATTCCAGTTCTTGGACCACCTGGAGAACGTTTACACTCTATCAGTCCCTCCCTAACACCTTTTTTGAAAGCTGATGACACAAGACGTTGACATTTAAAAATACGTACCACTGTACTTTTCTTGAAAACTCCAGGGATGGGGAGAAGTAACTGCTATTCCCAAGGTACATCCGAATTCTTGGGCTAATGTTCTCATTGCCTTAGGGACCTTCCTTCCAGTGGTGACAGCGGGCTGAACTTCAAGAGGCGTTGTCCCTTCCGCTGCATGAGGTTATTCCCAACTGTGCACATCTCAACTCCCACACAGTGTTCAGTAAAAAGGCTTCCTGGACCTCCTTCCTGCGAATGCCGATTCAGTAACCCTGAGGGGAAGCCTGGGAACCCATCTCACTAACAAGCCTCAGCTGACTGAGGCTCACCCAGGCTCACCTGGGAAACCCTGTTCTCACCTGCCCATGGGTCCTCCCTGTCACCTTGGATACCTCGTTTCGAGTTCACAGTCCGTATCCTTGGAATACAGGGAGCGAAACGTCTCACCTCTGAAGCTCCAAAGTGTCTGCCAAGACCAAGATGAAAACGGCTGAACTCCCTACAAAATGACAGTATGGTATACGAGTGCCACATACAACTCCACCTACTGTTAGCATGTGCATTTAGGGTCGCTATTTTTATTTTAAAATTCACTTAATAAAAAATACTTGATTTTAAAAGAGAAGGGGGCCAGAAAACAGGCCTGCGTTTCCGTGGAAAGCCCATGTGAGAATGTCCGTGGTGCTGCCTGGTTTTCAGCAGGGAGCTTGCATCGGGTGGGTTCTCCACCCTGAATACTGCGGCTGCTTCCAGAATGCAGGGAGCCAGGCCAGGGGGCACAGGGTGGCTCCTCGGTGAGTCCAGTGGCTGGAGTGGGGCACAGCTGAAACGCAAGGATGTCCGGGCCACAGTTGGTTCTGCGGCGAGTTATGGATGTGAGAGATTCACTTCGCGAGAGAAATGTCTTAAGCAGTGGAGCTGGGCCCGGACCAGCTGCTCTATGTGCAGCTCACAGGTCCCATCCTTGTCGCTGGGTGCTCTCAGATCTTTGGCAAGGAAGGCCATCTGCACCCATGCAGTTTGACTCCTGCATCAAACCAGCTCATAACCCCGCCCACAATTTTTCTCCATGTCGGTTATCTGAACACAAAGGGTGAACTACATAGACGCTTATTTCCAGGGAAATACCCTGAGTGGGTAATAAAACTTGTTTGGAGTGACTCGAGAAGTTTTCTAAAATATTTTATGAGTTAATACTTTTCTAGGGAATAATTTGAAGATTTTCTTTATTAATCTAAAAGTGTCTTTGTAAAACAGACTGGGGAGAGGAGGAAGAGGACCAGTAAATTTAAATCATATGTTTTCTGTGTACTTTTCAGAGAAAATTCTACTTTTTAAGAGATGAGGCATAATAAAAACATTAAATATATGAACTGATGGATGTGTTAATCAACTACTTGGGAGCGATCCTTTTACAATGTGTTTGCATATAAAATCATCATGGTGTACACTTTAAATATCTTATAATTTTATTGGTTAATTGTACCTCAGTCAAGCAGAAATGAAACAAAAAAGAAAAGATTAACGTGACCGATTGCGATCACAAGTTGTTTCTTTCTTCTTTTTGGAAACTACTTCACACGTTGGGTGCTCTCTTTTCGTTCTTCTCAAACAAGTGAAGCGTGCGGGATTTCAAATGGGCCCCGGGTAGGGAACAGTGTCTTTAAGTTCGCCACCTAAAGCCTGCGCGAGAGATTTTGGAGTCTCATCAGAGCCGGTTCTCGGTTCTCCTTCTCTCTGAGCGGATAGGAAGACCTCACCTGGAAGACAGGTGAGCCTGCGTCCATGCAACTTGTCTGGTCAATGGGCTTCAGACAGAGAACGAGCAGGTGTGCATTCTCCACTTTCTCTGCTGCCGCTGCTGCAACCAACATTGAGGTCCCATGCTGTGGTGGCCGTGTCACTAGATGGGGAAGCCTCTGTCAGCCTGGGTCCCTTCGTGACTAGGTGGAGCAGAACCTCCTGACCTTCTTCCCACCGACCCGAAATGGAAATGTAGCAGGAACAATGTCGCTCAGGTTCAGCCATGGAAACCGAGGGGAGGGGTTGGTGTGCAATTTGTTACTACAGCGTAATTTTGCCTTTTTTGATCAATCAAAGCTAATGGTTTGAAACCTCTGAGTTCTGATTAGGACAGTGGATTTCAGATCTGAATGACTGAGAGACAAGTTGCCTAATCTTTCTGGGCTTCCATCTGCTTGGTTTTTTAACTAAAATGGGAACACTAAGTTCTAACACATCTATCACTCGGGGACATGTAAGGATCCAGTGAGCTCTCCTGAGAGTATTTTGAAATCTGTAAATCACAACCTAGAAGTAAAGTTTTTGCACCATTGCTGTCGATACGTCAGGGAACCAAAGGGGCTCGATTTGACGGCCAACTTGGGGTCACTTGTTAGAATCCATTGTTTCATCATTGTTAAAAAAGCCAAGCACTGCATCCCAGCGATCGATCAGGATCACAAGAAGTCAAATTCTGACTCCACTTGCAGAATGATTTGTTATCTTAAAAATGTCAGGGCGAGGTGAATGGTTTCAGACGCCTCACTTCCAGCCAGCAGACTCAACTATCTGCCTCTGGCATGAAAAGAAAGAAAAAACAGAGCACCCCTCCCCGAAGAAAGGCTTGGCCCAAAGCCCTTTATTCCTCCCGCAGCCTGTCCGAGGGGGAGTGGGAGGGAGAGCGCAGAGAGGGACAGAGGGGTTGCACATTCCAGACTCCACCCTGCACAGAAGCTTGGATCGAGCAAGTTGCATTCAGGAGGGATAGCACAAATCTGTTCTTGGCTTCCTCTTGCAGAGAAGACGGATTTCTCCACAAAGGAGAGAAACGGAAGAGATGGCTTCCACACGGAGAAGATCTCGCAGCAGAACCAGAATCTGTGTCCCCTGCTGTCCCTGACAAAGGGCCGAGGCGCCCTGCTTCAGACCCAGGAGAAGGGCTCCCTGACCCTTCGAGCAGATGACCCTGACCCACAGACTGGTGTGCGGAGGGCTGTGTGCACCCAGCTGCTGGGGCTGTCAGATAATACCGCCTGAATTTTTTTGAGCACTTGCTAAATGCCAAGTGCTGACATTTTAGCTGTCCAGGGCTGAGGACCTGGCCTGAGGTCGTGCAATGGGAATATGGCAGAACCAGGAGTTACACCCAGACAGTCCAGAGCTAGATACTGTGGTCTTAACCATTTATGAGGCAGGAAGAAAAAAGAGAAGAGACATGGGGGGGGGGGCAATCCTATTGCCTTGCCCAGGCCTTGCAGTAGGCATCAGACACATTAATCACGTATTCCTCTCGTCTGTTCTAACATGACTGGTATTCTTAGCACATTACAGGTGAAGAAACAGAGCCTCCGAGAAGTCCATGAAGTTGCCCAAAGTCCCACAGCTACAGAGTGGCAAGTTAGGGATAAAATCCAACCTGACTCTGCCAGATTATAGTGAAAAAGTTTATGGCTGAAAAAATACGCAAGACTTTGGGGAAGAAACCAAAATACATGAAAAAGAGAGCAGAAAGACAGACTATAGAAGGTCGAAGGGGACACTCCTGGGTTCCGAGAGATAACATGGATGTAAATACAGACTAATGCCTATCGCTGGCGTTCCCTTTACCACAGGGCCTTTTCTTTTCCAGGAAAGATGGCGAATCCAGTGTTTGGACCAAAGAAAGATAGTCCTGCACATCACACAAACCCATAAAATTTTTTTTAAACTCAGCAAATGAAGAGTTACTATGAAGTAGTCAACAGCCTTTTTTTGGGTGGGGGGCTATCTTTACATCTAAATTGTTATGATCATACACGTTCACATTTCCAAAACTTATGAATCACTGAATAATTGTTAGTTGTTGTGTTGTTGCTATTTTGCATCATTTTCTAATCCACAGCGAAAATGTTCCCCCCCAGCTTAAGCGAGAAAGGAGCAATGCAATTATGACCCAGGAGCAATGAGGCTCATTAACATACCTGTGACTGACACGGAAGATCATTAATTAGGCATTCTGAGCATAAGTATATATGTATAAATTAGCATCTATTCACCATTTAAACTGTAAGAGATTTTTCATATCTGAATATTAACTATGTTGGAAAATTAACTAAGTTTTCCTGAGTGACTGCCACAAACAATACCCAAACCCTAATTTAAAAAAAAAAAGAAAAATGCTATGAGTGCACCCCGACTCAGTGGGAGGAGTGAAATGATAGTCCCTCCATCGGTCAGTGTCCTCATTTGTTTCCTGGCTTTGTGTTTCTGAGCACTCCCGCCGTGGGGAGCCCTGTACGTGGAGCCTTTTCTGGTGAGGAAGCCCGGCCACGGCCCTCCCACTGGCACCCCAGAGTGGCCAGGCCGTGTCTGTGTTCCGTCTCTCTACATTCGTTTATTCTTTCAGTGCCTGTGGCCTGGGCGTGATCTACGCATCCAAGACCACCCAGTGAGTCCATCTACGAATACGGCCAAGTTTCTGTTCTGGAGGGCTCCCTAGTCTAGCAGGAAAGAGGAGACATGAAGTGTCCACCCGTAGCCATAACGTAAGGTAGAGAATTACACTGCCAAAGAGTGCTGACCCTACTCAGAGGAAGAAAAGACTTCATCTGTGTGTGTGTGGGCGGGGAGGAGACTGGGAGTGCTTCATGGAAGAGGTGGCATTTAAGCACAACATAAAGGAGGAGCAGGAGAAGTCAGATGTGACAACGTTTGAAGCACATCAAGAGAGTCGCCTCATGGAAAACCCAGAGCCGAGTCAACCTCCCTCTTCTCACCCAAGCCTGGAACGGCGCTCCTCTGCAGCTAGCAGATCCCCTGCTCCACGCCCCCAACGTGTCTGAGGTCCCTCTCCCTCCAGGGGTCTGGAAAACTACTAGTCTCGGGACTGAAAGGGATAATAATACTCTATTGTCCTGCACATAGATGACAATGATAGCAATTACTCCCCAGAGCGGTGCTCGCATTGTTTCCCTCTCGGTGGTGTTGGATCCGCGCCAGCACACCCATGGCTCTCTGCTGAACTCTCCTGGGGCCGGCGGCTCCCGTTTGCAAGATGGCTGTCCTGGACAAGAGCTGGGATCTTTAGTTTCTAGCCCATTTTCTTTTTCCTGGGGGAAGCTAACAAGTCTATGTGGGGACTAACAAAGGAGCTTGGTCTTTGGGGCCCAGGCATCAACCAGCTCACCCTCAGCTCACCAACCGCACGCATTTCACTGGTCTGTGCTTCCAGCAGGAGGAGTAGAGCATTGTTAAAAAATCTCCTATATGGAGAAGGACAGCCACGTACAGCTGGATAGCTTGTTAAGTGGGATAGAATCTCAGCTCCCGCCATTTCTGACGTCTGCCTGGACAAACCGGGGGGCCCACACACCGATGCGTTCAGCAAGAGGCCCAGAATAGGCGCTTTTCCCTGCTGTTTTGAGACTACATCCACAGGGCCCAGGCTGGGGGCTGGTTTTCAGGCTGAAATCCTTATCTGAGGGCCTGCACAGCACATCAGTCCCTGAAACGCCTTGGACGGGATTTAAGACCTATCTCATACTGGGTACTGCTCTGTGGCAGAACAGCAGGCTGCCGGGGCGGTGGCAGTCCCGGTGTGCTCGTGGAATTAAAACACGAAGTGGCCAGCAGTGGTTATCACGGGCACGTGAGCCTTTCTGGTCTTAGGTATTGGCAGGTTTTAAAGTTTCTTGGGCCATCTAGGCTATTTACTGTAAACAGTCACCTACAGTGGACTAATCTGGAAAAAAGATCGATTGTTGTCGAAGAAAGAACTACCTAGGATTATGATTGCTGATTTCTTCCATGCTCCTAGCTAAATATAAATCTCTTTTATTTGTGGAACAGACTTACACAGAGCAAGTATAAATATTCCATCTTTCTAATGGAAGTAGAACTTTTTGAGGCTGTTAGTAGCTGTGATTAGAATGGTATGAAAACTCTTGAGTCACAGGTCATTATAGTGGATACTAATTTTTATAACTAATTGAAAAGCCATTTACTAAGACCATCTTATATACCCTACCCCCATGCCTGGCACGTAGGGGGCACAGCCAAAATGGAAAGCAGAGAGCATCATTCAGGTGGAGAGAACCACAGGGTCAGAGGACATGCCGGTGCTGGAAACTCAGAGGAAAAGAAAGCTCACGGTGACCTGAGGCCATTTCAAGAGGCCCGCATGGGGAAGGGAGATGACCGGAGGCCTCCAGAAAATGAGGGAGCTCCATGGTCTTCATGGAAGTACACACCCAGAGAAGAAGAATCTGGGGTAGATAATCTCAGGAAAAATGGTTCAAATTATATCGTGTCAAAGAAGGAATGTAAGTATGTTTTCCTGTGTGCATCTACTAAAATGCATCTGTTTTAAGGGATGGTTGGCTGTGTCTGCCCCTCCTCCCTCACTATCTGCTAAACCTGGATGAAGCTCTCCCCACGGCGGTCTTCTGACAAAGGCAGAATCCGGATTTTGATGCCGAAGCGCCTCTGCTGTACCAAGCGCAGTTTGGTAAAGCTTCACAGAAAGACCTTCTGAGCCCAACCTACGGAGACACGTCCCAATTTAAGCTGCGGAAAGAAAATTACAGGGCAGCCACAGAGGCAAGTTTAAAATTAGGACGAACTTGACTTTGGGCCTCTGAAGCCTCAAAGAGTTAGTAGATGAGGCAAAGAAAATGAAAAAAAAATTAACAGGAGGAACTTGAAAAGCAAAATCCCCAGACTTCTGCTCCTTCCTATGGCCCTTCCGACAGGCTAAGCTTTTTGCACGTCTGCCAATCAGCAGCAGAGCGCACGCTTAGTCCCTCAACAGCTTCATAGGAACCGCAGCCTGTCAGGACCTAGGAGGACCTTCTGGAGGCCAGTATTTGGAACAACCCTGCTTGGGGATAAAGACAAAGAAAAGAAATGGGGGACAACCCTCCACAGCCCCATTCCTTTTACTCGGGTCCCTGTTGCTCAGTCCGCAGGTTCCCCAGGAGGAACCCAGAATCTAGTTCTGTTGGGCGCACGGCGCCTTCTCAGCACGCCTGTGTCATTAAGCCCAGTCCGGCACCAGACAGGGGTACAGGTAACAGTCAAACTACTGGTGGTCTCCCCACTACCCTGCCAGCCCTCCCCGAAGAGGTGATCTCTGGGGGAGTGACTGGAGGCCAGTAAGCTCTGGGTACTTCTTGCCTCTGAAATTTCAGCTTCTTCCTTCTGAGAGCTGAGAACATGCCGTCTGCATTTACCTTCTTTTGAGACTATTTTGATGCGGTGCTATGTTTGTAAAGAGTCTGAATTCCTCTGAGGAATTCAGTGATTCTAAATTGGGAAGGCATTATCCTTTCAATGGCACAAAAAGGGTGATTTTCACTTTTTGGAAAGCTCGAGGGAAGCATCGCCAACAACCCACAGACAACCCGCATGAGATTATCCTGTAGCAGGAATTGGGCATCTGACCCTGGGGAGGCGCCAGGCAGATGCCCCTGTCCTCGCAAGGCCTCACCCTTGGGCCCCCTTTTCAAAGAATCGTCTGTTAGATTCACTGTCTGCTCTGGCTTCCTGCAGGGAGATCGTCTTACATGTCTAATTTCTGGTTCTACATCCCTAAACGTCAGAAGACAATAAAATATGGAAGAATAGGGTTGGGTTCATGTGTGACTCTTACCTACAGTTTGAAATGTATGAAGTCTGTTCAAGGAAAAGCCCACTTCATTGTGTGATGTCACGGTTCGGAAAAAAGTTCCCAGTAAATAAGAAGTGCAGCAAGTCTCCAAGTAAAGTGTAAATTCGCTTGTGGCCTGATTCATTATGCGAATGAAGAATCAGACTCGGAGTCAGAGCGCTCACCTAGAGTGGCCACGCTGAACCGTCTGAATCAACAACGGCTGTTTGTAAATCAGACCATCGTATCTGGGGGGGCCTCTCCCACCAGGTGTTGCCTTTTAGGCTACCAAACTCATTTTGTCAGAGCGATTTCAGCGCAAGTTAGGGAGTAACTATTTCTACAAGTTGATCTCATTGAAATATTTGGTGCCTGCTGATATGTTCAAACAAATTCACGAGATCTTGATTATGTTCTGGCAATTAAAGCTATTAAGTCAGTAGATAGACAGCAGGTTATTTCACTGCTGGTTGGAAAAGCCAGCTTTCTTTTCTCCCCCTTTTATGTGACAGCACTCTAATTAGCCTTAATCAAATACTATTTGTGTGAGGTGCTGTAACTCTGCCGCCTCAGCCAGGAAACTCTGCCAGTCGAGTAAGAGGAGAAACACAACTCTGGTCGAAAACCAAGAAAGATGGGCGTGAGGTCTATGGAAACTCTCTGGACTATCCTTGTCGCTTTTCAGTAAATCGTAGACTGTTGTAACATGAAAAAGGTTTATTTTTTTTAAAAGCAAGAAAGAGGGAAAAAGAGGAATGTGAGAGAGACAGGCTATTTAATGTGAGACATCCATCTGAGCAGCTTACTATGTAAAAACAAGCTTTAGAAATAGTCAAACATAGTTGACCCTTGGTCAACTCACATGTGGATTTTTCTCAATAAGTACCGTAAATGTATTTTCTCTACCTTGTGATTTTCTTTTCTTCAGCTTATTTTATTGTAAGCATGGAGTATGGAAGACACATAATATATAAAATGTGGATTAATGGACTGTTGACGTCATTGGCAAGGCTACTGGTCAACAGTAAACTATTAGTAGTTAGGTTTTGGGGGAGTCAAAAGTTATACATGGGTTTCAACCACACAGGGCCGGGGGTCAAAACCTAACCCCCACACTTTTCAAGAGTCAACTGTAGTTCAGAACACATCATTCCCATTAGAAATCCCAGGTTAGCACTCTCATGACCTTGGGGACACCACAGCACTGTGTTTTTCCTTCTACAGAAAAGTTTGTCCTGGAGACTAGAGCTGGGTGAAGTGAAAGACAATAACCAAAAATAAAACAGATTCTTCCACCATCTAGTTTGTTTCTCTGTATGTCTTAAACCCGCTATTTCTTTCAATAACCCTAGAGAGGAGAGCGCTTCAGACAGTGTGGAAATGAAGTTAGTCAACAGGTAAGGCAGCAAATCTCAAAATTTAATGTTCATACAAATCACCCAGGGATCTTGTGAGACTACAGAGTCTGATTGGGTAGGCCTGGAAGGGCCCCCACGATTCTGTTTGTAGCAAGCTCCTAGCTGATGCCACAGCTGATGGTCCACGGCCCATACTTTAAAATAGCGAGGGTGTAAGGAATATTAATGGGGTGAATAATCACAGCCAGCTAGCAGCAGAACCATGATATCTTGTCTACCTGGCTGACAATACGTCTGGAAGAACATGTATCAATAAAACTGATATACATTTTCTATTTTTCTTGGCCAATAATGCCTTGTGTCAAAATTTTAAAATATTTTGCTGTTTTACGTGGTGTTATGCTGTGGGTCAGACTGCCCATTAGCTCAGAGAATCCAACAATAGAAGCAACTGTCTACTCCTGTTCAAAGTGCCCCAGACATGACGGTGAGGCATCGAGGACAGCAGGGAAGGGGGCTATCAGCAGCGACCTGACATTTATTTATTTGACGGTATGTCTGCTCATACCTCAAATTTTGTATCTATAAAATATTAGCTATTAGAACTAGAATAAGGTTGTGGTTAGGGAGAAAATCGTCAAGCCATGGTCAAACCACCCCTTTTCAGAGATGGATCTTGGCTGCATCCCACTGGGGTACTTGACCTTGTCCCACTGGGGCACTGCGGCAAGAAGGAGGGTCCCCCTGCCATGAGGCAGATGTCCACTTAACAATGATATGTTCCATTTCATTGCACCCAAAGTGGGGGGACCAGGCCATAAGTCACTTTGGACAACCGCAAAACATAGTTTGTATACCTTAAGGAAAATATTGTGATAACTGTCACAAACACCACATTTCCAATACTTCCACTAGTTTTTTGGTTTTTACTCCTTTAATAAACATTCTTCCATCTACTTGAGATTTCTCCCGTATCTTGATTAATGCAACTCAGGCTTTATATAGAGTGGTGTGCTGGTAAATATTTAATAACCAGCTCTCCACGACAAAAATAGCCTTGGTATGTAGCTTCTGCCAATTTTCATGGTGTAAATATTCCCACTAAGGCCAACTTCAAGTATGAACCTGATTTTACTGAACGAAGAATCAGGGAGAAATGTGCATGATCACAAAGCTGTACAAGTTGCCCTGGTGCAAAGTAACAAGTGACCCTGCAGATGTAAAACAAAACACTCTTGTCTTCACAATGAAATTGTAGTAACCCACAGGTGGTACTGTATAATTCCAAGGTAGCTTATTTCTTACAGTGTTTTTACTTTGTTACTGAAGAGATTAAATCCATAAGCACATGTGTCTTTATACACCAAAAATAACCCCCTGGCAGTTTTTTTTTTTAATGACAATCTCATAACCTTTATAATTACCACTAAGTCTTGTAAAGTAAGCCATTTGGATTTTAATGACACAAACACGCTGAAAGTTCAGAATTCTTCTATAGGACCTCAAAAGTTGAACTCCTCCGTTTTGGCTTTTGGCTCCTTCCAATCTCTCCCTTCCATAAACTATAGAGCACGGCTCAGCGCGGCCGGCCTCTGGGCCCGACGTGTCTGCAGGAAAGGCCGACCACCCTGTCGTTCCCTACAAGTGCCTCCGAGAGTGAGAGCGACTTAGTGCCTTTACTTCCGCTCCCATGACTGAAACGATTTGCTTCAAATTTAAACAAGAACTATTTTATATTAAAAAAGACATTAAGATGAGAACATTGCATTTTTAGCAAAAAACTCTAACATAGGTGCGTGTTTCGCATGTGTAACAAACAGAGCTCTTTCTAACATCATCGCATGCCTTCATTCTGCCCTCCATCTTGCTTTCTCCAAGTGCACTCTTCATCCTTTCACCCACCTGCTTAGTGCCAGTGAGGTTCTCAGGAGAACGCAAAGGCCCATGGGATGGGGGCAGGAAGGGAACTGGTGAAAAAAAATGCCTGGCGGAGTCATGTAATTAACTCAAAGAAAAATATTTGCATAGTGACTCTACTCATGTCTTTTTCCGCCAGCGAAAGCCCAAACCAAGCAAACAAAAAGCTACCACCGTCCTGCCCACCGCTCAAACACAAACAGTTTGGGCTGAGTAGTGGCCATGAAAAAATACAGCTTGAAACAAAACCAGGCGAAAAGACTGCCTCAAATCCTGTCCCTGCCTTTTCCCAGGGTGCTGACCTTCGGATCTTTTGAATTCGGTACCATGCGCTCCTATTAATGCTTCAAAAATACGTTTTAAAGTCTTTCTGTTTTCTGAACTCTTAAAATGCTTTTTTTTTTAACTGAGCATCCCATTTATGATGAACACATTAGGTTATAACACATGCAGAACACGGCCCAACGTATACCTCCCACCATTCACCAGATGTCAGGAACCAGAAACAAGAACCAAGCAAGGATTTTTCATGTTAGGAAAGCGGTGGAAGTCAGCTCATCAAAGGTAAAACAGGCAGAGTACGTCCCTGCCTCTGCCTTGCCTCGGATGCATTGAAATTCACCAGGTTCATCTCCAGGTTGACAGGATTATTAATGGGGTGGGCTCCCCACTCCTGTGGATGAATGTGTTAGCCACAGGAGAGCCTTTTACTGTCCTGGTTTCTTCCTGCTGGTGCCTGCTGACTGCCAGCTCGTCTTCGCATTAACCGGCGATTCTGGCTGCTGATCAGTTTCTAGCAAAGTCAGACTGGGAGGTAACATCAGTGACCTGAAATTAGAGTCTGGCCTTTAAAAAAAAAACCAAACAGAAGGTTTTTACATTAACCAGAATGCTAGCTAATAGGCTTTCATGGGGACAAAAATACTCATCGTGAAAAGAAAGTAATCACAACACCCGACTTCTTGAATGACTGTGACAGAGAATCTCGACTCTCTACTCCTCAAGAGCACCAGCCTGGATACATGAAGACATTTAAAGAGAACCAGGTAGAGTCAAGTTCTATTTGAGGGACAGAGAGCTATAAATACAGCCATGAACATGGAAGTGGATGATGTAGACACACATATCCTGGTCGACAAACAAATGTTCGTGCCACTTTAAATACTAGGAATACATTGAAGTGTACTTAAATGAAGAGCAAAACAAAACACCCTATATTCTCTATAAAACAAACAAACAAACATATAAGGCAGTGATGGAGGAGAAACTTGGAATCCTCACGATTATTTGGGAATTCCTCACAGCTGAGTTAAGAGGCAAAGGAGGTTTTTGCCCTTCCTGTTGGCAGCATTTGGGAAAGACAAAAAGGAAAAGGAGTCAAGAAGCAAGCTGGCATTAAAATACAGTCTAACTGTAGACCCTGCTAAGTAGCTCAGCTGGTCAGCGTGTTGTCCCGACACACCAAGAAGCATATATAAGAAGCGACCAATGAATGCATCAGTAAGTGGGATGACAAATTAATGTCTCTCTCTCAAATCAATCAATTATACACACACACACACACACACACACACACACATATATATATATATATATATATATATATACACACATACATACATACACACATATCTATGTAATCTTACTCTATTGCCCTGCCCCCTAATGTAGATCTCTCTTTAAAAATAATGTGAAAAACTATCAAGATGGTTTTCTTTTTTCTTTGTAAGGGACACACACCCACACCGCACGGTCTACTCTTTTTCTAGGCAATTTCCCAAATGAAATCTGCTGTCCTGGGGCTGCTTGCAGAAGCCAATGGGAGACAGGCTCTCCCTGCCAGGTCTGAGGAGTTCTCGAGGGCACCCAACACTGAAAGCCTTCAGCAAAACACAGAGGCAAGCAAACTGCAAAATCACAGTGTCTGCAGGACCGGCTTCTGGTTGGCACAGGCTCGGACATGGGGTTTTTGAAACACCTGGGCAAAGGGGAAAGGCGCCTCCCTGCCTCTTGGCTGGCCCTGCACTGCATTCGGATCTCACTTCTTACCATTTTCCTGATGTACGGTCTTCTACCTGAGCCTCTCTCTCCCAACACAGTCCGACAGACACCCAAGGCAGGAGGCTCCATCTGATTTTAGAGTCACATTTGGGCACCTGGGCTTCCTCAAGGTCAGGTAGAAAACAGAGGCCCTTATGGCTTATAAGCATTTTAAAGTCAAGCAACTCCATGGGCTCCATCTGACCTCCATTAACTGGCTGATTTAACTCAGTGCCTCAGTTTCTCCTCTGGTCAGAGGCTACCAATCCCTCTTGACAAGTCCATTTCAAGTGCCATAAATGGAATTTCTGGGCAGCAGACAAAAATGAGAATGTAAGAATACAGTAATGCTAGCTTCAGTATTTATGTCATGCTTATTACGGGTCAGAGAACTCTCCTAAGTGCTCTATGTTGACTTACTTCAGCCTCACACCCGCCCCCCCCAGATAAAGGGGTTTGTCACCCCTTCGTACAGACAAGGACACCAAGGCACAGGGAGGTCAACTATCTGCCACCTGGAGAGGTGGAGGGCTTGGAACCCTGCACCGCACGGCAGAGGCAGGCTCCCCCCGCACCTCTCTGAAGGAACTCTTTCAAGCCCATATGACTGTTTAAACACCTTCCTGTGCAAGCACTTCAGTGGTTGTGGGGATCCCAGGAAGCAAATTCCCCCTGTTGCAGAGCAGAGAACAGGAGAAGCTGTTCTTTCCTCCCACCGGCATTATCCTGTTCCAGGGAAGCAAGCCAGCCAGCCAGCACACAGCCCAGGCCTGCCTGGAGGCGTTCAGACAAGTGACGATAAATCGGACCAGACAGCAAGCAAATCAAAAGAACAGGTGAGGGGTGCTAGGTGGCCCAGGCTGGGTGAGGAGGGAGGTGAAGGGAGCAGGGCCAGCCCACCAGTAAAGAGGGGACCATGGGTGATTGCGCCAACCGGAGCCTGCAGCAGAGTGAAAGCAATGGGTGAAAGCAATGGGCCCTGACACTCGAGCAAGGGGCTTGTAGAGTCTAAGGGAGGGTTAGGGTGAGCCGCCCTGCTTTTCCTCCAGACCCCATCCTGAGTACCAGAGAACACGGGGTTGACCAGAGACAGCATCACCCCCCTCCCCCATGCTGTGCAGACAGACAAATAGGGGAGAAAGCGAGGTTTAAAATACTAAGGACTGAGCCAGTCACTCCTCACTCCACCCCCACCTGCTTCTGCATCAGAAAATCACACTTGGAAAAATGAACACACACACAGTCTTTTGTCAAGGACCTCTACAGGCATGAAGAATTGCTACATCCCATAATTTACAACAAACTTTTCATTTGGGTATTAACATGAAGACATTTGAAAGGCTCCCTGACACCAAATTCTCCCTCCAATGGTAAGATATTTATGTGGAAGAATTCGCGATAGAAATTTTATGTTAATATTCCCTAATCTTTACTTCTTGCATTTCAACTTAACTTCCCTCCTAGGAAAACGCTGCCAGGCTCCCCTTCAAATATTCATAGGGCCTACTTCAGGTCGGGAAACCATGCCTGACATACACACATCCGTCCTGACCACCTCCTCCCCGTGCTGCCGGGTGAATGTGGGAGCTGGGACGACGCTGGCAATTTCGCACCACAGACTCACAAAGAAGTCTTTGCAAGACGAAGCAACTGATGGAGGGGCTACCCAGGGAATGCCTTGAAGTTCCTAACATCTTGACATAGGTAAGAAGAACCCGGTTTTTAGACTTGGATCGGCCACTAACATCTGATGCTGGGCAATGTTTAGCAGCATTTGATGGGGGGTTGGTTAAGAACTATCCGCTATGAGGTCTATGCATGACGGGGGACATAGCCCCTGATTTCCAGGGATTTAGGGTACAGTGGAAGAGCCAGACTGTAAGCACTAAAGATAATCAAAGTCCAATGTGACTGCCTGCGAAGGGGCGTCGAGGAAATGTGAGAATCAATCATTAAATCACACTGGGAGCAACAGGGCAGGCTTCATGGACAAGGTAGCAGTGGAACTGGGTTTTGTATGAATTAGTTGGGTTTTAATAGATGGAGAAGAAGTTGCTCAACAAAGATCATGAGCCAAAGCTGGAAGCCGGAAATGTGGGCAGCCTGCAAAGGCAGAGAGGAGGTGGGCCCCAAGGCACCGCTAGTGGGGAAGGTGGTGGAAGGAGAACCATGGTAGGGACTCTGGACTTCCAGGGCAGGTGGGAGAGGTCCCGGCAGGGTTTTAAGAGGAAAACAGAACACCGGTTTTGAGAATGGACCAGAGGATCAAGAGATCAGCAAGCGGAGGGAGGTTGGGAGGGTGCCTGAGTAGTTTCGATGACAGGTGAAGAAAGAAGTGATTTAATTTCTCAGGGCCTTAGCATCATTTTCTTTGCTCCAAATGAGGAGACAAGGTTGATCACAGAGCAGGTGAGCCCAAGGATCCTGAGGCAGATGCAGGGGCTTGTTCCCCCAGCTTCTAACTGTGCCTGATACGACTCTTCATCACAGCAACTCCCATGGAAGACTCGTAACTCATGTTCACGTCTGTCCTTTCTGTATTAGAAGTGTCTTATGATCAGGGTCTACATCTTTTCATTGTATTTCCAGAGACCTAGAAGGGTACCTACACACAGCAGCCTATCAGATACCTGAATTATTCCACTCTATTATTTTCAGATAAGGACGTCATGCATGTTCCATGATCACAAATGAGAAAGCAAGGCTTTAAATTTCAAATTGTACTCTTAATTAGAAACAGTCATACTATTGCTAAGAAAGGCTTGGAATATATATATATATATATATATATATATATATATATATATGTATATGTATATATACGGTTAGATGGCCAAGCTAACCGTAAGGTGCTTCAGACATTATATATGTGTATGTATATACACATATACTATGTGTGTATATGTATATATACATATACACACATAGGTGCTTCAGACATTATATATGTGTATGTATATACACATATATAATGTCTGAAGCACCTATGTATATATATATATACATACACATATATAATGTCTGAAGCACCTTACGGTTAGCTTGGCCATCTCTTCACACGTCCGTTTTTGTTTCTCAGAAAGTACAGCCACTAGCCCCAACCTGCTCTGAAGGGTCTGCCCACTGAATGCTCTGAGCCATCTAAACGGTACTGACGCGCCAGCAGCCTCTCAGCCAACTCCCACTCCGGCAACTGGGACCTAAAGTACTGCAAGTGTCAAAAGGCCTCTCTCCATCTCTAGGTCAACAGA
The DNA here is from genome assembly GCF_014824575.4 of Sturnira hondurensis. Taxonomy (NCBI): domain Eukaryota; kingdom Metazoa; phylum Chordata; class Mammalia; order Chiroptera; family Phyllostomidae; genus Sturnira; species Sturnira hondurensis. The sequence continues at coordinate 17,646,029 of NW_028082759.1, read as the reverse complement.
TTCCACTGCAAACATTAACTTCCCCCAAAGTCTTGGACGCACACCAGGTACAACTATATTTAATTATGTGGGTATCAGAACTAACACAAACAGAACTTACAGAATAAACCCTCAATATTCATGAATTCCCCAATCCAGAAATACAATAGCATGTAATCTGTCTTGTGCTTTATAGTAATATAAACTATGACTGAAATGTAAGGGGTCTTTTCAACCTCTAGTGACTTATTTCCCTCTTAAGGAGTTATTTTTGCATTAGCTGGATTATTCCCTGAAACGACCTTAAAAGTTTTTATTTCTATATGGTAAACTCATTCATGGCATGACCTAACCTCCCTTTAATCTACTCAATATTTCTGTTTTCCTGGTTAAGAAAACTACTTTCCTAGCCTTCATTACTTCCTTCTCCAATAACCTCACTTAACTTTCTATGGGGATGGTTTTCTCAGGAAGACACCAGGCTTCTATCACTCCATGAAAATTGCCTCATTCGGACTTGGAAGAGACCTTTCTAACAGTCCTTTGGGACTGTAATGACTTGCAAGGGGCTCAGCTCACTCACCAGTGAACCCACTTCGTCTTGTTGCAGCCCATTCAGCGCATCCAGTCATTCGCACTTACACCTTGGCAGAACTCCACATTTCTTCCTATCTTGGATCTTTCCGGTTCTTTTAAATACACAAAATGTTAAACCTGCAAATGCCTGGGGTTTATTAAAACACAGAGAAACAAACGCTGTCCTTCATAGGAGTAGCCACACTGGGAGACAGGATGAGAGATTTATTACAAAACTCCATCCAATCCATTGCTCAAAGTATTTTGGGAACTCCACTTTGAAAAGGCTGTCAATACTAGTTTATAAGCCTCATCAGAAAACAGCTGCCATGATTATACGAGTATAGTAGCATCTTCTTTTTTGACCCAAGATCCTGTCACTGCCTGGGATCACCAACCACCTCAGCCAGCTGCACTTAGCTCTTAATGTTTTTCTTTTAAAAAAATTATCTATTGAGTTTAAGGGCAGGGGAGAGAAAGAGAGAGGGAGGGAGGGAGAAGAGACAGAGAGAAAGACAGGGAAACATCAATTTGTTGTTCTACTTATTTTGTAGAACTTATTTTGTAGAGCCTACTTATTGATTATGCTATCACAGTTGTCCTAATCCTTCGCCCTTCGCCTTCCTCCACTCAGTATCCCACAGCCGCTCAGGCAATTCCCAGGCATCAGGCATCATTGCTCATGTCCATGGGTCATGCATAGGTTCTTTGGCCACTCCATTTCCTGTACTGGACTTTGCATTCCTATGTCTATTCTGTAATTACCTATTTGTATTTCTTAATCCCTTAACCTCTTCACCCATTCCCCTATATCCCCCTACCACCTGGCAACTATTAAAATACTCTCTGTGTCCATTATTCTGTCTCTGTTCTTCTTGTTTGCTTAGTTTGTTTTTTATATTCAATTGTTGACAGACATGTATTTATTACCATTTCATTGTTCATACTTTTGACCTTCTCCTTTTTCTTAAACTTTCCCTTTAACATTTCATATAATAATGGCTTGGTGATGATGAACATCTTTTGTTTTTTTCTTGTCTGGGAAGTTCTTTAGCTGCCCTTTGATTGTAAATGATAGCTTTGCTGGGTACAGCAATTTTGGCTGTTAAGTCCTTGCTTTTCGTGACTTTGAATATTTCTTGCCAATCCCTCTAGACTGCAAAGTTTCTTTTGAAAAATCAGATGGTAGTCTTATGGAAATTTTCCTGTAGGTAACTAATTTCTTTTCTTTTGCTACTTTTAAAATTCTCTCTTTATCTTTAACCTTTAGCATTTTAATTATGATGTGCCTTGGAGTGGGCCTCTTTGCATCTATCTTGTTTGGGACTGTTTGTGCTTCCTGGACTTGCATGTCTATTTCCTCCACCAAATTAGGAAAGTTTTCTTTCATTATTTTTTCAAATAAATCCCCAATTTCTTGCTCTTTCTCTTCTTCTTCTGGCACCCCTATGATGCATATGTTGGGATGCTTAAAGCTGTTCCAGAGGCTGCTTGCATTAACCTTGTTTTTTTTTTATTCTTTTTTCTTCTTTTTGTTCTGATTGGTTGTTTTTTTGCTTCCTTATGTTCCAAATAATTGATTTGACCCATAGCTTCATCCACTACATTGCTATCTCCCTGTAAATTGTTCTTTATTTTAACTAGTGAATCTTTTGTTTCTGACCAGATCTTTTTTTATACTGTTGAGGTCCTCACTAAGTCCTGGAGTATCCTTATAACCAGCGTTTTGAACTCTGCATCTGATAGATTGCTTATTTCTCTTTTGTTTAGTTCTTTTTCTGGAGTTTTGATCTGTTTTTTCATTTGGGTCATGTTTCTTTGTCTCCTTGTTTTGGGGCGTCTCCCTGTGTTTGTTTCTATGTATTAGGGAGAGCTTCTTTGATTCCGTGTTTTGGTAATGTAGCCTAATGTAGTAGGTGTCTTGTGGGGTCCAATGGCACAGCCTCCCTTATCACCCAAGGTGGGTATTCAAGATGTGCCCTTTCTGTGGGCTGAGTACACCCTCCTCTGGTAATTGAGCCTTGGTTGCTGTTGGCAGATCAATGGGAGAAATTTACACAGGCCAGTCAGCCGCAAGGACTGACTGTAACCATTGACCACCAACCTCCACCCTCTGCCCTCCATGGATGACCAGCTGTGCAGCGGCAGGGTAGTGGTGTTCCAGTGTGGTCTGCAGCTGTCCACTGGGTGGGCAGGCTCTGGGGTTTCCCAAGTGGTATAGGCCACAGTCAGTCCTCACCTGTGTTTTGCCCAGGGTCACCCTTCCTGAGCTATGAAGCAATCTGAGATGGCTGCTACTTGTGCTGGGCATGGAGATTCCCAGGCAAAGCCAAACTATGAATCTAGGCTGGTTGCTGCTAGCGCTGGGCCTGGGGCCACTTAGCAAAAAGTACAGGGGCTCAGGACTCATTGAGGCTGGCTGTTGCTTATTTGAGAAGATTCAGGAAGTTGTGAAACATGAGCCAAGACCAGCCATTCATACAGAAAAGCACCTTGGGTGGGCCTGTAAGTTGGGTGAAACGGAGTCTCTGGGATCTCCAGGGTGGAGCAAACAGTATTAGTTAGGTTGAAAGAGTCTCAGATATGGCACTTGCTTGCCAGCTCTGTGGCTCTATGGGGAGAGGGTTCAGAAAAACTACAATACCCTCTGTCTGCCTTCCTGTCTGGGAGAGAGGAGACACCCACCCCTTACCTTGATGCCAGACACTTCAGTTCNCACAGGCCAGTCAGCCGCAAGGACTGACTGTAACCATTGACCACCAACCTCCACCCTCTGCCCTCCATGGATGACCAGCTGTGCAGCGGCAGGGTAGTGGTGTTCCAGTGTGGTCTGCAGCTGTCCACTGGGTGGGCAGGCTCTGGGGTTTCCCAAGTGGTATAGGCCAAAGTCAGTCCTCACCTGTGTTTTGCCCAGGGTCACCCTTCCTGAGCTATGAAGCAATCCGAGATGGCTGCTACTTGTGCTGGGCATGGAGATTCCCAGGCAAAGCCAAACTATGAATCTAGGCTGGTTGCCGCTAGCGCTGGGCCTGGGGCTACTTAGCAAAAAGTACAGGGGCTCAGGACTCATTGAGGCTGGCTGTTGCTTATTTGAGAAGATTCAGGAAGTTGTGAAACATGAGCCAAGAAGAGCCATTCATACAGAAAAGCAGCTTGGGTGGGCCTGTAAGTTCGGTGAAATGGAGTCTCTGGGATCTCCAGGGTGGAGCAAACAGTATTAGTTAGGTTGAAGGAGTCTCAGATATGGCACTTGCTTGCCAGCTCTGTGGCTGTATGGGGAGAGGGTTCAGAAAAACTACAATACCTTCTGTCTGCCTTCCTGTCTGGGAGAGAGGAGACACCCACCCCTTACCTTGATGCCAGACACTTCAGTTCCTGGGAGTTCAGGAACTGAACTGACACTTCAGTTCAGTTCTGTATGTCACTGGTGCCTTTCACGCTGCTCTCCCAGTGTTGGAGCTCAGAGGGAGTGAATATGAGTAAGTCTGTGTGTGGGTTCTTTAAGGAGAACTGCTTGGGACTCTGGAAGTTTCTTCCACTGACTCAATTCCTGCTGTTTTTTTGTTGCCCGAAGTTATGGAGACTTATCTTTCTGGCACTGGAAACTTGGGCTGGGGGGCCTGGTATGGGGCTGGGACTCCTTACTCCCAAGATATCCTCCTGAATTTTTGTCCACCATACAAGGTTGTGGGACCAGCCCTTTTCATGTTCCCACCCCTCCTACCAGTCTGGATGGATGTGGTTTCTTTAATTCCATAGTTGTCAGACTTCCATTCAACTTGATTTCTGATTCTCCTGAGTCAAGGTTGTTCTATAGTTTAGCTATAATTTTGATGTAGTTGTGTGAGGAGGCAAGCTGTGTTTACTAAGGCTGCCATCTTGACCGGAAGTCCCCTGTTCCACTTACTTGTGCATTTATTGGTTGCTTCTTGTTGTGCCCTGACTGGGGACTGAACCTGCAACCTTGGCACATCAGGACAATGCTCTAACCACTGAACTACCTTGCCAGGCACCCCAATGCTCTAACCACCCAACTACCTTGCCAGGGTGCTTAATGTTTTCCAATTCCTACAAAAGTCGAGTTCATTAAATGGTTGCCACCAAATAAAAATAGTAGTCAGAAATGTGCTAAATGTGTATAAATCAAGCTACTTGACTCATTTGGGTATGCCATCTTTCTTCTTAATGTCTCTGTAGTCATACTATGGTCAGCTAAGTTAGCTGAGCTGGTCATAGAATCAGACCATGGATCACAATTACTAGACATCAAAAGAGATCTCCAAAGCCAGCGGAATTTCTGCACAAAGTACTTCAGATGCCAGGAGCTTTGCTTCGGCTGCCAAGGATGAATAGCAATGGCAGACTGAATTCACTTTCTATACTGCAGTCTGTTGTTCTGGTCAGACAGAGGCCAAATTCAAAACAATGCTAAATGTATTGGCAAAGATTAAAACTCGGACAGCCATTACTAGTTTGTTTGGGTGGGTCTGCATTTTAAAGGTTAAGTGGAACAAGTTTATGTTATGGACCCTGGACTCTTGGAAACCACTTTGTTTCATTGTGCACTTACTACCGAACAGGAGCTTAGCCTCCTCCCTACGTAGAGCTATGTGTTCAAGTAAGCCCTGTGCTTCACGAGGACATCTCTGAGTCCAAGGATGAGTTAGGTCCTCTGAAATGGTCCAGACAGGCACTCAATGTCCGCAGACATTGAAAGTTCACGTCTGTGATCAAAACCAGTAACACTCCAAAGAAACAGCTTAGAGGGATGGACTCAGCCAGGAGTCTTTCCCTTGTAGACAAAGGTGGTAAAAATAACCACTCTGTTTTTAATCCAAATTGATTCCATAAATCTTATTGAAACAACAAAAATAGCTGTATCATGTAGAGATGATAGAATTATCTCTTAACATCTCATCAGAACAAATACCTACAAGATAGGCAACATTTTTCATTCCCCATCTAACCACATTCACAAGCAAATTCCTCAGACCTGAAGCTAAACCATACAACTACTTCACATGGCTTTCTGCACCTAGAATGTGTGTGAATTCAAGATGTGGTTGATAAATTAAGGTCCTATAATGTTCCTTTAAAAACAAATAAACCAACCCAAAAATCAATTTACTTTTTCATTTAATTGGACTTAATGAGCATCTGTTACATAAGCACTACATTAACTACTATCATAGGGACTTTGGAGAAGCGTATGGTATGGTACCACCCTTAATGAGCTTATAATGTCATTACAAGAGGCTATTTATACATTGAACAACTAGCTGAATGGACTTGAGCAATAGCCCAAACTTGCTGGGCCTCAGTTTCCTCTTTTACAAAATGAAGGAGTCAGTACAGAGAATCCCTAAGGTCCTTCCAGGTCTCAAATTCTACAGATCTTTTGGTATGATATCCATGAGACCTGATTAGAAGACAATGCAAGACAGCATATGATAAAGTTCACGTGTACACTATAAACCACAGGAGGTCTGAGCAGAAAGAGATCAAAATTGCGTTGGCCAAAGGTTTTTCTGGAAAAGCAGAAACTGCAGCATAGACTTGAAGGATGGATAGACTCTGAGGGGGGTGAGGCCATTCTTCCCTGCAAGGTGAGAGGCAAAGCTCTTGAGGAGGGGGTAGGGGGGAGTTGTTGTCAAGTGGTGGGTTAAGGTAGGGGAAATGACACGTGACTCAATGACAGATCTCCCTGCCCCCACAACCAGCCCTCAGCAGCCTGTCTCTGAGCTAAAGGCTGCTCCTTCCCACCCGAATTAACTCTCTTGCCTAACTTCCTACTTGTCTCTCCCACTGGCCTTCCCAGACCTTTCCTCAAACAGCTGACAGGCTTCAAACTTTTACACATGCTTTTCACATCCCTTCAAGTCTTTGCTGGAAAGCCCCTTCTCGGTAGCCTTCCCCACCACCAGACATAAAATTGCAGTCCATTCTTCCCAAACAGAGACACACAGTCTCTCGCTCACTGTTCTCTATCTCTCTTCCCTGCTCGATTCTTTCTCTAACATCTGCCACATTCTCCCATACCACATCACTTTTTTATTTTGTAAAATGTCTGTCTCCGCCAGCAACCCCACCTCGCTGCACTGATCAGAATAGAACCCCCAGGGGTGTGGAGCTTTTGTCTTCTTTATTCTTTGCTGTATTTCCAGAGCCTAGAACAATGTCGGGTCCACAGTAGGGCCCAGGTGAACGAATGCTTGACTGTAATAAAAAAAGGTGTGAAGACAATGAATCTCAGTGACTGGCCTGCAAGGAAGGAAGCCTAGAGGTTATTACAATAAAGTGAGGCTACAAAAGCCTGGCCGGAAGGAAGGCCATGGGAAGAGAGAATGGGCCGAATGAACAGGTAACAGCCCAAAGGGGCCAGGCACAGGCAAAGCAAGGGTGAGGGCGAGAGGAGAGATTCTCCACCGGAGTGAGGAGAACCTTCGAGGGCAGAGAGGAACTGGAGGTGCGCCGAAAAGAAAATGCTGCCTAGTTTTGTAAACACCAGTCAGATTCAACTTCAGTTGTTTCTAAACAGGATTGCGATTTTCTTCCTGCTTACATTTCTGAGAACGGCTGAAAGAAAACTAAAAAAGAAGGAAGTGGAAAATGCACCACATGCCACCTCTTCCCTTCAAGGCAAGCTCCGCCTGAACGTCGGGGCCGGGCCTCCTACGTTTCACAACCGGTTCTCCGTCAGCTCTTGGGAATGCGGATGCAACGAGGAAAGGCACGGCTTGTCTTCGGGTTGTTTCGATTTCTTCTCCTCTTCACTGTGCTTTCTCCTCCTCCCAAATCGGGACCACGGCAGACGACAGTAAATCGTGCTCACACCAGCCTCGATGTGATGAAACATATTGGAAATGGAAAAAAGAGTTTGTGACGTAGCTTGTACCAATCTCTGCAGCTGTTCGGATGTGGCTAGAGTCACAGCGAGAACACACTGCATGTGTGAGACCAGCATCTTACTCATGCATTTCTTAAGACATTATGAAAGCATTAACACTCAGTCGTCCAGTATTATTTGGAATCCGATGTGATATCTTCAGAAGAAAAAGGTGGTCGGTCCCCTTTCTTGACTATTTAAAGATATTACAAATGCAGCTGAGAAGGTATGTGAGGACGATCCATGTAGAAAATGAGCTTTAATGAATTCTACTCTTCTGCTAATTCAGATTTTACTATTTCTCCTTCAAAAATTCAGGATTCCCCCCACCAGAGACATTGGCATATTTAAGTTTGCTTCTATATTTATTTTTCTGCCTTTTAAATACATATTGTAAATCAGTGGTTCTCAACGAGGGGTGATCTTGCCTGCCCCCTGGGCACATTTGGCAGGAGACATCTTAGTTGTTATAACGATGAGCGGTGGAGTCGGGCGGGGGGGTGTTACTCACATCCGGTATAGGACAGAGCCCGGCAATGCTGCTAAACATCACCCAAATACACAGGACAGCCCCCACAATGAAGAATTTTCTGATATAAAAGGTTGATGGTCCTGAAGGCAAGAAAGTGCCCTAAATCATCTCTGACAGAGGTTGGCAAATTATGGTAATAACCTTTTTAGTCCCCCTGCGTCCTTCCCATGAGGCTAATGCAGTTAGACCCTGCTTCGGAACTTCTGACCCTATGGGTCACGCTGATTAGGAACATCTAGATGAACTAACTCTCCAGGAAGGCATACAAAGGATGCTCTATGCACGCTTCTGTTCCTGCACGGAAATTCAAGGAAATTCATAACCACAGAGTCAGGGACCGACTACCTCAGAGGTGATCCTGACTAACCTTCACATCTTACCAGTGTGTGTGTTGGCGGGGGGTAGGGAAAGGGAAAGATGCAGGGTGAGGTCCCAGGACTTGCTTCTAGGCTCTGAGCGGGCCAGTTTCATGGCTGGGACTAGAACTCCCTGCTTCGCTCAGATCTGTGCTCGCGCTTCTAGATTCAGATGTGGAAAACGGAGCCCGAGGAGGTCGTGAGGAAGTCCTTGGACCAACGTCTACCTGTCGGCGTCAGAGGGAATGAGCGAAGAAGGAGCTGCATGGCTTGCAGGCTCTGCCTTGGGGGTGGCGAGCCACCCAAGTGGAGGACGATTCAGCACCAACGCTGGCTGCAGACTCTCCCGAGGCCAGGCCAGCCTGGGCCAGAACCTCTCCGGGGGCCCTCTCACTGTGAGGAGAGGGCAGCCCCAACAGGTGGCAAGTGCTTCTCAAGGGCCATTTCTCTCTGAAGGGGCAGACCTCCCCGGAAATGCAGGTCCAGAAATGATTGAACAATGGGTGGCACAGGATGGCCTCTCTGCTCTTTCTCCTGCTGCCTCAGGGGCAGCTGAACCCTCATCACATCCTGCAGATACTTCCCATGGCTTCCCAGCACCGACCACATCACACAAAGAAGAGGACACACGAGGCCCTGGGCATGGGCGACATTCTCTCTCTCCCGTGTCTCCAATCTAGGCCCTGGGGGTTGTCAAAGAGCCTGGGGTCGCTTCTTGGCCCTGCATTCCCAGTCTGCCCTGGGTGGCTCCTTGGGCCCTCCCACGAGTGACGTCTGTCCCAGAGACCTAGGGTCAGCCTGACCCTTTCCAGCAGCCACCACCTGGCCTGTCCCCATGGAACTGGCTATAGAGCAGGAAACAGACCTGTCACTTCTGTGCCCCAGATGGCACTGGAACAAGTTCACATCCCCCTTTCACTTTCAAAGGGCTCCATGACTAGTCATTTTTAGAAAAACCGACTGAACAAAGGCAGCAAGCCTTCCTGTGCGGTGAGAGTAAATCCCAGCACCAGCCACTGTTTGTGAAGCATCTTGGACGTGCCGGCCCTGGGTTAGATACTGTTGGAACATTGTCTGTGAACCTTTCAATGACCCTGTAAGGTGGGTATTTTTCCTTTCATTTTTAAAGGTGAAGGAAGTAAGGATTAGAGTGATTGAAGACCACAGAGCCAGGAAATAAAATTTTAAAACATTTTAATCCAAGCTGCCTTTTCCTTCCCACTGATATAAACGAGTCTAGACTTGCCTGACTCCCAGCTGCATCCCTAATCTCCTTCATCGTGCTCACTGAGCACGCCTTCTCACAGCGAGGCCTCCAGGCGGAGCTCACACAGCCCCTCCCCTCCATGGAGACCACCGCCTCCCACCTCCCCATCTGCCCCCGCTGCTGAGTCCTTCCACATCGCCCACAACGGGGCTGTCCACTTGCCGCCTCAGCGCTAGCCGGGTCCAGCCACTGGCATCTGGACTGGTGCTTTTCCGGAGCAGCCACCACTAGCAAGGGGCCTGGCACTACCCCACCGCCCGATGCAGGCCGGGCCCAGGTGGGCGGGTGTGCACAGTCTCGGGACGGCGCTGAGCTGTGCTTCCCCTGGACTCTCATCCTTCCTGCTCAGCCGGCACAGAGCTTCTGGCACAGCACTCCCCGCCCCTTCAGTCTCCTGTGAGCCTGGGCCCAGCCCTGACCCCCAGCTAGCTATCTGGAGGCCCCAGTCCCCACCAGCCTCTGGATCTAGGGTTGGAAGCGTCCCTAACCTCATCCTGAAGGCCTTTTTGGCTTTATAACCTCTACACTTACAGATAACAGAGACGGTGTCTCCCCTTGGAATCAGATACCACACTCCATTTTGCCTCCCTCCTTACTAATTCCCTCTCCCCCTGCCCATACACACACCTCCTTTGGATGTAACCACAGCCTTATTTTGACATGATTTTTGTCCCAGGCTCTGAGGCTTGGTGAGGGCCTCTGCCCAAGTCAGCACACCCCCACCTCCATTCCTGGCTTAGATTCCTTTTTCTCAGATGGGAGAATATGTGAAAAAGCAAACTCCCAGGCCCCGTGCTTTATAGTTTTCCCACCCTCTAGGGCGCGGTAACTCAGATAGTGTCCCCAGACTCCGGGGGGTGGGGGTCATTATCCGCTCAGCAGAGAGTTACCGAGTGTCTCTGATGTGCCCAGCCCTGGGCCGGGCATTCGGGGATGGGGATTCGGCAGTGAGCCACGCAGCGCGGGTTCCTCCTCTGGCGGCACGCACGGTCGGCTGCAGCAGCACAGGCATACGCGGGTAAGCAAACAGGAAAAACAACCGTTGGTGGTGAGGCCCACATAGGGAAGTAAAATAGAGCAACGCCACAAGGAAAGAATGGTGTGTGGCCAGGCCAGGCCCCTCTGCTGGGGATCCTGAGCCGAGATCTGAATGACGAGAAGGAGCCCAGACACAGGTGCTGGGTTGGGGACAGAAAGAGCGCCGGTGCTGCTTTCGGAAACAATCTTTTGTTTTAGAACAGTGTACTAGTCGCTGGGGCTGCCGCAGGCAACTGCCAGAGGCTGGGGGCTTACACGACAGACATTTATTTTCTCACGGTTCCGGAGGCTGCAAGCCCAAGAGCAAGGTGCCAGCAGGGCTGAGTTCTTCTGAGGCTTCTCTCCTGGACTGGCAGAGGGCCACTCTCTTGCTGTCTTGCCCCAGAACTGTCCCATCCTTGGGCGCCTGTGTACTCCGGGTGTCTCCTCTTTAAAAGGACACTAGTCTTACTGAATGAGGGCCCCACCCTAACAGGCTCATTTTAACTTAATCACCTCACAGTAGCATGTAGCCTTTTCAGACCCGCTTGAACCCCAATGTTTTTATAAAGAGGTAATGATCAATAGTGTTCAATGAGTATGGAAGAATGTCAGGTATCCGCATAGCACAGTCTGGGTCTGGAAGCTGCCAGCAACAGAGCTGAGTCATTTAGGGATTGCTGTTTTAGTTCTCAGTGTCAGTGACGGGAAGTGAGGGCCAGACGGTTATGCTAGACTCCAGAGAAGGCAAATCCTACCATGGAGCAGAGCTCTGGAGAAGGAAAGGCCAAACCCCAAAGATCCTCAAGTCATAAAGTCATAAAGCACATCACATGTTGGATAAAAAGCAGAAGGGTGAGTCAATATTCTGCAATAACTGACGTCTCATAGTATACAGCAGAGGGTCAGAGCTTTTAGATGTCCTTAATCTATTTATTCAACCTACAGTGGCCTGTGGCCAGCAGTGAAACAGGCTCAACTCACTCAGCAATCACTTAAACCATCTGTCTACGTCACTTAGCTAAGAGGCCCGATGAGGAATGCATAGGTACGAGGATGAAGATCCTGTGCTCTCCAGAAATCGCCATAGGCAAGCTAGATACGGTGCTCACCGAATGCCTCACCAGGGCCATGCACACACGCCCATATTAGCCTATGCGGAACGAGCTAGAATTTCCTGTGTGCTACAATACCAAGGAGCATTCAAAAAACAAACAAACAAACAAAAAAACACCAGAAAAGGCAACCAAGATCTCCACAGAGACCTTTACAACAATTGCTTTCTACAATTTTTGGATTCCAAGCCCTTACAGAATGGCTGTGGACTCAGACGGGTCCCTTTGCTGTCTATAAGGTGAGACCTCCTCATCCTCTTCTCGCTTCATTCCTCCTGCTGGTCCCCTGGTGGACCCACCAGCACCCAGCAGGTGGTTTCTTCTGGCTCCTCCGAAAGCAGCATCAAAATGAGCAGCGGAGATGACCAGCACGCGCTTGCCACCATTTAGGGCTCTCATTTTCCCCTGCAGACTGCCGAGTTCAAGCCATGCTTTGTCTGATGTTGGTCACAGACAGTGTTACCACTTGTCATCAGAGTGTTACCGCGTGTAGCAGTCATCTGTTTACTCTCCTCCCAGCTGACCTCCGCCCCCTCCTCCTTCAATTGTACCTCCTGAGTTGAGTATCCAAGTTCCTTAGTGCACATCAGGGGCAGGCTTGCTTGCCAAGGTCCAAGGATAAACATCTTGGAAGGAAGCCAAGAAAATGGTGTAGCCACTGGATTTCTACTTCTTTTTATAACTACTTTTAGTCATTATCACTGGATTAAACACACACATGCACACAGGCACAAAACTGATTAGTTCTGGTTGTTATTCATTATTCTCCCACGTCTTGTTTCTCAAAAATCTGCATTACAAACAGTCCTCCAGGATCTTATTCCAATCAACCTATCTCCAGTCTTACAATTAATATTCCTAATACAACCACTACGCCATTCGACTATTTTTTTAAAGCAACAAAACCCCATGCTGATGAATCATAAATCGCCGTGAAAAGGAGGCCAAAGAGGTTAACCAGAGAGCGAACTTGACATTGCAAAGCAAGGATCTCCCCTGTGTTTCCCTGTTCGCTAAAACCAGCGGTTTTAGTTAACACGGGAAACGCAGTTAAATACACAGTGAATTGTACGCACAAAGGAGCCATCAGCAATTTGCCTGGTGGGGCCAGAGCGCATGTGGCTGACAGGTCTCGGGAGACGAGGCACAAACAGCCTGGATGGATTAAGTGACTGCTATTGGCCGCGTGCTCGCCCTGAATATTTCACCATGGACAGTAATCAATTACTGGAGCCCAGTAATGATACCAATCAAACACACTTAGCACTTCTGCACTATCAACCCGAGGGCTGCCAACCTGCCAGGTGGAAAGGCTGGAGGCTGCGTGGGAAGTGATACGTGCGGCGGTCGTTGGGAGGCCTTCACATCAGGGGAAAGCAGGCTTCCTGCCCTCCGCGTGGAAAAGATAAATGGGTAAATTAGCCACTCACCTGCCCTACATTAAGGTTTCTTTTAAAGCAAGCAATCATTGCCCCCACCCTCCCTCCCAAGGGCATGGCTGTTTGTAAACATTCTGGCATAATTTGAAGTATCCTGGTCAGCAGTTTCACAGCCTTGGAGAAAATGACTGAACAGGAGCCGTGGTAAAGGCAGGATAACGACCAGCCTATTGCTCCAAACGCTGCAGGCCACCCGCGGAGGTCCACGGTTACCACGTCACCCCACCCTGCCTGTCCTGTGCCGGGAAGGCCAGAATGCCCCAGTCTTTACCTACTCTGGGAGAAGCTGAAAAAGAAATCAGCCTCTCTGTGTTTCTGGCATGTCAAAATATAAGCCAGTTCCGTGTCTTCTTGGGTCGGGCATGCCTTCTCTCCCTGCACGGTCGCCTCCTTCTACAGTGTCGGGGTTCCCAGGAAGAATCAGGCACTTGAAGTGTGTGGAGTCTTTCCCAGCCCTCGTTGGGGGCTCCTCTCCTGTCACCGGCTTGTTCAGTGCCAGTCTCAGAAAAAATAGCGGGCTGTCCCACTACTACTACTTTGAAGGATGCTGGGCTTAGTGATGATGGTAACTAATCAAAAGGGGGCAGCTCAGAAAAGTCAAGTTGTCCCGCACTTAATTCCTGAGGTTTCTTTTTGCTGTGTTTTGATAGTTTCCCCCTTTTCACACGCGGGGGGAAAACAGAAAAATCGAAGTGTGTTTAAGGCTTCCATTAAACGGCCATTTGCAAATCACTTCAGTTCTGTAGTTGTCCAGGCTCACACTTTCCCAAAACAGGGACGAGAAGGGGCTAAAGAGAGCGTTTTAGGGTGGGAATTGTCTATATCCTGAAGGGGTCACAGACACATGTGCACACATTTGTCAAAGCTCAGATTGCACACTTAAAATTGGTGCATGTGTTATGTACAAGTTTTATCAAACCTGAGTTAAAAACTCCAAACCAACAAGCCAGATCCTCGGAGGGGGAAGTGGGATAATCACGTCTTTATCTCCTCCCCATGGAACAGGGGCGATCATCTTCAAATACCACACATTCCTGGAAAATCACCCCGCTCCGCTCACCGCACGGCGGAGCGCAATCCAAGAGCGTTCGCTGTTTGAACCTGCTCTTCTGGCAGTGACTGGACACAGATTTACTAAATTGCAAGTCGCCTCAGTCGGCAGAACAGCCCCATCCCTGGGATTTACAAAGTGTATTTGTGAGCAGAACCCAGAGGCAGGGCTCTGGACAAGACAGAAGCAAGAGTCTTGGCCAAGGACACAAATCTCCCAGAACAACCACACTGCCCTCCAATAAAATAATGTTCTGAATGGATTCACTCCTGTCCCATTATCAGGACTGTTCCCTATCACCTGTGCCACCTTAGAGATGCCACAAGGGCACTGTGAGAGGTAATGAAATAATGAGGCCTCTGGGGCACTTTCCCAGAGAGGACGCCAGGAGAAACAGAACCATCGGCCTCCCCGCTGGCTGACATTTAAGGACAAAACTTGCCTTTTCCTGCTCTTTCTCACGATTATGGTATTTCTATTATGCAAACCTAGACAAAGGTTTTGTGGAACTTGCTGCTGAATATGTATAACTTCTCAACTAAACCCTCTCCAGTTTGGGACGTCATTCATGTCCCTGGTGTCCCGGGCCCAGAAGGCTCTCTTTGAAACCCAGGGGTTTTGCCTAGTTCCTGTCCCACCCGTATCAGCAAGGGATTTGCCATAAGCTTCCTCCTGCTAAAGAGGACACATTCTCTGCTTTCGTCAGGCTCCTCTTTGTCTCTGAAAGCCAGGGGCCAAGGCCTTTAGAGGGTTAGATGACAGCGAGGAAGGTGGGAACATGCCAAGGCAATAGCTGGGAGCCTGGTATTTTCATAACTTTATCCATCTAGCCCTTGCAGTTAGCACCACTGCTTCATCCACACACACACACACACACACACATACACCACACACTCTCACACGCATGCAAGCACTCACATACATGCACAGACACATGACTGTTAACTTCAAGAGTAATAATTTACCCAAAGCAATCTACCAATTTGATGAATCTCTATTAAAATTCCTACGGCATTTTTGACAGGTATAGAAAACACAATGTGAAAATTCATGTGAAACCGCAACAGACCCCGAAGAACCAAATCAATCTTGGGAAAGGACAAAACTGGAGGCATCTTACATCCTGATTTGGAATTACATTACAAAGCTATTTGGTGTATAGAGTGTGGTGCCTGTCTTTTTAAGAACTTGTCAACTATTTCATGTAAGTTGTCTAGTTTGTTAGTCTGAAGTTGTTCGTAATATTTTCATGTAATTGTTTTAAAATCTATTGAGTTGATATGACAACCCATCTTTTAGTCCTGATTTTGGTAATCCGTCTTCTCTTTGTTTTTCTTGGTCAGTCTAACTAAGGACTTGTAAATTTTCTTGATCTTTCAAAAACTAACTTTTGGGCTCTTTGATTTTCCTGTTGTTTGTCTCTTTTCTATTTTATTGATTTCTTTTCTTTTTCTTTCTTTTCTTTTTTCTTTCTTTTCTTTTTATTGCTCTTTTATTATTTCCTTTCTTCTGCTTGATTGGGTTTAGTCTCCCTCCCCCCTCCCTCCTCCCTCCCCCCTCCCTCCTCTCTCCCCCCTCCCTCCCTACCTCCCGGCCTTCTTTTGTTGCTTAAGGGCTTAAGTTATTTAAGACATTCCTTCTTTTCTGATGTGGATGTTAAGGCTATACATTTCCAACTAAGCACTGCTTTAGCTGCACCCCATAATTTTTAATATGCTGTACTTTTATTCTTATTCAGTTTGAAATATGTTCTAATTCCTCTTATAACTTATTTTTTACTCATGGATTATTTAGAAGTATGTTATTCAATTTCCAAATATTTTTATCACTGATCTCTATTTTATATTATGATGGGAGAGCATATTTCTTATGATTTCAGTCCTTTTCTATTTACTGAGACCTGTCCTATGGCCTAACATACAGTTTACTCTGGAGGACACTCCAGTACATGTGAAGGGAACTCGAATGCTGTAGTTGTTGAGTGGATGGTTCTGTACGTGTCAGGCTGAGTTGGTTGCTGGTGCTGTTCAAATCTCCTGTAGCCTTGCTGATTATAGAAAGCCTTGCTTCCCTACGTTTCTGTTAACTAGTGAGAGAGAGTTGGGTATTGAAATCTTCAACCAGTATTATGTCTATTTGTCCTTCCAGTTCTGTCTGTTTGGCTTCGTGTGTGTTGAGGCTCTGTAGTTAGGTGCATGTATATATATATTTGTTATATATTCCTGATGCATTAGTCCTGTAATCATTATGAACTCTCCCTCCTGGTCTCTAGTAATAATTTTTCAACTATATTTTTGTTGATACTAATGGTTAGTACCCAGGCTGGTGTAGCTCAGTGGACTGAGTGCGGGCCTGCGAACCACAAGATCACGGATCGATTCTCGGTCAGGGCACATGCCTGGGTTGCAGGCCAGTTCCCAGCAGGGGACTCACGAGAGGCAACCATGCATTGATATTTCTCTCCTTCTCTCCTTCCCTTCCCCTCTAAAGATAAATAAATAAAATCTTTAAAAAAATGGTTAGTGCTTACACAGTATATCATTTTACTTTTATCCTATTTATGTTTTGAGTCTAAATTGTATTTCTTATGGACAACATATAGTGGGACTTTGTTTTTTTTAATGTAATCTGACAATCTCTACCTTGTAACTGCAGCATTTACACCATTCAAATTAAGTGCATTATTCACATCGTTGGATTTACAAAGGCTGTACTGTGTTTTCCTGTATCTCCTGTCTTCTTCGTTTCTCTGTCCCTCTCTTACTGCTTTCCTTTGCATTAAATGCAGTTTTCTACCGCATCAATTTAATGCCTTCGTTTCAACTCCTTTTTACCATTTTTTTGAGTTTATGTTTTAGTAGTTACTTTGGGGGTTATAATATGCAACTTCAGTTATTACAACCCATTACAGATTAATACTAACTTAATTCTAGTAAAATATACAATAGAAACAATTTGGGGAGTGTTTTTCCATTATTTCCTCAAATATTTTTCTGCCCCGCTCTCCCCTCTCATTCTGGGATTCTCTCCACGTATGTGGGTCCGCCATAGGCCAACAGGCCTGTGTTCATTTTTCTTCCAACTCTTTTTTTTGTTCTTCAAATTCCATCATTTCTATTGATCTAAAAAGTTCACTGATTCCTTCCTCTGCCATCTTGAATCTGGTATTGGGTCCCTCGAATAAATTTTTTACCTCAATTACTGTACTTTTCAACACTATAATTTGTTTTGTTGCATTTGTTTTTTACTAAAATAATTCCTGTCTTTCACTGACATCCTCTATTTGTTTATTCACTCCTGCTGTGCTTTTCCTTATCTACTTTAAACATGGTTTCTTTCAGTTCTTGTCCACGGCTGGTTTGCTTTCTCTCTACCTTTCAGTCTTTTTACATGTGTTTAATAAGTAACATGGGACATATTTATAACAGCTGTTCTGAAGCCTTTGCCGGCAAATCTGATATTTGGGGAAATTCAGACAGTTTCTGTTGACTGTTTTTATTCCTGAATATGAGTCACAAACCTCTTTCTTTGAATATTCTATAACAGTTTGTTGAAAGTGAGTATCAAGGATGGATATACTATGATAATTCTGGATTCTTATATTTTTCCCCTGAAGGATGTTGTTTCTGTTTTTATTTGTTTATTTAGATGATTAATTATTTGTCTGGATTGATTCTCTAAAATATGTTTCTGTCACAGTGTGAGAGATGTCTCATCCTACTTTTTTTGATGTCCCCTCCCTGCTTTTTAAAAAAGTCCTTGTTTTTGTTTTTAATCCTGGCTTCCTGGTTGTCACCCCATCTCTGCCCAGCACCACGGTTGGCCCACTGCTTGACGGAGGCTTTGATCAAAGGTCTGAAGCCAGCAATACTTTCATTCTCTGCTGATGAATTTGTCTGTCTGTAGGGGGCGCACTCAAAGTTCAGGCCACTTGCGAGTGGGCCTCAGCTTCTGCTCTCCACTGGGACATGCTCAGCCTCAGGACCCGCAGGAGTGTGTGGGTAGCTTGGGTCCTGTGTTGTGTGCCAGGCAGGGGGAGCATCCTTATCTTTTGGGTTGGCCAAAAATGTTCATTTAGTTTTTTCTGTAAAATAAAATACACCGATACTTTGTTGATTTGGATATTTTGAGTATGTCAGCTGTCTTCCACATGGTATAATGTTGATTGGTTTCAATATTTCAGTTTGATCTCTATCAACTTCAACTGGCCTACCTGAACGTGGGGCAACGTCCAGTGAGAAATCTCCAGCACAAAACTTCACGAACCACTTTTGACACATTCAGTCTGTCGCAGTACCTTCTCCATACTCTGCAGAAATCCCTTTCAAATCCTTTTGTGCATTTCAGTTATGTTTTTACCTTTCTTGAAATAATAAAGCATAAAATTCCAATAATATTGTGTATTTTCTTCCATCTTCCATATTAAAATGGCTACACCAAAACTCACCAATTTTGATAAGTTTTTTTTTAAAAATGCATGCTGATATGACATCTGTCACAGTATAATCTAACAAAATTGTTTCAAACAAAGTTAAAGACGACTAGGTGCTACTAGAGCCATCGTACAGAAAAAAACAAACGAACTTCGTGGCCAACCCAGTGGAGATATGCTCACTTAACCATGACTGCAACCTTGGGGTAGCAAAGCCAATGGCCCCCTTCAATCCCCGGGCACCAAGATGATTATGTCTACTTTTGCTTTGTCCAGCTTTATGTTTCCCTTTTTAAAGGGCGGTTTGTTGACCTCCTTACTTGGCCAGAGCCAGAAGTCCAGTCCCAGGATTTATTTTTAAAGGCTGTGGACACTACGCAGAAACTTGGCACTCCGGATTGTTTATATCCCATCCAATAGGGGTTTTTTAAAAAAATCCTCATCCAAGGATATTTTTGCACTGCTTTTAAGAGAGGGAGTAAGAGAAACATCAATGTGAGAGAGAAACATTGATTGGTTGCCTTCTTGTATGCACTCGACTGGGGATCAAACCCACAACCTGGGTATGTGTCCTGACTGAGAATTGAACCTGCGAGTTTTTGGTCTGTGGAATGACACTCCAACCAACTGAGCCACATTGGCCAGGGCTCCAACAGGGTTTTTATGGTGTTATGTTACATGGATCTTTGTAGGTCTGATAAAACGTTTACCTTTTCAAGCGAAGATAGCCCAACTAGAACTGTGAAATAACACAACAACTGATAAAGATTTATTTTTATTTTTGGTTAAGATTTAAATCTCACCACATCAGTTCCCAATAGATAGCAGGAACTAGGTAAATGATCCTTGGCTTGTAGATGTAGATTACCACATATATTTTGAGGAGAAATGTGCTTCTTTTCCTCAATTTTTATGATACTTCTGCCATTACATTTCACCAAGCATCGATACCAAATACCATTAGAAGAATTAGATTAAGAATCATTAAATATATATAAATAGACCTCCCCTAAATATACCCAATCATAGCTCCACTTTGCTTCCTGGCATGATCTTTCTCCTGGAAGCCACACTGGGTTTTCCAGTTAATCTCAAGCAAGCATCTGACTGAGATGTTGTTCATGTTAAACAGCAATACCATTTGATTAATACATTAAAACCGTCATGGTCGTCTTCGTTTACCTCAATAAAGACTGTTCAGTACTTTCAATGGCTCTTTATCGCTCCGTGTCTGAAATGATGAGTTGAAAAGAGCCAGCAAGGCAGTTGGAGACCCACCAGCCCCTACCTCTGGTGGATGAGGCAGCACACACTCCCAGCGGCATGACTCACCGGGCCTACCAGAGCCGTGCCAGCACCCACTGAAACTCCCCACAGCTGGCAAAGCCAAAACTCATTACCAGCCCCTTAAAAAAACATAAACATACCTACCTGAGATCGTGTAACAAATTGGTAAAAACCCAGAA
The DNA here is from genome assembly GCF_014824575.4 of Sturnira hondurensis. NCBI lineage: Eukaryota > Metazoa > Chordata > Mammalia > Chiroptera > Phyllostomidae > Sturnira > Sturnira hondurensis. The sequence continues at coordinate 17,625,913 of NW_028082759.1, read as the reverse complement.
AAGTAGACCAGGATGCTTGTCCTTTAATCACCATATCCCAGCCCCCCCTGCACTTACACGAAAACCAAACTACAGGGCCAGTTACCCAGCCCTCTGTCTCAGCTCCAACTCCGAGTTTTCTTCCGGAAAAAGAATGGTGGTGTGGAGGAAGGCAGAGGTTGGTTCAATGACCCAGCTGTGTTCATAGTGCCCCCCACGGAAAAAGAAGGAAAGATTAAGAAAAGATCTGGCCTTCTTTTCCTTCAAATGCAATGCACGTATGATCACAAACCACATCTCGAATAAACTAACAAAGCACACTGATCTGCTGTTTCAGCCAAGAATGGAGGAGACGTGGGTTAAGTCCACGCCTCACGACGCCGGTTGCCTCCAACTGCAACGGCAGAGTTAGCCACCGTTAGTTCTCACCACGTTACAGCACAGTCTGGGAGCTTCTTTTCTAAGAAATCTCTCTGAAGGTTCCAAACTGCCTTCATAGGGAGGATGTCATCCCACACGTCCTGATAACTGGTATGATGCTCATTTAAGGAAGGTGGGAAACAGGTATTCTAATTCCAGAGAAAGGAAATCCAAGGGCTTAAAAGATGTCCTCAAGAGCTCTCAGAGTTCTTACGTAACAAAGTGACAAGTCAAAGTCACTGAAGTTGATACAGGGCTATGTCTAAAATATCGACCCTTTCTAGGTCACTTTATGTAAGAAATGAATCAAAATTGCAGGCAACAAAAAGTCTTCAGATGAATGCTCCCACCTGTGTACACATCTGTACACATGCCCACCTTGATACACCAGAGATTTTATCTTGCATATTAACTAACATGACAATGTCCCCCAATTTATCAGGATGGTTCTATGAAAACCAGATAGAGTTTTTTCCCACGTCCTATAACTTGTTTGGGCAATGAACTCTATATTTGCGTCACAAGAGTGAATCATTGTTTAAACACATCCTTGGCCTAACATACAGCCAATCTATACAGAGAGCCTTTTCAAAGAAAGAACAGAAGGAGAGTCATACTTGGACCACCATGTCTTTTCAGAGAAATGTGGAAAAATAAAAATCATCAGAATGAACGAACCTACTGGTTTTTCTCTATGTGAAATTTCTTCTGCTTAACTTATACAGTTGACCCTTGAACAGAACAGGCTTACACAGCAGAGATCAACTCCTATACAGGTTTTTCTAGTAAATACAAACAGTACTGTAAATGTATTTTCTCTTCCTCATGATTTTCTTAATAACACCTTTTCTTTACCTTAATTCTTTATAAGGATACAGTATATAGTACGTATGACATACAAAGTATGTATTCATCAACTCTTCGTCTTATTGGTAAGTCTTTGCGTCAACAGCAGGCTACAAGTAGTTAGTTCAGTCTGGGGGGAGTAAAGAGTGGCAGGCACATTTTCAGCTGTGTGAGGGTGCAGGGTGCTTAGCACCCCCAATCCTGACGTTGTTCAAGGGTCAACTGCGGTTTACATTTGGAATAGGTTTAAAATTATTCCAATTGAGGCCTGAAGTGGGAAAACAGACATAGAATTAAAAGTAAAAATCACAAATCATGATGGGAAAGAGTAATCCATGATGGGAAAGAGTCAACTTCCTATGAAATTTATTTTCATGGTATGTTCTTGGACATTTGGAAGACAATAATGACTTCAAATTCCATCAGGTTCTATTAGAACAATAGGTTCTAAATGCTACACATAAAATTAGAAGGCCCCGGGCTTGTTGTTATTATCACTAATTACTCATTAGGCAGAGACCCTCACACTGCCTAGCACTGAGCCACTGCCTGGTGACCCTCAGGGAGCTCAGACTTGAGAGTCAGAACTTTCACACACACAGAACCTGAAGCACTGACATGAGCACAGCTACACGTAGCCTTGATTTGTCCACTAGACATGCCCAAGCCAAAAGCAGAGACTCATGTGCATTAGAATTTGTTTCCCTGTCACATCCCTTGCCCCAGGCACCACCTTTACTGGCCCCACCGGTCCCTTGAGGAGTGCTGGCGGAGCCCGTCTGAGTGGCTCCCACCACGGTGGCCAGAAGGCAATGCGGGGACAAAGCACCCAGCTCCAATGGGGGACTAAAGACACTGCTATGCGAGAGCCCGAATTTTTCAGGTACAGCTGGACTGGGTTGAGGCCTCAGTGACCGATGTTTTCTCAAAATTCCTCTCTGCCAATTCAGTGAAAATTGAGATTTCTGGAGTAGGAAGAAACTTTGCATGGGCGTCCACAGGAGTGGAGACATCTCCTGAACTGGAGCGGGCACCATGACCTGCCCTCCTGCCCTCCGGCCTTGCAGTGTTGACCTGGCCTCACCAGACTGGGGTGCATTTGGAAATGACACTACACTGCTTCTTTGGGGGCATGGGTTAGGTCTGGGCCACCTAGGGGGTAACTCTGGAAGGGGCTCTTGGACACAGTTCTAGATATGACGGGAGAAAAGTACCCAGTAAAAGAGAAATACTGGACACACCCTGGGGGGAAGGTGGAAACGTGCTAGATGGTATTGAGGGCAGCTGGTAGGTTGGGGACAGTGCAGGAAAGAGAAGCAGAGACAACTCTGGGATGGCTGGGGCAGGGGGCTGAGGTCTGCGAGGCCAACACGATTCATCTCAAACAGAAAACCAGGGTTCGACCTCTTTGGCTTTGCCACCAGAGTGAACACTGGGCAACGCTCTGTCTTCTGTGCTCTGTTGCTTCTCGTTCTGAAGAAATGATAATAACATTGTGCCAGTGACACCGTTCAAAGAGGATTGAGCTCCTGCTGTGTGTCCGTGAAGGATTCCCGAAAAGCCTCAGATCCAAGTCCTGCATGGCTACACACTGGCTGGGTGTCCCAGGCAGCACCCCGAAGCTTCCTCCAAGCTCATTTTCCACGTGGATAACAACAAGGGGCTGGCTCCTGGAATTAAGTCTCTCCCAGCCCAGAGATCCCTGCGAGTGAAGTGCTTTCAGATTCCCCTCCAAGGAAAGTTTGTGTATACATTACAAATGGCTTTGAGAGCCTTGTCAACCCAGCCTTTCTCAGCTCGCTGCTCTCCTTCTCAGCACAGGCAAGAGAATCACTTAAAATGCACCGTGAGCTACAGGTAATGGGCAGGCAGAAGAGAAGGGGGAGCCAGTAGACGGGCTCTTTAGAGCAAAGCCCCATCAAGCCATTAGCACTTTGCACAAGACAGAATGCGGATTAGCGTGTTTATTTCAGAAGCCTTTCTGAGCGTCCTACCTGGCTATTGAAATTCACAAGGCATTTGTTGTCGCATTTCCTTTCTTATTAACAATGGCACAGAAGCCAGGACAGCTGACAGTTCTCTCAGGGTCTCAGGATGTTGGGGGAGAAGGGCTACTCAACAGCACGGTTTACTTGTTCTTGATGCGCTCCTTGAAGACTGGTACCACCTCCCCACTCAGGGCCCCTCCACAGCACCCCTTCCCCCAGTATTTTTAACCAGAAACTGTTCCATCCAGAACACAGAACTCCCAAATTCACACAGGCACACTGTCCGCGTGAAAGGCATCATATCTCACTTCTTCATTTCTTCAAAGCTCATTAGAAACGGTACCTTTTAAGCATTTACTTGACCCAAATGCTCTCTAATGATGCGAATCATAAAACCCACAGAAGAGGCACAGACCTGGGGTGGAGGGAATAGCGCGGAGAGAAAGGAAGGAAATGGGATGAATGACGCTGAGTGAGATTGGCTATGAGTGTGTGACAGAAGCTACCCACCGCAGACAAAGAACACCAAGGGACCGGGAGACAATGCCGGCTCAGAGAGGACACGGAGCTGCCGCCGGCGGGAGGCAGGGCAATCGGCAGCCCCTCCCCAAACCCTCACTCACTTCTGGCTGGCTGACCAGTCTGCTCCCAGCAGCTGCCCCACTGCGGAGAGACACAGTCATTTCCTGGCTAAAAGGATTTCTACCATTTTAATTAGTTTTTTTTTTAATTTAAAGATAAGAAATAACACCTCTCCACTGCCACCTTCCCCGGATACAGCTGTGTTTTCAACTATCAACAGAACAAACTATGATTTCGGCTCCTGCAAGAGTTTAGAATTTCTTGTGAAATCAAATAAAATAAGGGAAAAAAAGAACTTCAACAAAGTAGTTCAAATCTGAGCTTGTTAGAAAAACCCAGGTAGAAAAATTTTGGAAGGAAGCGTGGTGGGGGTTGGGAGACAGGGACCGCGCCCTTTGTCCTCGTTAGCCTGCCAGGACAGTGACACGGGGTGGAATTCGCCACATTTCACCTCTCCACTTGCCACCCACCCTGCAGGCCTAGCACACATTAATGCCCTTGAGATTCCCAGACAAAATCCTTGACAGAAAAAAGAACTGGGGATTTCACAAGTAATGTGTGCAAAATCTTCCTTAACCTAGAAAACGTTAGGGGGAAAAATCAGCTGGGAACAGAGACCTGAAACTGAAACACAGAAAAGGAGAAAAGGCACAGCAAGGCTGCTCACCAGCCCCGCCAGGACGCTGGAGCCACTCAGGACCGAGACCTTCTTAAAAACCACTGTTGACGGACAAAGCCCTGACCTAATAGCACCCTGGGTAATAGATGGGGACAGGGGCCGGGTCTGCTCTTTTAAATAACGACAGATGGGAAAAAAACTTCGATACCATCGTACAACCAATGGAACTTCTTTTCTAACTGAAAAAATGCAGATCTAACTGGGAAAATTGATTTCCTCCTGCTCTTTATTTTCCCAAAAGGGGATTAGAAAAGAGAAAACATAAAAACATGCATCCTGCAGATGAATTTTGGTAATGAACACCATAACCACTCATGGGAAACACACTACTCTTTCAAAGGTCAGCGACAAAAATATTTCAATGTGATCATGTGAGTGAAACTCTGCAGTGAAATGCATTTAATGTTTAATTGTTTTTATATGCTGCAAGGGGGAGGGAGTCTTGTCACTCACAGATGAAATCCGATCTCTTTCAAATCATCTCTCCCAACAAGTGTTAAAGATGATAGTGCTGTGTCATATTTCAACCTCAAGATGTCTTGTGGGAAACACAGGTCAGTTTTAAAGGGCCAGGTGGGTCAACAGTCATTATTTGGTCTCCTGATCTTGAATTTTAGTGCTCTGTTGCTTGGAGCCTATCATTTAAGATCCTGTGCTATGCACGGCTTTTGCAAATTGAAGTGGAATTTACAGACTAAGCTGACTCTTGTTTTATCAGAATGAATGAGGTGCCCCCCCAAAATACTCTTCCTCTCTTCCCTAATTCTAAGGTGACCACAGAGAGAAAGTGAGTGGAAGGAGGAGGAACCTGTAGCCCCTCCCCTCCCCCAATGTCAGATTGAACAAGTGGTCAATTAAGGGAACACTTCAAGACCCCTGAGCAAAGGGGAGAAAAAGGTGGTTGGCATGTCTTCTCATTCAACTGAAGTAGGTCTGTTAAACTTTAAGGGGCCAGCAATTTCTGGGCCAANCCCCCCCAAATACTCTTCCTCTCTTCCCTAATTCTAAGGTGACCACAGAAAGTGAGTGGAAGGAGGAGGAACCTGTAGCCCCTCCCCTCTCCCAATGTCAGATTGAACAAGTGGTCAATTAAGGGAACACTTCAAGACCCCTGAGCAAAGGGGAGAAAAAGGTGGTTGGCATGTCTTCTCATTCAACTGAAGTAGGTCTGTTAAACTTTAAGGGGCCAGCAATTTCTGGGCCAACTTTGCATCCAACCATAGCTGGAGATGAAGTGAAATGGACATTCTGCATTCTTCTATCGAATTAAAACAATAAAACAGGCAGCAGTAATGATAGCAGCAACACTTAGGTAGAGCTCACCTTGTTCCGGGCACTGTTCCACATGCGTTGCATTCGTGGACTTGACCCTCCCAACAACCCCGGGAAGTAGGTGCAACCCATAAGTGACCACAGGTTAAACCAGAGAGAGAAAAAGCTTCTTAATGTTGATGGTAAAACAGGACAGAGGGGAGTAGTAATTTTGAAAAGGAATCTCTGAATAACACAGGATGTTTTCCTGAATGATGCTGGGACAAACGGTATATGAAAAAAAAACATGTAAGGATCACTTAGCTGCATTTTGTTTAAATCGCTTTGTTTACAAATTGTCCCTGAAAAGAACACCAATCTCTGTAAGAGAGGAAAATAGGATTTAAAAGAGACTGGAGGGGAAAGGGTATGTGATAATTGGTGAAATGACCTCATGGTAACTAAAAAATCTGTCACCCACTTGAGGGAAATTGTCTGCACTCATTTAAAGGGCAGAAAATTCTGAAGAAGCCTGGGACAGGGCTGGTCCTTCTCAGAAATCATCATCATTAGAGCTTTCAGTTCCTGGGATTCTTCCTCATGCCATTTCCTAGTAGCTAAAATAATCATAAGGGCATGGAAAATGAGGCAAAGGGAGAAGAGAAAATGTTTCTCTACTTCATTACTTTCGGGGGCAGGGTGGGGAAAGCCTCAGAGAGCTAGGAAAAAAGAGGAAAAAGAAATCACAACTGAAAAGGGGTTGCTGGATCTGTTACTTCTGCCTCCTCTCTCATTTAAAGCCAGTGTTCGGGATAGAAAGGAAACGCCAGGCATGTTCTGAAGCCACTGGCCCAGGGCAGCCTCGGAGACCAGGCTGAGGACACTCTCCCGCCAACAACTCCAGTCCTGAACCCCATGCCTCTCCCCATCCCCTCTTGGCAAGTGGCTTCCCCCCACCAAACCTGCTTCCTCTTCTTCGACGGCACCTCTGAGAAACCGTCCTTTTGAAGGACATGACCCTCGAGGCCATATTTCTCCAGTCACTCAGTCATTTATTTGGCTCAGTTGTGAAAGAGACTTTCGCCAACAAGAAATGGCTTTGCTGGGTGCTGTTGAGTCAATTTGGATGGAGAAACGAGATCCCCAATGTCCAGGATTAATATTTGTGATATTTACCCTGGACTAGTCCCAGAGTTAGAACATTTTTTTAAGAATGTTTTGCCCAGCGTTTACAGGTTGCTGACCTTTCGGAATCCTATTACACGGTGAGAACCAAACATTTTCTGACCAAACATTGTTTTTTTCTAGTAAAATAGGTTTATTAGAGACACAGTCTGCCTCCTGTCATTCCCTCATGACACTAGTCCCTGAAAGAACTATGAGGAGACAGTGTGGGCACATAAGAGATGGAAAGGCAAGGGACAAATCTTATTCTTTTTTCCCACACAAGTTAAAAGCTTGCCTTTCTATTGATTTTCAAATACTGAATATACATTGTTCATCTTCCAGATAATCTCAAAGTGTCTTATTCTAACAAACAAAACAATTTATAAGAATGGAAAAAAAGAGATGAATCTGTATCTCTAAGCACCTTTACACACACACACACACACACACACACACTCCTGGTATTCAATTGCTCCTGTAATAGAATAGGCATTTCCGTCAGCCCCGCACCTGCCAGCCTTCACAGGGGTATAAATTCACCCTCGCACTTCTCACTGTGGCTAAATACTTTCACAACATGATCTGACAGGAAAGAGATTGCGGTCTGTATCTGATCGTGAAATTGCTCACAAATTATAATTTACATATTTGGCTTAATCTTGAGTTCTTTGACTATAAAAACGAGTCATCTTTCCTGAAAATCCTAATACATTTCAAACCATGGCTTGCCCTGGCCAGTGTAGCTCTGTTGGTTGGAGCACCATTCGGTGCACGGAAAGGCTGCCGGTTGGAGCCCCGGGCAGGACACACACACCTCGGTTGTGGGTTTGAAGCCCAGTCAGGGTGCATGAGGGAGACAACCAGGGGATGTTTCTCTCTCACACTGATGCTTCTCTCTCTCTTTCTCTCGCTCTCCCCCCTTTCTCCCTCCCCCGCTTCCTTCCCTCCTATCCTTNTGGCTTGCCCTGGCCAGTGTAGCTCTGTTGGTTGGAGCACCATTCGGTACACGGAAAGGCTGCCGGTGGGAGCCCCGGGCAGGACACACACACCTCGGTTGTGGGTTTGAAGCCCAGTCAGGGTGCATGAGGGAGACAACCAGGGGATGTTTCTCTCTCACACTGATGCTTCTCTCTCTCTTTCTCTCGCTCTCCCCCCTTTCTCCCTCCCCCGCTTCCTTCCCTCCTATCCTTCCTCTTTCTCTAACAGCAATGAAAAAAATGTCTTCTGCTGAAGAAAACAGACAGTTACTTGATGGTACAGTTATTCCTGTGAGTTTGAAGTCTTACTATAATACCATGATAGAAACCCCCAAATACAGGATAGGCAAAAGAAGGTTTACAGGTGCTCATACGGAACATAATGAAAGAATAAAATCTGTTTCACACACTCACACCGGGAAACCTCCTTCTGCCCACCCTGTGTGGCCTTTTCGGACACAGACCTCTATCTGCTCAAGGCCAACAGCAGCTAATGCTGAGACAAAACATCACCCTGGGCCTGTTGTTAACATGCAATAAGCATTGTGGTTACTGCAACTTGGGTTCACCAACTGGGAGTTGCTAGGAAGACACGGAGGGCTTGGAGTCAGAACCCAAAACACGGTTCAGTGTAGAATGCGTCCACCCAGCCTTTTCCTTGGTCTCTTGTTCTGGGGAGCAAGAGATCTTTTCCTACAAAATGTTTTCATTTTCAATTAACCAGGGTAAGCAATGTGTAAGAATCTTTACATTAGACAATTCTCTTATTCAACTGTACCATGTAATAGTAATAACAATAATAATAATAGATTTTAAAGATCACTTCACTATGAAGTTTCCCTTTGTGAAATTAAGACACTATTCTCAGTAATCCAGGCACAAAAGCTAGTCATTTATTCCACTGAGCAAATATGTACTGAGCACTTGGAAAGGTATCTAGAATCACAGGAATTTTATCAGTTTATGCTAAACTCACTTGAGATAGAATGTATCCAAGGTTGGGCTTACCATATGTCGAGCAAATGGCTAGAAGGTACAGAAAATTAATGAGCTTTTGGTTATCCAGAGAAATTGTTTTCAATTAAGATGGTGTGGAAATAGGCGTTGCTTTTACTGGGCTCTTCCATATCCTAAAAATGTTGTTTCCCACTGCAAAGGTAACTTGACCTCTTATGTACGAAATGGCTTAGAAAATGGCTTACACTAAATAAAGTGAAGGCACACTGGAGAAATTTCATCCTTTATTTCCCATCATGCTCCACTTTAAGAAAAATGTTAGCTGTAAATATGAGGTCCCTGTTTAGAGGTTGGTTCTAGACCTTTCTAAAAGAGGCCCATTTCACCTGACTTTACATGGCCTCTCCGCCATTCAGCAGAAGGAACGAATTTAAATCAGGTGTTTTGCTGGAGCGATTAGAAATTTGTACCACTGATGTGTGTGTGGGGGGGCATATGGTAAACGTGTTTTTTTAAACGTTAGCATTCATTCAAAGTTGATTATGTAAATACACACTTTTTGCTAGTATAGTCATATTTACTCTTTAAGTCATTCTCTTTGTAGGAGGAAGATCAGTCTGAACCATTTAAAAATTAGAATTAAGAATTTTTTTAAAGAAATGGTGTTTTGTTTTCAAGCACATTACTAACTAGAGTTTAATAAAATATGTGCTGCCAAGGACAAGCCCTTACGGTGCCAACCTGAATGTGTTTTGTTGGGTATACTGACATATCTACAACAGTTTCATAAGATCTCACGGTCAGTCGAATCAGAAGTGTCAAAACACTTTGAAAGGAGGGTGCACTTGATAAAAAATATGAGGCTATTTCTGATTTGAAATATAAAAGTGAAATGAAATAATGATCCCATTAAATAATAGATAAGAAACATATAGGCCATAAACACTTTCATTTTTTTAAAACAGAGAAAAGGTACATTCATTAGTTATATCCCAGGTGAGTTGTTTGTTTTCTGCTTCGGCTCTACACGTCTAACGCCTGTCTGTGTGGAGACTGGCAGGTTTCCGTACATGTAGAGAATATGTTTTCCAAAGTGTTGTAGACAGTTTGTTCTCTTATTCAACCCACCTTAAACATTCCACCTCTAAAAAAAGGGGGAAAGGGAAACAAAATCTTTTTTGTGGCAAATTAAATAGGAAAATTTGTTCCTGCCTAAATTTTTCTAAAGTTTTGAATTAGTAGGTCTAAATGAATTTTCAAATATATTAGGGAAGTGTAGGCTCCTTTTAAAAAGCCTACAGATGTAAGCACTTACCAATCACTTAACACACCTTGAGTGAGACAATGTTTCTTGGAAGGGAAGGGCCTTAAAATAAAAAGGTTTGAAGAACAGGGGGGTTTTATAAGCTTGGCCACCTCAAAATTTTTACTTTGGAGCTCATTCAGTGAAGTAAAGGAAATTAAAAAAAATGAATGTGGTTTATACTGAAAAATAAGTGTTGCATCTGAAATCTAAGCTTCAGTTTTCATGATATACAACCACACACACATATGTATACATATATGCGTATATATGCATATACACGTGTATGTATATATGCACATATATGCCACACGTGTATATACATGTGTGTATCCAGCCACCTAGCCTACCAGTTCTTTCTCCATGCTGCCTGCAGCCCTAAGTGTCCTTCCACCTGCTTTGCTCCCATCCAAACCAGAACTTACAATCTCACACCTGTATTCCCAAAGTTAGCACCAAGGGGTCTCCCCACCTTCGTTCTCTCATGCACTTCAGCACCAAGTAAATGTTTCTAAATTCCATCTTGGCACTTGTGTAGTAGTCTTCCAAGGGACTGCTTTTCCTATCAAATAAAAACCATGCCTCTTCACCAGTGAGTCAGGTTTCCCTGGACCTGGCTCTCACCTGCCTTCGAGCTCCAGGCACTACGCCGCTCCTTCATCCTCAGTGTCCAATTATGTAGACACCCAACGAGATAACTGCCCTGGCCCCGCCCCACAGTGGGCACTGGAACACCACTAACAAGTTAGAAGCACCGTGCCAGTTGACTCAGGTTTCTACTCTCAAACTCCTTACTCACTAGCGTCATGGAAAGCAGACCTGCTCCCATCAATGCAAGCAGTGCCCTGGGCCAAGAGACCATGTAACTGTATCCACATACATTGCCTCTACCCATGATGAGTATGACTAACTGCATCCAATTATGTGTAATACAAAATTATATAATGAAAGACAAGTCCAAATACGCCAAAATGGCGTGTTACATCCAAAGTATGCAATGGGCATCTTATTTTGAACATAGGGAAACATGAGGAATGGTACACTGAGTTTACTCATAGAAAGTCATTTTTCCCTTTCTCTCCCATGAGAAAATGTTCAACAAATATTCAAAGAGCCAAAGGCTTAACTCGCCACAGGCACCCACATATCTCAGTCTGCCTTCACCTTGGCACCTGGTCTACCTACGGCCCCATGAACACACCTCTTTCCTGGGCACATGTCACTCCTTCCTCTGGAACACCTTCCTGACTTTTTTCTCAGCCCCCTACAATTCCAACTGTTCTTTAAGTTTACTCTTTTCCTGCAACATCTTCCTTAATCTTCACTAGTGATAAGTAATTTGTCTTCTGAAATCCTGTATTATCTCTGACACAATGCCATATAGTCTTTTGTGTCATTTTTCTTCCTTTGGGAAAAAAATTTACACCTACCTCACACCAATCCTGTTCTTATATGCATTTTTCCACTTATTTTTCCAAATAACCTTAGATATGATCTTTATCTCCATTTTACAGATGACTAACCTCAGGCTTATTGAAATCAGATAACTTGCTCAAAGCCACACATCCAGGAGAAGCATGGTTTAAGCCCAGACGCATCTAATTCTAGACCCCGAGTTCCTTTTACGGTGCCACAGGGCTTCTGTACTATTTCCCTAGCTCCAGTACAACTTATTTGAGGGCAAAACACCGTATTTTTGGTATCTATGTGCCTCTCCACGGTCCCTGAAAGAAACCCTTTCTTGACCATCACAGGCAGTTCGTAGATGTATGCTAACAGCGGGGCTGGAACCCTGGCTTCTTCTGCTAGCAATGTTGCAGAGATCCCACTACACCTTCGACTGTTCTGAAAACACTTCAGGACGTGAGTGAGGAGGCCTCTTTCATTTGTATGGGCGAAGCCAGTTTCTGCAGGAGCAGCACTGCAGAAGCTACACAATTTGGAACCACCTCTCCGTGACCTTCTGCTAAATTAGTGTTATAAATTTTAGTTACAGCTTTTAAATATTTCCTGATCAACCTCTTTTTCAATTCTTCTAAAGGGCTCACCATCTAACAGTGTCCCAACTTCCCAACACTATAGAACAGGAAAGTAATGCCATACGCTCATTTGTTAGGCAGCTTGACATACATATCCAACCAAACAACCAGAGAGTAGAGTAATTTAAATGACAAGGCACTATAAAGGATTAAAATATATGGATGTTCAAAAGTCTAATGCAGACATAATTTGAAATGAGATGACTCATCAAGGCAGGAGGTGAGTACAAAGATTTAGCGACATGTCTGTCATAAAAACTAGGAACAGACTAAATATCCAACAATAAGGAACTGCTTAAATAAATGATGATATATACAATTCCACTGCTAGGATTACATCCTAAGAACCCGGAAACACCAATCCAAAAGAACCTATGCACCCCAATGTTCACGGCAGCACAATTTACAATAGCCAAGAGTTGGAAGCAACCTAGGTGCCCATCAGTAGATGAGTGGATCAAAAAACCATGGTACATTTACACAATGGAATTCTATGCAGCAGAAAGAAAGAAGGAGCTCCTACCCTTTGCAACAGCATGGATGGAACTAGAAAGCATTATGCTGAGTGACATAAGCCAGGCACTGAAAGACAAATACCACGTGATCTCACCTTTAACAAGAAGCTAAACAACAAAACAAACAAACATGAAAATATAACCAAAGACACTGAAATAGAGAACAGGGGGACAGGGACCAGAGGGAAGAGGGGAGGGAATTTCAGGGGAAAAGGGAAAGGGTTTACAGGAACTAGTATAAAGGACACATGGACAACAACTAAGGGGGGTTGAAATGGGAGGGAGGTGGGGAGCACTGGGAGGTGAACCGCTGGGATGGGAGTAAAAGATAGAAAACTGTAGTTGAACAACAATTAAATAAATTTAAAAATGATGTATACAAACAATGGATCAGAAATCACTTAGTCATTCAATAAATATTTACTGAATGTCCTATTTGTAGGAAATGAATAAAGAAATGATAACTGTTTTTATTGTGCTTAGGGTCTAGATGATGATAGAGCAGGGTACGTAACGACAAGAGGTTTTGTATAAGTGATTGACATGGTGGGTTGCAATAAAGTATAATTTGTATGAATTAATTTTTTGTTGCTGCTGTCTTTCTAAATGACTTGAAGATGTGTTTGTTCAGTGTTCACAGCCTGCCTTGAAGAAACAGACATTAGTGAGTAGGTCTAGCAATACTTAATTTTACAGAAGAAAGTAAAGTTGCACATTCCAAAATAAGACTCTGAGTAAAAATTAGGTAAAAAGTAGGTAAGTACAAATCAAGTGAAGGTTAATTTGGAATTCCATCTAAAACTAATTTTCAGATAGCTTTCTGAAACATTTTATATACTCATTATGAACAACTATTTTAGAATGTGAATTCAAAGGCTTTCATTGGGCAATTATGATGCAAGGGTGTTGTCTATGGATGTGAGGGACAGACAGCGGTTGGTTGCCTCCTGTACATGCCCGACTGGGGATCCAATATCCAACCTAAGTTTGTGCCCTGACCAGGGTTCTAACCCACAACGTTTTTGGTGCATGGGATGATGCTCCAACCAACTAAGCCCCCTGGCCAAGGCGCTCTATTGATGAATTTATAACGATGCAGAAAAATAAAGTGATCAAAGTCAACTACAAAACAAAAACCAACAAAAATGAAATTTGAAATCTCTTAGGAAATGACAATAAAAGGCCATCTAGCGCTTTGTGTCACCCTGTTTTGCATAAGTCTTCAGGACTTTTTGACTAGCAAGAAGGTAAGTTCTATAGTAATTTCTTAAGCTAGATAATAGTAACCAGTAAGATTTATAATATTCAACCTCCTTTACTCTTTCAAATTCTTAATTCTTAGGAATAGAAAGAAACCTCTCTAAGGTGAGAAACAGCATCTAAAATTTTTTTTAAAATCTCTATATACTTAATGTTGAAAAACTGAACGTTTTCTCCCTAAGATTGGGAACAAGGCAAGGATGTCTGCTCTCACCAATCTTATTCAACAAAGAATAAGAAGTACTAGTCAGGGCAATAAGGCATGAGGAAGAAATAAAAGGTATACAGATGAGAAAGGATCTATTCCTATTTGCAGATGTCTTGACTGTCTACCCTCCAGCTACCACCCCACACAAAAATCCTCCTAAACTGGTGACTCCAGCAAGGTAACAAAATACAAGGTTAACATAAAAATACAATTCTATTTCTACATAATAGTAATAAATGTGGGCACAAAAACTTAAAATATGCCATTTACAATCACCAAAAAATGATATAGGTGTAAATCTAGCAAAACAAGTACAGGACTTATTGCTAAAAAAATTTTAAAGTGCACTGAATGAAATCAATGAAGTTCTAAATAAATGGAGAGGTGTACTAAATTCATGGATTGGAACACTCAACATAGCAAAAATGTCAATTTCCTCGAATTGATATATGAATTTGATGCTACTGAAATCTCAGCAAAATTCTTTGTATATGAAGACAAGAGTATAGTAAAACTTATATGAAAATGCAAAGAAACTAGAACAACTAAAATAATTTTGAAAGAATACAGTGGGAGAAATCGGTTTACCTGACTTTAAGATATTATATGGCTGTGGTAAGCAAGATTGTAGTACCAGTGAAGAGATAGACATTAGATCATTGGAACAGAATAGAGGACTCAGAAATAGATCCATACAACATAATATGTGCAAATAATTTTTTTTACGAAGGTGCAAAAGCAATTGTGTGGAAGAAACAACTTTTTCAACAAACGGGCTGGAGCATAACAATTTATAAAAAGAACCTTGACCTAAACCTCACACCTTACATACAACTTAACTCAAAACTGCCCAAGTTAACTGTAAAATGTAAAACTATAAAAAACATCTTGGAAAAAAGTAGGAGAAAATCTTTGGGATCTAGAGGTAGGCAGAGGGTTCTTCAACTTTACACCAAAACACAGCAAATCAAGGAAAAACTGGTAAATTGAACTCCAACAAAATCTTTCATCCTGTGAAAGACTCAAGAGGATGAAAAGACAAATTGCAGGCCAGGAGAAAATATTTGCAAACCACCTATCTGACAGAGGACTTGTATCTAGAATATATAAAGAATCCCAGCTAGCAAAGGTGCAGGGAAACAGCACCGTTCACCCATCTCTGCTTGGAAGGCAAAATCCTGTAGCGGCTATGGAAACAGTAGCATGGGGCATCTCCCTGGAAATGACTCAAATCTATTTCATAGCATCATCTTTCTACTGCTATACAATCGAGAAGCTTAAGCACCTTTCTGAACCACACCTAATCTAACAGGTGTCTCCTGTGAGCTCTTCTCAGAAGTACCGAAGTCCTTTTGGGCAAGGTCTTTGAGAAGACCCATCATGTAGCTTTAGTGGGCAACAGGCAGCTAGGAGTTTGGAGTGGTTATTTAGGTAGGAGAATCTGCGTGCTTCATTTTCCTGGAGAAATATGAAAGGCCTGGGTACCAGAAAGGGAGCACTTTCTGGTACTAACATCTATCACTAAGTTCCCATCTTTCTCCATACTGAGACCGCAAACCTTTGAACACTAGTTCTGAGAGAGCCCAGTGGTACTCCCCCAGACAATGGCCTTGAGATGGGGATGGGAGCCTGTCCCTGTTTTCTTCCGTCTCATTTCAGAAGGCTCTTCCCAAGGCAAACAGCAGCACCATTTTTTTCTCCTCCTGACCTTTGCCAAGTGTGTTGCTGCACTGCATTTGGAAGTATTAACAATGGCCATTACCTGCCCTGTTTATTCAGTGTTAAGTATTAACAAGGCCTGCACTATCTCAGCTGCTGCCGTCTTTCTCCAGCAGAGACGTGCCTCCGTATGTAAATGTTCCACTGCGAACTGGAGCCTTGTCTTTTCCTGGGTGGGGGTGGGGAGAAGACTTGGAGATGACTGAAAGAGGAGAAGAAAACAGCGGCTGTGTTTAAGATACCGTTTTAAGGGACACATGAACTAATTGTACCGTGAAATCTTGCTCGTGGCTGATTTTGCCTGTGCCTTTGGTCGGTTCCGGTATTAACTAAACCAGGGGCGTCCTCTGAAGCACGATTTTCCAGCTTTGCTTATGGTGGCTTCAAACTGTCTGATACTGAGTAAAGAGTATCTAAGTATTCTACAGAATAATGAGAAAAGAAATGAGCCTCGGCATTGAACTCTCTTTGTTTGGGGTCAGGATGTTGGGTTTCTTACATGGAATGGCTTTGTCAGAGTGGGTGGAGCCTGTTTCTGAGCAGACAGGAGCAAACTGACAATATTAACTTGTGCACAGAGAGGAGTGAAGGGTTTTTATTAAAACTCCTATCAGATACTGCTTCTTGGACAGTGGAACTGCAAAACTTGCAAAGGGGAGGGCCAAACACCTTGCACAAAAGATTGAATACAAATAAAACACTGACTTGGAGGAAGAAAAGATCTTTCACCAGAGTCGGCTCTTCTGTGAAAATCGGCTCAAGCTCATGTATCTACCTCGGTTTAGGCTTGGGTCGAGTGACAAGGCAAAATTCTGTCCTCAGACAGAAGTAGGGGACTGCCTGTGAAACAAACTGAGGGCTAAAGCCACGCTCTCTGGACGAGACGTGATGCACAGAAAGCAAAGGCGTGGGTCACCTTTGCATGTTTCAAGTACAGTTAAACAGATGAGAATGGGCAGCGCCTGGAGAACAGGCAGCGCCTGGAGAACAGAGGCTGTTTCTTTTCTGTCCCTTCAGACCCGGAGGGTAAACACCGCCCCCACCACTGAATGCACACACACATCTGTGTGTCGGTCAAGAGCAGGGCTTTGGAGTTTCCCTTGCAAGCTTCCCAATTTAACCACGTTGTAGGTGTGTGATCTTGGATGGATTATTGAACTCCTTTAAAAATTTTTTCTACTTTTTAAAAGTGAGCATGGATTACTTATGTAAAAGAGATTACCGGGAGGTGAGAAAAAAAAGAAAGATTTGCTGGAAGTACTTTAGCAACATAGCCTTTCCACAAGAAAAAGTGCCACCACTTGCTGAGGGTCCCATATGGACCAGGCACTCCCGACACAATATTCTAATCTTTATACAATCCTTCAAGGTTCACACTATTATTCCCAGTTTATAAGATGAAAAAACTGAGGTTCAAAGTAGCTAAGGAATTCAGACTTTATCTGGAAACTGGAAAATGGCAAAATCATCTACTTATATTCGTTACCTCATTTTTTCCTCATTAAAAAAAAAGACCCAAGAATTTCCCTCCCCACTTGGATGCTTCTTTTCCGAATCTGACTCCAAGTCACGACCACAGTGAGAGTCTGTCTTCCTTCTTTCCTCTCTTTGGCCAATTTAACTTTCTTAAAATCACTCTCACCCCCATCCCCTGGTGTTGCTGACCCCGATATCTCTACCGAATTTGCTTTGGCTTGAGCCCTGCACTCAACCCTACGGCTCCCATCGGACTCTCTTCCACCATCAGCACCACCGTCATTATGACAGCTGACACTCGGCCCTGCTCCATGGGCCGGATGGACACCTTATGAGTAATGTACCATTCCTATCCCCATTTTGGAGATGAGGAAACTGGGTCATGGAAGAGTGAAACAGACAACCGGGGGCACAGAGTACGCGGCAGAGGTGGAGGGCTGACCTCAGCAGTCTGACTCCAGAGTTCTTGGTCTAACCCTACCCAGTACTGCCGCCATGCCCCTGCAGGGGCCCCCTATAAGTTCCTGATTCCAGCAAATGAGTCTGAGCAGGAGAGAGGAACACCTGTGTGAAAAGTTGGTAGATATATTTTATGGTGTTGGAAATAAAATTGATTCTTTTTATTGCAAATGTGCATTTTTAATCACTATGCATCAGATTATCATTTAGTGGGCTGGCTTAGGAACACTGTTTTTATAGAAACATAAATTCTGAGTTGCCCCAAAAACTACTGGAACAGCCAGCCTGTTCACAAGTTAGGGACTGCCTTTACTTCCAGTCAGGGTAAAGTTCAAGTGGGGGAAACAGGAAAAGGGGAAAGGAGACTTCCAATTCCTCGTCAACACAATTCCTGCGCATTCCAGCGGAATGCACTCTGGATAATCCAGCTCAACTTTCTAAGGGGGCTAAAAATAAACGCAAATGGTTCATTAGAGCTAATCTGGCAGCCTAGAGTGAATGTTAATAACATAGGAGATCAATAAGATGCCTAGCAAAGAACAATGAATTAACTTGGTTCTAGAAATAGCAAAATTTGTGTAGGCCAGAAAGGAAGAGATGGGGCCAGAGAAATTCATCTCTTCTTCACACAATCCAAGGAATTGAGAAAAGACAATAAAATATGCCCATTTCTTTTTGGTTCTGCCCACCAAATAAGCAGTTTAATCAATTTTTACCTTTCCCTCCCTGTCTTCAGCTGCCACTACTAACTCAATAGAAGAATGTATACCCCTAGTTCAAATACAGGTCAAGATGGCTATTATAAATATTATGAGCTTATGCCATTACTTTCCCCCTCAATATTTGTCTCCTGTGCTCTATTTAAGGACTGCACATGGGAGCTTTTACCCAAAGCATATTTATCGAAAAAAGGGGTTCTAAGGTCAAATAAATCTGAGATACAATGCATGAGAATCCCCCTCTGAAGACACTGGGGGTTCTCTGAAGTCCTTCAGGAAAGACACCTGTATAACATATGTAACCCAGTGTTTCCCAGACCCTTTAGCCATCTAATCCTTTTAACTTCGCCCCTATTAACATCTGCCCAGAATGAAAGTAAGAACCTTAGACCAGGAGGAGAACTGAGCTGCCATCTTTCCTTCTCGTGTCACACAAGTCACTTAACTTTCCTGGACTTCAGTTTCTTGAGGGAGCTGGATTATGTGATTGATGGCTACAGGCTCTGTCCAGCCACATGGGTCTAAGAGTATCTTCACCTCGTCTCCTTAAGTGGTCACGGTCAACAGCATGGAAGCCAGGCTCTGTAGACTCGCTGGTTCTCCTCTTTGAACCCACGCCTTTAAGCACATCCCATCACCCAGAAGCAGCCTAGACAATGGGCTCTTTTATACCCTCCACATTCAGTCCTTTATGCCCACTCTGAGCACTAATATTGCAAAGGCTGATGGGGAAAAGGGAGCAGGATAAGCGGAGGGAGGGAATTTGTAGAGAATTGTTAAAACAAGCTTACATTTGTTCTTTGAAACATTTGCTGGCATTCAGACACGGCTTTTAAAATAGTTTTTTGTGCCTTTTTCATTTAAATATGCAAGTTTAATAAACATTATGCACCCAAAACAGAGAAATGAAACAAACTCTTACAACCGATTCCTCAGACTACATTCTTAGGCTATATTCTCAGCTAATTTCAGTTGAGATGCTGTTCATCCTGACATTTCAACTTTTGGACGAAAAATTATCACAATCTGGAGGATTGTTCCTAATATTGAAACTATGACTTTTATGCAGTTTCACAGAATTGCTTACTTTCATTTATATGTTTTTTCTCCCTTAAAACAGTCTAGAGAAAATTAAGGGTGATCTAACTACAAGTTGAGGTTAAGCTTTTTATTTTCTTGTTTTTAGAGCAAGGACACATTATCGATATATCAGCAATAACTCACAGTTATGTAAATGCCTAGCATTTGACAGGCATTCCAAACAATGTACATGTGTGTTAATCTTAACAACAACCCTCTAAGACAGGTGCCGTTAGTTCTTAATTTTACAGATGTGGAAACTGAGGTGCACAGGACTCGTGATTTTCCAAGGTCACATCCCACTCAGAAGTAAGTGGCAGAGCTGAGATTTGAATTCAGCAGTCTCTGTTCTTAATTACTATGTCATACTACCTCTGGCTTAAATGTGTGAACCATATGCATAAAAATATGGAAGCCACTGAGGGACACAATGTAGAGTTACATGAAGAAAAAGAAACCTCTCACCTCTTGGTTCTCCTTCCGTCAGATCAAGGAGGAGAGCTTTGACTTATATCATGGATTTAGGTTCAATGTAACAAGACACATCCTATCTGTTCGGTGTATCTAAGGAGGCTGTGAAATCTCCTCCCCAAATGCTCCATAATGAAAGTGAGAGAGCAATTTGAAAGACTCTGGAAAAGTTCCCAAGGAAATGAAAATAGGCTAAGTTAACTGTCTTCAACCTCGTTACTTCAATTCCTTCCTGGGAATATACCATGACTATTTCTCTAAGTCATTAAAAGAATGTTCTTCAAAATGAACTAATAAGCAAAATAGAGACAGACTCAAGAGAGAGAACGAGCTGGCTGCCAAATAAGGGAGTGTGATTTGGGGGCTGCGTGGGGGAGTGGAGGGATTGAGCCAAAAGAAGAAAAAGAGAGAGAAAACTCATGGGCATGGACAACAGTCTGATGATGGCCCAGGGAACCGGGAGGGCAGGCAGAGGAGGATGGGGGGATAAATGGTGACGGTGATGGAAGGAAACCTGCCTTAGGGCAGTGGACACGCAGTACAGTGTACAGATGATGTGCTGGGGAACTGAGGGCCTGAAACCTGTATAGGTTTACGAACCAGCACCACTCCAATAAATTCAATAAAAAGCAAAAAAGTTATTTAAAAAAGAATGCTCTTCAACCTGTTAACGGGGCAGCAGAGACTCCCCAGACACAACGACCAGTGTAACGCGGGGTTTCGTCTCTGTCCCGACTGACACAAACCAACTTGGAAAAGGCCTTTCTGAGACAGTCAAGGAAACTGCATGAAGAACTGGGTACTAGAAGGCACCAAGGAGTTATTGTTCATTTGGGGGGGTCTGATATTATCATTTGATTATATAAGACATTTCCATAATTTTTAGGAGATGCTTCCTAAAGTAAATAATGGTAAAACAACACGATGTCTAAGATGTTTACTTTGACCAAAAAAAAAAAAACCCAAATAAAACAAAACCTAATAATAACAAAAGGAGGGGTTAGATGAAGGAAGAGCGGCAAAATCTTGATAACTGTTCAATCTGAGTGATGATATATGGAGGGCACGTTTGACAATTTTCAGAATAAAATGTGTTGATAAAGACTATGGAAGTACTTTTCTATCCTAAAGAAAAGAGGCATATGATGAGTAGTTTTGAAAACGCTCTAGAAATGGCCAGCCGCACACCTGGGTGTGGGGCTCAGTTCTCCTAAGCCTGGGGCCAGGGAGAGGAAGCGTGAGTCCAGGAAAAGGCGCAGGCTGACTGCGCGGGGGAGCGAGTCGGAGGGCTGGGGCCAGCGTGTTGGAGGACCAGCCTGTCGCTCTGGCTCTGCCATTTCTGCTCCAACTTCCTTGCAGAGTGCACTGCTCACCCACAGTGCTCTCAGCCACAGTTAGAAAAACGAAATAAAATGAGCCCGGTATGCCTCTTTACCTTTGCATATGGCATCTGTAATTTCACTCGCTGACAGGCTCTGGGTCTTTAGGAGTAAGTGGCTTAATTTTGAAGAGTGTGTGTTGTAAGCTCCTCCTCTATCAGGGTGGTTATAAAGTACATCCTTGTCTTTCACCCACTGGTTATACTTTCCATGTAAGACCAAGAACCTAACTTCCATTTGGTATTCCATGTGTGCATATTATACATTCATCTTCAGAACAGTTCATATTTCTCAATAATTCGGAAATGAGGGTTTTTCCCCCAAAGAAAATGACCACATACATAAATCATTACACTTTCCCTAAGTACCTTTACTAAAGGCTCATCAAAACACTAAAATGCAAATAAAAACCTTTAGAGACAGGAATAATGCTGAACAAATTAATTGGTCAGAGTGAACAAATACTACATTTTCTAGCATCCTGTTCTCCCCCAGCCCAAAATGTATTTATAAAATACACTAGGTTATGCTGTTATGCTTTTAATCACGCTTGCTGGCAAATTTTCCATCTTAATTTTCTCCCCTAATGTTAAAATATAAATGTTTTCCGTTCTAATTCTTCATAAACACCCATTATGGAGAGAGAATGTCTCATCAAGTGGGGACAGTAAACTTAAATTTTGCCCAACTACTGGACATCATGGTGTTAACACTGGTTTAATATCATGAATAACACTCCAATGAACATCTTTATGTGTGATACTTTCTTATATACCTATGTGTATTTCCAAAGGACAGATTCTCAGAGCATAAGTAAAAAAACTAAATTGAGAATGGCATCTAGTCATGTACCTCAACGCAAGAGAGAAAAGGATAATTCGAAAAGGGTCCCACTGAGGGCTGAGTTTGCACTGGATGAGCCCCGAGTCCCGACTCCAGAATCTGTGGCTCAGTCTGTGTGCTTGAAAAAACGCTGCTCTGTCTCATTGCTTCTCAGTTGCACGTGGTGTTAGCCTTGGTCTAACCTCAGTCACTTCCACTACATGGTCCTTGCTCCAGCTGTTGATTTTACAGTGTGACCAGCAGCATCTGCAGTCTTAACTGTTCCAGGTAGAATTTCCTCACTCCTCGGCTCCCCCAGCTTACACCTCCGAGGCAGCACCCCCTCCGCCCCCCTCACAGGAGAGGGTGAGGTTTGCATGGTCTGCCACAGTCTGTAGCCCCTCTTTTCCCCCTGTAGTGGCTCTGTGGGCGGTAAGCAGCGCCAGGACATTCGCTGAGCTCAGTCAAATTATTCACACCATTCTGTTCTTGGGCAAGGATGAGGTTGGCCAAAAAGTTCATTTAGTTTTTTTCTGTCCAATGGCTCTAGTGTGTGTGGTTGCCTTGAACTTCATTTGAAACAATTTTGTGAGATTGTGTTGTGACAGCTGTCATATCAGCATGCATTTTAAAAAATTGTCAAAATTGGTGAATTTCTGTGCAGCCATTTTCATATTGAAGATGGAAGAAAATACGCAAGATTTTCAGCATATTATTCTTTATTATTTCAAGAAAGGTAAAAATGCAACTGAAACACAAAAATAAAAAAGCCTTGTGCAGTGCATTGAGAAGGTTCTGTGACTGATTGAACATGTCAAAAGTGGTTTGCACAGTTTCTTGGTACTACTGACATTTTGGCCAAATAATTATTTGCTGTGGAGCTGTGTTACGCATTGGAAAATGTTTGGCAGCACCCCTGGCCTCCACCCTCTACAATCCAGTAATGAAAGATAGCTGACACACTCAAAAATACCCAAATCAATAAATTATCGGTGAAAATGAAAAACGTGTCTTTTATTTTATGGAAAAAACTAAATGGACTTTTTTGACCAACCCAATAAGTTCCCTCTGTATTATCCCAGTGCTTCAAAACACCTCTCTCTCTAGCTTCTCCGACAAGTTTAATGAATGTGCTGTTTGCATCCTCTCCTAGATAATTAATAAAAACGTTGAGTAAGACCACGCTGCACACAGATTCCCACCCTCCTCTAGACTCACTCTACTGCCACTTATAATTACACGTTCAGTCCCTCAGGCAATTTTCAATCAATCTGACACATTCAAATCAATCTGGGTTCTTTTTCTGAACTAGATTTCAGGACACCTGGTATCAATTGTTCCATTAACTTCTGGATGTGTTTAGCAATAATAATATATCTAGTGCATTCTTTTGTCCACTTGTTTTCAGATTTTTAAACAAATCAATGAAGTTGGTCTAACATAAACAATGTTATCAATCCATGCTGTTGTGTCATGGCTCTAACACCCCCTAGATGTTCATAAACTTGACCTCCCAAATTCTCCGTCTGTGAGCATTGTCGTTTTCCTGATTCACTCATTTATTCAACAACCGCCTATGAATGCTTCCTGTGGGCAAGAACTGTGCTTGGGACAGGTATAAAATGATTCTATTTAGAAATTAGTTCTATTTAGAAATTAGTTCCTGAGGGGCTCTTGTTCTGTGAAATGTACAGGACAATGCTTCCTTAAACTATTCTTTTACCATACATCAGCAACGACAGATCACAGATGGGGCAGAAAGAAGAAAGTTAAGTCTGGAGCCTTGCTGTGAGCCGTGACCACGTTTCCTGGGGTAGGGATTCTGAAAATGCGGCTAAAATAAGAAATTAGAATGGATCCGTGCCCTGATTTTCTGGACATCTCTGCCCACAATGCTCAGGACGATTTAGAGTCAGATGTTCATCCTTGACTCCAGCATCAGTCTGTCTGTCTGTCTGATCATTTGCCTTCACGATTTCCAAAGGAGAGCTTTCGAATAATAATGAATTCATTACCACTTCCATTAACACTGGTTAACACATCATCCAAGACCGTACCTATTTATTTGTTTTCCTCTTCTTCTTTTTTTTAATGAAACAGGTCTTCATTACTGTTTAATTATCCTTATTTGTCTTCTTAAAGGCCAGCTTTAAAAAGCAGTTCAGAAGCTCAGCCATTTTGCCATCAATAGCTCAGTCATTGGAGCATAATCATTAAGCTTATCTCCCCATTCATTTGAAGTGAGGCCTCCTTTATCTCTGGGATGCCTTCCTTTCTCTTTTTTATTATGTTTGTATTATTAGCCTTTGCACCACCAATCCCCATAAATACTTCTTGGTTGTAACTCTGGAACCTCTTTGATGATTCATGCTCTCTGTGAGAGTCCCACGGACAGACTCCATTTGCTCTCAGGTTTCTTCTCTGCTGGTCTTCTTTTTCCCCCCTATTTTTGCACCATTGTCATCATCATTTGCACACTGCCACTGGTTTTTCCAAAGATGTCTGGTCTTTGTGGGAAAATAAATCACTGACCCTGAGTGAAGCACCTGCCTCAGTTTTACAAGCTGAGAAGCGCTGCGGAACCCTCTACCCCGCCACCTGGCCTGGGACTGCTCAGATACAACCTGCCTCTGCCCCTGGGGCAGACGCCACTCTCATGGTAAAATCACACCCTGTGCAGCACAGCTCAGTGGAGGCTGACATCATGGGGAGCAGGGGGCTGCTCCCTACAGTGAGTTGCCCACCTCAAAAGAGCACACTGCCAGCCACTCCCAGCAATGGGTCTTCTCCTCAACACTGGCGTTGCAAACAGACAGTTAAGTCTCTCTCATTACCAATTATGCCTCCAAGAACCACAAACAAAGAGAAACACTAACTTACTTTTCTTCTCGGAAAAATATCTACACTCATATTTGGATTTCGATGTATTCATTCTTTCTCTGTTTATTCCTTTCTTCTTTGTACGGCACCTGACTTTGCAGCAGTGAGTGGCTGGGCTAGACTGGTTGCCAATTAGTTTCCACTCAATCTATTGTAGTTCAGAAATGCATTTTTTTTAAATAGGAAAATTTTAAGAAAAAGATTTGTCTGAAGGAGCTCAACCAGGGAAAAGCCATAAACTAAAGAAAAAAAGTTTATTACTCTATCAGTAAATATACTGTTTGCAAATGTTACATCGATCACTTCAATAATACGCTTCTTTTTAAAAGACTGAAATAAGACACCCATAATTATTACATAGAAGCCATTTTTATATCAACTTAGCAAACATGTGCATTTTCCTTTCTTTTCACTGTAATAAGTAAAGGTGTCAGTTTATTATGTTTTTTAAAATTCACTCTAAATAAATCAATCTATTTTTTTTGAACCCCAAACCTGTATTTTTAACTAAAGTTATTGCCTATCGTTTACAGAGGACTCTTAGCTAGGTCTGACAAAATACGATGATGGAGACAAATAAAGAGGATGTATTTCCTCTTCTATCTGAGTGACAGCTACCCACATATTCACACTTTTTTCATTCGGGAGTGGGTATAGCGTTGCTATGAGTGGGAAGAAATGAATAAAGTGCAGTACAGATTCGTAGTCTTTTTCCCACTACATCTTTCTCTCTGTCCATCCCAGTCCTGTGTCCACATGGCCATGACTTACGTCTGGCACAGTTTGTTTCTCCTCCTTCAGTTCTGGCACTGACCTTGTCCTTGGGTCTTTCTGCCTCTCCCCTCCCTGTTCCTCTTGAAGTGCCACACCCACCACACATCAGTAACTTTGTGCCAGTTTTGCTGAACACAGAGAATTAAATTATTTAAAATTACAAACATGTATTGATAAACCATCACGCACAAGGCATTGGACAACGAAAACCAGCTTTGGCAAAGGGCCGGCCCTAAACTGTCCAAACACATCCCAGGGAAAGACTGTCCTCAGGGGACAGACAGGATCAGCTGTCACTGACTGGATAAAGGAAAACCAGGGCCAGGCATGGAATAGCTCATCTCAAGGCACCTCATTCCCACCCCATCTGTGTCCTCCTAACTTTTTTTTCCTCCTGATTTTCCCTTCTTTCTCATTGTTTTTACTTCTGTGTTTCCTAAAGACCACTGGTTCCTTCACCTGGTTTTGGCTTCTTTCCCTGGAACTCTTAAGCATTCTCCCCCAGCCCTCCCTTCGGGCTTTCCATCCTAATCTCCCAGCAGCTCAGGTACAAATGGGTGCTTCCAACCACCGCCCTCTCAACCCCAGGGATGGTAAAAACCCTCCTCATCATCACCTCTCTCAGCACTGCAGCGTTAGGCAGAGATGGAGGCTCCCACACTCAGGAAGGGCAAATCAGAAATTACCTCGGTTGGTGAGAGGGTCAGCACGTGATACCATGTGACAGACTCGAGCTCCAGTTACCTAGATGGGCAGCGGCAGCAGAGGTTAAAATTGCACCAGAAAGCCCCTGCAGCATCTGGTGAGGCTGCCCCCCCACCCTGTGTTCCCACAGTGCCCCAGCTAGGACCGCTCCCGCCATCTGTCGTATCAGAAAACGTCCACGTGGGGCGTTTAAAACAAATTGAGCGCAAATAGATGAACCACAGAGAAAACTTCTCCATGATCTTTCCAGTGCTTCCTTCTTCTATCATTTAAATATCTATTCCTCAAACATAAGTGTGCGTCCATATAAAATCATCAGGACATGGGACCTTCAGCTCTTCTCTGAGGGGTGACACTGAGATTTTGCGTGTATAATGTTATTATAGAGAGAATAAATACTTAAAAATGGACTATGCATTTTCTTTTCTTATAGCCTACTTCAGAGAACAGAGTTTCACACTACTTCCGACTCTAAGGAAGTCTGTGACACCATGCAAGGGGGCTGGAACGTTATCACAGGACAGATGACAGACCCTCCAAGCCTGTCACACTTCTCTCGCTGAAACTTTGTTATATTAAATTTTGATTCAATTAAGTAATCCATCAGCAATCCATCAGCAATGGCTTTGTAATATTGCTTATATTACAATATTTTCAAAGATTTTCAATGAATGACATTTGCTGAAGTGGAATTTAACTTGAATTGTATAATAATCTTGTGGTAGTGGCTTGGAAACTTTTACCCATAAATTTTAAACTTTCACTTGGCTATTGGCTGTATTTTGAAAATGACAAGATAATTTAGTCAGAAACTTCCTTCTACCACCTTGACTTGCCAAGACGTATCTGAAAAAATTCTGTCTTTCACGAAGATTCTCCTTCTCTCCCGACAGGAGTGAGAACTCTCCCCGCTGCGAGCGATGCTCAAATCTCCCCGGAGTTCCATTTCCACTCGGGCTTCATCCCTCACTCCAGGCTTCCCTGGCAGGAACTCATTTTGCACACTCCGTCCAGGATGACTGGCCAGACACCTTCCGTGGCCAGGGCTAAATAAATACGAAGTGTCCACAGAAAACATGGGGGTGTGGATCCTGACCCCGGCACAGCCTCAGATTCACCTCTCCCACAGGCTGGTCTTTTTCCCACTCACCAGACAATCCCATCACCCTAGCTATAGTCACAGCAGTGGAGACCGACAGCCCCAGAACCACAGAACGGAAAGGGGTTCTAGGTGTGATGTACTCAGACCCATTCACTTACAAGACAAAGCATAAGCGGAGAGGCCTGGAAGCGCCCTTTTAACAGAGTTAGTGGCGGAAGTGAGGCAAAATGGGAAGTGGCTGCTCTGGCCTGTTTTTGCCGCTGAGGACCTGGTCTTGGAATCTGCTGGACTTGTAACGCTGAACAGAGAGTGGGTTTTGTCCTCTGTTCTTGGAGACTGAAATGGTTCATTAGTTATAGTTAAAGCAGGCATTTAAAATCATCTCACTTTTCCTTTCAGTTCCTCACCAAAGCTAAGGAGGCGCAAAGTCCTTTGACTACGAAACCTCTTAGCCAAATAAAACTTACTTTTACGGCATATCACATAAAATGAGAGCACTAGACTCATACATACACATTGCTGGGACAAGTAAGCAAACTGGTACAATCTTAATGAAAGGCGTTTGGCCATACGTCATAAAAGACTTAACACGTGGACCCTCTTCAATTTGTCAATGTCACTTCGAAAAACTTAATTGTGGGGAAAACTTACTAGAGAGCTAGGAAAAGGATCCGTTTTTCTTCTTCTTCACTTGCACTTTGGACACATCCCAAAGTTTCTTACAATGAATTTATGTCCTTTCCACCACCGTGAAAACCTCTCATTGTTTGTAAAGAACGAGGGAGCGAAACCGGCGGCTTACCCTCTGATGTCACTTTCTGCTCTCATGTTCTGGTTGATTTTTTTTCTGGGCAAAAAGTTACAGAAAAGGAGAAACTGTGTTTCCTAGAAAAGGCCATCAGCTCGTGAACAGGTGTTTGGCGCATTAGCTGGTGTTTGAAGAAGAATAAGGACCAGCTGAACCTCTTCTTCCCACACAGATTTCACATCATCAATAGACCTAAAAATAGTTACTGAACACATCTTACAAGCAGCACTGCGCTGGGAGATACGTAGAAACAAACCTCAAGGGCATTTTCTTGCCCTTCATATCTATGCCCTGGAGCCATGGCATAGCCCTTGAAAAGAGGGCTGTGAATGAGAGGCAGTAATTAATTTCTAAGTACAAAAGGTAGGAATTTAAAAGAGGGAGAAGCTCGTACTGAACTGGTATATGGTAATTTCATTGGGATTTGACTTCGACAGAAATGGAAAAAAAATTCAAACCTCTAAAAGTCTGTTGAGGTTTTGCTGTCCAATGCTCATATATCTATAAATTCAACCATTCGCTACTGAGCAAACTTTTGTTTTGCTTTGGGTGTGAAGGGTTTGAACCAAGAGCTACCCTGATGTGGAGCACATGTAAAGAAGGCACTACTATTATTGGTTTGCGTTTTGACCCCCTGCTTGTCAATTCCAGTAAATTGTCTACTCTCGGTTAACAATATATGAGTATAACCAGAGTGAATACTCATTGGTGGGGATTATCCATGGGCAGAAGCAAGCAGAGTGATGCTCACAAACCCCACTGAGAAGCAATGACCAGACACGGGTCAGAAATGTGTTTAGTTGCCCAGTAATATGTGTCAAGGAAGTGGTTAAACTCTCAAAGATCATGTTCACATTCATGCTCGAAATGAGTGAAATCAATACAGTCGTTTTCAGATCTGATGTCTGAATTCAAGGTCCAGATTTTTCTCCGTGTTTAATACAATAGTGCAGTTACCGAAATCGTCACTTAATAAAACACAGCTTTTAAGAGACAAACCATGTCTTCACCTCCAGGAATATGTGGGTGTCTTTCCATGAAAACGGTGATAGACCAATCAAGTTTCGCTCTAAATTGCGCCACCTCAAGGCGAGCGCTAAAGCTGCGGTTTAATTCCTTCCAGAACACACTGCTTACTTTTTTGCTAGAGTTTTACCCCATTGTACTTTTTACTGAGGAGCTCATATGAGAACAAACAGCTTAGTTGAGAAAGAATTGGGATGAACTCAGAGCAGAAACAAAGTGTATCTACCAAAGGCAATGGATTGGACGGGAAATTAAGGGTCGGGACATTTTCCTTTTCTCAATGGGTTGTCCCTGCCCCAAGGCCTTGTTCCGTTAATCGTATTTCTGCTGTTACCCGAGCTGGCACATCCTGCCGATCAAAGTTTTCATGAAATAACTAAGTGCAAGTGTTCTCCTAACGCACGGAGGCCCATTCTGACACTGTTGTGCTAATGTGAGGCGAGGGGATAATCCACCAATGGCCCATGTCACCGCACGCTCCGTGGCTTTCCTGGTGTCATTTTCCGCAGGTGGATATAGCAGCCAGACAGGGAGAGGCAGAGAGGGACCGTGATCACCCAACACGCAGAAACATATGTATTTACCGGCCCCATCTGCATTGTCAGGGAATACCGCCCAGAGGATGAAAGGGCGACAATGATTTAAAACCTGCCCCTCCTCCGTCTTCCGTGCCACTGCTGGGCCACACAATGACCCTTTCAAGTCGGGTGCTGAGCTGGGTCAGCACCTTGGCCTCCACCCCACTGATGGGTCCTACGACTGTGCGGTCCCGGCCCAGCCCCCACGGCATCTCCGTGGGCAGAAGATCCTGCTGATTGTATTCCCACTTCCCTCCTCCCACGGCCGTGAGAGGTCCATGAGTGCTAAAAAAAATTATTGTCTCCTAAGTGAGTAGACAATATCATCTTACTTCTCTTAGTCTGCGGCTGATCGTGTAACACAATTCAGTAGATTAGTGAGAGAGGGACGCACTACCAACTCACTGATCTTCCTGGAAAATCTCAAAAATCAAGGCTGTCTACAGTGAAGTGCAATGAATGATTTCTAACCTCCTGCTTAAAAAAAAAACACAGGCCTAGAAACAATGGAGATGTTCCTTGACTTCAGCTTTCATGGGAATCCTCTCTCACGTTATGACCTTTCCTCTCTAAAACTGAAGTTTGTACTTTAAACAGAGATTTCAACAAATTAATGCATTCACTGAAAAGAAATGGACTCAGGTTAAATGACTAAGCAAGTGACCTGAATGTCATTCCCTCTCAACAGCCTGAGCAACATGAAAAGAACGCGAGCACCGAAGGAATCAGAGCCATGCCCACGTCTGCAAGATTGCAACCAGAGAGAGCATGTCTCCATGTGACATGACTCGTGGAGATTTGCAGCTTCGGTTCGGAATGGATGGGAACGGATGCAGCTGCACCCAGCACTACCCTAACCAGTGGTAGTTACATGGCTCACTATTTATCCAGGTGATCCACCTTTGAAACATAACCAAAAGCACACCTTCCTTTAGTAAGACGAGGCCTGGTGAGCTTAGGGGTGACCTCAGGTACATGGACTTCAAGGCGTGTCAGACGGTACTTTTCAGAAAATCATTAGGTTTAACAAACTCTCAGCAGGCGCCCCGACTAGACCCGATCTATGAGGGCCTTTCATCTCAGGTCGCACTGCTCCGCTGTACAGGGTGCTCTCTGTGCCGATGATTGGTTTGGCTGTCCATTCCACCCATCAGGTGATACAAAACTATCAATCAGGCTAAATGCAATGTGAGAGAAGTCTCTTTAGCCAATTAGTCAGTAATGAGAACATTAGCCACAGTATCTTCTGTAGAGGGCACCTTAGCCATTCTACTCGAGTCTGAGAAGATGACAGTCCCGGTGTGATTAATAAAGACCGCAGGAGGCTTTGAAACCCTATATGGGTGAAGAAGAGACTGGAAATGCACGCGGAGGCCCTATGTGGTTTTAGTGCCACAGGGTGCTCTGTGCAGAAACACAGAACAAACAACGGCAAAACTGGAAGGGACCTTGCAGACGGTTTGATTTGATCCAGTGCTCTCATTTCACAGATAAGGCAGGGAACAAAATGACTTGTCCAAGGTCACACAGTGTGCTGGCAAAGGCGCTGCTCTCATTTCTCCAAATAAAGATTTTATAGGGCTGTTAAAAACAAACAATCGAAAGGTGACGAATCCACATAGAGAAATTCCTGCATGGGTCTGATCTTTTTGTCTATTAGGGGCAAAAGAGCTTGTATTTTGCTTCCCTGACTTCTAAGGGCTTGGCACAATCACCACGTATGGCACCTTCAGAAAGTGCTGCATGTATTTAGAGCAATAAATTCTAAGCCAGACTCTCTGGATCCATAATGACAGTTCCGCCACTTACTAGATGTGTGGTCTTGGGCAAGCACTCCACTACTGGTCCCTTGGTTTCCTCATTTGTCAAATGGGGATAACAACAGGACCCACCTTGTGGGATTGCTACGAGGATGAAAGGAGCTGATCTACACAGAACACAAAGCACAGACACGGTCGCATGTGAGCTCAGCTGCTACCAGGGAAGGTGCTCTTGGGATGACAGGGCTGCTTCTGCAGGTATAGGGGTACTGCTAAGGTAAATTAGGGCAGAGTGAACAACGTGGCATAAGCTTCCTCAGAAGAAGTCTGAGGAAATGATGGCGAGAAGAGTGAATTCCAAACGGAGAGCCACGGTGAGGCCCCCATGTCTCAGACAGTTATTTGTGGACGTAACATTGAGCTTTATGATGCCATGCATCCTACCTGCCTATTGGGATGGCCCCTGGGATGGCCCCTTTTTTAAGCAGGTGTCCCTGGGAGGGACACCTGGGTGCATTCAGGCGGAGGGAAGTCTGTGTGGCCACTCCTTACTGCAGCCCACCAGCCGAGGGCCTCGGCCCAGGGGACTACACTGGAGGGGTTTACGAGAACTCAGCATGCCTTGGTGGAAAACCTCACCGTTCATTGAGTCACCAGGCCTTGACTTTGGAGGTGACTTCACCCTTTCTAGAGGCTTCCCTAATCTGGTCCCCCTAGCCCCACAATGCTCAGGCTCAGCCCTCACACTGCACTCATCCCACTGTGTGACTTGGGTGACTCCCCTACTCATTCCAGTTCTGCGTTCCTGCTCCCTAGTAGTTGTTCCTGAACACAAGGCCAGGCAGGTATTTGACAAAAGGACCACCTCAGTGGATTGTCCCCGTGCAACATACACAAAAAACAACAAGAGGCCCTGATGCAGAGGACTTACCACACTGCCGCAGCAGGCCTGTGAGGTCGTTCTCTTTTACCTTTCAAGAGCAAATACACTCTCCCCTCACCACTTCCGACCGCAGCCCCCTCCCACCCAAAAAAGGGATCCCATATGAGAGAGTACGGGCAACTTCTTTGCCACTCGTGGGGCAGATGGGCAAACTAGCACATGCAAACACTCATGCACCCTCAACAAGGGCCCGAGGAGAGTGGAGGCTGTGCAGACACCGGTGGGCACACTGGTGATGCACTCAAGAACCAAAAGTTCAGAAAAGGGGGAGGGGCACTACCTAACATCTGGCTTTTCCCCTTGAATGGTATGTATATCTGGTCTCATATGAGAAAGACAAGGAGATGGGGAGGGAAGAGAAGAGATGTTGTAAGCCCTCTGAAGGTAGGAGTGCATTTTCCTCCTCCTTTTTACTCCACCATAGTGTTGAGGGAGACTCCGATCATCTGAATGAGTGGCAGGATACTGCGTGGGAGACAAAGGGAAACAAAGAAATGCACTGAGCTTAGGAGATACCCCTCAAAGCTTATCTACCCTCCTGAGAGCCAGGGACTTGCTCCGTATGGTTTTCAAATAGATGAGTCGATGAAACAACTACAGGACATTTACATGGAATGCTACTCCACCATTAAAAAGAAGAAAACTTTACCCTTTGCAACAGTACGGATGAACCTGGAGAACATTATGCTAAGTGAAATAAGTCAGTCAGACAAAGACAGGTACCATATGATCTCACTCACATGGGGAGTCTAATGAACAAACTGAACTAACAAGCAAAACAGAGACAGACTCACAGACGGAGAACAGATGACAGTGGGAGAGGTTGGCGGGGAGGGATTGAGCGGAAAAAAAGGACTCATGGACATGAACATCAGTGTGGTGATTGCTGGGGGGGGTGGTATAAGGGGACTAAATGGCAATGAAAAAGTCCAATAAAGATTTTTAAAAAGAATTCATAAATAAAATCCATTTCTGGGTAGAAAACGAGGGCTCTTCCCACATGAAATGTTACTCTCCCACACGAGGTCAATGTGGTCGATACCTGTCCATCTGTCCGTCCCTCCTTTCTCTAACCCTAGTGTGCCCCGTCATCTCTAATACTACGCTCAACAGAAACTAGAAATGGCAAAGCGTACCCCTGCGAAAACTCAACAGTATGCAGGGGAAAGTGCTTAACAAAAGCACACGATGATTTTGTGAAAAATGAAAATCTTAAATTACACACAGAACAATTGCTATATTTATGTCTTTCATACTGACCTTATCTTGCCGGGATAAGGGAATCAGTGTCAGGAATGAACCCTTCACTGATTTAAATAGGATTCAAATAGATATTTTATGCATAATAACAGTCTTCTTCCACTATTACATAAACATAAAATATCACCCTCCTATTCTGCAGACGTTATGACAATCTAAGCTAATACATTTAATTCAACTCAAGTCCCCGAGAGAACAGAACTACAATTACTATCAGGCAAGCGTTTGATCCATTCTGCTTGTCTCTAAAAGGCACCTGATGAAACTTTCATGGAAGATACCAGGAAGTCACTGGGTGGAATGACACATGGCGAAAGGTGAACATTTTTAAAAATATTATACGCCTGACATTTAAAATAAGACATTATTTCTTCAGGCAGAAGTTATTTAATGTCCAATAATGTGCAAGTGTTTCCATACGGATGCATACTGAGGCATCCTACTTCGAGAAAGGCAAATCACACTATTTTGGGAGTGAGTTTTGAAGAACGTGGTTGTATCCACACCACCGGATATGGACACGTTTGCTGGTTTGGGCTTCGTGGAGTCAAGCGGACGCAGGGCAGTGACAGCAACCCAGGGAGAAAGAGAACAGGAGAGACGGAAGAGAAGGGAAACAGGGAAAGGCAGGAGAAGCAGCTACTCTAAATGGGGGACCAAACTGAAGTCCTGTCACCCTCCCTCAAACAATCAGGGCAGTGATCTCCCCTCAGTGCTATTTAAGATGGGGAGAGGCTTATTTTCTGGAAAAGAATTCATAGAGTGATAAACAGAAAGGAAAACCATACCTCTGGTACTGAAAGGGAATGTGGCAATTCCGTTACTCGGAAGGCTGGGCTGCTTCACGAGGGACCTTTAACTAGAGCTGATCGTAGTAAGACTATGTGGGTAGCCAGCTGCCTCTTGTTCATAAGATCAATGAATAAAACAGCTAACCTTTACTAAGGTCTGCTAAGCGTAAGGTGCTGTTGGAAGCACATATTAACTCATTTAACCCTCATGAGGCTCCTGAGAAGTAGGAGCTATTATTATCCACATTTTACTAATCAGAAGTAAGTGGTGTGCACAAATCACACAGCCGGGAAGTGGCACAGCTGGGATTCAAACCTAGCTGTCTGATTCCAGACGCAGCACTATTAACCCTTTCATTGGGGAGGGAGTAGGGGAGTGAACGAATGAATGGGTGAATGAAGAAATGAATGCAAGCGTTGTGTATGCTCACTGTTTCTACCTTGTGGCTTTACAGGCTGTTGGCAGATCTGGTCTATACCACAAAGAACTGCCTTATGAACAACTATGGGCCGAGAAAACCATGCCTCACACGCATCCCAAGCCTACCCTGCTCTAGTCTTCCATGGTAAAGGGGCAGGGTCAGACACGAGGCTGCTGGCTCAGTCGTCTGGCCCAGCAACACAGGGCCGTGCGAGAAGGCAGGGCTGTGTGTGAGAAGTGACGGCGGAGCTTCCTGTGGGCCCCACGGGCTTCCTGCCGGAGGGGAGAGACCCGTCCTGGCGCTCGGGCAGCGTTCCGAGTGGGCACAGACTCTACACGAACTTGGAAGTTTCAGTTGGTGGCAGGGTCTCCACTTCCTGTTCCAAGCTGTTGAGTAACAGTCTTGTACTTTGGCTCCCTAAGGTGTCAGACCAAGTCTGACAAAACAGGTCTGCCCTTGGGGACAGAGAGACAAACTACTCAAATTCGGGACGGCTCCAGCATCCGGGATTGCGCTAAGCAGATGACAATTTCAATGTGAAATGCATATTTTATGCATATATTTTCCCCACTCTTCTGCTTCTCACCCCTCTTCTCTCATGCTTTCTCAAGTTTTCACTGACGGGTGCGGACATTTCTGTCTGTTAAATCTACACTCGTGTGCCCTGGGCTCTGCTCGACTCTTCAGATAGCAGTCAGAGCTCTTCCTCACCCAGTTTCAATTTTGTTGCCCTATACTTGAGAAATAGGCTCTTTCAAAAGCCCTGCTTGAATACTGAGGAAGAGGCTTCAGGAAAGCAATACTGTAACATTTTCCAAGCAGCCGTCTGGGGGATTTGTGACCTTACAAAAATTTCTGGTGGTTTTTGACATCTAACTTCCTCCCTTCCCTGAACTCTCTCCATCTCCCCACATTCTGCAACATATTTTCGGGCAAATATTTGGGCCAGTGGGGAATTTAAAAAATGGGAAAACTGAACACGCCCAACTGACAATACATTTTTTATTGTAAAATTGCAGCACCATTCTTGGAAGAGCTTATATATGTATGTACAGTATATTTTAATCAAATTAAGTGTGCCTACCTAGATTCAGCTCTTGGGAAAATTCTAACAAAGACAATGCTCTCCATCAGTTCAAAATAGTCTATTGTGACAGGAAAGTACCTTGAAAACTGGCGAAGACTTACTCATACATGGATTCAACCTCCCCTCTAGGGAAAATCAGTGAATATAAATTCATTAAGGTGGTTAATTCCTCCATGCAAACAGCTCCTGACATCACCAGCAACACTTAGAAAAATAAGCAGCCTTTTCTAATGAACAGATTGCAACTCCCCAAGTGAAGAGAGTTGAGTTCTAATTATGCTCCTTACATAAAGGGAATAATAATACATGTTCCTTGTCCACTGGAGGGGAGGGGTTAATTATAAGACAAGCGGGTAAAAATACCCTGAGCTCTTCTGGGTAAGGCACTACCTAATCCCAGGATAGTTCGATACAAAAAGAAAAAACTAGATTGGTGTGTTTCCTGCAGACTCAGTGAGGGCTAGGGGCCCCTCCTGTTTTAAGAGCTGAAAACTGTTAGCATCGGAGACACTGTCAAAATACATTTCCCTCTGGTTCAGAAAAGGAGAGAGGGAGGGCTAAAGGGTGGGGTGAAGAGGAATTGTCATCAAAGCACTGTTAATATGAACTGAATTATATTACAATGGCGATACTTCAACATGGGGAATAAAAATTGTTCCGTATTATTGTGGATTGACAATGTGACAATTGTTCACTGAAAGTGGATGACAGCTGTAGCATTACAGCTCAGTGCGCGACACGAGATGAATGAGTGTTACAAGTTCTCCCAGAACGGGCCCTGTTTCCCAAGGGTTTGTATCAGCCCCAAATAAATAGATGCCAGTTCTTCACTATGTCAGCAAATTTAGCATCTCTTTACAAACCCGTGTGTTACCAGTGGCCTCAAAGTGCCCGCGTCCTGTCCCTGCTCAGTGGATTTGCAGCAGCCGTGAAATGTCAGGTCAAAATGCCACCAAGGACATGCAACGCACCCCGGCAGAAGAGATGGCAAAATGCTGGACATGTGGCAGTTGACGCCAAACTGTCTCCTGGGCCCCGGGAAGGGCGTTTCCGAACCTCTGTCTGGGCACCCGGCTCACCCTGCCACGTAGGAGTCACCTGTGTGCCTCGTGTTCCCAGCTATGCGCCTCAAGGAACTAACGCCATGCACGGTTCCTGACATTAACAAGTCGGGGACCAGAGATATCTACACTGTCTCCTCATGTGAGACAAGACTCACTCCAGCTTACCCCAAAAAAAGGTAATTCAAGGGGGAAAAAGCAGAAAATCACTCGTAATATTTGTACACATGATGACTAACTTCTTAGATGAAATTCATAAAACTTTGTACTGATTTTCTATGACGCTGACAGTGGCAATACTCAACGTGAATTGGGGGCAGCCTTGGACGGGTGCCTGGAGCAAGAGTTACCCATCCTAGGAGCCTCAGAAGCACCGGTAAGAGCCGCTCAAGAGGTACTGACAATGGGCAAGGTCTCCATCCCACAGTCAGAGTCAACAGAGCACTTATCCCTTAACTGCCGTGGCCAAGTCTTCTCCATTAAGCATAGCAATCTGTCTCGGTCAGGAGGGAAAAGAAGGCGGCAAAGGGAGCAGAATTCTGTGAGTATTCTCCACGCTTCCGTACTCAGTATGAAACAGAAACTTCCTCCAAAACCATGCCAGAGTTCTTTCACGCTATTTTCCAAATATTTCTGCAGGTCCACGGCAGAGGGGCACCTCCTGGCCCCTGTGTGGTTAGACGATGTCATCGGCTGCTTCTGGTGAGTAAATGGTGAGCCGAGGGCCAGGTACGTTTCTGGGCTGGAGCAGTATATTGCTGATGTGAGACCTTTCGGAGCTCTCTTTCCTTGGGCACAACCACTGGCGTGAGATAGTGGCTGGTTTGGTCACAGTGGGTCCCTGAGTGACCATGATAAGCAGAGTCCCTCCTCTCCTCACCAACCCACAATGAACATGAGGAAGAATTAAATATTTGTTGTTTTATACTGCTAAGATTGGGGGGTTATCTGTTGCTATATCAACACCTACCCTCTCCTGATGGATAAACACAATCATATTTAGCTGATGTGATGTCATGATCTGATTTAAAATATTCACATAAAATTCCCATCTTCTCTACACATATTTGAAAACCTGGAGAGGTACAAACATAATCTGTAAGGTTTCCTGGGATCCATCATGTGGCCATTCATCAGGTATTTTTCAGCGCCCACTGGGTACCAGGCACTTACATTAGGGACTCCGGGAAACCCGAGAGGGTAAGGAAGACACAGCTATGGCCCTGTGACACTTAAAATGAAGTAGGGAATATACAGTTTCATAATTTCTACAAAGGAGAAATTTAGGGCTAGCCATTGAGATGCTGACGGCACCTTGGAGGCTGTCGCGACTCAGGGCTGGCACGGCAAATGCAATCTGTGTGGAATCATGTATCTGTTCAAAGTGGCTTTGCAGGGATGACGGTGCACCTATGGGACAGAGGATGGAGCCCTCCTCTGAGCTATTGGCGCAACCAAGAATACAGCAAGTAGAAGTCCAAATATGGCTAGTTTCTAAAGAGAGAAAGGGAGAAAAGCTCTGGTACGTCTGAGGACTGGGGGATGCATCCTGAGTGGGAGAGACTGAGAGGAAAGTTTCACAACAGGAACTGTGTCTGGGATGGACTTTGCAGCCAGGACTTCCACAGGGGAGACCAGGGGAAGAGGCAGGGTCTGGAAGGAATGCCCAGCTCCAGCCAAGGCAAGGCGGGGAGAAAACAGAGGATGCGTCAGGTATGCAGGGCAGAGAAGTCGTAACTAACGTCTAGAAAGAATGTTGGACAAGCATGAGTTTGGGGAGAAAGCGCCGAGGGACTCACAGGGATTTATGCTTGGCTGGCCGAGGCAGGAAATTCAGGGCAGCAGAGGTGGGAGCGAAAAACAGGGATTTGGAGGGAGAGACGCAGGAAGAGCCGGTCTGGGCAGGTTTACGTGGCCAGAGCACAGAGCCTGTATCTGAATAACAAACTTGGAAAGTGGACAGGGCTGCAACCCAGAGATGGAAGCACCAATGCAGACATTTGCAGCTCGAAACTCTTAGCCCAAGACCGAACACAAACTAGATGAGCAGTGAATGAATACGAGCTACTCACACTCAACGGCTAGTGAGGGGGCAAGTCAGTCTTACAGGAGGTGCGGCCGGTGAGGCCTTTTTTTAAAAAAAATTCTTAACACCTTTGTCCACTTTGGAGCTTTTAGTTTACTGTGAACACTTCCGCTCCAAAAAAGGACAGCAGGAAAGAAAGGCAGCACTCAGATCTGAGCATTTAGCTACCTGTAAATAGTTCTGGTTTAACTTGGATGGGACTGCAGATAAGTGAAGTCAGGTCTGGAGATTGTCTAGGCATTTTAGCTTTAAAATGGTAATTGTGAGCACGGGTGCACCTCCAGTTTTTTACTTCATGCTAATCAGAAAAACTGCCTCTTAAAACAAACAAACAAAAAGCTGCCGTTGCCCAGCATTTGGTCAGGTTTCGCACTGGTAATTCCCTTACAGTTCATCTGATATCGCAGGCTGTCCTTTATGAAAAAATTTTAGTTTTGGTTCCGGAAA
Source organism: Sturnira hondurensis (assembly GCF_014824575.4). Taxonomy (NCBI): domain Eukaryota; kingdom Metazoa; phylum Chordata; class Mammalia; order Chiroptera; family Phyllostomidae; genus Sturnira; species Sturnira hondurensis. The sequence goes on along the minus strand of NW_028082759.1, from coordinate 17,585,887 downwards.
AAAATTAGTATAAAGGCTGGAAAAAGGCGACATGGGAGAAAAATGACCACTTTTCTATGTGATTCTGAGAAAGTGGACTGGATTTCTGCTCCCATAGTAGGACAGAATTTCAAGTATGAAAAGAAAATGTCTTGAGGGAAATGGACAGCTTAACTAGGAATATCATCTTTCTGATATTCCACCAAACACCAGCAACCCAGGAATAGGTTACGGAGAATTACAACACCCTTGACTGAGAAATAAACATGGGTTATTTTTTCAAAAGGCACACTAGCTACCAAGTAATGATGCCATCTTCAAAAGGTTCTGGGAAATTTATTGGGAACCTATTGGGCACAGAAGCAAAGACAGTCTGCTTGTGGCTGGACTCCATGCGGCTGCAGAAACAGTGGACGCCTCCTCTACTTTTATCACCCAAGAGAGCAACCGTTTGCCACAGAAGAGAGCAAACGTTTGCCTGGAATCTGTTTTGTTCTAAGGTCAGATCTACGAAGCCATAATTACCTAGGTAACTTGGGTCTGATGTTGCCCAAAATATCCAGGTAATTATAGGAGAAAGGTCATTTCCGCTGCATAATCTCAACTGTACCACTGGCTGTCTACACTGGCAGTTATCCAGTTAAGAACAGCTTTTCATTACACGTTGTGTTTGTACAGACCTTGCCAAAGACTGTGACATTCTGAACAGGTGATTTTATTACCGGCCTTTATAAATATTCCTCCCCTCTTGCCCCTTTCCCTAAGATGATATGATGACTTCCTGCACAGAACCATACGTACAACACCCTCTGCTAATTTTTACATTTAAGAACATGCATTCTGGAATGGGAGAATGCTGTGAAACAGCAGGGGAGAGGGGTGAAGAGGGAGGAAGAAGAACAAGGGCACCAAGATCTGCTGAACTGTGGGGATAAAAGAAGAACAGATTCATGGGTGTGGGGGGAGGGAAGGGATTGAGGGGGAGGTAGAGAGAGAGAGAGAGGGAGAGAAGCAAAGCACACATGCAGGTCACAGACGTCTCATTCAGAGTCTGAGCTCTGGCAACACGGGCAGTTTGGGGGCAGAAAGAAGCACATCGCCCGTCTGTGATTGCTCAAGAGAAGCGACCATTCCTTTTCTTCACAAAGAAAAATATGGCATTTATCTCAAGTACAGCAAGGCATATTAGGATTCACCTCCCCCATTCTCTTTCTTCCCTCTTCTTCCTACCGTCTCCCTCACCGCCTCCCCTTCCTGTTAGAAAAGAAAAGGTGGGAGGAGAGCGGGAGGGGGGAGGACCCACCCGCCACAGACAACACGGTGGGAGTCTCTTTCTTCAGCTTTTACCAGCCTGTGGGGGTCAGGATGCTATTGGTTCAGCTTGATGTGTGATACGGTGCCTCTCACTTAGCAACAGCGAGCAGGAGAGACAGGAAGCAACGCCACCTGGCTCAGCGAGTGAGTGTGCGGAGGGTTTAAAGGGAGCCACTCAGGAAGACAGAAGGCAAGAGAGAGAGAGAAAGAGCAGTCTGAGCTTAACATATTGTACCACTAAGAGCAAGGCTTAGTCAGGCTGCTAACAGCAACCAACAGGCAGACTGCGGGGGCGGGGGTGAGCAGAGCTGGACACGAGTCATTTGTAACGAGTGTCTAGGTATAAATTCCATGTCGAGTGCATTCATACTTTTTTTTTATGGACAGACTACGCTGGGTGGCGGGTGGGGAGAGAGGTGAGCTATCTAGGCAAAAAAAAAAAAAAAAAAGAGAGAGAGAGAGAAGATAAATTTAAAAGTCTACAGTGAGTTTCTAGGTTTTATTATGTTTTCATCCCAGAGTGCCACTAGACAAGAAAAAGTAAAATTGGGGTGTACTTGAAGAAGCAATTGGCTATGTAATCGCAGGCTTGTTTTGTTTTGTTTTACTTAGTCAACACAGCAGTTATTTCTAAATCCTAAATTCCATTTTAGCCCTTGAAAATTAACTTTCTGGAGTGGCAAAAGTCTGTCTCTGCTAGAAAGCGGTGTTTGCTTTTTCCTTGCTTCCTCTGTAGTAAGAGAACATTTGTGAGAAGCCCGAAATGGTGACAGAAGCTCTGAAAGCTCACACGCCCTCAATTCGACAGGACTGGGGGCCAATCACAACAAGGAACCGCCATCCGACAGGGCTGGGGGCCAATCACAACAAGGAACCGCCATCCGCGCTACTCCCTGTTCTTCCAAGCCTCTTCCTAGAACTTTCCCTTCCCTTCTGGCCCAGGTCCTCCACCAGACTTTGGAATCTCACCTACTTATCCACCCCAACTCAACCCAGCCCACCAGCAGCCTGGACTTGGGAAGTACCCTCCTCCCCTTCCTAGAGAAAAGGGCAACCTTTCCGGAGGGACTGGGGCCTTTCACCAGACCGACCCACCGGGGCCCTAGAGACAAAGGCAACACCCTGGGGGGCACAGATGGGCCTCCATCCGCCCAAATAAACCAGACCCCATTAACCCCTTCGGTTCTGAGCAGGAAAAGCTACCGACTACAGTGACACCTACTGCTCGGGGCACAGCTGTGCAACCTGGAATCGCCTACCAGGTTCCCCAAAGCAGCCATTTGCTCCACTCACGTGGGCCTCATTGCACACAGTTCTCACATCTGAGTGAGGAGACTTCCAGCCCCTCCTTCCTTGGCTGAACTCAGGGCCTGTAACCTAGGGCCCCCAAAGAAGGCAGTGGGTCTAAAGCCCACCACAGAGATTCGCTCTAGCAGTGATTATACACAAGTCACTGGGGTGGGGGGACAGTTTGAATGAGTCCACTCCTCTTACAGAATCATTAGTTAGGGGTAATCACCTTATTTACAATCCCCTTTGATACCATTAAATTATGCTAGGAGAAAAAGAAACTTTTATCCAGTGTTTCTAAGAGAAAAATAGGATGGTGAAGCACTCGCATAATGGAGATATTTAGGAATGGCACAGTTTTTATAATAGCCTGCTAATTAATCTGTGTTTGTTTTACTATGTGTTCAGCCAGATCCCAGAAATTCCCTCCCATTGAGGGGAAAAAACCCATTTATTTATGAAAGTCAAAGTCATACTTTCCTGAAAGCATAGTAAAAAAAATGCCTCTATGTCAATGACAAAAATATAAGTCAGTCTTATTCTTTTCTCCACTAGGACAAACTAGCAGAATCCATGATCTCCCCACCAATAAAACCACAGTCAAAGTTCTAGGAAGAGAAAATCTAGATGATTAAAAAGGTAACAGATCGGGGAGGTACAGCCTGATTCACTTTGGCAAAGAATATCTAATGAATCTTCCCCGAGATAGGTACACTTTGAACAGAACACTAGTAATACTGAAAATTCAAATGTCACTCTTCTTGGAAAATGCTCAAAGTGCTTTGCAAATATTTTGCTTCTTATTCCCAAGCATCCCACTTGGAAGAGCTGGATGTTAAATTGTGAAATTTTCATTTCTTAACTGGAAGACAGAGGAGTTTTCCAGCTTGTCACATCACAGTGAGCCCGTGGAGAGCTGAAAGGAGAAGCAGGCTTCCTGATTTCAAGCCCGTGGCTCCGCCCGGGGCCCCTGGTCCTGGGCACTGCTCTCTGTCTGAATCACTGCAAAGTCTACCGCCTACCTCTAGTGGGTGGATGCCTCACGCCTGGGTGTTAATCTGTGCAAATCTGTGCTACTGTCTCAGAGTGCCGGTGTCATTCCACATCCTCCTTAAAGCTTGTCATTTTGTGATCTCATGTATCTGTTGCTTTCACAAAATGGGTCAAAAAAAACTGTATGTGGGAGGCTTGAGTAAAACCTACGAAAAACCCAGACGTGGTCCAAAACTCAGTCAAATGAAAGGCTAAATTTCCCCACCTAGAACTACCTAACTCTCTGACCTTTTAATGCTGAAATGAGGACCAAGAGGCTACTCAGCTGGGGAGCTGCTGAGCCTCACCACCCAGATGCAATCCACAAGGGGGAGCTACTATGGGGTATCCAGCTACGTGGTCTAATTAACGGCACAACACGGAAACCTCCCTTCCTTGTCACAGCTGCACACTGGCAGGACACCTGTGAACACAAGCTTGCGTTGTGTGTGCAAAGTAAAGCCCTGTGACCATGTCATGAGTCACCAAGGCCGTGTGCAGACACCTGTTCGATGGAGCCAGGGTGGCAGAAATGGCAGGCACAAGTGGCCCTCAAAAATCCCACGTTATACATCCTGAGAGGCTCCTTCCTGCCAAACAGTCTCAAATCTGCTGTTTTCCCCGAATAGGGAAGGTGAATGGTGATAAATTTGTCCCCATGATTCATTCCTTTCCCAGATGCTGTTTTAACATGAAGCCTAAGTATCCAGCATTAATCTAATGAATGTATTTCACTTAAGAGGTGTATATAACTGAAAACAGGCACAGAGAACTTCCCTCAATCAAAATGCAAAAGTTGCATTTCATTAACTCGGTCACACAAGACCCAAATGCAGTCTTCAGATGTAATATAAACTGTCAGCTCCGACCGGTGCTCCTGGTGTGTCTTCCAGCAATGACCTAGAAATGGGGGCCCTTTTGACTGCTGCCCGCCTCATCTCCTTCAGCGACTCACCAGGCTCCTTGGACTATTTGTAGACCTCACACCTGGCTCCCACTCCCATCTGACCTCCGGTGACCCAGGCCGAAGCATAGCACGTTACCCCTGGAAGGTTGCAGGGGACACACCCCCTGCTCCTGGGTCTCCCCGCTGGGCCGGCCAGCTTCAACACGCTGTTTAACCTCACAAGCAACAGTGGCTCATGTTTAATGGGTTCAGATCTATAGAACTTTGCCGTAACAACGTTCGTACAATCCCTCTTTTATAAACAAAACACCACAACATAAACATGCATGCGTGTGTATCTATAAAAAATTATTTTGAATGAATACACCAGGGCCAGCAAACTTCTTCCATAAAGGGCCACTTGGCAAACACCGTAGGCTTTGGGAGGCCAAAAGGCAAAATCGAGGCTCTTACATTGATATCTGCACAACAAGAGAGAAAATGAATTTCTACAAAACTTTTATTGACAAAATTCAAAACCTTACTTACGGACGCTAAAATCTGAACTTCATAGGATTTTCACACTTCATGAAATATCATTCTTTTGTATACATGTAAAAAGTCCTCGTAGCCCGCAGGCCGTGCACAAGCAGCGGGTGGACCCGCTGTGGCTCACGGCTGTTGGCTGACCCTTGCAATGCACATCCAGTGGTTAAAACTGTGGTTATGTCTAGGCAATGGGGAGGGAAACAAAAAGGTAATTTGGGATTTTTTCCCACTTTTTAATTAAGACATTTCTGTATTGTTTGCATCTTTATTATAGGCATGGATTACTTTTATGATTTGGAAAAGTGTAACGGAAGACATGATTGATTGATTAATTAAAATACAGACTTCTTCGGGGTGTTCAGGTTCTTCCACATCCTTCTTACTGAACTCCATTTCCGTTACCATCCTCTGTGTCCACTGGGATGGTGGTCTCTCCGTTATCTGCCTAAAACCCCAACTCCACCGCAATTTCACCTTTGCCACCGGACAAAACCACACTCCTATTTCAGGACTCATTCCCTGTTCCTACCTTCTTCCTTCAAGACTTCCCATAGCTCTGACAATAGCGGGAAATCTTCAGTTCTCTGACCGTCACTTGTCAGCTAAGCTGGAACTGTTTATCTTGTCTCCTCAGTCATCTGGGAGCTCCCCACAGGCAGGGACCACCTCGGAACCTGAAGTGTCCCCTGTGGCTCCAGACAGCAAGAAATGGCTCCACTCAGGCGTCCAACCAACACTGGGCGGCCTTTTAGTCCCCCTATGCTAAAACACCACTGCGGTACATTTAATAAGCCCTCTCAGATCAGTGGATGAAAGTTGTAAGAGTAGAAGTTTGTCTTAATGTATAAAAATATTACTTTTTTAACTCTCAGAACTGTCCAACAATGAAATATGCCACCTCTTGAAATAACACAGCTCCTGACACTAAAAAGTATTCAAAACACAAGTGTATGACCATCTGCCAGAGACGCCGCAGAAGGAATTCCTGGGTTATTTCGGGCAGAACCACTGCCTCCACAGCCCCCTCTCACCCAGGAATTTGTTATTCTTATCAGCACTCATCCCCACCCTCCAATATCTCATCTACTTGTTAAAATTGAAGGATTTAAAACAATAGGGGTGACACATTCCCAACTCGGATCATAAAAAGCGCTATTTCTCTGCTATTTGTGGCCATTCTATGGATACATTATTATGGCATGAACCGGTTTGAGCAGATTTAACATATTTGATAAACCACTAACACTAATCTGAAAAAAATCTCAGAGCAGAGAGAATTTGTTGTCCCTATTCAGACAGCTCCCTGGGGACAGTTTCCTTATTTTTTTTTTAATTCTTTTAAAAGAAGTTTGGGGTTAACTAATTACTTTTCTGAATGATGAGCTATAAATCACAACTATACTTATATTTTGCTTATCCTAAATCCAGCTTCACAGGCCTTTTAATGCTGGGGAAACCCCCAGTTCAAAGGGGCTGAGAAACACACAGCCCACTACCTCCCTGGAGGCAAAAACACCACCCCCGACAACCCGGTCCCTTGTAAACCCGACTGCGGAAAGCCAAAGGTCCAGAATTACACATTATGAGCTCTGTCATCAAGTCCCGACTGACTGCCCACCAGGGTCCAGGCATGGGGACATTCCCACACTTGGGGACTTAACACCTGTCACCTAACGAAGGGTAAGTTTCTTTAATGGAAAGAAATACATGGACTGGCTTTCCGCGTCTTTTAAAGACCAACCTTTTTTAGTCAAAGGCCTGGAAATAGAGGGCTGGTGACAGGAAAGAAACAAAAAAAGGCAAGTGCGTAGAAAGAGGAAAAAGAGAAGCAGCAGCAGCAGCAGCAGGACAGGGAGTGGTGGGCACTTCACTCACAGAGAAGACAGGACGACCAGGACGCGGCCTGGGGGTTAACGCTGAACCCCCTGGAAATCTCCAGACGCCCGTTACACGTGTGTACACAGCCTCCATGCCCTACGGTTCCTGGGACACAGTACCTTCACTTTCGCAAATGAACTGACGTTCACTATCAGGAGTGACCTAGGTTTCCCAAGTACTTTCCAAGGATATCATGACATACATTCCAAAAAGCACCTATACTGAGGCCTGGCCGGCCCATGCTTTGCCTTCAACTAATGCTAATAAGGAAAGACTCACTCACAGTCTAAGTCTCCTGGCCACACAAGCAAGTCAGTGGGTAATAATCACAGGTCAGAGTCACCCAGTACTTCCTGTGTGCAGGCATGAAACTGAGTGCTTCAAACGTGCTCTCCCAAAAGCCTTATGACATCGGGCTCATGTCTAGGAGGTAAAACTGAGGATTAGAGAGGTTAAACAACTTACCCAGCATCATAAGAACAGTAAATAACCGAGCCTGAATTTAACCCTAAGCAGCCTAGCTCTGACTCCAGGACTCTTACAAAGTCCTCAGACAGAAAAAACAGGCGGAGCTGCCTTCCCAACTTCACCTTTACAGCCCATGGGGGCTACTTAATTTCTGCACATCAGAGAATGAGATGGCGAAGCTTTGTTTCGTTTGTTAATACAAGTTTAACAAAAACAGTTCTTGTCTTTAAAACACACACAACTAATAAAGACCATGCCCTAGGAATCCAAAGTGAAATTTGTCTCAAAAGATTGATACAGACCCCAGGGACTATTTGCCAGAACTTTTTTTCCCCCCTGAAACCACAGGAAAACGATACAATCAGTCAATTTATTGGCATGAAAACAGAAGAAATCTCAGGAACAGACTCTTGATCAGCAAAAGAATGTTCTAAAGTGATGGCTAAGATAATGCTTGATCCGGTTTTAAGAGAAATACACTATTCTACGTAGTTCAGTTATCCAGACACTAAAGTTTTAGCATCGAAGTTAAAGGTATTTTTATGGAAGTCATTCTATAATGTTACATACCTATATTCGTATGTCCTTAAAGAGAAAACACCATCTTCCTGATGGTTTGTTACAGGATCATCGTGATGAACAGTATCCGTAATAAAGTCTGCTCATCATTCTCTCGGGTCGGGGGAGGTGTTGAACTCAGCAGAGTGCTGACCTCGAATTAAATGACCCCAAACTGCTACGCCTCCCAGCTCTCAGTGTTTTTATTTGTAATGCTTATTTTGTTTATTTTTTTAAAACTCACTTCCAGGTTCCAGATGGGTGCGATTGATGGAAGCTTAACCTCCAAATAAATGTAGAGTTACTCTAATTTCCTCTTCATGAGACTGTCTTTCTTGAAAACCCGAATGTGGCTTTCTGGGAAAGTTTGACTTTATTCATTTAAGAAATCAGGTACTACACCCTTTGAAAATTAAATATCAATATATAATTGATTTTTCCAGGAAGGAATAAAAGTATAATTCTTTTAAAAAGTAAAAGAGAATTTTGTTTTCCATTCAACGCTTTGTTTTTGGTGGGAGCCCTTTCAAGAGTGTTTTTGTTTTCAATTACTAAATTTACTTTACTAAGAAAAAGAACCCAACATTTGATGTGATTCTTTCCTTTTTCTTGCTTTAGTTTGGTCAATGAATGGACAGACCTTAGATATGAAATAGAAGATCCTATGTACGAGTATATGGCGCCGTTGCCAATATATATGTTTATAGTGTTTGCATTCTGCTTGTCTCACTTATGTTATTTCATATTCCCGTGTGTCAACATAATGCTCTCCCCTGCATTATACTTTCTGGCATTCCTATTATTTTCATTTCGCTATTCCTGTATATCGAGCTTTTCAAAAAATTTCTTTGCTGCTTTAGAAAACACTACCATGACTATTTTCATATAAATAACATATAAATATTAATTCTTCTGAATTAATCCTTTGGGTTTAAATGCAGATCTTCACATTACTGACCCCATTTTTAAAAATCCAAGCACAATTAGAAAAAAAAAATGGAAGGGAAAAAACAGAATAGGTATGAAAGAAATGAATGAAGAGTCTGGGGCTGTTTTCTCCAGGGAAAAATACGTCCGGTATGTAAAATGCTCGTAATGTTGTCTGTTCTTCTACACGTGCTGAACAGTGCCGTAACGATTCAGGCGAGATTGTTTTTCTCATGATGATTTCACCTACCGCCTAGGAATTCTAAGTGTAGAGCGGAATCAGAGTGCAGGGCTTTCTAGAACAGCTCCCATTATTTCTACTTGAGGTTTATTTTCATTTGAAATTTTTTTCTGAAAGCAATTGGATCCCCACAAAGAAATAGATGTCATTGCAGCATCGAGAACTTTAGGGTGGCTTGAAGCTTGATGAGGGAAAGAAAACCATCTTTATTTTTCACTGTGATATCCATAGCATAGCCCTTGGAACATAGTAGGTATTCAATGAACACAGTCACAGGAACAAGGCAGGCGTTCGGTAAACGCTTCCTGAGAAACGACTGGTACCAAAGGGGTGTCTCTCTCTCTCTGGAGGAAACCAGCTGCACAGCGTCGTTACGGACAGGACGGTTCGAAACCTGCTCACACAGAGTTCCCGAAGAACGGGCTTAGGAACCTTTGCCGACTGCGGGCTTGGGTCAAAGGTTAAAAAATAAAACGCTCTGACATTCTCATCATCTGACTATTAAGGAAACAAAATAAACACTTATTATTTTTTAAAGGATGGACTAAATGCATAAAGAAATGGATGACTGTTCCATGAAAGGATTAACGTGTCTGAACCAGAAGACAGTCCACTACAGGTCAAACTTTATACATTTGCACCAGTATATTCCTCACCAAAGGAAGTCGTCAACCCTTGTAAGGGAGGCTGGGGTGAAAACTGACCTTGGTGATATTAAGTGTATTTATAGGAGTTAAAGAGCAGGCTAAGAGACAGGAAAAGATAAAAATAAAAGGATTTGTTAGTTTTGCAGAAATGCTCAGGGTTTCGATGGCATTGTAATGGCAAAATCAAATACGCACCTTTTTCCAAACAGGAATGTGAGGAGCATTTAAACGTGGGCCAAATGCTTTCTTCAACATTTAGAACTCAGAAGAGCCTGCATTTCTGATATATGAGGCAGAATCAATTTTTACTTATGTTAATAATGTTCTAGGAGAGTCTAGCTGGGATCTGCAAGGGCAAAGAGTAAAGGGACAGGAAAGCCATCAGAAGCCACAGACATCACTGACACGAGCCGGAAATCAAAGTAAAAACAGTGGACCAACACAGACTAACTTAATTTAACCCAAACACCCTGCCCAGATATAACTCAGTAACATACACACCAGAAAATACCCCAAGGGTCCTTGAGCAGGCCTTCAATCGGTGCTAGCCTGGCTAGTCCCAGTAACGCACAGAAAGCCGAACACTAAATTAAAAGGAAAATTAAGGTCTTGCTTATTTTATGGATTTTTCTGACACTGAGAGTGTCAGATACTACAGTAATGTTATAAAACAGCATTTGAATAGCCATTGTCTTCCCACAACATCACCGTTAGGATATTCTGATATTCCTAAATATTCTGGAATCTATTTAAGTACAGGTACTAAATATTCTGTACTGTCACACAGAAGTAAGAGGTCTGGCCTATTCCTAATTACGGCACTGAAGGATCGGCAAGATCACAAGTAAATAGAAATCTAACTATATATGCTCCTGGATTTCAGGCAGAGGGTCCAGGTTCAAATTGTAGTTCGATGACATCAGCAGAGAATAACCTGCTCCAATAAACAGGCAGGGGGAGTAAGCAACATGGTCCCAGGGATCTTTGTTTTTATCCCAAGTCATCATCAAGGACACGATGGCTCAGACTTCCTATCAGCAGCAGTGACAATGAGGCGCGCACCATCCAAGGGGGGTGTCTCCGTGGCACCCACACATGGAGATGGGTTTTCAAAGCTCTACTCATCTCCCCTTTCTTCCCTGACTTCCCCGACTTCCCCAGCCACCAGGCCCTGGAGCCATATTTCATTTTGCAGTGAACACCCTGGGAATAGTCATTTCTTTTTGCTAGAATTAGACTCAAAAGAAAACACTGTACCTAAGTAAGTGAAACAGTTCAATGTGCCAAGGAGATTTATCATAGTGTAAGATCTGCCTAATGAAAACAATCCCCTAACTATCTCATGGAAGACTGCATTCTCTCCCCAGTTAAAAAAAATCCACAGCAGGAAGACAGCGCCCTGAGATGAGCAGGAAACAAAACGCTGTTCTTGGAAGGCCTGGTGTGAGAATTCTGAAGGACTTCTGTAATCAAAACAACTTCCCCATGATGCGAGAGTTCCGATTTGTCAGTTCAAGTCAAGGAACAAGACCAAGTTTATACCCAGTTATTAAAATACTACCTTAGCCAGTAATAATTTGTGCCGATCTAAGTACATCTTCCTTCTACCTAATGAAAACAGTTTAAAATCTGATGCTCAGAGTGACAGGGGTCTTCACAAGGAAGTCAGTCACCTTAGGCCAAGACTTGTTCCCTAAACTTTATTTGGAGTTGAACGAAATTACCACCCACTGGCAACAGGAACGGAGAAGAAGATGACAATATGGTGTCTGTATATGCAACTGCCACAGAGCCCAGTGTTTTGACATCGTTCCTGAAACAAACTCAATTATTTATGAGAGCTAAGTTGAATCAAACAGTTGGTATGGCAGAAAAAACGTGTTTGTAAAGTCTTTTTTTCTAGGAAGCCACTAAGACAAGGAGGAAGAAGCAAAGCAATCCCACAAACAAATACCTCCAAAAACATCAACTAGCATCGTCAGGTGGGAAAAGACGCTCCCACATCCACTGAACCAGCACCCAGCAGACCTCGCCACCCTGAGTCTCAGGCAACCGGTCCCTGTGGACCACTCTCTTCTGACAGCTCTAAGTTCCCTCTTTATACACCTGAAGAGTTGTGCCTTTTTCTATTAATTATTTTGAACATCATATTTTTCTAATATGGAGCACAAGCCCTTTTACCTTCTTAAACAGAGAATAGTATACAGATTAAACATTCTTCTTGACCTCTGGATCATGAAAACGAGGCCACATACCCTTTGATGATGTCCTGTCTCTACACTGGTGAGGTCCCAGCTCTAGGACTGGAGCATCGAACTGGGAACAGCAAACACTCAGAATCCTCCTAGAGAGACCCATGGACTCAGACGCTCGTGGAGTGAGATCAAAGATCCGTGTTCTGACAAGCCCTCCAGGTCTGACACAGGCTAATGTTTAATAACCAGTGTCATCCACTAAATAGCTCTGGAGCTCTGTGTTCTTAAGACTTTTCTGTCCACTTTCCATGGTTTTTTCCTTCTATTTGCTATTGAGTTATCACTTATTTCTGCCTTCCATGCAGCTGCCCCGTGAGTCCTTCTCCCTTCCGATCAGATGTATCTAATCTGCTATAGGCTTAGAAGTCATTTATCACTGCTGTTAAAAAGCACGTGTAGCCCTGGCTGGTGTGGCTCACTTGGGTGGAGCATTGTCCTGTGAACCGAAAGGCTGTGAATTCCATTCCCAGTCAGGGCACATACCTGGGTTGTGGGTTGGATTGCTGGTTGGGGGAGAGGCAGCTGATTGATGTTTCTCTCTGCCCCCACCCCTACCACCTTTCTAAATGCAATGAAAAAAATATCCTCCAATGAGAATAAAAAATATTCAATAAATTTTTAAAAATCATGTGTAAAATACAAATACATAGAATCAAATGAGCTGAACGAGGACTGGACACACCCACCATGAGGAAAGTGCATAGTTCAAAGGACATGTATTTGGAGTGTCTATTTTGGCTGTTCAGGGGCTTTCTGCTTACTTCCTTGACTGTACAATATTTACTTGTTTTGATCCGTGATCAGTAGCAGAGGCTGCTGGACAACCAACCGCGTTCCAGGAGGTGACATGTTCCTGTGGTTTGCAAATGAGTCAACGAAACTCTTGCCTGAATTTTTTAAACACAGCTGTAATGAATACTATTCATTTCATATTTGCTACGTGCCAGACATTGTGCTCAACACTTCATAGACATTATTTAATTAGATCCTTACAACACGAAGCAGTAATTCTTACCTCCACTTTGGAGAAGGAAGTAGGGCACAGAGAGATTGAGGAACCTGCCTCGGGTCACAGAGCCGTGAAGAAGCAGGCCAGGACTACTCAGGCTAGCCTTCCTTTTTCTATCTCTCTTTCTCTTTTCAAAAAATAGCATTAGGCTATGTAGCAAAGAGGCAGCCAGGCATGAATGAAAATCTTAGACGAGAGAGAGACAGGATGAACCTTGAGAACAGGATAGGACTATAATAAAAGGTCCATAATCAAAAAAAGGGACCAGACGAGGGCTTCCTAGAAAGGAATCGAGGAAGACAAATGACTCAAGTCAGGCCGGCTTCTCTGGAAAGGCAAAACCCGCCAGTGTCTGTGGGGTAGGAGAGGCTCCCCACGCGTCCTCAGTGTCGGGGTGCCCCCTGCACTTTGCTTCCTGCCTGAAGCTGATCTGCATTTTACGTAGCCTTAAAGGATTTCCTAATCTATCTCCCTCGGGGTCCAGTTCCCTTTTACACTCTACTTGGGATCCTTACAGTTCTTAGTGAAGCCTGTTCAAAGCATGCACGATCTTCATATTGGTAAACACCATGAGGTCAGAGTCTCTGGCACATGGCTGAGATACTGCAACTGAGAGCCACTGACCTTCCAGAATACCATAAATTGTAAGGTTATCTTTACTTCTTACTTTGTTTTTTTTTGTTTTGTTTTGTTTTTTTTGCTTGTGTGCTTTACAAAAGTAAAAGGAAAGAGATTTCAAGCTGTCTTGTAGCCCAAGGAGCACAGCGCAGCCTTCCATAGCACTGGGACGTGCAGTCAGTGTTCTCGAACGTTATCACGCCCAGACAGATGCCACAGGTGCCCGCCCGGACGTGCTGGGCACGTTGGGAAGTCAGATTACGTCAGGACAGTGTGTCCTGACGTATCAGGGCTGAGCTCCTGCTCCTCCCTCCTCCCTCCTCAGATATTCTGGAGAAACTCCCGTTTCCGATGGCGAAAATCGGAAGCAAACTTTGTTATTTCGCCAACTTGATTATAATCCATATTTAATCACATAAATGGGTTTCTGCTTTCTAAATTTCAAACAATCCCCTTTGATTGGATTCTTTGAAGAATCTGATCTTTCAAGAGTTATTTCAGGGGGAGAAATGCACTTTATAAAGTAACCACCTACAGGAATGACTGAATTGAGAGGGAAACAGTCTGTTTCATAAGACAGCGTCTTCTGCAGTAGCCCTCATGCCCGAGGAAATGGGAGAAGCACATTATAAGCCTTTTGTGTGTTGACGAGGAAGACATTACGTAAGACTGAATGTAAGTAGCACACACTCTTATCCAAAGTTGACCAAATTGCTGGCATACAAAAGTGCTTTACCACAGGCTTTTACAGAACTGGAAATGTTTCTATTGTTTTTATCCTTGGTTTAGAGGTGGCTTTCTCCTTTCCGCACTTCAGGCAGAGTTTGTCTGGCTGATCCTGGGGGGTGGGGGCGGGGGGGGGGGCAGCAGGGAGCCGGGCGCCTGGCCCTCTGACTCCTGACAGGCAATAAAGAACAGCACTCGAGCCCTTGGGCCCCACTGTGGCTGGGCCGCTCTGGAAGCCAGTGTCTCACTTACTGTGTGTGATCAGCTCAGACTGCCCATCACGTCCTCTCTCTCATGACCCTCCTCCTCCTCATCTTACAAAAAACAGCAGAAAGCTGTGCCCTGAAATTAAAGTGCGCCTGTTTGGGTTTTATTTCTTAAAGCTCTCTTCTAATTACCAAAAGGTTTTCTCAAACCTCTTTTCAAATTCCTGGAAGATCCCAACGGCTTCACACGTCCCATCTCCGGAAACTGAAACTGCTCCTACCCCAATCACCAAATGTTTAAATCACAGACAGAGATCCCATTTTCCCAACCACCATGTCTGTCTGGACTGAGGTGGTCTTTAGCTTCCACTGACATACAAAGGATTTACAGGGTAGAACTTGTATCCATGAAAGTAATTCCTCCAAGAAATGCCCAGACCCCACAGGGAAGCAGAAGTAGAGACAGGCTTTACTACCAGGGTTTGCCAGCAAAATCCAAAAAGCACTTTGTGAAGGGTACATACATGGAAATGAAAGTATGAATTAAGCTGACATTATATACTCAGTTGTGTTTGGAATTACGGTCTGCTTTTACTTCCCCTTGTAAAATTCCATGAGATAGAATCCTATCTCTCTTTGTAATTTTTTCCTGATACACAGTGCCAGTATTTACTGAAGCAGAAGGAAAAGAAATATAATTATTGCACAAATTGCTGGCTCTACTGATGGTGCTATGTCTCACATAAAATGCAGCCGATTCCTCCTGCCTTTAGAAACCAAGAGCAGCCCTTCACTCCCAGAGTCGTAACTTTTCAAAATCCACGTCTCTTGGCTTCATCATCTCCAAGACCTCCTGGATTAAACGCAGTCCAGACAGTCTCCTCCAGCTTCCACAAATCATCAGCCTTGCAAAGCTACCAGAGTTTGCTGTGAGAATTTGGGCCCTGACTCATCCGCATGAAGACGTTTGAGACCTCTGGCAGAGCCCTGCCTTGAAACTCTCTTTCAGCCTACACAGGAGTTTTCAGTTTTATTCCCTGTTCTAAAACTAATCTAATGCGCCCCTGGCTGGTGTGGCGCAGTGGGCTGAGTGCCAGCCCGAAGACCAAAGGGTCACCAGTTTGATTCCTGGTCAGGGCACATGCCTGGGTTGCAGGTCAGGTTCCCAGTTGGGGGCAAACGAGAGGCAACCACGCATTGACGTTTCTCTCCCTTTCTCCCTCCCTCCCTTCCCTTCTCTCTAAAAAGAAATAAAATCTTAAAAAAATAAAAAAGTAATCTAACGCATAAAAATCCAATCTAGACCAAGTGAGTCAGCATGCGATTATTCTAATCATTTCCTGGCACCTCCAGCAGACAGTGGGCTCCACAAAGGAGCACAGCAAAGCTCAACCCTTGGCGTGAAAAAGCTACTCAGTAAGTTTCTGCTGAATTGATGACTGACTTCCTCACTTTACCAAAGGATTCACTCAAGGTCTTCCCTGTTTGTAAGAACTTAAACAGTCAGGCCTCTTAGTGCCCACTGTTAGCAATGATTGATTCACACACGGTGTTCAGGGACACCTCCATGTGTCTCATGCAGCAGGCAGAGGAAAAGGCACGGTGACAATAAGTCAATCAGATGCATGGAAGAGACTCGAGCGGCAGACAGACCCAAGTCTGAATCACAACTCTGTTACTCGGCAGAGCTAGGAAGTGCTCAGAGCCTTAGTTTTCTAACGGCAGAAGTGGGAGTAACACCTTTGAGCTGGCTGAGAGCAGCAAATAAACTATTAAGTAGCTAACACGGTGTCTTTACAGCAGAGAAGACACGTGGTAAAGGTCAGCTCCTCATGTGTGCCGGTTCTCTGAACAACGTCGGCGTCTCTCTGCTTGCTCTCCGTACAGAACAGAGGTTTTAGGAAGTCCTACCCTGACGCTTACGCAGAATTCTCTCAGACACAGACCTCTCGGGCCACGCAGGTCAGTGACTTGCCCGGTTTGACAGGCATGTGGACAGATGTGCCTTGGGAATCAATCTAAGAGGAAGGAGTTCCATCTTAGTTAAGAAAACAAGTATATTCACAAAAATAGGAGCGGGGAAAAAATTCATATTGCTAAAGATAACTAATGTGAAGTTTGGGGATTCAAAGCTGAGTAATTACAAAATTTTTACTGAGAGCACCAGAGGAAGGAAGTATGTATAACACAGGAGGCCTGTGAGGGAGCTGCTGTAGAAAACTCCAGCCTGACCTTGGTCTAGAACGGCCCAGCCCTTGGCAGGCAGGGCCAGCATGCCCCAGGTTTTCCCATCCCACTGGCGGCCGCTTCCTGTCTGGGAGAGCCCATCCCATTGAAGTCTTGATTAGTATCACTTCGAACCTAATATTTTTAGATCAGTGTTGAGAGATGAACCACAAATCTTTCCGCACCAAATATTCAGACACAGAATGAGGGAGATTTTATACCACACAGGCTATTTTTAATCTCAAAGACTTCCGATCTTTTATTCAAATGGTTAGGGACAGCATTACTTATATGAGCAACTGCAACAATAATATTCAATATGAATTCCTGAATGATGCATTTTTAGTGTGCTTTTTCTCCAATATCAATGTTTACTGGAATGTTTCCCTAGTTTGGAAGCAGAAAGAGAGACGGAGACTCGGGACAGTAATCAAGGCAATCACTAAATATCATAACCCTGGTGGCTCATTCAGAATAAGATTTTACAGGGAGTGCGTGTGTGTGTGTGTGTGTGCATGCGAATGAGAGAGAGAGAGAGAGAGAGAGAGAGAGAGAGAGAAGCAGGAACAGAGAGGAAGAGATCCAAGGCTCTCAGAAAGCTTCCCTCTACTACTCAAGAGACTCAAGAGACGTGATTTTGAACCCGGTTATCAAAATGGCCAAGAGTTTGCAAATCTGTCATACAGCTTCTCTGAGAGGTGCTGGGGAAAGCTGCAAAGCCAGTGGCTAGTAATTTCTCTATGCTATTAAAATAGTATCATTGGAGTGTGTGTTGGGTGGGGTGTAGTTGACAGGATTAAATTTCTAAAATAGCAGATCTTTCTGTTATTGTCTTTATTCTGCACAAACCATACGCTTCTGCCAAGAATAGGCAGCTAATTCTACTTGTGATAATAAATATTACATAAGACTGATTTTTCGCCTGTATTTAAAGTTTTCAAACATTTAAATTTTACACTGCAGGTAACGCATAAATGTCAATCTTCACCTTATTTTATATGCTTTTGGTGAACAGAAAAGGAAGACTAAATCAAGGGATAAAGATCATACAATAATTACAGTAAATATGGGTAATTTAAAAATAAATACCGAAATCACCTACATGGAAAATGTTATTTAGAATTCATGTTATCTCTAAATTAAGTGACCCCCATTAATAATCCAATATATTCAGATTGTAAGATCTGATTCTTCCCAAAACAATAGTATAAAAAATTAAATCATGTAATACTTGGTTTCAAAGCTTGAATAATTTAAAATGCTGTGTGCACAGTTGATTACTATGGTTACAATGGCCATCCCTACACTCTGTGGCTTGAAGCCGCCATCGTTTTAGTGAGTTGGGAACTTGGGAAGGGCTCACGCGGGGTTGGTTTCTCATGGTGCAGTCCCAGGGCTGTTGGCTGGCTCTGCATCATTAGAAGGCGCCATGGAGCTGGCTGCCCAACACGGTTCACCCGCAAATTGGCGAGAGCCAGCAGCTGCTGTCTGGGTGGTTTACTACGGCTGTCACCAGGGCACCTACCTGTGGCCTCTCCAGCATGGCTATCCCTAGGCAGGTAGACATCTTACATTAGAGCTGGCCTCCCCCAGAGCAAGGGTTCCAGGAAAGCGGGGTGAAAGTGACTGTGGCCTTTCCTGACCTAGCCTTGGACACCTTGGAAGTCATGAAGTATCTCTCCCCTGTATTCTGGGTCCAAGGAGTCACAAGCCCACCCGGATGTAAGGGGATTTAGACATCACTTCTCAATGGGAAAAGTATCAAAAAGCTTTGCTGTCATGTTTTACAACCATCGGTCTTTGCATTATATACAATTCCTTGCAGATGAAGCCCATAAAGCCGAGCACACATGGGCTTTCTACATGGTGGGTGCTACATTAACATTTGGAAGGCAAGTCAATCATACTTTTCTCAGAGGGAAGGTATGGCATGGCCATGAACTTGAAGTCAACTCACAAAGGGGTGTTCAAAAATGTGGGGTGGATATGAGGTCGTAAACAAGGGTACCTCTCTATCTAGGCACTTTCCAGACTAATTGGGCCAGTCCTTAAATTTATATGAGCATGAAAACAAGCACTGTTCAGTAAAGAGAAATCTGTCAAGAGCTCATTACATCAGGCCCTGGCTGGTGTAGCTCAGTGGATTGAGCACAGGCCTGCGAACCACACAATTGTGGTTCAATTCCCAGTCAGGGCACATGCCTGGGTTGCAGGCTGGTTCCCTGCAGGCCAACTCCCAGCAGGGGATGCAAGAAAGGCAACCATACATTAATGTTTCTCTCCTTCCCCTCTAAAAATACATAAATAAATTTTTTAAAAAAGAACATACAAAGTATGAAGATTTAAAATACATATATTTTTTAAAAAAGCTCATTACACCAGATTTTCAGTGAGAAAAAATGTGGGATTGAAATTTGACCCTACTATTTACAATTGGCCCTTAACACAAATTACTTCCCCCCTCTAAAATCTGTGCTCTCATTTTAATAACAGTAACAAATAGTACTGTGTATCTTACATTATTGTCTTGAGGATTCAGTGTATAAATATCTATAAAAGGCCAAGTATAGGGTCAGATACATAGCTGGCAATGAATACGTGTTGTTTTTGTATCATTAGTAATATTTTAAAATTCTTAGACTATTCCACAGTATAGGGTCAGCACTCAATAAAAGTGAACTATTAATAAAAATACTACCGGTTTCATTTGGTCCAGTTTCTATTTACCATCTACCATCCCACTGCAGCCAAACACTGAGGGGCTGCTGACAAAATTCACAGCCTGACAGACGGGACTTTCAGAGCTTCTCATCCTCCTTCTTTACGGTCTTAGAAAAATCAGGCTTTGTAGGTTGCTTGAATAATCATACAATCAATATGTGATATTAGCTTTGACTTAAGAAAAAAATGTTCACCTCGATTAGTGCAGCTTTGAAACGTGGCTCTTCTGTAGGGTAGCTGCAGCATAGCTGCACTGGAGGAGGGGTCCTCTCCTTTCCACAAGGTTGTCCCACAGAGTGCCTGCCTCCTTCCTCAGTGGAGGAAATCAGACTAAGGAACAAAGTTCATGTGCTCTGCCGAGGGATGTGATGCTGTGAAGGGAGCAGGCATGGCTTCTGCAGCACAGTGCCTGCAGAGCAGAGGGTAGTTAAATCGCAATACAGAGAAAGGGGCTGCTGGGTTTTTCAACACAAAACTAAGAACGAGCCAGACTCTAAGTTCTGTGAGGATCGTGAAAATGCCCATGTGTTTACCACTGCATTTCTTTGTTTCAGTCATTTTTTATTTTTCAATGGTATACACTAGTATTGGTATACAAGTGTATTGCACTTGGTATACAATATTATATTGGTTTTCAGGTGTATACCCCAGTGATTATGCATTGTGTAACTTACGAAGTGATCATCCAAATAAATCTCATGCCCATCTGACACCGTACACAGTTATTAGAATATTACTGACCGTATGCCCTATGCTGTACTTGACATCCCCATGACTACTCTGTAACAACCGATTTGTACTTCTTAATCCCTTCACCTTTTTCACCCATCTCTCCCAAACCCCCTTCCATCTGGCAACCATCAACATGTTCTCTGTACTTATGAGTCTGTTTCTGTACTGTTTGCTCATTTATTTTGTTTTTTTAAGATTCAATTGTTGATAGATATGTTTATTTACTGCCATTTTATTGTTCACATTTTTCATCTTTTTTCTTCTGATCCTTAAGCTTTTTCTTATCTGGGAAGCTCTTTATATGTCCTTGGATTCTAAATGATAGCTTTGCTGGGTAGAGTAATCTTGGTTGTAGGTCCTAGCTTTTCATCACTCTGAATATTTCTTGCCTTCTGGTCTGGAAAGTTTCTGTTGGGAAATCAGCTGTCAGTATTATGGGAGCTTCCTTGTAGGTAACTAACTGCTTTTCTCTTGCTACTGTTAAGATTGTATGTCTTTAACCTTTGGCATTATAATTATGATGACAAGGAATCTATTAGATGCTGAGTTCAAAATACTGGTTATAAGGAAGCTCAATGGACTGAGAACTTCAACACTATAAAAAGGACATGGAAACTATAAAAAATAACCAGTCAGAAGTGAAACATCCACTAACTGAAATGAATAATAGTTTACAGGGAATCAACAGTAGAGTGCATGAAGCTGAGAATCAGATCAGTGATTTGGAATACAAGGAAGCAAAAAACAACAACAAAAAACCCCCCACCCAATCAGAACAACAAAAAGAAAAAAAAAAGAAGAACAAAAACATGAAGATAGCATAAGGAGCCTCTGGGACAACTTCAAGCATACCAACAGCCACATCATAGAGATGCCAGAAGGAGAAGGGGGACAGCAAGAAATTGAAAACCTATTTGAAAAAATAGTGACAGAAAACTTCCCTCACCTGGTCGCAGAAATATACACAGAAGTCCAGGAAGCGCAGAGAGTCCCAAACAAGATAAACCCAAAGAAGCCCACACCAACTCGCCCCTGCATTTCTGATACCCACTTTAGTATTTGGCAAAAGTATTTGTTGATTAAGTCGCATAAGATTATGTTAGGATAAATGCCTGGCAAAAGAGCTGTTTGAATATATTAACCTAAGCAGCTACAGTTGATCCTTGAACAACATGGTGGTTTGGGATGTTGACCCTTGCTCAGTGGAAAATCCACATGTAGTTCTTGACTCCCCCATGAAACTTAATTTGTTTCTAGATATCTGCAGGGGGGTTATTCCTGGAACCCCTAAGGATACCGAAATCTGTACATGTTTAAGTCCCTTAAATGAAATGCTGCATCCGCTGACTCCCAAATGCAGATCAAAACAGTACAGGCATTTGTTGAAAAAAATCCATATGTAAGTGTCCCATGCAGTTCAAACACATGTTGTTCATTGGTCAACTGTATTTGAACATGGAGGCCCACAGACATTTCTCCTTTTTGAGAGTGAGCTACATTTTTAGTTCATTGCTGAAAATAATCAGAATAAAGCAGAACACACTCGAGAGGGGAAAAAGGCAAGCCTCAAAACTGAAGGCAGAACCCACGAAAACAAGACAACAAATCACGGAGCAGGTCTGCAACTGACACCCAGGAACCAAAATGAAATTGGCCTTTGCTTAGCGAAGCCCAAATTAGATTCATGAGAAGCAGGTCTTTGGAATAAAAATGGCACCTATGCAAGGAACAACAAATTTTAAAACCTCAACAAATGCCTTAAAATGGGCCACTTGGAGGGGAGGGCACCTACCTAAGGCAATTTCTTTCTGCTTTTGCGTATGGTTATTTGTATTTGAACTTGACTGAGTCTTGAACACACATGTGATTTCCCCCCTTTGCATTTAGTCAAGGGAGTCATCATGTAATAATCACTGGGAAGTAGAAATGCCCCCCCCCAAAGAGGGACCTCCCCACTGTGTGGCCACCATCTGAGACCCGCCAAACTTCCCACAACAGGTTCCATGCTCCTGCTAAGTGGGAATGCGACATCTTATGGCCCCAACTCTAGCTCCCAGGATCACGAGCTAGGTTTCATCTTCCATTGCCCCTTGTCGCTCGGTTCCTGGGGATTCCTACCACGACTTGTCCTGGCTGGGGAGGTTTCTCAACAGCTGTCTGAAAGTGCAGCTGCAGAGGACACACATGTGCACGGACTTCGGCACGTGCAGGCGCACACGCGCTCACTCTTCCCCTCAGAAGTACCGTCCTGGTAGCTGCAAGGCTGCCCTGAGCTTGTTCCGTCCGGCTCACCCTGCCAGCCTTTTCCTCGAGCTGCATTCCTGCCGCTCAAGGAAACCGTTGCAGGAGCAAACGCTTGCCCAGCTTTCTAATTTTAGGCTCTTACCCTGAGGTGAGACTGCCTTCTTCACCCCCCCAACCCATGTAAATTCCCATCGCCTCTCTTAGCTTTAAATGTTAAAAACCAAGGAGTAAAGACACCTATTTTATAACACTCAGAAATCCAAGGGGGCAAAAAATGAATATAAACACATAAACACCAGCCCAAGACTTTTAAAAAACAGTCATTTCTTAGGCTCATAACCTCCCGGTGACCACACTCAAAAAAGAAAACAATGAAAATGTATCAGCCAACAATCCTCTTTCATATTCAGTAAACAAAAACCTTTACATTATTTTTACAAGGGCCAGGATAAAATTTTCAAAAAGAGCACCTGCCTTCTGTTCTCAGTGACCAGCTGGGCAGATGGTCGGGAGTGTCATTAGTTAAGAAAGGGCTCATTCATTATCCGCGTGTCCCTGGGGCAGGCTGGTGCAGGGGGAGCAAGGATGTCCTAGAATGTGAAATTTGAAGACTGTGTTCTTGTCGGAGATAGGAGGCCCTGCAGTGGCCATGGCGGGGTGGGCAGGGAAGGAACAGGCAGCCCGCTGTGATCCAGACAGCAGCCACAACACCCCAGCTCCGGTCTGTCACCCAGCACTTCCGGCTGCCCTTCCTTCCATTCCTGCGACAGTATTAACACTGAACGAAACCCTCCAGAGGTGACAGCAGCTGCCAATAACCCCTCCTCGAGACACAAGCGTCTCACAAACAGAAAAATCTAAAGGGACATGGAACAGGACATGTAGCCGAAACTACCACTTCTTTGTCACACAGATGATGTAAAAGAGAAACAGGGGTTCTGATGTGTTCATCTCAATCCCAGTGTTTCCAGGGTAGAATGCCTCCCAGTTTGCCCCGCGCCACCTGTAGAACAGAGAGCGTGTGTTTGGATGGGGAGGGGGGATGGGCAGGAGGATGACCACAAGCCCCAGCAAACCTGATGGGAGGACCGGAAACCAACGATCTGCAAAAGCCTGTACCAATTTACACCTCTCTCTTCAAATAAATCTCTTAGGAAGCAGTGTGACAATGGTGGTGCCAGATGAGCTCCTTTGGTTCTTCCCGCCTGGCGTGGAGCACCCACTGGGTGTGAGCGCTATCGCAGATACCTGCAGGAACACAGGAGACCCAGTATGGGGTCCTCGGTCTGCCATTTTGGGGGAGGGTGTGTGTGTGTGTGTGTATAAACAATCAACATTCATCACCTGAAACTGGAAAACATGGTCTTCAAAATAACCCATGTGTTGTTTCAGCCAACAACTCACTCTAATACTTCGGAGAGTTCTAAAGAGGAAATCAGAAAGAAATCTTAGGAAATCAAGGTCATCGAAGTCAAGCAGAAGGCCAGGTGCTGAGCGGGGAGCAGAGATCCAAAAAGGGAGAGCCCGTCCTGGGAAGGGGAGGGTCGCTACTCATCTTTTGCTGGTCCCCAGCTTGTACGGCTTCCTTCTCTCTGCCAGCTCTCCCTGGTTCTCAGAAGACATCTCGGGCAGCATCCTCAGCTGCAACCACAAGCAGCCTCCACTGGGGAGAAAACTAACAACGACCGACCCTAATAATAATTGTCTACTACATGGGGTACCTACTATAGGCTGTTCAATGCCTTAGCTCCCACCACCTCTGCTGATGCTCATAATGCCTCAAGAGAGAGATGATGCTTATCTCTCTGAGACAGGTATCATTCCCAATCTACAGATGAGAAGCTGATCCCTAATCTTGGAGAGGTGAAGCCACCTGTCCAAGATCACAGTGCTGGCAAGAGACAAAAGGCAGGCAGCAGGTCCAGATATGTCCCCTTCCTATGTCAGAGCCCTTAACCACGTCACCATAAGGAGTCCTTTCTATATTCCAGCCACAATTTGGTTGGGATTTTCCAAAATCAATTTTATTGAAGAATAAAGAAAAGCCCAAATATAAATTCACAGAAAAAAAACAAGTTAATAAAATGCAAGTCTCTTGTGCTCATAACATCAAAATCCAGATGTTTGTCAATTAATAAGTTCACCAACCAATTTCCCTCCCAGGGTGTTATAAAGAACATAGAACATTTGTAAACTCACTTTACATATTTTAAAACACAATATAAAAGTTATTTATTATTTATTCTTTCTATGAACATTCCCTCTCTATTCCTCAACCCAAGGTCTGCAAAGATCAAATGAGATATTAGGGTAGCTGAAGATTCTGCTTTAGGTTTTTTGTGCAAACTAAAAAAAAAACCTTAACATTTAAATTTTGTATCTTCAAAATGAAAATATACGCCTATTGCTTTTGTAAAACAAACACTAGAAATACAGTTCCACCAATCTTCTTGACCAGTGGAGATCTGAGGATGAGGTGTGCATACAAAAAAAATGAGATTTCTGTGCATAGATTGAGAAGTATCTGGTCATTTGGCACTGACTTTGCCGTCTTCTTCTGTGTGGGTCTCTTCCAGGGCTCAGGCTTGGGGCCCCTGAAAATCCTGCCTTCACTTGTGCCCTACTTCTCTTGATGCCCTTTGGTCCACATGACCTTGTTGAGACTGTTTCCACCCTTCTCAAAAGTCCAGTTTCATTGCCATTTACTCGGAGCTAGTGTGGGCACTGCAGGCCCCTGAAACCTGTTCTCGTCCGTTCTGTTCCTTCGAGACATTCACTGTTTATCTTCAATAATGTCTGCACATTCTTTCATTTGAAACCTCCCAAAGAATCTTGTCCTCATCTCTCCATGTCTAGAGCAGAAATCTACCAACACAGTTTATTATACCAACGTTCCTAATTTATCAAAACCTGCCTGGTTGGCACTGCTATAGAAGGAGTTAGAGGGCCACCCCTCTGCTCTCAAAGGGCAGCCCTGAAGCAGCACTCTGGTGGGGAGGCCGACGCTTTATCAGTCATATTGTCCCTCCTCAGTCTCCACCAGGTTTGGGGGTCTAACAGGTTTGAATCCAAATTCCGACCTCTCACAAAGCTCTGTGACACTGGGAGGGCCAGTGAGCCACTCCAAGCCTTTGTTTCCTCCCCCCCAAAGTGGGGCAAATGGTAATGGCTGCCTTAAAGATGCTGTGCTATTTACTAGGGACGACGCCTATCATGTCTTTGCACAGGGTACTGGGTTGTTTATCAAAGTAGCCACTAGCCCCTTCTGAGCAAAACAGAGCTAAAAATAAAATCAAGTACTTCTGTTCCCAAATACTTCTGGAAATGAATCAGTTGCAAGCCAAAGTCTTTCCTAGAAACGAAGTCTGTGCCTCCCTCTCTTCTTCCCTCCCTCCTTTTCTCTCCAAGAGGGCAGAAACAACAGGGGAAAGAGTACAGGCAAAGGACAAGAAGGCACCAAGGAATAGAAATCAGATGTTTTGGTTTCACAAAAAACAGCATCCACTCCCACACCAATCATCTCCAACTTTATCAACCTGCGAAGCATGCGCCTTATGACCCCTACTTTAGTTTAGAAATGGCAAAAGAACCCTGGAGAAAAACAGGATTCTTTCAATCATTACCATTTTTATTACACTTTTGTGCCTCCCACACAACGCTCTGTGGAGAGTTACAAGAGCTCCGGGCTGTTAATGTGACAGCGGCCGTGGTGATTGGGGATGGCCACTCTGAACTTTGCTTTTAGAAGGCCCCCAAATTTGGCTCCTGAAGCTTGCCTGGATTTGATGAGTAATTTGTGGCTTTAGAAGAAAATGTAAAAGACGGAAACCTAAAGATTTAAGGAAAGAAGGAAGTAGAACAGGAATAGACAAGAAAGGCATAAATATAAAAAAGACCACGATGGAGTCAAAGGAATTAAGCGCTGTCTCCAGCAGACACTGCCAGAGGCTCCCAACTCAGGGTAGGTTCCCTGGGGCCCGTCAGCAGCACTGGGAAGGAAAGGAGGCAGAGGGGGTCTGTACCCCTAGGTCTAGGAACCAATGTCACGGGGAGAGACAGGCAGCAGACAGAACGTTCTGGGTGGGCACTAAGTTCCTACACTACGTCCACAATGGCGAATGAAAATCTCAAGGGCTCTGCTCACCCGGAGATGGGCCTCTGTCTTGCACACCCCTTGCTCTGGTCACAAAGCAAAACGGACAAAACCAGGATCCGGAGCTCAGTGTCCCCTCTTTTCTGGGGTTCACCCCTGGCAGGGACACTTCTGTCTCGATCTCTAAAGAGGAAGACAACCTCTGCAGCAGGATGGTCAACCGTCTTTAAAGAGGAAGAAACTGGGGGGGGGGGGGTGCGGTGGGTGCAGATTACATTCATGAATGAATGTGGGAAATGTAAGAAGTAAATAGTAGTTTTACATTTTTACCCCTTTCTTTGGGACATTGAAGAAGAAACAACGCAGCTTCCAAAACAAACTTTCTCTGAATCCCGAAAAATGTTTGGTCAGTGTTTAGCTGTATATGAGAAAGCGGCTGACATTTCCCGGACAACCCCAGAGGAAGAACGAATTCTGTACTACTACCACCAACATTCTGTATCACTACCACCAACATCTCTGATTAACTGCCCTGTGTATAGGCATTCAAAGACAGGGAGAGTTAGCGGAATAGTCATTTTCTTAATTGTTATGTAAATGTCTCAGACTGACCTGCAATACATGTGGAATCAGGGAAGGTGTAATTCACTCCAAAATATATGTTTACAAAATGCAGGACAGGTGTTTGGAGTTCCTTCAAATGTGCTTTGAAAAAAAAAAAAAAAGCAACCAATACGTTACTCCTTTGAACAAAGAATACCACAGAGCGCATGGTACTTCATTTTGGGAAAAAGAAGCACATGTAATCACTTACATTTTTGAAATAAAGGTTAATTTGCAGGCAACAGGAAGTTAAGACATGTAATTAACCCGAAGGTACACAATGTAAGAAAGGGAAGGCAAAGACTAATGAAGGAGCTACAGCCAGCACAGAAAAGCTTGGAGAAATGACAAGCAGCCGAAATATCTCTTCTTTAGCGCTTTTCCTCCTGCAACCATCACAGACAGAAGCTCTAGTCATGTGTCAGAACATGGAGCCCGACAGCGTTGCTGCAAGTACGGTGCTCGGCCCCAAACGGACCGTGTGCCACACCCACAGGAGGAGTACGGGCTTTGAGAATGCACAGTCAGAAGCCTTAACAGCAATCCGTAATGGAAGGGACATCCAAGCAGGCTCCCATTTTCCAGTAACTCATTTTCACTGTATTTTCTAAATGCATCGGTCCGCCATGTACTGGAAAAAGGAGGAGAAGAAATAGAACTGGTCTTTCAGCACCGGCAGTTTGCAGGGCCCTGCTGCAGGCCCTAAAATCTGAAATTGCAGACAGCAAGTGCTCAACCTTGAGTTAAGGAAACAGGTGAAAATTTTCCATAGTTCCATTTGATTAGTGCTCCCCAATGCCGAAGCTGGCTTGGCCGGTGCAGAAAATGACGAGAGAAGCTAGCAGTGACCGTCGCTTTAGCTTCAAACTCGGATTCCACTCAAACCAGCATTTGGCTCTCGGCTGTCGGTCGAGTCCCATCAGGCCGAACCTTGGATGACCTTTTTGTTTGTCTGTATGTAAAAAGGAATTCTGAATGGAACAGTCTTCAATGGAGGAACAAGAAATTAATGGTTTTAATTATGGAGCTCAGCCCAATATTTATATGTCATTAAAGTACCGAAAAAACGAGCTGCTAAGTGGGTTCTTCCCTCCTCCATGCCTAATTATAAAGGACCATGGGCAGTACAGGGACCACATTACACTCTACCTCTCCCTTATTTTTCTTTCACTATCTGTGGTGATAGCAATAACCACTTTCATCTTCTAAAAATATTTTAGGCTTCCTCTGCCTAGATGTTTTCCCCCTGGAGTTCTGTTTAGGAAGAGGTGTGGGTATAGAAAGGACCTTCGTCATACATGAAACACATCAAGAGAATCAAAATACACATACGCATGTGGCCATGACCGCACACGTCAGCACACACTTGTAACCCGCTCCTGTGAAGTCCCACAGGCAAACTCCTCCCCGACTCACTGTCTTCTCGCTGAGGAGAAAAATGGTATACCACCTGGGACCCTCAGAGATCAGTCTCGTTTACCAATACTCTAAGTGTATACTGAAATAAACCTTTTTCTCCACTGCTTTGGTTTATGAAGCAAGTCAGTTTCAAGTTCAACACGTAAACGCAGATTTCACTGAACACACAGGCACGGATACTGGGTGAGCCAAGGGAGAAACGGGTGGGGAGGAGAGAGCAAGTCAGCAGTGGCTGCTTTGAGAGGTGCTGTTAGGCCACACTGCAGTCTTCCTGGCATGACTGACCTAATGGCTTTCATATTTAGCCATTGCCACCGACACCAAGGGCAGGGGGAACAGGCCTCAGGTACGATGCCGCTGGAGGACCTGAACGGTGGGACCTGCCCCCAGAGCTCTGTAAACAGGGCCTCTGGCCATCAAAGGCCCCCGTGGAATGGAGCCAGAGTTGTTTATCCTGCTCTCTTTTTCTATTAGGTTTACTTTCCCGATGTTAAACCCCGTCAACTTTATGGCCCAGAAACCTGTCTTGAGAATAGGGGCTTTCTGCTTTGAAGACCCCTTTTAAGAAATGTCAGGGGGCAGTAAACATAAAATAGGATCCACAGCACCGCCAATGACAACAAACACAGGGCCCGAGCTAATCAGTCTCCCCCATAAAACACACACTCTGCCCTTCTCTCTCTCTCTCTCATACACAGTAGCAGCCCAATGAGATCGGTGGAGTGAATGTAAGCACAGAGTCGGAAGCCTCTGAAAAGAAAGAATGCCTGCTGTGTCCTCCCCTGCGGCCTCCTCCCCGGTCAAAGGGTTCCGGGAAAGAACGTTTTATCACACGCTGCTGTTCGCGAGGAGCAGGGCAAGTCTACTCTGCCCGGGGGCCCCAGGGGGATGAGGATGGGCATCTGCACGTGTTCTCAAAGTGAAAATTTCCTCTTTCTTCCCTTTCAGTTTTCAGGCCCGGTCTCAGGTAAAACAAGCCACAGTGACACATAGCACGCGTGTGTGGGAGCAGCAGGCTTGCTCAGAAAGGACAGACAGGCCTGCAGTATCAGGACCATGTCGACAGACCCCGAGGGATGGGTTATTTCCACTGCATCCCAGGGACCTTTCTCCTTGTCTGTAGCCTCTTAGGCCTAAGGAGGGGTCTGCTTGTGGTCAGTGCCATTGCCAAGGCCATGAGTCTGCATCAACATAAAACCTTCAGAGTCCACAGCCTATGGCGTTGCATCTCACAGGCCAAGTCCGTCTCAGCCCCATCTGGAGACGTGGGTTCAAACGAGGTGGTCCCCGAAGCACCCACCTGGTGTTTCCCAGGATAGAACCGAACCATAAACCAGTCAGGGATTTTCTTTCTTTCTTATTTTTTTTAAAGAAACTGAATCAGGATTTGCCAAAATTGCTACAAGTAGAGACTAGAGTGAGACTGAGCTCATCCCAGTGGCCCTAAAATCAAAGAGAACAAGTTCTGTTTACAAGTCAGCGGTCCTCCCGAGGCTCCGTCTAGCAGGCCAGCTCTGAAAACAGGAGCCCGGCCAACCACACTAGTCCACACTAGGTATGCTGTTGTTGTCTTTAAATAACAATCATCTTACATGTAGACACATATAGCGTGCTTAATAGTTTACTCTGCTTGCTTTCTACGCGCACCTTCGTTTAGTATTCCCAACAAATGTAGGAGGGAGAGGGGTAGAAATTCTTATCCCCGTTTTCCAAGGAAGAAACTAAGGCTCAGAGTCACTAAGTACTACGTATTTTTTCCGAAACAACATGGCTCATAAATCAGGAACTGAAAATAAAGCTCAGCCCTGGTCTCGTTCCGGCTACCTTCACCTTCCGAAGGCAGCCTCACCTTTTCAGAGCAGCAAAGCACGTCCCCTCCTCCCCCACCGCCCCAGGCTTCCCAGGCGTGGGAAGGAAATAGCCCGCACTCTCACAGATCTACCGGACACTCGGGAGTCTCGTCTCCTGAGTCAACGGGCACTCCCGCCACATGCCATTTCCATACACCTCCCCTGTCTTGCCCGAGGCCAGGCGTAGGGGGTTACCTGTGCCTAATATGGAATCTGAAGCAGCCAAACTGGAAGGCGTATAGATGAAGACGTTCCCTGTTAGCGCACAGATGTCATTTGCGCTTCTCCGACCTGCCACGTGAGACTTTCCTGAACCATTCGCCTCTCCGAACACGCAGGCCTGCCTGTAAAAATTACCCGGCCAGACCAACGACCACCTCTCTGCACATCCCCGTTATTTCTGTTTTTCCTCTCTCAGCCTCACCAGAAGGTTCCTCTAAGTCACCCCTG
Source organism: Sturnira hondurensis (assembly GCF_014824575.4). NCBI lineage: Eukaryota > Metazoa > Chordata > Mammalia > Chiroptera > Phyllostomidae > Sturnira > Sturnira hondurensis. The sequence continues at coordinate 17,554,966 of NW_028082759.1, read as the reverse complement.
TTTTAACTAGGCCAAATGATGTTTTGTCAACGGCAGAGTTTGGGGGCTTTGTCTTGTTTTAAAATCACCTTGCGGGTCCCTACCTCAGCAAGCTGTTAATGGACATTTGGCCCACTCCGCTCCTCCTCCTGGCCTGAGCTCTCTCCCACGCTCTAACTCCTGCAGGCTTCAAAGGAGCCCAGTGGCAAGAGAAACACCCTAGATTAAAAATAAATAAAATAACTAGCCCACCAATGGTGGAACTCCCCTCTGGGAGGACCAGGTGCAGCTCCCTGTGTGTCACCCCCAGGGAACGGCCCAAGCCGTCCTCCCGACTCCGGGAATATGTCCTTTCCCTCAGCACTCGGTGAGCACTGAATGAGTAGATGGATAATTGACGGCATTATCCCGTCAGGCACTTGTCAGAAACTTCGCCAAACTCCTCCTGAAAATACAAATTACCACAACAAGCGAAGGCTCGAGGGCTATTCAGAAACTTACTCTTTAACAGCATCTAAAACGTGAAAGCCAGTTTTGTCTTGTGACCATCATTCACTCTCACTCATTTTCAAATGTTTTCTCAACTAGCTTTTATGACTTGGCGCCGCAAGGGCAATGGAACACGCACGCACACACACGTAAAGAAAGTGCCATTTCAACGGTCAGGGTCCTCAAAGGCAGCTATGGTGCTGCTCCATTATCCATGTTTACCAGCTGATCAGCCACTTAAGTTTATTTCTGCCCAAATTCTCCAACTTCCTGTATCTGAGTATTTACGCCTCCCATTTCTCCCATCACCTCCTTCCCCATCACTTTACTCCTAACATTCATTCCACTCTGCACCTCAAGTTACGATGAAGCATGACCTCAAGCCAGCATTTATTTCCTGACCTCCAAAATGAAAAAGCTTCAAAACAGAGGAAGTTTTAGCAACTATTTTTGGGCCCCATAAACAAGGCTTCTTTTTCCGGGGAGAAGAATGCTTTAACCCACTTTGAGGACTTAAAAATGGCTCGGACATATTGTGGGCAAGGTTTTATCATAAGATGCGGAAAACACAAAGAGCTACTATTTAAAATGCTACCCTTTTGCTCCCCACAATATAGCATCTCGTCTAACAGCAACCTTAGAAAAGATTTTGTTTTAAAAGAGAACAGTTTAGTGGTGTAGCATCAGGTGACTGCTCTTGTTACCGTGGCTGCAGTTGCCGGGTGATAATTTGGAAAATGCGCCCCTTTAAGTTCCCCCTAAGGCTTCCTGCATCTCAGCAGCTGCTCCCAGGACCACAGTGCAGCTGGTAGCAGGCTGTGAACAAGTCCGCAAAACCCACGGCTTGTTTACACACCCGCCCCAGCCCAGAGAAACCAAAAGGCCGAGCTAGCTGTTGTCTAACCTGTTTTCATGTTTTCTTTGCTTATTTCTTCCCAAGCTCTTGGCAGACGGAGAATGGGTAGTTAGATATTTGGGACCAGTTACTCATCTTGCTTGGCAGTCACCGGACAGGTCCAAGTGGAGCAGCTAGGAACTTCAAAGGGCACCCCTAGTCCGGATCCGATCCATAGGGCGCAGAGTCCAGGCCCTGGGGCGCCCTTATAAAACTCACTAGGCCATTTCTTCATTCCCTGCCCCTCCCCAGGCACACACTATTGCTAGTTCCTCCTCCCTCGTAAGCCGAAAGCCTTCTCTACTTAGCCCCTATTTGCCTCTCTCAGGAAGAGGAAAACGAGTTAGGCCTCTGCACTGGTCCTTCGATGTCTTCCCGACTCGTTCTCTGTGTCGGACACAAGCCACTTAGAAAAGTCACCATTGGGGAGCTGCTTGGTCAAAGCAGGAGAACACATTGTGTGAAACCAAGAATTCTGAAAATACTTCCGGTTTCTTCTCTCTTCTCTTACCCAAGAGCATGCGTAGCCCACAGGTACCCTGAAGTTGAATTTATAATACAGTTTCAAAATAAGGAATGAGGCGCCCAGGCTGTTTGGAAACATGCTGTTGAAGGTCCTGTAGGACCTTCTATTACAGGTCCATCTATTATGCACCTGTAGCCGTGTGCCCTGAAGATCGTTTCCTGGGCCTCTGACATGTTTGCCTTGCCAGTCAGAGTATCTGCTTTCTGCGTTACCCACTTGTGGTCCAAACTTACTAGAGGAGATTTCGGCCCCAACTAAGCTCATGTGAGCTTTTCATTTCACCAAGATGCTTTCTCTTCTCAGATTCAGCACAAGTCTTGTCTGAATCTCAGCTCTTAAAAGCCCTCCATGTATGTTTGTTTTCCAATGTCAGAGCATCTTCTGCACATACATAAAACATTAAAAGCTTTAGTGATGCGTCCAAGGTTGCTCTAGGCTGGGACTAGCCACCCATCAAGGCCGGGGGGGGGGGGGGGGGGGGGGNGGGGGAGGGGGCGGTCTGACATCCCCTCAGGGCCCCTGTCACACAGGTGCCGCCACAGGACTCCGACCCCTCTGTGTCCAACAAAACTTTCCTTTTTTGAGTTCCCCTTTGATAAACACACATTTTGAACCCGAACTCTCACCAGCTCAGTGCTGCTGTCCATTTCCTTTATTTTCTTTGTTTCACAGTAGAATTAAACAATATACTGTCCAGTCGCCAAAATGCTTCAAGCAGGTTTACCTGTTTTATTCCAATGATCTTCTCCACGTGAGAACAGAGAGGACCAGAAAAATTTAACTATCAAAAATTAGGTGACTGGCTCCAGATTCTACGGGAATGACAGATTCAGAACTAAAGTACCAGATTCCAGACTCTCACAGATAGGGTTAATTCACCACACTTCTCTGTCTCCTGACTATATAGTAAAAATGAGCGGACCTGAACCACTTCAAGAGGACAAGGACAGGGGAGAGAAAGGGGATGGGGTGGCGAACCAATGAACAGTAAACTACTTCACTAGAAATTTTCTTACTGTTTCTGAATGTGCCCCCATCTGACTCAGGAAAAAGAAGGAAAACACAAAACACACTCTTCCAGCAATCCGTTCCCTGTATTATCGACAACCATTTTTGTGTGGTTCTAGCTCTCCTGGTAAAGTCGAGTTCTGAAGAGAGCAACAGAGGCCCCGTGCTATCTTGCCACTGAATATTATTTCAGATACTCATTCCTGTCACAGCATCTCATTCTAAGCCAAGTGAAACAACCTTTGAAGCAACATTTGCCTTGACGTTCTGTTATTTGAGGGTTTTAGCTTTTTAATGTTGTAAATAATGCTGCCCCAAGAAACTTCATTCTTTACAGTTATTTGGGGTTTTCTATGGTTTTAATGCTATGAAAAGTAAAGTTGTTGCTCTTTTTAATTATTGGAAGACTCTTCTCTGTATATCACATACCCATTTACAGAAACTTCAGCAAAATGTCAGTAAAGATATTTTCCCACATGTTGATCAATACTGGGTTTAAAACTTCTGTTTACTTTGTTACTAGTCTTCTGAGCACACAACTTCACCTTAAAGTTGTCTTAATATATGTCCCCTTAACGCCTAACGAGGGTGTGTACTCCCAGAGTGATAATTTATGGTCTGTATTCCATCCTGTGTAAACTGTCTGTCTCCTCTGCTACTCACACAGCCTGTTTTTAAGCACTGAATCATGCCAGCTGGGAGAAGTGGTCAAAAATAATTGTTTAATTATAACTAACCATGTTACCCACTCTTTAGGACAAACACCAGAATTTTCTTCTCAAGGAAAATTGGAAATGTTTATCCATCTGGAAAGGAGCCACGATCAATCATCAATACTTATTAACAAGTTCACACATGCGAAAGTGCTCAAACAAAATTTGGTTTGCACCAAGTTTACCTGGTCAAAAGGAGGAGGCCCCTTCCCTCTTCCAGTCCCTCCCCACCACCCACTGACTGCCCATCACGTCAACGCTGCCCACTCAGCCATTCTGGCCCAGTCTCATCAACTGCTTTGAATGTTCCCCCTTTCATTCAGTTCTTTCTACCTCTAAAACACCTGCGTGCTTGCATTCCCATGGCCTGATGGTTTGGGCTTTCCTCACTTCTGCCCAGACCAAAGCCCTTCCCTGTTTCCCCTCTTCGCTGGCCCCCTCCGCTCCTACGTGGTGCCACCAGGTAAACCTCAGGCAGCACAGGTCTGACCCCGTCACTCCTACACACAGAATTCTGCGGCGCTCTACGCAAACAGTAAACTGTATCCCCTGCGTGTTCCCAACCTAGAAACCACATTTCCAGTAGCATCTGTTTGCACCTCTTTGGTATTTGCAAGCTTCTGCAGGAAAGGGAGTTTGCATCATCATCTTCATATCTCCACAATCTCCTCAAGATTCTAACTATACTCAAAACAACCAATTTGAATTAGAATGTTTGTGTACCTACATCCCCGTACCTATTCAAACACAATCTTCTTAAAAAACAGTGCCTTAATTATACTCCCCATAGGTCAGCGCTCTCCATGCGGTACAAGTCCCACAAATAATTATTTAACAGATGACTCAGGAGTCCACAGTCTGAATTCCATTCTGCATGCACTAGCCATGTGCTCTGCAATAAACCACCTAGAAACATATCAATATTTAAAATGTGAACTAAAAGGAGGATAGTAATATTCAGAATACTCCCCAAATTAGGTATCAAAAACCTTATTATTGTATAAACACAAAATAAATAATAAAACTTGACCTTAAACTCTATTATCAAATCGTATCTATAATTGATGCCATCAAAAAAAAATGACGATGGGCCACGGCAGAAATCTGTTACCAAGAGACTTACCTATACACTTTCTAAAGCCAGTGCACCTTCCAGAAATCTGCCCTTCTGTAACCGTTATCACAGAAAGGCTCAGTTTGCTTGATCAGATTTTGACCCAAAATAACAAGAAGACAAACGGAACTCCCTTGTGACAATTAGCTACACAGTCTTCTTAATCCCCGCTTGATTTAACAGATGCTACCTGGACTATAGTAGAATTCCAAGTTCATGCTCTTTCTTTAATTAGCTTCGTGACCTTGGGCAAGTCATTTTACCTCAGGGGTCTCTGTTTCTCCACCTGGGAAATGAGAGTGTTGGCTCTGATCTTTAAGATTCCATCTCGCTCTAGAATCCAATGATTTATGAGACAAAAATAAGCTTTTTGCAGATACATGCAACAGCAGGAATGACTCCCAAATGCATTATGCAACGTGCAGAAGCCAGACTCAAAAGGCTACACTCTCCCTGGTTACATTCACATGACATGCTGGAAAAGGCACAGCTTCGGGATGGACAGCAGACCTGTGGTTGCCAAGCACAGGCAGTGGGAGAGAGTTTGACTACAAAGGGGCTGCCGGGGAAGGTTGCTTTTTGGAGCAGGACTAAGGACATTGCTCTGTGTGTGGGCTGCGGTGCTTACCTGACTGTGCATTTGCCAAAACTCACAGAGTAGCACGCCGACAAAGAGTGAATTTTGCTGTTTGTGAATTTAGTGACTTAAGGATTAAAGATCATATTTCTCCAAAGCCGACACAACTTTTGATGACATCATGGCTGTACGCTCTTCCCAGAAGAGTGAATACTGACCTTCTGTATTTGCTATCGCTGTTTTGTTCCAAGCCAGATGAACCAAGTTTATGTCCAAATAATTAGCTGCTTATTTTTGTGGAGCTATTGTTGTTTTTAATCTGTAGACAGACATCCTACAGGCTCCTTTCTATGTAGCTCATTTTCCCGTGTGCTACATCGAACAGCAAAAAAAGTAAAATGAACCTAGGTGGGAATGATTCTCGACGGCTTCGGCTGCCTGTTGTTCATGGAACGTCAGAATGTGGTTATTACTCTTGTGATTCATACTCAAGAAATGAGACACCGACCACAGCCAACGTGTAATTACCACGTGCTATGTTCCAGGCACTGTTCTAAGGGCTTACCTCCGGCCTTACTCAGTGCTGCAGCAAATCTTTCAGTTTTCAGAACAATTCTGAAATGGGTTCTATTATTACTCCCACTTGACATTTGAGAAACTGAAAAAAATGATTTCTCAAGGTCAAATGGCTAGTAGGTGGCCAAGTCAGAATTCAAACCTAAACAGTCTAACTCTTACCTCACATCTAAGACCGTGCACAGAAAAGCTTTATTTGAAAGAGCAATTTACTCATCTTCTTGGAGAGCCTATTACTACTATGTGGTTCCCCAAATTCTCTCAAGGCTTTCTTCAGCAAATGGACAGAAGGGCCTTTTCTTTTTCTTTTTCCCATCTCATTTTATATACTTTATTTTATTTTTTTAAATTTTTATTTATTTATCTTTAGAGGGGAAGGGAAGGACAGAGGGAGAGAAATATCAATGTATGGTTGCCTCTCATGCATCCCCCGCTGGGAACTGGCCTGCAACCCAGGCATGTGCCCTGACTGGGAACTGAACCATGATCGTCTAGTTCGCAGGCCCACGCTCAATCCACTGAGCTACGCCAGCCAGGGCTTTGTTCTTTGACTTTTCATTGTATTTTTCCCATGACCGTTTAGAAAGGTGTTTCCTGAGAGACAAGCCAGCACTGCCGCCTCCGCCTGGTCATTTCACAAAGTATGCGAAGAATCAAGCCCTACACAGGTGACTCTTCACAAGCAGATGCAGCTGTAGCCACGTGGCCCCTGCAAGGCTGGCCGTAGCTAGCAGCGAGCTTGCCCGAAGTCCTCCCAAGACTAGGCAAGAGAGGGCCAAACTTCCCCACCTGCCACCGGTAAGGGTCTACCCTTTTCCTTTCATCATTTTGCTGCTTTGTGTAGGTTGGGCCTCCAGGTACAAACACGCCCCCAAAGAGATAAACGCCTGGTCTTAAAATCATGACCAGTTTTCCACATAAGGCAAAGGAAGCTGTTTGAACCCTTCCAACTAGAAGGGATGGTTAATAAAAAGTGGCCAAGCTGCCTGGGCTGAGGGAAACCAACCAAGAACAGTGAGCCAGTTAGACAGAACCTGGAAGGTACCCTGACTCTGAGAGCCCTGCATGAATGTCGCAGAAAGGTGCCCTACGCCCAGAGAAGGGCCTCTCAACGAGTCCACGGGCTTGTTTAGTCTGCTTATCTCAAGTCCAAGTGAATCATCTTAATGGTTGTTTATGACCAGGACGGGGTTCAAAGAAAGCAGGGCCCAGCCCACCCTGGGCTGGGTTGCAACTTCCACCTCCCTCGGCTCCCCGCAGCTTCCTCGGGACATCAAGCTTCCCTTTATTCAGGCTCCCGCTTTAAAGAAATAAAACAGCAGCGCAGTTTGATTTATTTCCTATCTTCTCTTCAAACCCGACTGTAAGCTCTGGAAAGAACAGGGATCTTGTCTGTTGTTCATCGTTATATGGGACTAATAGATCATTTTTGGAATAAAACTTTTTAAAAAAATTCTGAGACTAATGGGCTTCACAGAGGGAAAGATAGCGACTGAGATTTTTAAGTCCCTCCTTGTAGACATCAAGGCCTTGTCTTGGAGTTCACAGGTCTCCCCTTCCTTCGAGGGTGCTTTAAGGAAATCTTCAAACCAAGTCAACTATCAGTCTACCAGAATGGAGGACATAAATCTCCAATATTCTAATTCACTTGGAGTGGGGGAGGGGCGGGGGGGAGGAGGCAGTCAACAAAGCAATCCTCCCCCAGGCCCAGGGCTGATGCCCGCCCCTCGAAGCAGAATCGGAGGAGAAACCGGGAGAGGCATGTTAACTGAGAAGCTCTCCTCCAATTAATGTGTTATTGCTCCTTTAAAACCGAGAACAAACGGCCAGGCTGCTCGTGATCCGGGAGGCTGCGGAGCCTTAATTGTCACTTAGCCACTTAAGTCCCTGCAGCATTGCTCGCTCACTCCTTGTGGTTTATCTCTCAGCCAATTACTGCTGTCATTTGTGTTTCAGTGTCTGCCATCAGGGGCCGGGGCCAGAGGACAGCGGAACAGGAAACGCAGGCACAGGACGCTGGCTTCCAGAGGCTGGTGGCGCCCACCAGCCCTGCTGGCGGCTGCGTGTTCTGATCACAGGCCCTCAAAAAGATTCCAGAAGGAATGGAGGCTCCTGGCCACACCGCAGTTTTGTTTTGAACCCAGGTCTAGTTTTGTTTTGAACCCAGGTCTACACTGAGGCAACTGAACACAGGGGTATCTGACTTCTACAAGCCCCAAGTCAATAATAATGACAGTGGTTATTCAAGCAACAGGGATTTTAGCTGCTGAGCATGACAGCGGAGCAGAGACAAGCCGGGTACCTGGCAGGGGTCGCTGCAACACATCACCGTGAAAGCAAGGTGGGCACAGTCGCCCAACGGGAAGGCAGCTAAACCTCAATCCAGTTCTCACCGCCCTTTTGTGTACCCAGCTTTCCCACGTAGGCGTGTATCTGTCTATCACATGGACTGAAGGCGCAGGGCGCATGTGAGTTCTCGTAGGCAACCCTGAGTTGAAACATCTAAAAGTTGTATTTGTACCCTACTGTCAAGTTACAGGCTTGTGGCAAATTTATACTTAGTCACAAAATTTTATTTAGGAAAAAAAAAGATTCCTTAAAGACATAACCAGATGTGAATTTGGGTAATTAAACTTAAAAAAAAAAAAGCTTTGCCAGGTCACGGGTCCAGATTTTTAATTTCTGAAAAGCTGCCCTTTCTGACTGCTCCGTGGGTCCTAATGATGAAAGTAAAGGCTCACTTTTTCAAATATTCCGTTTCCTCTGCCTTCCTGGATCAAATCTACACCGCTGTTCACTGTATTATCCCAGACTTTTATTCTCGAAGGTTCAAACCTCCCTGGCTGCAGAGGAAGCGTCTTTGTTTACGTAGCCCGAGACCTCCTCCAGATGGCACTCAGACCACTGTGGCGATATACGCACACGTTCACATGTAAACTCTGGCTGTGGGGAGCAAAGGGGAAGGGTGAGAGGTCGAGGAACAGACCAGGGTTTTATGACTGAGCTCCTGCCTGGTGGACTAGTCCACAGCAGCTCGGAAGGGCAGCAGGAGCCCTCGTGGAGGGCAGATCAGCGAGCTGGGTGCACGTCAGCATCTTCGTTTCCCCTGCTCAAAAGCAGTGAGATCGTGCTGCTCGCCCTGCAGTTGGCAGGCAGCAAGCTCCCTCCAACATCCCACCCACCGAAATCCCAGCAACCGCAGGAGACCTATTCTGGCTGGATCGTCCACACAGCCCAGTCTGTGCGTCTAAAATAAGACTCAACGTCTCTGCCAATGAGTTTTGCAGGCCTGATGATGTACCGCGCCGTCAGTTCCACTTGCAGGTACGGTCCCTGTACCCCAGGATTTATTTCATCCAGGTCGGGAGGCATCTGAGAGGTGCAGGGCGAGAGGGCATCTCCGAGGGTGGGCCTGTCCTTCCACTGTGCACAGAGAAGCGCTCTGGTACCTTTGATGAGGTTCCAAAGTCACTACAAACCTCACCGTGCACTGCTCGAAGGAGAGCTGGCCCAGCTACAGCTAATTGCCACCCTCAGGCTACGTGCTCCCCACCGCATACCAGAGAAGGGAATTTGTTCAGTGCACAGCAGAAAAAATTCGTAAGTCAAATAAAGCTCACCGGGGGCCACCAACGAGGACCAGCCACAGGCCAGGTGACTCAGAGGGCCCGCACTCATCTCCTCTCAGGCCTTCTAATTAAGAAAACCTTAAACTTGGAACCAATTTGCTCCTTTCTTGCTCCCTTCGGTCAGCGCCCTGACCCATCTCTGATGGCCAGAGAGCACTTCAAAAGATGGGGGGTACTTGTGAAGACACCTGGGGGCCAGAGGCTGCACTTCCTAATTAAGGACCCACTCGAAAGTAACTTTTCTTCCTTTGGGCTCTTTGTGTTTTTTAAAATGCTGTTTCAAGCTGACGGAAAGATACTTGAATATCTTCCCCCACCCCCCCTCCCTCCTCTGTCTCTGTTTCTCTGCTGATCAGTCTGGGGCATGAAATGTGTAATAAGTGGTTCTTTTTCTTTTGTCTCAAAGCCAGAAGTTATTTTATGCAGAAACCAGTTCCTATTCTCAAGCTGTCCCCTGTGAATGGCAGCCCGTGGAAGTTTGGAAAACAGCCACTCACTGCCCAGAAGAACGAAATCCAGGCCAATCAGCACAGGCGGTCGGAGCCCACGTCCACAGAGGAGCTGCCTCCCACAGCTGGGGTTGCTGCCACCACCTGTCCCAGGAGCTGCCCCGAGGGCTCCAGAGCGGAGCCCCACCTTTCTCAAACAAGGCCACAGTCCCCTGCAGTGGCGGGACAACACACCTTTCTTTGATCCCTTTGGTCAGATTCTACTTTGAACCAGAAGGACCTCTCCTACTCCTGGCAACATCAGAGGCTCTCCCCGCCCCCGCCCTTGTGCTCACAGAGCATGTTGGTGGGACCCCCAGCCCCAGGCGCTGGCCTGGCCCACTAGGCTTCTCCACGGATCGGCCAAACCCACACGTCCAAAGCTGCACCTATTATCTTCTCCTCCAATGTGACCCTTCCATCTCTGACACCCCCTGCACGTGAGGCAGCCTGGGGGCCACACATCACTGCTTCCTGTCCTCAGCTCCCACAGCCACCTCCAGGCTGTCTGAACTGTCCCTCGCACACATTTCCCACTACCTGGACAGAAAGCCGTGACCCCTAGCTCCAGTCCACAGCCATCCTCCTCCTTAACCCCAGCCAGGAGGGACCTAATACAAAAATCTAACTCCACCATCCCATGTCCCTCTGCCCTGCCCCTCAAACCCCTCCACATGACAATTGGGAACCTGTGTTCCTCCCCACTGTCACCAGGTCACTGGCCACAGCCTGACGTACACGGAGCGCCTGCCACTCCAGGAGTGCTTCCTGGCCCTGCTCTGGCTCAGGCCCCGCCCTCCCCGCAGAACTGCCGGCTCCGCCCCTTCGCTGGGCTCATTTCTGACTGTGCCCAGGCAGCTGCTTTCCTGGCTTCTCCCCCTCCAATGAGGCTATGCTATGCCCCTCCTCCGGGCCCCCAATGCTGACGCACACTTCTGCCACTGCATCCACTTCCTTAAGGGCAGCTTGGGGGCGGGGAGGGAGGTGCTGTGTCATATCTTCCTGTAGTCCCAGCAGCCAGTAGGCTCTCAGAGATGGGGCTCCTGCATCTGTCCTTTAGCTTCCTGGCTAATGCCACCTACTCGCACAGAGCAGTCAGTGTCTGAGGCCCAAGGAGATCCACCGCGCTGTTGCCTATTTTTAAAAGACAGACTCCTAGATACCAAGGATCGTGTCCTCGTGACATGCTTTGTCTGGCGATTTATGTTCTTTGGGTACTTAACAATGTGATGGAGTTGAACATGACGATGACAATGACGTGAATCACGACAGGGAACTGGAGATGATTAGCCATCCTTTTATTCTCTGAGGCCGTGCGGGTACTTAAAACAGTCCACGATGAGTCACGGGTGACAGCTCACTAGCCAGAGCACAGTCTGGACCCTGGTCCAGCACACTTGTGAGAAGCAGAGAGGGCAGAGAGGGCGCGCCTCCGGGCTCACAGCGATAACCCTGCAGCGGTCACCTGGTCTGCATTCAGACCCTGCTTGTTCTTGCTTCACCCGCACCTCCGATAACCCGGGCGGTCTCATTCTCCAGTCCAGCCAGTTAGATGTAAACTATGAGGCGACGGGAGGTGGAAAGAGGATGCTGGGGACCGACAGAGTGGGGCAGGCAGTATGAGAGTGGGAGAGGGGACAGACTTTAAGAGAACACAGAGTTCCCAGCGGTCGGGGGACGTTTCACATTCAGGGACAAGAGTCCACACCTATTCGCAGACCCGAATGACGCTGTCTCACCAGACAGGAACAACATTACCCTCATAATGATAGACTGATAACAATGACTGAGATAGCAAGAGAGCACCGTGTTCCGTCCAAATCCTCTACTGGAAGAGAAAAGGAAGTGTAGACTACTTTAAGAATTTCTATCAACTTTTTTTAAGTTTTAGCTTGGAAATTTTACTGTTGGGACACCTGATGAATGAGCCATGGCTGACTATACCATCCGACACGGGACTAACTGCTAAGTGACCATGTCCCAGGCCTCGCCTACCAATAGTGGCTGACCTAAAACAACTCACACCCTAGAGAATTCACTTGTATGTGGGTGCTAAAACACAGTGAAACAGTAAAAAAAAAAAAAACCCTACCAAATATAGCATGTCCCACACCTCCCCATCCATGCAAAACACTAATGGACTAAGGTTTAAATTCAGGTCACGAGCAAAACAGATGAATCTATTTCAAGGCAGGTCTGTGTCCAAAACAATTTTCTTTGGGTCTTGATGACACGCTCTCTCTCTTTCTCTCTCCTAGTACCTTTTACCACCTAGTCCCAGACCCTCAAATGTGCAGGAGCAGCTTAGATGAGGGAAGGTGAAGAGGAAGATTTGTTTACTTCATGCCAGTCACGTGGTCATCATTTCCTTAGTGGCTCAGCAGGTTCAACCCAGGTAAATCCAAAGAAGAGGAAGTATAAGAGAAACCTGGTTATTTTTCACAAGAGATAAGAGTTTGGAATGGGATGAAGAGAAAAGGCTGTTGGATTAGAAAATCTTAAAGGAGAAACCCTTTCAGAAACAGGATATTGCACGAAGGAATGTACAGTGGGGAAAGTTAGGGTGGACAGGAAAAGAATGGTGAATCCTATGAATAACATGAAAGAGTTAAGTAAGAAGGATGACGGGAAAGGAGCTCAAGTTTGGCCATTTATCTGGCCATTCCTGAAAAACCGGAAATTTCACCACTGTATCTCCTGGCTCACGTTTTCTTCCCTTCCTGGTGACAAGAGGACGTGCACACTCTGAGCAACATGAGAGAAAGTACTACATTATTCCCAATATTATGTTTCTACCAGATGTTTCCACACTGGCAGAGGGCAGGGAGCATTAACCAGCTGTCACCAATCGGTCTGGCACTTTGTAAACACGCCTCTATTATGAAACTCGTCTTGAAAATAACATTTTTAAAGCTAAAAACCTTCAAGTCATCCATATTTTTCTCTACAACAGTGAACAACAACGTAGTAGGTTCCAGAGCCATAAACACTTGTCATTCATTTATTCACCATTTATTGAGCACCTATGATGTGCTTGGCCCAGGAAGTTCATAGTGTTCTCCACCTTTTCAAATTGAGGTAAATTCTATTTCTGCACGCGTGAAGGGTTTGATTTACACCCAAACGACACTCTGATAAAGAATGTAATAGTGTAGTGTACTCAACGGGGCAAGGGTCTACGAGCTATACCAACCCAGGTGTGACTCCCAATTGTGTTAGGTGCCAGGACCTGTGTCCTTGAACAAGTTCCTTCACTTCTCCAGGCACTGATTTCTGCATCTGATGAATGGAAGGCTAGGTTTCACTGATGTGTGAAGATTAATTGAGAAATCAGACCTCAAGCACCTAACTTGGCCTAGGGCGCTAAGCAATCATTCCCTCAGTAAACAGTGAGCATCTACTACACACAAGCTCTGTTCTAGCCCTGGAGCCTGAGCAACAAGGAAGAGAAGCTAGATGCCTCTCCTCTCCCTTTCACCCCTCACCAGAAGGGCTCTGGAAACCTGTCAGAAGGGTGGGTGCTGGGTCCCCGTCCTCCAAATGCCATTCATTCAAATCCCGTTGTGCTCTGCATGCAGAACGGCATTTCCAGGTGAGACCCCGCCCGCAGCCCTGAGGCCCGGCCCGGGCTCAGAGGTCCTGTGGCTCCTGCCTGGATGGTAGCCCGAAGAGGGAGGGAGCAGCCCACACCATGGCCTCCAGGGTTCGGGCAGAAATAGAATTTAAGGGACACGGACTGTCACCCTGCTCACCTTTTTGCTCTTAAAATGAGAAAGGTGACTCAATTTGGGTGGGGGGAGGGGCTACCCAAAGGGAGTTCCCCAGGGACGGCCACCTTGCCTCCCCGAGTCTGACTCACTTTTCCTTTTCCTCCCCAGCCCCCGCCCCCGCCACGTGTGCTGTGTTCCCTGTGGCACAATAGAGCCGTTGTTTACGGTTCTAATGTGCCATAAACCTGGTTTTTAGGCCAAGAATAATTGATGCACAAAAAAGGGACAGTATCAGGTAAACTGACATGAATTGTGTATTTTACTTTCTTATCTCTAACAAGTCAATGGAATCGGTCAATTAAAGAAACTTGCTGAAAACTCTGTTTTAAAACTGTACTCAGGTTGGGCGTATATAATTGATACACACACACACACATTATACAATTCAGGGGAATTTTTGAAAGCCTTACACCAAATTCTGGGCTATTTTTATTATTGGCCTATCCAACCACCTCGTCTCACGAGAAATTTCCAGTTATTTTCAACTGGTGAGGCAATGAGGTTTTGTGGGAAGTCATAGATGCTCTGTAGCCATACACACTTGGCTTTGAATCTCAGTCCTACTCACTTCTAGTTATCCAATGTCAAAGAGATTCTTAAATGTCTCTAAGCCTCATCTGAAAAAATGGATTTGGGGGAGAAATAAATTAGATGCAGGATAGAAGCAGACTGTTTGCACACAGGTTAGGCATTCAGAACAAGTTGTGCCCCAGCCCCTCCCCCACACGTCACACTCAGAACCCGTCTCTCCCATTCTGTTGCCCAGCGCGGCTCTCCTGGACTAACCAAGCCCTCTAACTGGTCGTTGGGCCGCTTCGCTGCGATCCCTCCAATCCGTTCCAAACCTGCTGTTAGACTTAGTAGTCAGACTCAGAAATTTGATCATGGCACTCCTTTGCCACAAATCCTTCCATGGCGATTACATTCAGAACAAATCTGCATTCAGAGCAAAGTTCACATGTCCCCAACCCATCTGCTCAGCCTTGCCTCCCATGACCACCACACCTCTGCCCCCGAACGACCGCGGCCCCCACAGTCCAGGCTCCCCGCCATTGTTTGCAGAGCACACCATCTGCTCCGGTGCCTCCCCTCTCCCTGCCCCTCCCCCTGGATGCCCTCCCCACTCCACCCCACCCATCCACAGAGACCACCAGCCTCCTGGAGGCTCAGCTCAAAGGTCACTTCCGCTTTGAAACCCTCTCTGATGGTCGTGGCTGACTCAGAGCTCCACTCACCTTCCTCAACTTTGTGACTTAAGCCTCATGTTCTAGAGTTATCTATATCCATGATGGCCCCCCCCACCCATCGTGAGATCCTCCACGGTAGACACCAAATTTTATTCATTTTTCCCCACGTTTTATTTTTCCTTACAAGAAGGTAGAACCAAAAGGTAAATGTGGGACAAGACATTTCAAAGGTGCTTCAAATTCTGTCAAAAGAAAGTGAAAACGCACTGGAAATTCAGTCTCGGGTATATTAAACACACACACGCAAGATTTAAAATACCAGAAAACCACAGAGGGATATGTCATCCATGGCAGAAAAAAACATGGCCGCAAATTCTTTGATCTTTCTTCCTCTGACAGATGAGTCTTTCCCTCCCCAAGAATATGAGCTGCCTGTGACACTGGGCCACTTCCAGGCCTAGGCTTAACATGAGTGACAGCTTCGGCCTTGGTCTCTCAGAACCGTGAGCCTCCCTGGGAGGAACCCTAGTAGAGATCACCCTAATCGAGAGACCTCAGGGAGAGGCGCGCAGTCCACACACAGAGGCAGAGGCCCCAGCAGACACCAGCCTTCCAGGCATCCCTGCCAAGGAACCAGCCCGGTGAGTACAGCCAGCCCAGACCAACCACTGACTGAACCACTGAAGGACCAGAGTCAATGCTGCATGGAGTAGAAGAATCGCGGAGCTGAGTCCTGTTCACATTCGTGATCAGTAAACTCATCGATATAATTGAATGGTGGTTGGTTTAAGCCACCAAGTCTTACTGTGGTTTGCCAGCAGCTATTAGGTAGTTGCAGCGCCAACCTGATCGGCGTCCTAGCCTACCTGATAGAATACCCTTCCTCCAAGGGCGATACTTCTCGTACTTGTCAGTGGATAGAAGTTAGGGGAAACTAAACTTAAAGAAGTGTGCATCAGACATCACACACGTGGTATTCGACTCCAACTGCCCTAGGGCCGGGTGCATCTCGCCTCTCCTCAACCACGTGATTAGCAACTTGGCGGCAGCTTCCACGTTGCACACTATGCCTTTAACCCACAGTCAATACTATCCATTTGAGTGTTTGATTTACGGACTGCCAGCCTAATAAAGAGCACTGTATCACAAAACCTGGAGGTACAGAACCTTAAACTCCATTCTTTGGGAAGGGAAAGGGCAGACTCATCACTAATATCTGGATAGACATAAGTAATAAATAACCTTAGGAACAGCCCGGTGGAACACCGTACAGGAAGTCAGGAGACACTTCGGGCTAGTCTTTTCCTACCCACAGCTCTTGAGCATGTGAGAAGAAGAAACCTTCGCGCCCTCACTTGTCCAGCTATCAGATCGGGGGAATCGTATCTGATACCTGAGACCAGTGTAAGTCAGAAGTAAAGGAGGTTATGGATCAAAAGTATCTTCAGTTCCTTGGCCAAACAATGTTGGGTGGATTCAAGTCGCTATCATTATTCTGCAGACACATATGATTCTAGTATATAATGTGGCCTGAATCAGTAGATACCATTCCATGTGCAGGGTCAGCTGAGCATTTGTTTGGAATTTACCAGATTTCCCTTCTATTGTCTTTAAGGTATGGCAAAGAAAACAACACTGAAATGTATGGAGAATGAACTCAATGAATTTTTAAAAATATTTTATTTATTTATTTTCAGACAGAGGGGAAGGGAGGGACAAAGAGAGGAAGAGAAACATCAGTGAGTGGTTGCCTCTGATGAGTGCCCTACTGGGGACCTGGCCTGCAACCCAGGCGTGTGCCCTGACTGGGAACAGAACCGGTGACCTTTTGGTTTGCAGGCCAGCACTCAATCCATTGAGCTACACCAGCCAGGGCTCAATAAACTTTTCAAGGAGGCATAACGTGTGTTGGAACTAGAAAAAAAAAGTCATCTCTTGTCATAAGGCTGGGTCTCCTACAAAACAACAGCCAGGCGAAATGTGCTGGAAAACTTGAAACATACAGCATGGTGTGAAAGTAGGTTTCGGTTTTGAGGTTGCAAAACACATGAGCTTACACTGTATTATTATTTGTTTATATATCGCTGCATTATTTTCCATAAGAACCACTGTAAACCTACTTCACCCCCCCACCCCATACATACACAGTGACTTGTGTTGTTTTGTTACACTGCTGAGCACTCAGCAAAAAGCTCGAGTTACTGCAAGAGGAACACCGGCCTGTCCATGCGGGCGTTAATTCTGTCACATGCAGTGGCATGGAGTGAGGCACTACGCCAACCGCACTGTCACTCTCAAACAGCTCCAAAACAGAGGAGAGGCTTCTGGCTCCTCCCAAAATATAGAGAGGGAACCTGAGGCCTGGCTGCCATTGCAACGCACCATAGACCGAGTGGCTTAAACAACAGGAATTTATTTCTCACAGTTCTGGAGGCTGGAAAACCAAGCCCAAGGTGCCGGCAGGTTTGGTTTCTCCAGAGGCTGCTCTCCTTGGCTTGCTGACAGCACCTTCACACTGGGTCCTCACATGGCCTTTCTCTGTGCAGGCAGGCTCTGCCGGTGTCTCCTCCTCTTGTTACAAGTGCACCCATCACACTGGATTAGGGCCCCATCCTTTGGCTTCATTTAACTTCACTCGTCATCCTAAAGGCACTATCTCTAATACACTTCACACTGGGGGTGAGGGCTTCAAACCATGAATTTTAGGGGACATAAGTCAGTCCACATCTCCCCACATCACAGAGCCAGTCAGTGTGGAGCTGGGGTGTGCCTCCTGGCTTCCTGCCACTTCTTATGATCCACCCAATGTTGTCTGTGGTTGGTCATGGTCCCACATCTTATCCATAGAAGATGGCCGTGTGACAGTACCCATTACACAAAGCAAAGGGAACAAGGCCAGAGAAGGGACAGAAAGGAGAGAGGAAGCTGAAATGCAGGAAGGCAAGTATAGAGTTCAGAGAAATGGACCCCTCGCAAAGCAGAAAATGCAGTTCACACCCAAAGCCATCCTTCCACGGCAGGAGTCCTGTCCCCACCCCACGACGCTGTCTCTGTTGGGATAACAGGAGAGACCCCAGCCTCTGAGCCGGTAAGGAAGGCCTTCAGGACCAGTGCTTGCTCCCCTCCAAGAAGCCATTGGCAAGGCACCACCCAACGACATGCTTTTGGCAAAACTACAAGATAATATACAACTTTTTCATCACATTTTTGTAACCAAAAAAAATTTCAAAGACCCTCTTGTGGCCCTATATAGCTCATAAACGCAATTAATAAAGATTTTGTGATTAGCTAAAACATGCTAAATCCGAAACAGCAAGGCATACTTTTCTCTTTCTCTTAGACAATGCAAGGAAGCCTCCTATATTTATGAAGTGCAAGCTTTCAACTATGTTGGATTTTCTTTTTACAAAGAACAATTCTTTAAAGTGGCTGCTAGCAGAGAATTGTTAGGTGCACTTAGATGGGTATTTGTGTTCTGAAAACCTTAACTGGAACTCTTTTATTGTTGCTGTTTGTGTCTGTGTTTGTTTTGGTTCGAAGAAAGGGCTCAGCTTCTTTTGTGCCGCTGAGATTCGGTCCCACAGATTAAGCTGACATATTGGAGATGCAACTTTATAGAAAGATTGAAGACAGGCTGATGTATTGTCTTAGAAGCCTGTGAGAAATGGAAATGGCTTTGCTCCGTGAGTCGTGCTCCTACGAGCATGAGACGCAGAGGGTCGAGACGAAACCAGTGCTGTCCCCACGCACTGCTCTCTCTCCTGGATGAGGCAGCTCGGCCAGGCCTTCTGAGCTACTTTGGCTCCATCACCAGCATGTTGGTGACACCCACGTGACACACCAGGGAGGCAGCTCAGCTGCCCCACAGCAGAGACCAGGTTTCGGGTGACAGGCCAGCCCACCCTATGGGCAGGAAACGACTGGAACAAGAATATTCTCCACTCTTTCTCCCCTACAAAGATCCAGCGTGTGCATTGTTATACTCATTGTTACAGCAATGAGTAACCTCTGTTCTCAAAGAGAGGAATGTTCTTTGGGTACCAAAAACTAATACTACAGTACCTTCAGTAAAAGAAGTAAGGCATCATTAGAAAACTTTTCTTCACCAATCAAAAGAATTTAAAATTGCATATATATTTTGAGCGTACGTATTTCAGTAGACTCTTGGTGGCACTGTCCTTCATCGGAGCTGTAATCAAAAGCCTTCCACCCTCCCTTCTAAGCCGTCTGAGTGGGAATAGAGAGAGGGCGCGGGGCACCTAGGTGAGGAGGAGAAGACAATCCTGGCCTCCCCCCAGGCTCCCTGCTCAACAGGACATGTTCCAGGGGCCTAGCCCTGAAGGCCTTTGGGCACATAAAGCTCTCACCCCTTCTAAGCCACCACCACCAGCCTTTAACCTCCTCACTGATACCTTATTTGTATCCTGTCATGAAAGAGATGTTGTGTAAAATAAAAAACCCTTGTCTGCCAATTCACAGTTTTGCATAAAGCATTTTATTTTGAACTTGAGAACAAGCCCTTGGAAATGGCGATCAAAATAACACAATACTAACTTAGCCAGTGACACCCCACGACCGTGGTCACAGCCTGACATACAGTTCTCACCCATTCCACTTCGCTGCTCTACAGTTTCGAGCTAAACTAAGGGCGGGGAAGGGGCGAGGGCCCCTACGGAACCTCTCAGTACCCTGCGGAATGAAAACTAGGAATTAAACATGAAAGGACCTGACGGGGTAGCCCTCCTCTGTCGGACAACACAGGATTATTCCCTACGGGGCGATTTCAAGTTAGAACACATCCTATCTTCTTGTCTACAGAGCCTAGTATTGGTAAAGTGTAACAAACGGCTGCCTGGTTAAATGGCTTAACTGATAAGTGAGTAGAACTCTGAGAAGTTGCTTGTGGGGAATATAAAGGGGAAAAATGATACTCTGATACACAGTGTGGTCAATATATCCATGACACAGCAAATGAGTGATGGAGGTAACTGTCCTACTGATGCCGAAACCCGAGACCCTGGTGTGCAAACACCCAATGAAATAACTAGGAAGACTTTTCGGTCCCTGAAAAAATGATAACTGAATATGAGGTGGCTATAGTTTCAGGAATTCAAAAAGATTTAGAATTAACTAGCCTGTTTATTCCACCTCAACGCTCTTAATCCCATCTTTTAGACTCCTTACTAATAATCCCATCACTCCACGTTACACTGTACCACTGGGGACAGTCATCCTAAAAGGAAGGAAGCACTTGTCATCTTTAGCTCAGGATATTTCTTTGTAAAAATGGATTTTTCTTTAAAAATATAAAAAGAAAGAAAATAACCCTTCTGAGACATGTAAAAATTGGGGGGAGAGGAAGTTCAAATTAATTCTCCATTTCCTGTTGTTTCCCAAAATCTTTCCCTTGATTAGACATGTCCTGCTTGGAGGCAAAGGTGGGCTGACTAATCCTTCTCTTCAGGGCTGCCTGCCCCTGACATGTTTTTTTCCTTCCAATTTCTCCTGACTGTCATAAGCCCTCGTTCTGGTCAATGCATTCACAGCTCTCTGGAGTAAATTTCCTTACATAATACACATGGTAAGCTGTTCCGTGCACTAGTCTGAGACATCCCAACACAACAGAGCATAGATTTGCGTGTGCATGCGCGCATCCACAGACAAAATGAGCGTGCCAGGAAAGTTGAGAAGAATCTTCCTTATGCAACTGGGACCTCAGACTCTGGTTTCTTTGTCCAACACAAAACAAAACAAGAATATTGGTCCTTCCAGATACCACTGAAGTGCCTGGATTTGAAATCTTATGGTAATGAACTAGCCTGGTGGGACACGGAGACCAAGGCGCACACACACCTCCTGGCATCGCCATGCTCGCCTTTTGCTTGATCACTGTCCGGGGCCATCTGAAAAGCACCGGTCAACAATCACAGCTCGAGAACCATCCGTTATTCTTCCTTCTTGACTTGAAAGAGACAAGGCTTAGGAAAATCCTGACATTAATTTCTAAAAGGAAATCTATGAATCAAGGAGTTAGGTTTAAAAGGGGTGGTGCCTTCATGAAAACAAGAGAACAAAAAACCAGAGAGCTTGTGAACATCACTGAACGGAGGGCTAACATCCCCATTACGTGTACAAACGACATAATGAAAAGATGTGGGCTAACACAGAGGCGAAAAGACTGAAGCTGAGTCTAGTTTTCAGTCAGCAACTTGGCTTCACGCTGAAGAACCATCAACCACGGAGTTCTTTGAATGCACAAATATTTCTCATCTTAATTATTTAAGTTGTTTTTCTGGGACTGATGGGGACCAGACTCTTTACCTGTCCTGACCAGTGACTCCTTTTATTTTTCAGTCCATAGTCTAAAACTATGGATTGAAAAGTGCTTCTTTAGATAAAGAAGAGAGCCTTCAACCAGAATGATGAAAGAAAAAAACAAGGGCAGGGTGAGCAATAATATTCTGAAAAAAGAGAAGGCACACTGAGGGAAAAATAGCAACTAAACAAAACAAAATCTGGAGGGCGCGATCATGCATGTCAACAATCTGTAGCCTGTAAGAACTTAAACGGCAACAACCACAATGTCTGAACCCCGAATCACATGTACAGCAAAAGCCATACTGGACTATCATCCGATGCTAACTGTAGAAAATCACTTTCTACCTTTCCCTGTTCCCATTCCTCCGCTGACTACCTCAGCCCAGGGCCATGTCAGAACGTGCCACCATCTCATTCTTTTGTGCCTTGGCTCATGCTGTCCCTCAGCCTGGAATTCCCTTTCCTCTTCATCCATCTCCAGGTGGTCTATTCAACCTTTAATAACTCGCTCCGCTATGAGCTCCTTTGGGGAGTTAGATGCCCCCTCGTTGGTACTTCTTGGTGCTTAGGTCTATTACAGCACTTCACAAGCTGTATTATAATTATTAAATACTTCCCTGGGTCTCCGATGAAACCGTGACTCCTGGAAGGCAAAGCTGCTTGTGTATGGCTCTTGAAACCACAGGGTGGGAAAAAAATGCACAGAGTCTGAAGTCAAGACATTTGCCTCTTGGCTTTGCCAAGGTTCTTATCTGTGAAGTGATCATGGTATATGTACTTTTCAATATTACCGTGAGGATTAAATAATTTAATTACCTAGCACATTCTAGGTACTCAATAAATGTTAGAACCGCTTCCTTTTAGATAGAAGTAGGAGCAAAATACCTACCATTTGCTACGTCTCCATTTACTTCAGTCTAAATCACGTGCATGATTTAGACTGAATCACCGCATAACTGACCCTGACATGCCAATGGTATTAAAGATAGTTTTACCTACTCTTGCTGACTGAGATTTCAATACTGAAGACTGTGCCCAAGAAGATATCCCAAGTAAAATGTCAGCAGCAGGAGCCACCACACTGCCTGACTCAGGGGCCCATGAGCAAGGGCCCACTGCCTCACCTGTTATGTAAGCCTGACTCACTAGTGAGCAGCTGGCCTGTCCAGGACTCTGCTTTTTAAACTTCATGGTAGTCCTGTTCTCAAATATAACACAGAAATGAAAACATGCAAGGTTTCCTCTCCCTATTTACCAAGATGACATGATTAAATGAAAACTATAAAGCTGGTTTCAGCTTCTTGAGATGAGGTACCCCACACACATGCGCACACACACACATTATACCCATCACTGCTTAGCATTTAAGGGTTTCAATTCAAGGCATTTATAAATTTTTAAGTTGAGACAGCAGACACTGAGAAAAGAGAAGAGGGGAGAAAAAGGAAAAGTGTGGTAATTGCTTGGCAAACAGGAACCTCGCCACATGTGAATGCACCCCCTGCATTACATAGAGTCGGTCCTATGTGCACAACTGGGGGTAACTCTGTGCTCCACAGAGCACTTGGGGTGCCACCTCAGAATCCATGATGATTTCTCAGCGCTTCTCACTAAAATTCTGTGGGGCTTGCTGGAAAAAGCAGGACTCAGATCTCTTGCAGAACTGGTTCCCTCGCCCCCAAGCAAAGCTCCTACGCCACGTGGTGTCTGCTCCCTTCCCCCGAAGCCACTGCATTATCACATTAGCCCAAGGGAGAAGCAAAAAGGCCTTGTGCTAATTACGTGAAGGTACATGGCGGCGCGCAACATCCAGAAAACATTTTTTCTTTTAGTAATCCACTTTCATCTTATTAATAAAAAGTAAAAACTCCAGCTTCTTCAGAATCACCCAGCACTTTTAACGGAAATCTTTTCTTCAACGAGGCTAGCTTTTCTCCAGCTGATCCTATAAACACTGCTGGCAATTTCTTCCTCAATGCTTCTAACATATTTTCACTTAGCACCAGTTTGATGTATAAGATCTGACAGCCCGGCAGTTATAGGCCACCTGCATCACTGTCGCCATGACAACAGTGAAAGACAATCCATGATCCCATGCCCTGGTCACACGTTTCAATACAGCTTATCTGTCCGAAGCCACCGAGTCTAATGGAAGAGAGTAATTACCATCTTCCACTCATTGTCAAAATTCCCACCATATAATGCTCTTCAAAATTATTTTATTCTTCTCACATGGCTGCTTTGCAAAAACTAAAAGAAATCTTAAGTGGAAAGGGGGGTGGGTGGGAGAAAGAGGAGGCTGTGCCTGGTGTGAATGTAGCTGACTGTGTGTGAACCGCCCCTCGGCAGCCGACGAACACCAGCCAGCAAGAGACACACACACACATCTCTGGTGCACTGATCACCACCTTAAGATTATCTAAAACTTCAGTAAGAAAATCAGAAAAATTTCCCAATTTCAGCCTATGTTAAAAGCATGTCGTCACTACCATCACCAGCCTCGCACAGTATCACGGTCCCCTCAGGGCAACGCGTGGCCACCGCAGTGGCCCCGAACAGCTGGCCAGCTCACAGAGTGGAAAACGAGGAACAAGGAGGGGTCTTCAGTATGGAGAGGACACTGCTCCCACAGTCACTTCTCCCAGCACTTTTCAATCCCTCTCCTTCACACCCAATAACAAAGCGGCTAACTGACTGACAGTTGGATTCACCGCCTCACATTCTCAGGGGTGGGCACGACACCATCTCAGAAAAGTCTCATTCATACAGCATCAGCAAGTGAACTTGGACCAGCGAACACTTTTATGGAGACACCTTATAGAGAAAAGTACTCACAGGAGAGAGGAATTAAATGTAAAGGCAAAGGCAAAGTCACGTGGACTTGAAAAGTAAACTACAAAGAGTAAAAAATGGACAAAAGGGCACGGAGAGATAACCCTTCGGGTGCAGGCGGCTCAGCCCTGGTGAGCCCACCCCACCCTTCTTTCACGTCAGCCATGTCCTCAGAGATAAAGGCGTGCCCACCACCCACGCCGCGACCGCCCAGCAAAGTCCCACCAAGTGGCTCCCAGCTTTGCCGTTCACAAAGCAAACTCTCGTGAGGACAAATGAAGCAATTTCACATGACTGAATACACGGCAATCCATAAGGGGCAAAAGTAATGTAATTTTAAGTGTAAAAAAGTCTTAACTAGTCTTTGTATGCCTGTCAGAATGAACCTGAAATGTTTTGTTTAGGTTAAACCCTAAAAATCACAGCTATAAACCACTTAACCGGCTGTCAAAAACTTACAGCTATGAACTAACGTTACCTACACTAAACATGCGTTAAACATGGCGTCGTGTGTATTGCACAGCAAACACGGAAAGCCCGATCCATCTGAGGCCTCCGGCACACACCGCTTCCTTTAGGGGTTGGTGGACTGTCCTTTCCTTCCCCCGCTTGTCCATTCCTGCAGGCCCCGTCCTTGCCCGACCCTCCTCCACAGCTGTCTTCTTAATCTTGGCAGCTTTGAAGATGAAGGCCCATTGCTCTACAGGATGGCCCTCCGGCTGGGCTTGTCTGGTGTGTCCTTGCGATTCAATTGGATACTTCTGTGTCTCTGGTGCATATTCAGGCACAAGGTGTTGGTCTGTCCCCATAGTGGGGGTATTAACCCACCAGTCTTAGCGCACATTGAGGGTTCTGGGACTCCATCCTTCCTTTTGTACTTATTAGTTGCCCTTATAGATAAAAGTTTTGCTCCCCCCACTTATTTATTTATGCAATTCCTTTATCGGTATGGATTTTTATTTTACTAAATTGGTGACAACCCATTACCATCTTCATTTTGACGTTCAAAGCCTCCCAATTTGGCCAGCGGGGGCCATCAAGCAAGCTCCCCTGTTCATTTGATTCTTTGAGGGTTCCCCTCACTTTCTGGCTGGAGACATTCCAGGCCCATGTCACACTTCCCCACACCAGCTCAGGCATGGGGCCCTTTTCTGAGCCATACTCCTGAGCTTTAAAGGTAACGTGTTGACCCGAAGGTTTCCAGGACTATGACATTTCCAGGACTATGACATTTCCAGGACATTAAAGGAAGCAACGTAAAAGTAAGTGTCTGTCTGTTCAGTACAGAGTGGAGGAATGCATGCACCCAATTCATGGGCTCACTCCTAGTGACATCAGACCTGGCTTTGCATCTGGCCATGCACAGCTGGCCTCTCACAGCCATGAGGCAGCTTCAGGTCAGAGAGGAGAAAAGTGAGACCAGAGATCAAAGTTCCGAAGCAACAGTGCAGGACGGACGACACAAAGGACAGCAGGCCAGCCGGTCGGCTCTGGGCAGGGCCACACTCAGCAAAAAGACTCTTTGCAGGTCCAGCAGAACCTACCCAGCCAAACTGTCAGGAGGAGGCATGGGTTCCTTCCCTGCTCCTTCCGTGTCACTACCAAATTATCACATTTCACCCGCTCGGCAAACAACTTCTCCTTATCATACAACTGCTTAGTAATCTTAGTATCATGGTCCCCTTATGACAACGTGTGGCCACCGCAGTGGCCCCGAACAGCTCGCCAGCTCACAGAGTGGAAAACGAGGACCAAAGAGAGGCCTTCAGTACGGAGAGGACACTGCTCCCACAGTCACTTCTCCCAGCACTTTTCAATCCCTCTCCTTCACACCCAATAACAAAGTGGGTAACTGACTGACAGTTGGATTCACTGCCTCACATTCTCAGGGGTGGGCACGACACCATCTCAGAAAAGGCTGCTCTGTTAGGAAGATACTATGTTCTTTTCAGGAAGAAAAAAATAAAGCAGAGACCCTTCGAGAAGATGCTCAGAAGCAAGGGCTGTTCAGGCTTTGTAGGGCCTGAGGCTGTAATATTTACTCTGTTAAGAATAAAATGACTAGAAAATAAAGCATGACTATCTGAAACTTCCTAGGGCTCCTCCCAAGACTTTGTAAATAGTGGTGAAAGGAAGAAGGCCTCAAGTTCAAGCTCCATGCATGTTGCAGTAGAAGTCCACCTCTGCCCAGAAGCAGGGCCAGCTTCCTGCACGGCCCTGAGGTCGAGCAGTAGGAGAACAATTCTTCAGTGAGGCCGGCTGGCTAGCCCCCACTGTTCTGAGAGGGTCAGAGCCTCCAGTTTCCACTCCGGGAAACAGCAGCAAGGACACAGCTACTTGATGGACCTCAAATCCCACCGGCATCATTGGACAGAGCAGGAAGGCCACCAGAACACCCACCCTGCCAAGCAGGGGAGCAGGCTGCACGGCAGGAAAGCGGAGTCTTGTTAGCTGTTAGTAAACTTTATCTGTACACACACCCCAGTCGGTCTACCCAAGTGGAACTGCAGCTAGGATACCCCGAACCCTGCACTAGGATGACAATGCCTATCCAAACTCACAGGTGTAGCCTGAAGCTGGACCTGGAAACTCGAGCTGACAGGTGTAAGCAATGGTGCTCTCCAGGCAGGGGCAGACATCCTGTTCTGGATTTTACTCTCAAGATGTTTTATCTGCCTCATCCCGCACTGCACCCACCCCATCGTACCTGGCACTTCACACTCTCTACGGCTATCACCATTGGCTGAACTCATTTTCACACCTCCGTGCTCTTGACCCTGTTGCTTCCTACGCCCGCAAAGCCTTCTCCAGCCTCTCAGACTAGAAAAACCCTACTCATCCCTCCGGGCCCAGATCAGATGCCAGCCCCCTGCACAGTCTTCCCCAACAGGTTCTTTACCCGCTCCCCGCCCCAAAAGTAGACTTAAGTCATTCCAACCTCTGTGCCTGTACAGCCGTGTTGTATCACCCCACTGGAACCCTTATCACATTATCCTGGGGAATGACGGGCAGACATCTCACCAGCTGCATTAGCAAGAGGCCCCTCTCCCTGTTCTCTGAATTTCCAGCAATCTCGATGGTACCTGGCACAGAGGGGCTTTAAAAAAATGTTTGCTGAATTAAAGACTATGCCAAAACGGCAAGTGTTCTTTCTCCTTTCAGCTAAGTACAGGCTTATCTCAATTAAAATAAAACTACAATGTCACTGGGTTTTTTAATCACGTAGCTGTATATAGCTATATGTAATTGCAATGCAATCAAACAGCTGATATTTTTAGAGCCCTCTTCCCTTGCAAGTCTCCTTAACCATCTTTGACAAACTATCGATAGTTTTACTGTAGAAGTTTTGTGTTATGTTGTGTCTTTTCCCCTTTTTAAACTTTTTATTGTTGAACATTTCTTTTTTTTAAAGATTTTAGTTATTTATTTTTAGAGAGGGGGAAAGGAAGGAGAGAGGGAGAGAAAAGTCAATGAGTGGTTGCCTCCCTTGAGCCCCCCACCAGGGACCCGGCCCACAACCCAGGCATGTGTCCTGACTGAGAATTGAACCAGAAACGCTTTGGTTCACAGGCCAGTACTCAATTCACTGAGCCACACCAGCCAGGGCTATTTTTGAACATTTCAAACATAAAAACTGAAATTGTTCAGCTCCAACCTATGGTCTGTCTGGTTTCATCTTCACCTCAAACCCAATTAATTCTATGGTCTGAATATTTGTGCCCCATCCCAATTCATATGTTGAAATCCTAACCCCTCAGGGGATCAGGCCACCAGTCTACAGTGACTGGTCACAGCCAGATTGGATGAGAACACCCAGTCTCCCCTTCCATGTCATAGTAAAGAAAGCCCTAACCACAGTGTCACATCTGCAAAAATTTCACATTGTATCTTTATATGTTATTCTCTATTCCAAAAATATAATCATAATGCCATTATCAGATCTGAAAAGTATTTAGTAATAACTCCACAATATCAAACATTCAGTAGTGTTAAAATGTCCATCTGTCTCAATCTTTTGCACTAAAATTTTTTAACAGTGAAAATATACTATGGCACAACTCAAACAAACTGTCTCATTTCAATAAAAAGCCTCAACTTGTGTCCTTGAGCGCCGCAACACTCCACGGAAAGACTTAGGCGGCCTCCTTTCACCGCGATGTACTAATTATGCTGCTGAAATTTTGTTAAACATTTGTCCCACATAGATATGTAAAATAATTTGTTTTCAGTTCATTACCTTTCTACCCAAAGATTTTATTCCACCAAGGTTTCCACATGAATTAGCACCGCCTTCGAGTTATTCATGGCTCCTAACAGATTTTTATTTCTAAGTCTGAAAGCATACACTTTGCCTCTTCCTGAAAGCCAGGTCCTCACTCCTCATGAACATGTATGCTTTCACTCTAAACTTTCCCTTTTAAAATAAAACTACGGCCGGGGGAAAAAATGCCCTCAACAAACAATTCATAAGCAAGGAAGGGATGAAAAGCTACTAAAGATCTACGGTTTTTCCTTGGGCACGCACATGAATGTGCGAATGTTTACACCCACAGGAACACAAGTCGATGGCCGCAAAAGACCAGCACCAGGAGAAATCTGGGGAGCGAGCGGTCTCTTCAGGCAGACGGACCCCAGGGCCACAGGGCTATTCAGAAGCAGGGTTAGGATAAGAACGGCTGCATACATTCATTTCTTGATGACCCTGGACGCAGACTTGGAATTGGGAACCGATGCAGAAAGAACACAAAGTAAGTGGAATCAATTTATGCAACTGAAATATTTCTGAAAAATTGAACACAAATAACCAAACATTTGTACGGGAAAATCTTGCTGATAAATAAATACTAACATGGAGGCTTTGCGATATTACGATTCTTTCTTCTAATGCAAAAATCATCCTTTCAAATTTTAAGTTTTAAGAGGAAAGGTTTCTCCACATTCACAAAGTCACTGGAGATGCAGATGTCAATTTAAACAGAGAAAATATCTACTAATTCACACTAATTGAAGGTAAGGTGACATGGGCTAATAAAATGTAGGAATTACTTAGAAATAGTTATAACTGGATAGACTACAAATATTTGCTAAACATGTGTCCTTTAAGATCCCCATTTTGGTGATTTTATTTGCAATTATTGTTTTAAAAAATAGATGACTCCAAATAAAAGCACTGTTTTATTTAATGGGTTAAGTATCTTCCTCCAGTCCTGTTTTGCTCACTCCCTTACTTTGTTGGCTGATATTATCCTTTGCTGGAAGGTAAAAAACCATATTACAATGACCACAGATTCTGAACACCTGGCTTCAAATGCATCAAGCCATGCTGTACTCCTACATTCTGAATTTTTACTGTTTGTTGTGTGTTGCAAGCAACTCCATTGCATATCCAGGGCCTCAGAGAGCCGGCCCTTTCGTACTTTTAAGATTCAGGAAGCTCCTTTGTCCTGATGCTCCCGGAAGCATTGCTCTGGTCTCCGGGAGAAGACACCAGATATCACTGTGTTCTCGCACAGTGATATCTGTGTCACTGATATCTTATTCGGGGCCACTGCCAGTTGTCAGAAATCAAGAGGATGTCTATTTTACTTCCGCACAAGGACTGGGAGCCCAACAAACACAAAAGAAAATACAGGTCATGTGACACAAGTCACGTGGAACCAAGTGCCTCTGGGATGCCTGGAAGGATCCATCCCTCCAGAAAGTCACAGTACAAACTGCCACTCTCACCCTGGGTCCCTGCCCCACAGCCCTCCATCCACGGTGGCCGTGGCCAGGTCCAGGCTGAACCATCACAGCTGGTTTATACCCTCCAGGACAGGGAGTGAATCATGCTTCACTCAAATTGCAGCAGGTTTTAAGGGAGCTAAACACAGCCAACCAACCTGGATCAGTAATGCCGAGCTTGTAAAGAAGTGTCACAGGGATTGCTACCAATGACAAAGGGCTGGCACTTGGGATTTACATCTCCCCTCACAGATGAGACTTTTAGAAAGCTTGGGGCACGTCACCCACAAACACCGCACAGCTACGTGGCTCACCTTCTCCACGGTGAGCGCTCAGAGCACCCCCAATGGTAAGCGCACATAACGCACATGTGAGATGAAATTGTAACCATCTGTCTGCTCATTTCGGGGACACGAAAGGAACCTAGGGTTAGCCATTAGAGTCTTACGCTAGGTAGGAGCCGATTTAATTCAAATAATCTGATACCTTCCTGGATACATTTTCCCATCTTTTCCCCTCACACCTCCTAATCCACTTCTGGACACGAAGCGGGGGTTCACTTGGCGACCCAAACACAGCGTCACGGACTCTCCCGCAGTGCCTGCCGGAGGAGGCGCTTCAGAACCCGCACTATCGAAGCATCTGACGATGGGTGTTCTTGTGCAGTCAACAGCCTAAGTCTCTCCATGCAGGCAACTGCTATTCACTCTTCCAAAGAAGCAGATCAGTAATTACTGTGAGCTTGAAAAGAGCCTTCCTATCACAGTCGAGTTCGTCTCCTGAGGTTAAAAGCTAACGAAAGTGCCATGCCTACCATGTGCCTCTTCTAATGAGTGAGCAGCAGTATCAAATTACAGGTTACAACCGATACCTTGCACGAAAAGCTGCACAGCTGAGCTAGATGATGTCTTATAAAAGTAGTCATTAGCCAAAGGCAAATTAATGAAACCTCTGGTTACATGAATATCATCCTTGTTTCTCTAATTCCTTATTGATAGCACGGGACCGTGCAAATGTGTCTGTTGCAGATGGATGTTTTAAGGGCATCCAGTCCTTACGGAGGCACCAGGCCTCCATATTAATCTTTTGCATTTTGTTGCGGGTAATCCTGTCCCACAGTTCTAATTTTGAATATAGTTAGTCCATTAGACTTAATCTTTTCCGTATAAAAACTGGTCACAGCTAAGACCTAATAGCTTTTCCTTAATCTTTTTTTTCCTCATGGAAAAACATATGGATTATGTTATTAACTCTTCTTTTGGCTCTCACTTTTCATTTTGAAATTACCAACAGACAGGGGGAAGGTGGCCTTCGGCCCGCATTCCCAGAGCGAAAGCAACACGGTCCCGTTCGGTTTGCAACTCAACAGCACCCTGAAGGACAGGTGACCTTGTGGCCATAGTGAACTATTAACTTAAAAAAAAAAAAAAAACCACGTGGTTTTAGGGAACATGTACGTCCAGTGTCAAAGCACATGTTGGGGGCTAAAAGTCTGGCTCTAGACGGAGGGGCAGACTTACGATGAAACTTTTCGTAGAGCCTGCATTTTTCTAAGTTTATGGAAGAGCCGTTTTACTAAAATTTCTGCCACCAGACCCGCCGCAGAGAGAAACGTCAAAAGGCAGAGTCATTTTCATTGGGGCACATAAACTAGGACGAACTCAGGCCCAACTTCTTGGCTTCTCAGAGCTTTCGTTTTGTTTGCACAGTCGTCCCTGAAGCAAAAAGATCTGTCTGTCTCTAGTTGTGCCAAAGAAGTTCAACTATCGATGTTTCATTGGGACTTACCATGGTCCAGGTAAAATNCAGTGTCGAAGCACATGTTGGGGGCTAAAAGTCTGGCTCTAGACGGAGGGGCAGACTTACGATGAAACTTTCGTAGAGCCTGCATTTTTCTAAGTTTATAGAAGAGCCGTTTTACTAAAATTTCTGCCACCAGAGCCGCCGCAGAGAGAAACGTCAAAAGGCAGAGTCATTTTCATTGGGGCACATAAACTAGGACGAACTCAGGCCCAACTTCTTGGCTTCTCAGAGCTTTCGTTTTGTTTGCACAGTCGTCCCTGAAGCAAAAAGATCTGTCTGTCTCTAGTTGTGCCAAAGAAGTTCAACTATCGATGTTTCATTGGGACTTACCATGGTCCAGGTAAAATTTAAAATGTTAAGGACACCACCCTGGCTGGGTGGCTCAGTTAGTCGGAGTGCCATCCCATAAACCAAAAGACTGCGAGTTCGAGTCCCGATCAGGGCACGTAACTAGGTTGTGGGTTTGATCCCTGGTCAGGGCGCGTATGGGAGGAAGCCAATAGATGTTTCTCTCTCTCTCTCTCTCCCTCTCCCACTCCTTTCCGTCTAAAATCAAAAGAAAGCGTATCCTCAGGTGAGGATCAAAAAAAGATAAAATGTTAAAGACACCTTATAAACCAGTATGTTCATGATATTACAATAAGACAAAAATATGATATTCTGAGCATCTCAAACTTCCTCCAGGTAATGCTCTAGTCTACAGCTTTGTGGACAGACAGCCACACTCAGGAAAGAGTTGGCCCAGCTTGGACCCCATTCGCTTGTACACAACACTGTGACTCCATATTTAGCCCCCGCCTTGTTCCAGAAAAGGTTTAAGGTGGCTCAAAAATACACATGCAAAATAAACCATAACATTTATCAAAAGGGATTGACAATTTTGGGAGACGGAAAAGGTACATATATGTCTACAGGCACATAACTTTATAAAGGTCGGGAACATTATTCCCCAGTATCATAGCATGGCACCTCTAAAGAGTGGAGTTATAAGTAATTTTTTCAAAAACATACTGTTTTAAGTTTTTAAAAAGTAGATAATAAGTTGACACATGTTCATATTGTCTCTCTCTCCCTTTCTGTCTCTCTCAAAAGTAACTTTGTTTTCTGGATCCTAAGTCTGAAGGGTTCAGAGAAACCCCCTTCTCAGCCACAGAAAAAGTACGGCATAGCCTTCCCCACCAGAAGAACCGTGTGTGAAGTCCGTTATCACTGCCTACCCTTTAGATCCGAATGAGATGATGCATTTAAAGAGCAAAAAAATTGAATTGAATTGAATGGGGCACCCAATTTTAAAAGATGGCAGATTTCTTCTTGTGCAGTCAGACACTGTGTGGACCCCCCAAACAACAGATGCGGGCGGGTGAGACAACTCAGTCACAAAAAGTAATCTTTGTTTTCTGGGACAGAGCAACGAGAGGTCTTTTTTATTCAGCCTCAAGATAAGTAAGACTTTAAACCACTTTTCACTACAAACCCGAAAACTAAAGTTTGACCCCTATATTTTACTCCGGTTTTTAGGAGGAACCCAGGTTTCCCTTCACAATTTCCAAATGTTCACCAAAAACCATTTCCTGGTCTTCTCTCTTCGCAAACTTCCAACCTGAGGAGTCAAAATACTCTTCCTTCCAACAGGTCTAGGTTTATCCTTGTCCCTGAGGTTTAACAGTCATATATTCCACCTGTGCTCTCCAGAGCTTCCTGGCGGCTTCCTGTGCATCCGGTCCTCTCCCACCACAGTGCCATGTACCCTGCCATGCCTACGACAGCATCCCTGGCAACGCAGAGACAGACGATGACAGCTCCTCCCAAACGATGCCTGAGACACTCCCCTCCTGATTCTCCCCTAAAGGCACCCAAGACCGGGCCGGTGTTGGCTTATTTTTGCAGCCCCTGGGAGGTGCCTAGTGCAGTGCTCCGTGTCGCTAACACAGCAACATAACTTCCTTAGAGGGCACGGCCTAGGTCTGGTGGAAGAGGGTCCAGGAGAAGAAGGCATTCAGACATTTCAAGTCTCTCTGAATTTGGAAAGAAGTAATAACCATTAGCAATGTGCTCTCTCCGGAGCTTGGGGACAACTCCTCGGAACCACAGATTCTACCCTGTGCTCACTATAGGAAAGCCCGCAGTGCAGGCGGCAGGGATGGGGCAGCCCGAACCCCACAGCTGGGATGGTGAACAGGGTCACTTGCCAGTCTCACCAGGTTGGCACCCGGTCTACAGGTGCCCTGTAACCCGCCCAACCCAATCGCACCCAGATTCTATAATGCAAAGAGGCAAATTCTTCCCAAACAAATGATTCATAGAAATGAATTGCTCTCTCATGTTCTTTAATTAAAGAAACTGGGCAATGACTTTGGTTTTTTAATTAAGCCCAACTTCAGCTTATTTTTCAATACCCTGAAGTTTTGACATTCAATTCATATAGATTCTATTAAAAGACACTCCAACTCCTATCAGAACAGAAATTAACATTAATATTTAAAGTAATAAATACACACTTTAAAGAACTTTTTTTTTACAAAACAAAAGCTATTAAAGTATGTTTATTTAGAAACAATTGAGAAGTCACCACAAAAAAATGTATTGGCAATCACATGGCTTTATTACTTGTCCTTTGCAAGAACCCAGATCATATTACTCACATATACTTGCTCATATACAAGGCAAACCAGCCAAACATCTCACTCCTATGGAGAGGAGAATGTCCATGTTTTAAAGAGGCAACACCATAGTTCAATTGAATAGACTCTCTTTTAAAATAATAATGGACTGTAAGGTACACTAAGAACAACAAGAACTACAAACCACAAATACTGAAGACATCCTTATCTCCAACAGGCTCACCGGCTACTTGAAAGGGGTCCCCTCTCTCGAAAGTGTGATCTCCTCCTAGCCCCCTCCCCACCGCCTAGGTGGTGTTGTGTTTTCCTGCTGAGACAACCTGCCCTCTTCCACGCTTCTCACACTGCCTCTGGGCTGCCATCCCACAGCCAGTACACTCACGACAAGCCAGGGACTTCCAGATGTCAAACCTAGTTACTGGCCACACCCTCCTCTGTTTCCACTGGGTGGCCAGCCTGGTTCTCCTCACCAATGAATGGTACTCCTCCTCTTTCGTCGCCTTTTGAGAGGCTCCTCCTCCGAAAAGCCACTGAATGTTGTTTTCCAAGGTTCCTGCCTAGCTCTTCTCTTTTCACGCTGCAGACACTCTGCCAACTCCACCCACTCTGAAGTCTTAGACATCTTCAAAGGTCAGGCCTCTGGGTTAATTCTAGGCTGCATATCCAAGTGGCTACTGGACCTCCTTCAGAGAGAAGCCATTAAGCTCTGTATGTCCAGAGGAGAACCGATCATCTTCCCTCCAAAACCTAAGGCATTTCCTGTTTTGGGTAATGATGCCCTCACCCAAGCCGATTACTTTCAGGCACCTTTGTCTACTCGATCATTACTTCCTTAGTGTTTTTTTTAAATGGTTTCACATCTCCAACTCTGCCTACCACTCACCTACTTAGAGCTCTTTACCATCTCCTGCTGGAATATTCAATAGTCTCTCAACTGACCTTCCTGCCCCCAGTCCTTATCTCAAACCTGTCCTTCACAGGGTTGACACAGTACTTTATCTAAAGTCCACTGACCCCATCACTCCCTTTGAAGGTTTCTCTCTACCTGTATCATAGGGTTTAATTTGCTGAACACGACATAGAAGACTCCCTGAAACCTAATGCCTGTCTATCTTACTAGCCTCTTCTCCCATCACTATCTGCCCTGAACCTTCTGCTCCAACAACACTAAAGCACTCGGGAGTCCCTGCACAGGCGCTGTGGTTCACACCTCCATCCTTCACCCCCCCAACCTTCTTTAAGCTCCTCCAGGGTAGGAGGGGAAGCCCAGTTGTGGTTGTCACTTCAGTGCTTTGCCCAGCTGCTGGTTCACTTAAGGTACCATGGGAATGGGAAGTGATCGGCAAAGGAGGGTGGGATGTGGCAAGTCCAACAGTGTTGAAGGAACCTGGACTCCCGTGGAAAGTCATTGCCGTGAGGTCACCATGGGCTCAATCCTTTCTGCACAAGAAGTTCAAGGCAGCCAGCAACAAAAGCTCGCTCTTCCCTGCAACGCCATCACACAGAGTCACGCTGAATTTTTTTGGAGGAAACATGTTGGCTACCCACTGAGCCTTCCATCACGAGGCACAACAGTGGGCATCTGGGTGGCGTGCTAATAATAACCGCTGATATTTATAGAGTGCTTATGTGTATCCAGAGCTTGACTCCAAATTCAACATGAGTTCTACCTCTCGGTTCTCATATCAGCACTGAGAGGATGAAGCTACTGTTACCCCTCCTTTACAGGTGGGGAAACTGAGGCCCACATATAAAGTAACTTTACTGAAGGCACAGAGACTTAATATTAATGAACCTATTTGCCACAATGCAGGCCAAGACTCCATGTATATTTCACTTTGTTCCCAAAATTGTATGTGGGTATCAAGAACAGGACACGAGCAAAAGATCCAAAGAACCTGTTGTTATGAGACCACTGAGCCACCACTCTGACCACACAAAGTCATTTCAGTAAATTACAGGATCACTGCCTTCATCTGGCGCCTCATGGATGGCATCACCGGCCCATTGAGACAGAAGGAGTACGACAGGCAGCCCCTCTTCACCGGTGAGGCCCTTTGTCTGTCCTTCATGCACTCCGTTTCCCGCCTAGCTTCTCTCCCCACCTTGGACTATGCGGGGTGATTTGGAACACATAAGAGATCTTGGGATCTCGCCTATGAAAACAGGAAACTCATCACTTCGGGAGGTGCAGAAACCAAAACTACTCACACCTACAGGCTCAAGAAGAATTTAGATACACTCATAGATGAGAGAACTCTGTTGGTTCATAAAAAGGGAAGGATGGAGAGGAAAATATGGAATTTGGAGGAAACCTTGTGCCAAGGGACAGGCATGCTTCGCTATAAAATAATTAAGTCTACAGATATGGACAGAGCACCTACTATGTCCAGAGGACTACTGCAGGGCCAGACACCAGCAGGGGGCTAAAGAGACAACCACATGTGACTTCATGGAGTGTCGAGCTCCAGCCACGGCCTGGGTCTCGGGAGGGAACGCCCTCCAGGTCTGCGGGCCAGAGGCTTCCTCCTACCTCAAGAACGCGGGGAGCCCTCCGCACACACGGCACACACAGCTCAAAGGCAGCTGGGCCAGTCCTCTAATCTGTGCTCAAACCCAAACAGGATTTTGACCTTGGCAATCCAGGAGAGGAGCAAACTGGCAGAAGTACACGGTACAGGCTGAGAACAACCGTGGCCACCAGGCCACATGCAAATGCACCGGAGAAGTCATCGTCTCCACATGTTTCTCCCAATAAGAAGTAACAGCCTTCTAAGGGCACGATGGTCATGAGGCTGTGTGGCCACTGGGCAAATTCGTTTTGTTTCCTGTGAGGGAGGTACCAAGGAGGGCCCTATACCAAATAAGCGCCCCGGCTGGTCTCGGGCCTGTCCACAGCTCCGCAGCTTGTCCCTGACTTCTTATGGGTTTGTGGGCTTTGCTGACACGCTTAGGAGAAAGGAGGAGAGACACATACTCTGTGAATGCTGTACTCCATCCCTTGCCCTGCTCTCCTGGAAGAATCCAATTAATCAAGCAAGAGCCTCAGCAAAAGCTGGAAAAAGAGAAGTTCTTATTAATTATTGACACTTGCCACAGAGCATGGCCTACCTCTACAATAAGTCACTTTCACATCTGCCAGGTCCTTCACAGGACAAAAAAAGGAAAAACAAAGACACCTTCCAGATCACTACACGTTTCACAGCTGTGCAGTCAAGAAGGGGAAAAACGCCTTTTATATTTTCCTCTGGTGCTAACTGAAAACTCTGGACTTTGGGGAGGCTCTTAGAAAACGGTTAAATACGAGACTAGCTAATGATATACTGAGGGACTCACATCAGGGTTGTTCGAACACCACTCAGAGGCAAGTGCTGTGGAGCGCTGGCGACCACTGTGAAGAGCGCTCCTTGCAAAGAGGCAGAGCCTGCAAGTAAATGCCTCTGCGGGGCCCTCGGAGGAGAGGGCAAGAGATTCCTAATTTTGCACAAGCATCCTTGCAAACACTCACCCTCTGTCCTTTAATTCAAAGATCCATTTATACATACCCATACCTAGTTAATTATTTCCCGTATGCGGCATATGTGCTCTTGTTGTTCTCTGTTGCATTTTAGTTTTACAAAGACGTAACCTGACGTAGCCAGCAACACCTTCCCCTTTCTTTTATCATAAGCTCCAGGTGTCCGGTCCACATCTTCAGACTCCGTCTTTCATTTCTTCTAAACAAAGGTGCCAGTGAATTGTTTAATGTTATCCTATCAAGAAGCATTGAATTAAAACGTTCTATTTATATAACTTAAAACTTAGTATGTGACCCTTTCCTGCCCCTAAACCTAGACTGGACCCCTTATAAAATCTGTAGTATTACCCAAGGCCCTTTGTGCTGTCAATGACAGGGTTACGACCAACCAACCACGACGGCTACCCGATTGGCTCATCGTCCCCTGGCGCTTTATATAAGGATAACTAGATAGTATGTAATTACAAGGTCCCCAGAAGAGACTCATAATCTCATCACAGGGCATTTTGTGAATGTTGGGGACAGCGATTAGAGGACAAGAAAGTGGGAGCATTTGTAACTCTCCGCAGCTGGAACGTAAATGAAGCACCCTAAAATTCAATTATAAGAGTCCTTTAGGTATTAAATAATTATAATACAAATCACACTGGGGAGACTTTTTTTTAATTGAACTGTCCCCATAACCCCTGAAGATTACATTTCCTAATAGTTTGTAAAACAACACAGCTGGATTGTCAGAGTCACAGTTCTTCATCCAACTGGAAGAGCCAAAGGCAGACCATTCAGTAGTCTGTCTGTCCTGCTCTGTCACCTACAATACTTACCTGTGACCTAGTAAGCCAGCCCAGTCTCGCTGTAGCCCCACTTACAGCGTGCTGCATAATGTTACTGTGCCACTACAAAATGGCTATAGAGATATGCAAAATTTCAATTAAATGGAAACAAGGATTCTTCATCTATCTCCGCTTTTCCCTGTTTTTAACACTGAGAAATGTCTTACCATTGCTTCCCTCACCCTTTCCCGCTTCCCCCCAGCTTCCCCTCCTAGCTCTTTCTTATTCTCTCAATCCTTCCACTGTCTTGCTCCTCAGGGGAAGTTGTGATCCTGTGCTCAAACCTCCTGGAGTGGCTGTGGTTGGCTCACAGTGCCTAGGGCAAGGGTAAGGAAGGACCAGTCTTTTCCAGTCATTATCTTCTTGCTTCCATTTCTTAAATGAGAGAAGGTAAGACTGCTCCTCTAACACAGGCAACTCGGGAAAGTAAAAACAGAAACACCTCTCCCGGGATTTTGGCTTATGTAAACACACTGTCAAGGAAAAGCTGAAGGGATGTTCACGCAGAGGCCGGGAGCTCCTACAGCCAACCTAGCAAGTAAACAGAACACAGGACCTAACCACTCCTCTGGATGCTCAGAATCCCACCCCCGGCACAGGCATACGCGCCCCCAGCACATAAATACCCATTTCCAGCAGGTGGGCGAGATCTAGTTTCATCCCTTAAAAACATTTTTTCCCCAAGGCCAGTGATCAAAAAAGTAAAACTAAGGCCTAAAAAAAAAATCAGTTCCCCCAGCGGCACCGCAGTGTAAAATATAATCTCTGATTAGTGATTAGCAGAACATCACAGAAATAAGTGAATATACATATACATACATATGTATTTTTTCCCAGTAGATTTGGCCTTGTAATGACCTTTGCTCATGAGAAAAAGGAACCCACTCATCCCAACACCAGAACACAAACTTTAAGGGTGTTCTGCAAACACAGCTCCCACGGAGACCCAGAAGAGGGTGGCACCGGCGCTCGTCAATCAGAGTGTCATTACTATCAGTTTCCTTTTAGCTCCTGAAATAAAGATATTCTCATGCACGGAGCTCCACAGCAACAGCCACCACCCTCCCTCACGAAGTGCGACTCTCTCCGAGACCCGCCTTCTGCTGTGTTTGCATGGACCCGCCATCCCGGGACCATGCCGCCCGTCTGGCTCTTCCCTTGCCCTTCAGAATCAAGGAACCAGAATGGGCAACCATGATGACACGGAGTCTGCAGTCCTGGATTCAGGGTGATGGTGCCACTCTGGACAACGTGGAGTATGGTCACAGGGAAGCCAGGGAGACCCCTCCAGAGGGACGTAGAGTTAATCAGTCATTTTATGCACACACACGACGCCAGCTTCACACATTTAAAAAATAGGCCCATGCAAAGCAAAGGCCCTATTTTAGCACGGTCTTGTAACAACCAGATGGACGGATCCTCTCTCTCCTTTCTAGCAACTACACTGGCCCTGACATACTTCTTGGTTTTAGTGATTCTAGCCTGAAGAACGAAGAGGTTCCGTGCAAAGTGCTTCTGAAAAGCACTAAAACAAAGCCGTGCTCACTCTCACCGGGAGAAGTGAGCACTGATGCATTAATGCATCTAATAATTAATTGGCATTCCTGTAGAAAACTTTCCTTTTGTGATGTAGCCACTGAGCTGCTATGGAAAAAGATCCCCATTTAACATTCCCCGAACAAGTGATTTGATTAGTGACCGGAGTAAGGAAATGTGAGTGCTCTCCAAGCAGGAGCTTGTCCACGTGGCCTGAGTCAGCCACCAGGCAGCAAGGCTGGCGCGGTGCCGAGAGGCCTCCTGCCAATGAGACTGGAAGTTTCTGAAGAGCCACCTCAGACCCAAAGCTGGGCGAGTCCCCCAGACAAAAGCCGGCCACAGGGTTCCACAGCTGGCACCATATGCTCCGAAACACTGTCTCGCTGCAGCCCCGGGCCTGTCTTCAGTGTCCCCGTGTGCCGCACAGCTGTCAGCCCACGAGCTGCTTTATCATTATTTTCACTGTCTTATTACTTTTCTGGGAATTCGAATCAGTGTAACCGCGCTTGATGCGCTGGGTGAAAAATGGTGTCTCTCCCCCCCTCCTCCTCTAACCTAATGAATTGCCCTTTTTCATATCAAAGAGTAATGAGCAGCAAACCACATAATATTTATTCATGGAACAAAAGGCAAAGGAACGGGGTGGGGTGGGGGAAGCAGAAGCAGCTCCTGGGGGTGGAGAGAAGGAAGCTGTCACTCTGATCCCCAGTGGCACGGGGTTCAACTCACAGCAAAATCCCAACCTCTCGGCTCTTCCCATTCTTGCCTGAGGACCGCCTTCACGCAAGTCCCTAGTCGGTGCTTAGAGACCCCCGAAGGGCTGACAGCAACCAAGTGGAACTCATCCCGTGCTTGACTGTGAAGCGCCTGAACTTCTTCCTTCTCCCTTTCGCAGTGGGATGCCCACAAAACGCCACTTCTTTACTCTCTGATGAGCATTAAACCAGTGCCCCTAAGGCTGCT
This sequence comes from Sturnira hondurensis, assembly GCF_014824575.4. Taxonomy (NCBI): domain Eukaryota; kingdom Metazoa; phylum Chordata; class Mammalia; order Chiroptera; family Phyllostomidae; genus Sturnira; species Sturnira hondurensis. The sequence goes on along the minus strand of NW_028082759.1, from coordinate 17,513,868 downwards.
CTAGGCAGATGCTTCCCCCCAGTATCTGCATGGCCTCCACCGTATGAGGCATGATCTGGCCCAGGGAGGAAGAGCCATGGAAATGATGGCAATACTGGAGCCTTGCTTACCTCACATGACATGAGTTTCACCCCTGTCCCCCACCTTCCTTGCCCTAATCAACACCTCCCACTCTGTTCCACAAGTTTTCTCTTTAATCCAGAAGGTAGAAAACGCTACACAATAATAAGAGGCATAGCAACCCATGGCTCCTCTTCTTTACAGACACACTTGAATTGTCCCCTTTGAGAAGGATCCCTAGGGTGGGCAGGGTGGGATGGACCACTGAGTCACGCGAATGCTGCATGCGCCATTTGTTTCTCCAAGGCCACTTCCCCGAATTTTCGAGCACCAAAGTGCAAGGCAAATGCTTCTTTAAGGTAACACGTCTATTAAACAAAGGTCCTTCAAAAGCAAAACACACTAGTGCGGGGAGAGACTAGAGGTGAAGCAGGCCGCAGACGAGGGGGGTTCTGACGCCGGCCCTGCGCTCCTGTTTCCTCCTCCCACGATCATAACCAGTGTCTCGGATTTCTCCACTGAGAAGTTCTACTTGGAGAATTAAAAATAGAAATGTTTTAACTATGAAAAATACCTAAGTTTTTAAAAACCACAAAATGATCCACTTGTTCCTGTAACCTGTGCCACCCGTATGGCCGTGAATTTTAACACCAAAGAATTTCCTATCCGGATAATTTCCCTCAAACCTGGTAAGAGAATCCTTTTCTTAAGCAACTCTCTTGCTTCCTCCTCTTATAGCCTCCTTTTCTGTAAAGTCTGTCAAGGCTAATTATCTATTTTCACAAATGTATTGCTCTTCAGAGTATCATAAACACATATATTATGAAAAGTTGAAGAAAACAAGTGAAGTGTGCATCACACTGCGAAGGAGCAGACAGACATAAATAATTACGCAAAGTCCCCACTCTCTGTTAGCAATGAAAATGGTGTTAGACAGAGTGAATGAGAACACCAAAGCCAGTCCCCTCCCATACACAGTTGTCGCCACCCCTGAGAGCCAACGCCAGAGACTACCACACCACAACTTTAAGGTAAAGAGGGAAGGAAGCAAACCCCCTAGGGTCGCAGTCCTTTGACATTCCAGACCACAGGTAAACGCCGAGCCTACCGAACCGGTAACACGGACAACCTGCGTTTCTGCCCAGCGGACAAAGGCCGGACCCCCACCAGTACTCATCATCACGAAGCTCCCTTACTGGGCTTACCTGTTTCCTAGTGTTCTAATTCCAATCTGGACGGCAAACTCAAAGGTAAGAAAAGGCCCTGAATGATTCATATCAGTCCTTTCGATCTAAGAAAAGATCAAACCCTGAAAACAAGCAACGGCGCATTTGAATTTCCATAGCGTGAGTACCAGATATCCCGGATAGGCAAAGTACCCGTTCATCGTACTCGGTCACCCTCAGTTGCCATTGCGAGTTCCAAGTTCACTGTGGCCTCCAGACCACTGCACCTAACAGAAACAACCCACCAAAGATGTTTTTGGGGTATGGTTATTTACTGTGATGACAAACAACTTTTTCAAGTCCTTCGATAAGTTCTGGGAATTAGGCACCACGAAATCCAAGACTAAAATCATTGTTGCCATGCCTCACTGAAGAAAGTAAATGTTTTTAAAAACCCAACAGCAGCTGCGAAGCATCTAGGAATTCCTAGTTAAACTGCAAAATGCGTTTTCAACCATCTAGCCATAACCACTTCTCAACTGAGAAAGTTGCTTCTGTACATACGCCACCTCTGTTTACCAAGCACCTGGTAAAAGGCCAGTGCAGGATGTGAAGAGTAACAGAGTGTTACCACCCTGAGGGGCCAGCCTGTGCACACCACTGTGAGAAAATACCTAGGGTGATTAAAGTCAAACACCACCCACATGCTCTGCAAAGGGGCCGGAGCTGGGCCACACTCTCTCCTCTCGGGCAGGAGAAAGGATGGACTGAAATACCACAGTGGATTCGGGCTGGGGACAAAAGGAGCCCAGGCGAGGCGATGGGGAACAAGCAAAGGGAATGTATGCTTCGCCTCTGCTGGGGGCTGCCATTATCATCACTTAGGCCTTCAGCAGCCCGAACTCAAAGGCAGACAGAATGACTTCATCTCGTTTATTTCACTAGTAGTCAGAAAACTTTGAGTTCTGACACATGTCTAATTTCTTTGTGTACCTGTTAACGGCAATGACCAGATACTCCTATTTATGAGTTTATATCCATAGCTATTACGCTCCCTTAAAAAAAAACCCACCCACTAGGTCTGCAACATCTCATTTTTGTAAGATACATTTCAAAAAAGAAACTCCATAGTAAGGCACGACTTGATTCTAGTCATTTAGTAGCTATTATCAATCGCCTCTGCACTTTTTCAAAGAGAGAGAAAGAAAATGCTTTCCAGGGGAATTGGAAGTTTACGGCAACATGGTTGCAAGCTCGATAGCTTTTAGAAAATAGTTTTGCTTCATAATTATAATGAGGTAGCTGTGAGATAACTAGTATTCCATTTATGATTATAATCCATAAAAGGTAAACATTACACTTCACACAAAATGCAAGGCAGCTGCCCACCCTGCACGTCCGGGAAAGTCATCCTTCAGACCTTCCTGTTTCTTCCATTTCATTCCTGGAAATGAAAGAAACAGACCCAGGGGGGGAAAGTGCGAGGACCGTCCTCAGAGAGATGGCAGGGTAGTGAAACTAATGCGACTCCTTAAACATTACTGTCCGCAGAGGCCCAAGGTTGCAATTTGACGGCCGGACCGAGCAGCACCTTTGAGGATCTCTCAGCTGATCTAGGAGGATGGCCTTGGGACCGAGATCCCAGGCAAGGCCCTTCTTCACGTCCCCGGCCAACCCCGGCTATTTAAGCTACTGAAAGCGACTGAGACCTGGCTGTCTTTCGACTGAGGCCGCATTAACTTGGCGGGACAAGGGGTTTTGCTCACTGAGACGCTGTGTCGCACACACGAATGGCAGAAAACGACTGCTGCTGACCAGTATGGAGGTCACGTATCAGTGACTTTTGACCCTTCCCATCTCACAGCACATGGAAACAAATTCCTAAAATGCTTCAGCACTCCTAAACATACATTTTTGCCTATCTGATAAGAAAAATAAGTATGATTTTGATTCATCCACACCAGATGGCCACTGTGTAGGCTGTGGTCATTTTTTAAAATCTGACAATGTAAGGTTAAAAAGGTCGGGGCCCCTGAAGAGTCAGGTATCTCGGGTTTTAAAAGTTCTCGTGGTGCATCAGTGGGAGACCGCTGTCGTAAATGGAAGCAGAATGCCTCATTTACTGGCATCACTTGGTAGAGAAAGACCTGGAAAGCTTAGGCCCCTGAGCACTTACATTCCCACCCTTGGTTCATTTCTGTGGTTCAAATAACTGCTTTCTACAGGGTACCAGTTTGCAGGTGGTCCGGTCACTGAGACGGAGGCGGGACGAGGGTGTGGGAAGAGGGCGCACAAGGCCAGAGTATGTGAGGCCAGCAGACGACAAAGCCAGGCTCCCCGTGATAAAATGGGGGGACCAGGCAAGGCCAGACCCTACCTCATGCCTTTAATTTTGACTCTAGTTCAAACTCGTCTTAAAACCTGAAGGCAAGCCAAGTAGGGGAGGACTCTTCCCGGACACAGTGTGGTTATTTAGAAAAGGCAGCTGCTCACACCAGCTTTTCCAGAAAGAACACTTTGGCCAGGTGAAGGCAGGATGACGTTGGAGCCACGAACATAAAATCTGGAGCCAGAGTGCCCCGGCTATGTAAACACCGAGACTACGGTCCCGGGTATCTCGGGGTGGGGAAGCTGCTGGGCCAAAGGCAAGTCGAAATGACCGGGGGCTCCGAGGGAGGCTGGTCTTCAGACCACCGCGGCACACGTGTGTAATGGAAAGTGATAGGTCTCCTCACCGTCTGAACAGACACTGTCAGGTGGCTGTCACGGCAAGGCCGTTTGGGTGCATTTTCTACAGTCAGCCAGGTCAGCAGGTTGTTATTAGCATGTCACACAGATGACAGGATTAGTCAGGGTCATTTAACCTGGAGGAAGTGGCAACTCGCAGACCCGCCGCCCAGGTACTGTGCCACCGACGGAAACCCGCTTTACCGTGAGGCCACACAGGTCTCGGGAGGCCTGTGAACACCAAGCGGGGGAAGGGGAACAGCACTACAGACTTGTTCGCGGAAGCGAATTTCCCGCCCGCACAGCGGGAGCGCTGAGCACAGTCCCCTGCCTTCCTCTGCAGGACCAGATGAAAAGAGGGAAACCACCCCTCTAAGGCCTCGGGGACAGCTTGCCAGACGCCGACTCTACACACTGATGATGCTCACCCTAGACTGCGGAGACCAACAGCAGTCACTAGAGGTGACACTTTTTTAAGCCATAGTTTAAAGGACACACAATGCTCGTTTGCCCCAAAATGGGTTGTAGGAAGGTTCAGGCACCTTACAATGAAATCATATTGGATCAAGAGATTTTTTTTTTTGGCCAACTTTTTTGTGTATACAAATTATATATATAGAAAGAAGTCCAAATCTGCACTATAGAAATGCTCACATATGTACAAGGAAAATTCGGATAAGGATGTTCATTGTGGTGATGTCAAATTGGCAAAAAAGGGAGGGGGGAGAGAGAGAAAGAGAGAGAGAGAGAGAAACTACCAGTATTTCTATCAAGAGGGGATCACTCAACAACTTCCAGAACTTTCGTATTGTAGAAGGCTATGTAACAGTTAAAAAAGAATGAGTTGAGGCTCTATAAGTAATTGACTTGGACAGATCTCCAAAATGGGATATGTGGAACAATCTGAGGGTCTCAGAACCTGAGGTGGAATATAATTTCATTTATGTAGGAAAACAACCAACAGGCAATGGCATACACTATTTAGTACACATGTAAGCCAACAGGAGCTCTGGAGGAGAGGTGTTCCAAACCATGGTAACTTACGAGAAGGGGGTAACCCTGGGGGAGAGGAATCATTTCCTAATCTACTTAGTGGCGGTGAGCAATTCATCCCACAAACATTTATTGCCCCTTGAGTGCGCAGGTAGGTTTTTTTCTAGTCATTAGGAATATGAAGATGGGGAAAGAAACAAAGTTCTTGTCCTCATCTATTTTACTTCCATATTATTTAAAAGGGTAACAATTTTTAAAAGATGCTGTAACCCCTTCACCAACATTTCAGCCAACTGAGCACCTCTGGATGGAACATTCTCACTCATCGAGACAGCCTACTTCTTCTCTGAACAGCTTTAATTCTCATGTAATTGAGAGGGGTGTTTTGTTCTGCTTTTACTACTAAATCAAACTCAGCTCCAAATTACTGCCAACCTCCGGTCCTAACTGTCTCCCTGAGGCCATGAAGAGCCTGTCTAGTCCTCTCTCTCCTGCCGGCCCCTCACATACTCTGGAAAGCAATCAATGTCATCCGCCAAGTCAGACCAGATACCGCTGGGTCTTCCACCTGCTCTTCCTTAGACGGGGGTTCAAGTCCTTTCACCTTTCACCTTGCTTCTTTCTAAATGCTCTCCCCTTGGTCTAGTTCCCTCTAAAAGCCTGATGTCAAGCCACGGTGCTCGCAAGTCACCTGGTCAAAAAAAAAAAGGAAGGACAGACCATCACTGACCTCATTTTTAACAGCCATCCTTTCCATTGGTTCTCTGCCACACCAACTGATTTTCTTCCCCGACAAAGGGATTTTGTTTGAAAAATAACAAAGTAAGAGTTGTTACAGAAGGCAGTGCACGAGAGCTACAGCTACAGAAGGTTTGGAGGGAGACACAAGGCGTTTGGCACCCTTAGGATTTTCCTAAATGTTAGTTTATTAATGACTTCCATTAGCATGTTCCCATAAAACCACACAGACCGCTCTAGACAGCTAATGTGAAACACGAACCGATGCCCGCTGCGCGGGTCTGGGAGGGCAAGGAAGCCCCGGTCTCCTGGAGCCCGCACAGGGGGTCTGGCAGGAACCAGGGGCTCAGTAGCGTGGCTTTGGGCCTCGGCCTGGGAGTGGGTGAAAAATGCCTCAAATCACTCCACTGGAAGGCTGCACTTGGGAAAAAGGTAAACACTGAAGTGAAATTAATGTAATTCATAAAAACAGGCCTAGCGTTTATACACCTTTATTCATTTGAGCCTAACACCCATCCCCCCCCCCCCAAAAGGTACAAAGAATGAGTCTGGGTCCTGACCGGTAAGGAGACCGACAGACAGCAGGGAAAAGCCAGCAGGCCAGGAGGCTGGAGCTGAGATGCAACCCAGCGGCCCTTCTACTTCTTCCGGGGCACTCCACCACATGGCAGGGCCCCTTCCTCGCTCCAATCCTTAAGGAACGAGAGTGTTTGAGAAGTCGTGAGTATATCCACACTGTGCATTTTCCACATCCCAGGGGAGCCCTTGCTGAAGGCAGCGTTCCCCAGCAGCAGCGACGCTGGCACCTGGACCCGGTATCCTCGTGGCGGGGCTGCTGCGGGAGGCCTAGCAGCATCCCTGGCTTCCACCCACTGGACGGTGGCAGCGCCCCTCCAGGCACGACGGCGGAAATGTCGCCCAGTGTTGCCAGATGTCGCCACAGTCTCCATGGAACGCAAATCACCGCTTTCGAGGAAACCTATAGTAAGCGCATTTGAGTGGCAGAAAGCTTTGAAGTGTTTTAGAAACATGATTTCTTTCCATACACAAACAAGATCGCCTTCAGCTCTGGAAAATACATATTGCATCTTAGTAAGGTCTGCAGGTTCAGAATAGACTACAAAGAAGCAAACTTCACCTCTATAAGCTCCACGGGCACCAGGATACTGTCTGCTTACCACAGAGGAGCAAAACCCAGCATTCTGCTCCTGTTGGTCTCCCTAGCCATCCAGCCCAGGAGACGAGAAATGCTCAGCCCCTCCGGCCTCTCCTACCTGACTTCCCACAGTTCCTTAAAGCCCGTGACTGGGTACTGGTCCCCTTGGATTCACTCTCAATCACTGAGCCACTTTTGGAATCTACCAAACAATCAAGGAAAGAAAACAACCCACCACTGTAAGGAGAAAGGGCACAACAGAGCTTGTCTTTTGGAGCCGAGCAGGCCTCCGAGTCACAGTGACGACCCAGGTTGACTCTGGTCATATACACTCACAGGCACTTCGACCTTCTCCTCCGCAGGGAAAGAAGATGGGAGTTTCCTGGAGGTGGAGAAAGATACTCTGACACGGAGCCAACACACAGCGCTGCATCCTAAGGACACCTTTCCCCGCACAAGTAAGCACTGGAGAGTTCCTAACAGGGAACATGGGTCAACCAGCTTCTACCTGACAGGATGGAGACAGGAGTCGGAAAGGAAGTTCTGGAGGTCCTTAGTTAAAAACGAAATATTCCTCTCTAATTTTCTACAGTTGTTAAGCCATCGCTAAGGAGGACGAACGTTGGTTTTTCATATTCCGTAAGATCCCTCTTCAGCCTTCAGGTCATTCCAACCAATGGGAGGTCCAACAGATTCAAAAAGTGTCTAGATCACCCCTCAGGAATCACTTCCCTTATGTCAGAGAAAGCGCTGCAAGCCTTTCGGGATTTTTATTAAATTCCTCCGAGGATAGTATGTACAGGGTGCCTTAAAAAACCTGAGCTGCAGCAGTAATTTCTTCTTTCCACGCCCGTGTGGATTGGGCCCTAAGGGGAGGCTGTGCCTTTTCCCTAGACAGAGCTGCTCATGCACCACTCAGCGTGCGTAACAGATGCACTAGCCACGTGGACGTCCGAGGAAAACTGTGGGCCCCTCTCTGAATGGAGCCCTGTGATCTTGGAGCATTTGCTGCCCAGCAGGCTCTCGACTCCACCTTCTCAGTAATTCTACCCAATCTTGTTTCTTCAGGCCTTTAAACTTCCTTAGATTTGAGCACAAAAAAAAAATTGTTTTAAGTTAAGGATAATTAGTCCCTGGCGATAGCTGATTTTCAGAAGCTACATTTCCAACTTGCAAACATGAATAATGAAATTCCGGAATACGTCTCTCCGAAAAGCATGCTGTATTTTTAATAAAAATATAATTTGGAGAGCAGTCATCTGTAAATCAGCGTTTTAAAATTTATTTATTTATTTATTTGCAGAAACCAACAACGAATTAGTTTGAAAGAACAGGAAAGTAAAGCATAGTATTTTACTTAAAAAATTTCATGAGAAGGGGCTATAACTCAGCCTGAAGCTGTTGGGAAGTCACTGGCATCAAGACTGATGCTGATGAAGAGACAAAAAACCTGTTATCCTCTCAAACCCAGCTAAAACAATGCTGACAATCTACAAAGAACACACATTGCCAAAGTGTTGGGTGTAAAAGTGTGATTTAGCATTTTGACTTCTAAGAAGCACTATGGCCTATGTACCCATATTGTTGAAAGAATGAATGAAATTTTAAAATTCAATCTGTTCTCTATTTTTTGTGCTAATGAAGTGTAACTGGTATGCAAAACCGAATCCATAATTGATCCAAAATAACTGGTAGCTCACCCAATTACTTTATTAGTTATAAGAGTAGGAAGCACCGACATGAAATTTCTCTTCTTATTGCTTCATCCCTCCCACTGTTCCATAAAGGTGCTAAAGATCAGTGAAAAGACCAAAAGGTTGGCAGCAGGAGGGGGAAGGAAAAACAGAACAAGCAGCCACAGGGTCTGAAAACTGAAAATCGGCTCCAAATAACAGTGAAAATGCAAAGCTATTTGGGAGAGTTAAAAGGCAGATATATGAAGTCTCTGGTTTTAAGTATGTCCCTCTCTATAAGCTTTTGATGCCTGATTGATTTATTTCACAGTTCTCTATGATGGGTAATACGGAAAAGATGGCAGAAAAGATGGCCACTCTAAGCTCAAGAACACAAAACTGGTCATTAACAAACACAGAGCACTGATCGCAAATAAAATTCCATAAACGACATTAAAGAAAACATACGTACTTTAAATGCATCCAAGAATTACTATGCAATGTGAAAACATGCAACATGGTGGATTATACTAGATTCCTTCTATGTATGCAGCAAACCAAGGGGAGGGAGGAATGGAGGGCAAGAGAGAGACAGATCCCTCATTATTATCTCAACCAAATGGGAGAGCCCTGCTAGGAAACTTCTTTAGCCACCGTTGGCTCTTGGTCTGAGAAAAGTCTTGAAAATAACTCTATGTAACTATTTTAATGTTTAAAATCCTCACCCTTCTTCTTAGAGAAATATCAGTAAACCATGTCCCTGGACTGTTTATTTTCCTCACAGCAGTCAGCAGAAAATCTACTATGGTTCTAAAGCTTGCCCTTAGACTTGTAATGAAACAGGATGGAAGGTGCCACATCTATTACCTGCCTGAACACTCAGCTTTCCCTGGGAACCAGCTCGGGCTAAGAGCATTTTATAGATTATGATTAATGATTAGCTAACTCTGTTTCTACCTTTCTGCTTGCCGGCTGGCCAGTACTAAATAAAATCCACCACAACCAAAGAACATAACTAACAATTAATATGCACTGGATCTTTGGGCAGGGGGCAGCGAATGCTGCTTGGGATTTCAAAGAAGATACAAACACTTGTCAAATAGAGAGAAATGAAAGTTCAAAAAGTTCTTCGCAAACTTAAGGCACACCCTGTGTGGGCTACTGGCCTATGGAAGGCTTTTCAAGAGACACCTGTCAATCTTACCACCCAGGGGAGCAGAATAGGAGAAACCAATGAAAGGACTCATGGGAAAGATTTACAAATGGTTTGACATTACGAGGTTGCCAAAAACCCTGGATATAGTAATTTACCTTCAACAGGATAAGAAACAGGAAAGCAGATTCAATTATAAGGAGGGTTAGCAACAGACTGATGTATTGACACTTCCTGGATCTATTCCAGGAGTGGATGAGAACATTCTGCAGATGCGCTGCAGTTTTCTCCAATATTAGTAATTAATATGATTATTACCAAGTGAATTTTATGTGATTACTTCAGAGCAGGAATCACCTAGATCCCTGTGGTCTGCAAGCCGTGTACAGATTAAGCTCTCTGAAAATTATGAGGGTATTAATCTAGTGAAAAGGTCGTGAAAACACGGGTTTATCTAGGTCACGGCAGACTGTCGCCACTTGAAGATTCTGAAGACGGCGTTGTCTTGCTTTTTCGTGTGCCTGAGCGATCACACCTTTGTCAAGGCAATCTATCTTTGGCTTGAAAATGAATTTGTCAATTGGAATATACCTTACATTTTTAAGCAGGAGTGCAGTTCCAAGTACAGAGAATGAACAATGTCTCCTTCTGTTACCACAAATAATTAAAACTGTTTGAGGAAAAGGCACGTTTTCAATTGAGACTCTCTAATAGGTGAAATCAATAGTTCTCTCCAGTAAACCTGGGTGGGGGGAGGGGGGACACACTTCGGTGTAAGTAAAGTGTGTGTGTGTGTTGGCCGTGGGAGGTGGGAGCAGGTCATCTGACTGCATGTCCAGACCTCCCTGAGGTAATGCAGCTTCAGACTCAGGCCTGTGCACCCTGCTTTCTATGACGGCTGTTAGAGACCCACGCAAACCCAGGCCCCTCCCAGGAGTCTGGAGCCAAGGAGGGTTTCCATTTCTGTTTGCTTGTTTGGGTTTTTTTGTTCGTTTTTCATGCATATGCTTGTTGTGTACGGTAAGAAAACAAATCAAAAGGTAACGCCCTCATTAGACAGCCTTCTCGGCCCAAGCCAAGCAGAAAGAGCACTAATCAATACTTAGTACTTTGGACATATTGGCCCTACAAAGGTAAAACAATAGCAATAAAACAGAGAAGAATCCTATTCGTCTTTTTCTTATCATCACCATTATTATTAGTTGGCTCTGGTTGGTTATCGCTTTTATTTAGGGCTTTCCAAATAGAGGGCCCAATCTGCGAACTAAATACAGTTGCTCTGTGCCTCACCTGAGCACAACTATAACCCAGCCTCCAATTCACGAAAATCTAGACCAACATTGACTTTGCAACCTGTTTTCAAGATTTTTATCTCATAATAGACTAAGTTAAAATAAACTTTCATTTCAGGGACCAATGTGAATTCTTAAACTATTTTAAAGGAAAAACAACTTGTAGAGGATGGTTTTAATTTTTTCTTTCCTTTTGGTGGTACACAGAATGTGTATGCAACCTCTTAAGATTTAAGGCTGTTTATTTTCATTACACCCATCACACAGACTCGCCCCTGATATTAGTGGGAGATATGTATGTGAAATCCAGTTGAAGCCAGGATATACTTCTGTTCTACCTATAGCCTTGGAGTTTACACCTGTCTAACGAATAGGCAAAACTGTCACACACACACACACGCACACACACACGAAAATGATTTTAGAAATGTTATTTTCAGGCAACCGTTTTTCTAGTCTATCTGTTGTTAAGTTGCTAAACCGGAATTCACTATGAAATTTACCGCTTAGGTCTCATTCATTCGAGCAAGCAGTTCGAAAGTAAGCTCTGGCTTAGGCTTACTATACCTCCTTCCAGATAACGTCAGGATCCTGGAAGGATCCACCAGCGGGTGCATACAGAAGCCAGGAGCGCGCGCTCCAAGTCCTCCCCTCGCCCCCTCCCAGGGCCCAGCGGCACCCTCGAGGGAACACAAAACTTTTTGGCCGCAAACTATAGTGCTATTGCCCCGCGATAAAAAGCAAACGAGCACAGGGAAGGTCGCTGGCTTTTGTTCCAGCGGTGCCCGGCTGGCGAGGTCGGGCCACAAAAATCCTCCATCCCGAATAATCGGGGGAGATTCCGTGGGACTTAGATTTGGGAGCCTCACGAAAGCAGCCCATTTCTACGCCATCCGCGCATACAAGCACATGAAAAGGAGGCGTGGAGTAGGCAAAGATAAAATCCTTAGTGCCTTGCAAATTCAGGCTTAGCCTCACAGAGTCTGCAGATCCGCGAGGGGGGAGGGGAGAGGAGCAGAGGCGGACCAGGGAGAAATCCGAAGAGGAGGGCGCGGGAGACACAGTCAGGATGCAGGGCCGGCCCCGCCTCCTGGTACAATCAGACAAGCTACAGTGTGCCAGTGGTTTTCGGCTTCCTGTTTGTAAAGCGAGAACCGCCCTCCCTGACTCTGGGACTTGACACCCGTTCTTCCTCAAAACCCAGAACGCCTCTTCTTCGCGCGCTGGGCCCACTCGGCCGCTGGAGGAGCTGGGCGGGGGTGGCCGCGGGGCGGGGGCAGGGCGGCGGGGCTCCCTCCCAGCCCGCGGCCTCCCGGGCAGAGCTGGGCCGTGAGGCGGACAAAGCGTTTCCCGCTCCCTCCCCCACGGCCGCGTCCCAAAAGGGAGGGGGAAAGCGGGCCCGAGGGCTGGAGGACGAGCCCGCTAGGGAGGAAAGGGGGGTGGGGGGGTGGGGGAAGGAAGGTGCTGCCGGCGGGACTGGGCAGGATCGCGCCCCGGAGGGAGGGGAAGGAGGAGGGGCTGGGCGGCCTCGGAGAACGGGGAGGAGGGCAGGATTCTTGAAGGCCAAGATAAACAAATTGTTCCTCTTCACGTGCGGGGCGGGGGAGGTGAAAAGGGTGGGGAGCGAGCGCGCAGCCTCGCCTCTTCCCCTCCCCCAAGCCGGCTCTTTGTCACGGAGCGCTGGCCTGAGCGCCCGGCGCTAGCCTGCGGCGGCACCGGCGCCACCCCCGGCGCCGACGACTCCTGGACCCCGGCCGTATGCGATTTATCAACCGCACCGTGCGAGGGCTGCCGATGGAGGCGCGGAGTGCCGGGGCAACGGGCAAAAGCGCTCCGCGCTCCGGGATTCCCATCGCCTGGTCTGCTCCGCACACCCGCGCTTCACTAACCCGGGTAGTGCGGTGGGGGAAGGGGCTGCTGACACCTTTCTGAGCTTCCGGCCTCCCCCCCACCCCGAAAGGAAAGCAAAAGAACCTGAGATTGGAGATAAGAGAAAGGATTCTAGCCTCAGGGTTAGGGGGTGGGAACTGCCCCTTCCTCCTGGAGAAGTTAGGCCATTGGCTGCTCTGTCTACCTCGCACCCACCCACCCAGCCATTTAAGCCTCTTTCACCTCCCTGCTACCCTCCACTCCTCCGGGCTTATTAGACCGGCGCGGAAAGTTGGTGGGGAGTGGGGCGGGGGACGAAGCGGAGAGGCTCTGGGCATGCAAGTTTAAGAGGAGGAGGAGACACAATCCCCAGCGAAGTTGCGTGGCAGAGACTCCTGGCCCAGGCTGAGCACGCAGCTCTCTCCTCCCGCCCCCAGCGGGCCACTCCCCCCCACCCCCCGGCCCTACCCGCCGCTCCACCTGCCGGGCAGCCCGGGGTCTCCAGCTGCGGAGGAGCGCACCCGCGCCCCGCATCCGCGCGCGCTCCCGCGAAGGCGCGCGTGCAGCCACCCTCGCTCCCTCCTCATCCACTTCAAAGTTCATTCACAAAACTCTCAGACTTTCTCAGCCCAAAGGGGGTGAGCTGGGGAGAAGAGGCAAAAGCCTCTTGCTTCCCCCCCGCCCCCGGAGATTGAGGGCTTGGTGCCCGCCCAGAATCTGCCACAGCACCAGTTTCTCCCCGCACACAGCGGATGTGCGGAGAGGGGTGGGCGAAGGGGGACGCGTCTGGGGAGCCGAGGCGGCATTGCGAAGGGTGGGGTGGGGTGGGAATCGTGAAGAGGAGGAGCGAGGTTTCAACTCTGGGTTCAGTCTCTTTAAAAATCGGTATCTATGAGGAGAGACAGAAAAACTTTTCCAGTGCCTCCCTCCGCTGCTCCTCCAGGCTCCCTCCGCCCCTCGCAGTCGTGACTGGCTCATCCCCTCTCGCCTCCTCTTCTCCAAATCTGACAACCCTGACAGATTAACAGGTAGCAGCGACGGCAGCTTTCCCCCATAAGAAAAGTTGACGTTAACCCTTTGGCTTCAGCCTACCTCGCCCATCGTGCAAATCAGATCCCCGTCCCCCATGTAAGAAGCTCCAGCCCCCACCCCACCCCCACGCGCGCGCGCGCCCCATGCCCGCTGCCAGCGCGCCCTCACCATGATCAGCGTGTGGTTCCTCTGCTCCGCCGAGGCAGCCTCCGCATCTTGCTGGGGTTTGCTCTGGTGCTGCTGCTTGCCGCTGCCGGCGCCCGATTTCTTGGCCCTCTGCTCCAGGGTGCGCTGATAGAGGCTCACGGTGTCCCGGCGCTCCAGCTCCAGCTGCTCCACCTGAGCCTGCTGGTACCTGTTTTCGCAGTTGACGTGGTGCCGCCGGCAGCCCTCGATGCGCTGGCGGAGCCGTTCCACCACCGTGCTGTGCTTGGGGACGGTCGCCGAACCGCCGCCGGGGCCCCCGGAGCCGCCGCCGCAGCCGGCAGCGGGGTGATTGCTACTCGGAGCAGCTGGAGTACTATTGGGAGTATTATTCACACCGATCCCGGCCCCGGCGAGGCTGCTGTTCAGGCTACTGTTGATGCAAATACTACTGCCATTCGCGGCGGCAGCGGGGGCTGCGAAATCCCCCATCCTGCTCCCCGGGCACACTATTTTGGAAGAACTTTTTTTATCCACCCCCCTATCAGCCTCCTCCTTGGGTCCAAGGATTAAAATAGTTTAAGTGGAACGCGGGGGAGACGCAAGCACATGGATGGAAACAGCAATCCCGACGGGGCGAAAAAAAGGGGGGAGAGATTTTGGGGTGGGTTTTTTGTTTCCCTTTTTGTAAAAACTGTAAAGCTCAAGGAGAAAAAAAAGGGGGATCAGAATGCCATCAAACACCTATCAACAAAAAGAATCACAACAAACTGAGCCAGCAGCAAATCGGGTTGCAACTCAAGGGGAGATCCGCTCCTCGCCTGCCTTCTTTTTATAATCCATTATTTTCTAATAAATTCCAGGAGATTTCCGGTGGTTGGCAAGCATTTTCTCCCTACGTACCGAAAAACACACCCCATGTATACACACAAGCATATGCCTCCAGTGCGGACACGCGCGACACACACTCACTCCACACCGCATCGGAAAACGGCAAGCTTGCTTATTGCATTTTCCTTCCACAAAAAAGTTTTGGTGTTTATGCCGCCCCGTGTTCTCAAAGTACTTTGGCTGCTCAGTTGCATTTCACAGGATCCTAGATATCAAATCCTCGGGCTGGGGGAAGTAAACACATGGACAGTCCGAGGCGACTGCAAAAGTAGATCGGTGAAGTCCTTTGCAAAACGCCGCGCGGAGAGCAGCCCCTAACGCTCGGCTGGGCTGCCGCTGCCGCCGCTGCTCCTGCCACCATCACAATGATCAACTGCTCGCCGCCGCCGCCTCCTCCTCCTCCTCTCGCTCCTCCACCTCCTCCTCCTCCTCCATGCCAGCGGAGTGATATCAGGACGCGCGAGCTCAGTAAACACGGCAGCGGCGGCGGCTGGAGGCCGTGAGACAAGCCCGGGGACACGGCGCAAAACCCGGCCCGGACTTTCACCCGGCAGGAGCGGGCGCGGCACGCACCGGCAACGGGCTCCCGCCTCCCTCGCCTCGCTCTCCCCGCCCCTCCCACGTCCCCAGGCTCACTAACCCAGGCTGGGAACCAGAGCTGCTAGAAAAGAGAAAAAGAAAGATTCTGGGAGATCTCGAGAATGAATCAACTTTTGACGTGCGTGTGTGTGCGCGCGTGAGCGCGCGCGCGCGCGGGTGATGGGGGTGGGGGCCACATGGACGCGCCCGGCTGGATTTCCTTATTCCAAGCGAGGTATCAAGGGAGCCCAAGTTGTTGTTATACATTTATGCATTATATTGCAGAACTGTGCATGACCAGGCAGAAACATTGAAGCTTCACAGCAGTTGTCTGTCATCCCTATTCATGTGGAAAGAAAAAGGCAAATGAGTGACTTGTTTTTGAAACCCAGGTAATAAGTCCTCTCTAGTCCTAACCCTCTTTATGGACACTTGTTCAAACTCTGGGCCATTCTTCACACACGAATGACGAATTGTGAGCAAAACGAAATAGGCATCAAAAAACTTGGAATATTATTTCATTCTCTGTACATAATGATTGTTGTTATTAAGGCAATTACTGTTTTACTTACCCTTGGAAAAAAATTAAAATAAAGCAAGCAGGGACTCGGAGGTGAGGCTAACAGTACATTTTAACAGACTGTTTTGAACACTAGGTGCTAATGACAGGGGTAATTAAGGGTCCTTCGTAAATCAAGTGGAAAGATTGCAGACTTCATGGACTAGAACTATAGGAAAACCACGGCATTCAGTTTGTCATGACCAAAACAAAAACAAGCGAAAAGAACAGGCTTGCGTTATTACTAGGTCTATTTCTTTCCGTTCAAATGAATTCACAAGTACAATTAAAATGGAATAGCAACCACAGAAAGCAATCTAAACTTTCCATCATCTTTCCAGACATTGACTATCTAAAAACACAACAATTAAGAATCAAATATGATAATATCCTTGAATCTGGACTTTACCCGTTGCATAATTTTTTCAAAAATTAAAATGGAGAAACATTTTTCAGATCATGAGTAAGAAGAAATCTTGATTGTGTGCTGTTAATAATAAGGCATTTGTATTACCTCAATAAATCTATAGAATTAGTTTTTAGGGTAAAAATACATCCCAGTTTTCTAAAATAGCCCGGGATAAAAGAACTTTGGATTTCATGCATTAGTCATGAGATCTGATTTAAGCCATCTTCATTTCTTGGCATTGCAGAGTAGCGCTGGATGCTATTTCTAACCTCATAAAGTCAGCAATAAGAAGCTATATTTTCTTCAATTAATCAGGTTTATATGGTGAACTGTAGCTTTAACATCCCCTAGATTATAGGGTAAAATGGGGAGCAAAACATGGTGTGAGCTTATCTCTGCGCAGCGAAACCAGTGTGGGAGAGTCCCTGTCATTGAAAGTTGCCGTATTTTTTCCAGAGGGCTAGTCTGTTAACATACAACCATCTGTATCATAACTGCCCATCCAAGTCTATTGGAATTACCTCGAATTAGTTCTTTAGCAAGAACTTAGATGAGACCATAAAAACACAGGGAAAATTATTAAAAGTTACCAAAAAAAGACTTCACAAAGTGGCCTTGGTCTTTTTTGCACATTCACTAAATAACGTCTCTATTAATTCAGGAAACACGCGGCTTCATTACAGAGAGGAAGCCATGACTTCGCATTCCCTCTGGTCTCTCTTCCCTGGAGTTGAATTCTTATGCCTCCTACCCCATGCACATGTGTCACAGCTTGATTTACAGAAGCAACAAGCTTGAGGGTCTTGATTCAGTTTGGAGACTTGGATCCTCATTCCAACGTTTTCCAAATTTAACAAACAAAATTTTTCACTGAGAGTTTGTTATTCTGAAAAAATAAAACAATAGCAGCAACATGCATTTCTGTCAAGCCATTGGCCTCTCCAGTCATGAAGGGAAACCAAAAATACACAAGAATTCACATCCTTCTCTTTGGGAACCAGCAGGTGGAAGAGCACACTCAGTGGCTTTACCCCAGAGATCCCCAATGACAATGGTTGTGCTATTCTTGCACAACCATTGTATTTTTTTTGTTTTTTTTAATGTATTTATCTTTAGAGGGGAAGGGAAAAAGAGGGAGAGAAATATCAATGTATGGTTGCCTCTCGTGCATCCCCTGCTGGGAACTGGCCTGCAACCCAGGCATATGCCCTGACTGGGAATCGAACCACGATCCTTTGGTTCTCAGGCCCACGCTCAATCCACTGAGCTACACCCAGCCAGGGCCTCCACTATATGTTTTGCTGCCCGAGTTTAGTGCATGAGTAGACTATACAGAAAGGAGAGGTTGACTGTTCATGGGTATATGTACACACATGCACATGCACATGCACAGAAGTGTTTTTTCTCTCGTCATGGGGGTAGGAGTGGCAACCACAATCTCCAAGATGTGGGAAAATGAAGGGCTGTAGAACTGTGGAGGCCTGAGAGGAAGAGTCTAAGGAAACCGATCTGTGCAGTACTCTGCTGTGACATAATTAAGGTCAGAAACTCCATCCTAATTGTGCAGGACAATTAGAAGAAAGAAGTAGGAAGTGAATAAGACTCGGGTCTTGAGCAACATAGGCAAGCCACCCCGAATCTGAGATGTTAATCTACTCCAGTAACTTTAGAAGAAGCACAGGCCTGTATGCCAGCTACTTCTAGACTCTCATGATACATTCCCACAAGGACACCATCTTTGTTGGTCACCTCCCTGAAGAACTCCTTGAAAGTCACAGAGGAGTTCAAGTTCGGGAAAGCAATTTTAGCCTCATCTCCCAACTAAGTATTCTGATAGCACGACCATCTTCATCACGTACGTGAGCCCACTACGGAGCAAAACCTCCAGGTCCGAGCTATGGACACGTCACCAGTGCTGTTGCTCTTGAATGACGGACTCGGAGATGCCATAGCAGAGACAAGGAGGAAATGACACGGCTGCATCCCAGGTTTTGATGAAATCTCTTGGGATGCCCAAGAGAAGGAGGGCTTGATAAATATGTGCCTACCTGTACCAGGTTGTCCTGAAACTCTGGCTCTGAGCTGCTGAACCAGATTCCCTTTCCTTTTACTACTAGCTCTGCCTCACCCTCCCATGCCCATGTGATAGGACCCAGTGAGTTAGTGTGACGAAAAAGGTCTTTGTGCAGGAACGCCAGTGTATGCCCCACTTCTACTCCCCTATTAATGTGGATCGATAGAACTGGCTTCACGATTGTTCTCTGAATACATACTTGGGAATACGGTACAGTAGGGACCCTCTGCTACCCACCTATGGGTAAGCAGACTTGTTTTAAAGTTTTTATTTATTTATTTTTAGAGACGGGGAAGGGAGAGAAATAGAGAGGGAAACTTCAATGTATGGTTGCCTCTTGCACGCCCCCAACTGGGGACCTGGCCTGCAACCCAGGTACATGCCCTGACTGGGAATCAGACCAGTGACTCTTTGGTTTGCAGGCCAGCACTCAATCCACTGAGCCACACCAGCCAGGGCAGTGGACCTTTATATATGCCCACAGAGCAGGCCCAGGCAGTCTTGCACTACTAGCAGCAGGGACTATGCCCTCAACTGTCTAGCAAGAGCTGCCACTCAGTAGTTCCTCAAATATAGTTATAGCTGTCTGTGTCCCAGGCCCTGGCAGTAGGCCTGGGAATAAGCATAACAGTGTATGGAACACAGGCCCAACCTAAGTGATGGCCAGCCAGACTCAGGGCAGGAGATACAGTGGTGGAACTAAGATGAGGTGGGTATGAGGACACATAAAAGAAGCTCGGGGGTGTGTGCTTGGAGGTCTAAGAAGGCTTCTCCAGAACTCACTCTGAAAACCAGGTGGAAGCAAGCCAAGCAAAGGCTGGTGGCACGTCCAAGTGGGGAGCTGGGAGACAGCCTGAGGAGGGAGACCCTGAGGCCTCTGTCTCAGCAGACCCACCAATGGCTTCCCCTCGCAAGAGTGTGAGTTTGAGAGAGTGTGGCGAGAAGCGAGAAACGAGGCTGAGGCTGAGAGATAAATGGGAGCCAGACTGTGAAGGCCACGCAGAATTTTTGACTTTCTCCTCGGGACAGTGCTGCCATTGGAAGGATTCAAGCTGAGCTACACTTTCTACTTTGGCAATGCAGTGGCTGTGTCATTCCAGTGTTTTCTAGAGTGCCTTCTGGAGAGGCTGGCACTGTAAACTGTCTCACCAGGAAGGCCTCTGAACCAAGTAAGGGGAGGAGATGACCTGCACCCCATTGCTCTCTCAGAGGTGCGTTACTGCACTCAAGGCCACCACGGAGCTTGCAGCCAAGAGACCTGCACTTGGCTTGACTGAGCGCTGCCCAAATCCTGTTTTGTCCCACAGAACAAAACACACTGCAGAGAGCTCGGTGTGGCAGAGTAAGTCTGAAAGCAGTTATAAAATCACTTAAACTCTCAGTCACCTGGGCACGTGGTCTGTGAAAAGGACCACACTCCCCTGACCAAAGGGGCGGAATCACTAGCCCTTGTGGCTCAAGGCCCTTCCCTAACCGGAAACCGGGAGTGTTGAAGTGTGTCCTTTAACTGGTGGGAAAGGGCAATGCAGCGACAGAACTCCCAGAAGGCTACATTTGGGTAGCCTTTTTAGCATGAGTACTCTGAGTATGTGGTATTCATGTCTATCTCTGTATAGTAAAGTCTCTTTATTAGGGGGAAAGGTCAGATTCCTTTAACTGGAAATCTTAATTATGTAATATCTTTAAAGATATAGAGTTTCATTACTTTTGAAGCATGCATCTGTCTAGTGGAACAACTACCGGCTTCTCGGAGCCATTTTAATGAGCTCTTTCTACCCAGTAAGCCAACTGTGTGACTCAGCCCCTGTGCACTAGGGTGTTTCAACAGTTGCTTTCCTTCAGTATTTCAATATTCCTAGCAAGACCTTGCTTACATGATTAATTTTCACTTTTTATGAAGAAGGGGTTTACCAAGCTCTAGACCATGTCATAAATTTTGAGAGAAATATGAATGGAGTTTATTTTCTTAACCATATGTGTGTGTGTGTGTGTGTGTGTGTGTGTGTTATGGTTATTAGGACAAAGGTTATCTAAAGTCTATGGCAGACCAATTTTTAAAAAGCCTCTCGTTCAGTTTCACGTATATACCTCTGCTCTCAGTGATCAATAATCTCATAGAAGAAGGTATCTGCTTTGAAAAGGTCTGGCTTCCAAGTAGGATGTGGAAAACTTCTGAAATTTGGGGAACATATTTGTGAAATCTTTTATTTATTGCAGGCATATAAGCAGACAAACTGTTAACATTAGAAACAATTATCTAACAAATAATCAAAGAACTGGACAATTGTTACCTTTTTATCGTAAACATTTCCTGGTGGTCAGCAATTGCATAGGATATAATTTTAGTAGCCAAGATTCACTGAAAATTTGCTGCTTTCCAGGTTCTATTATTAGCCCCCCTCTTCACTGGGGGGCTGAAGGAATCTTGCCAAAAGTGGCAGAGCCTGAATTTGAACCCTGGAGAGCACACTCTGGAAGGAGCACAGCAAGGAAGTGGGCTCCTAAGGTTCCTTCTAATTTCAGGATTCTGCATTTTGGTGAGACTGAAACTGCTGCGTTTTAGCCAGATGTCACTTGAACAGAAGCCTGTTGCCAGCAGTGTTTAGGCGGAATCCTGCTCAGGAGTCACCCTGTCCTTGGCCACACCTTCCTCCACCAGCCTTCTGAGGGTTGCGGGCATCACTGTCCAGGCACTGACGTTATCACTTTCAATTGTGACTGTCTACTCACTTGTCCCCCCCTCTCTGGCGTGTTGCTGGTGTTTGGACCTAACGCAGCCTGGCATGACAGAGCCCTGTGACTGTGTTCGGGAATGAGTGAAGTGGCTGCGTGGACCCTTCACAGCGGATCCAAGTTGTGAAGTTGGAGAGGGGAGCTGGACCAGGCCTGGACGGTAGTCCCAGAGGAGAGGGACGCTGTGGGGCTGTTCTGCAGAGACTCTTCCGATGCAACATCAGAAAATCACAGGAAGATGGGATTTATGTTCCAAAATGGGCTTTCTCAGGTGCTTGAGGAGCTCTGTACATTGCCTGGGAGAGGGGAGGGTGGAGAGGGGCAGGCGAGCCCCCGGACAGAGTCTCACTGTGCTCTGCTGTGGGTCAGCACGGGGTCAGGCTCATGTGCATAAGACACCCATGGCCGCATGTCCGATGTTAGGCAAGGCTGTTCCCCCATGTTAACCCCAACACCCCGAGGAGGCGCATAAACCGGAGTTGGCCCAGATGCGCCTTTCCCGCGGGTTCAGCTCTGTGCTCTTCCACTTACTTCATCTGTTCGTCCGGACTTGGAGGGTCTGTTCTGGGGTCGCTGAGGGTCAGCGGGGGACAATGCCAAACCCACTGTGCTTAGTTCGCTTTGTGGACAGTGTAAGGGTTTTAAGGTAATTCCAACCACAGGCCTGAGAAAGAGGTGATACTACCATATTATTACTCCAAGTCTGTCAATGAGAGAATGAAGGTGTAAAGAGTTTATATAACTTGCATTCAAACTGGCTCCAAAGCCTCCGTCTCCTATAACTGTCCCAACTCCCCTTTGCCTTGTTTTGTCGCCATTGTAGAGGCCTTGTAGCCATTCTGTTGCTGTGATTGCCATTACTCAGCGAATATTTATCGATGATTGACATGCCCTGTGTCAGGTGCCTGGGATGCATACTGGAAGAGAAACCTTTTCCTCCCCAAGGGAGCTTAACAATCCAGTGGGAACAGAAAGTGTAAGGATGGCAGCAGGCTAACGTACAAGAACCGTGATAAGCTCTGGATTGGCCAGAATTTGAGGGAGGGATAGGAAAAGGCCTGTTGTAGTTAAAACAAAGCTAGTAAGAAGGGGATTGGGAAAGAAAAAAAACAATGAACCTGAGCTTAGAATTATGCACCAATATTAAGGAAAGGCTTACTGTCCTATACGTGTCTTTGAAAAGATAAAAAATAATTAGAAACAACAGTCGAAGGGCACAAAGCATAAGCATCCCATTTCATTGTCTGACGAAAAATTGCCCAAAGGTATGTGTTTCGTGGTTCGATTTTGTCCGTCCCCCAGTGGCCTGCTCCCTTTTTAACACTGGAACAAAGCTGGGGCAACATCAGGCTGTCTAGGAGTGAACTGCATTCTTCACTGTTACTCTAGTAGATGGTCTAGGTCAGCGGTTTTTCAGCCACGTTAAGTCCTAAGAATTCCTAGGGAGGGGCCACAGGGGCTGATCGGCTGGGTCTCCATCTCTCTCCAACTCAGCTGCCTTCTCTCTCAATGTGGAGTGAGATTTCCTTTGAATAACGGATTCCCCAGCTAAAGAGAGTTCGGAAATAGCTCTGGGTTTCATCTTGCTTTTGCAGGCAGACTCTCTCTCTCTCTCCTCTGCCCATTCGGCACCTCCGTCACACACAGGTTATCATTTTGTTCTCTTCTTGACAGCACCAAACCCTGGTGCACATCGGCTCTGAAATGGTTAACTTTGGCTCCAAAGTTTAACCATCTGCTTGCTGATCATTAAATTTTTCTTCTTTCCTCTGAGCTGGGCAGGTTAAGGATGGTCCAGCCAAGTGGGAGATGAGATGGGGAAAGCAGGATTTTCTAGGATGCCGGTGGGGAGTACTGTTCTGGAATACGGGGACCACCTGCCTGTAGGTGGTGTTGTGAGACCCTCGAGTCACGCAAAATTCGGTGGTTGAAAATCTGTGTGCTAAGCAGGGTGTGTCCTGGTATCACAGGCTTTTTGTCTTACTGAGCGGGGCAGGAGAGCTTGGGACTGCGCAGGGGCATAGCTACCGGTGACCTAGGCTCCTCCACATCCCTCAGCTCCTCCTTTGAGTCAATGCCAACCAAAGTGACTTCAAGGGCCACCAGATGATGAATCCAGCCAGGCCTCCACACGCCTTGGTCCTGACATGCCTCTGGTTATACGTTGGTTTAGTGAGGCCAGAGAACCATCGAATGTGAAATGCAACTTTAGGATCAGTGCATTGGAGATTTCTAACAAAGGTGTCAGCCTTGGCTGCCACACCCTTCACTTCTTCTGGCCAATTCTCTGTTGAAGAAAATTTTCAGCATGGGGGAGGCAAAAAGTCCGTGGTACCCCAGCAGCCATAAGGATCAGCCTGGCAGGGGTGAAGTAATGGCTGCCCAGGACAGTGGAAGTTCATGATCCAACTCTGCTCAGCCCATGGTGACAACAGATACTGCAAAAAGAGGGGGAAAAACAAGACTAATTGGTAAAGGGAAGGAGTCACCCAGCCTTGAAGCAGAAAGACTGTGGCACCTGTTGGTTAAACTGAGGTTCAAACCATAGACACCTTATGCTACACTGATTTGTAGTCATTAAATACTTTCCCCCCCCCACAAAAGCACTGGTGGTTTTTTTTTTAAAAAAAAAAACTACATTAATCCGCCTTAAGTATTATTGTTTTTGGCTTCTCAATTACTATGCTCATGTCACCTGGTCACAGAACACCTTTATATCTTTTTGAAAATCCTCTTACCTACATTTTCTGCTTGTGAAGTTCACAGAGGGGAGGGGAGACAGAACCTTCCCTGGCTCCCAGGGCCTGTTGCTTCCCCAGATGGCCTTGCACTTGGCTACAGCGATTGACTGAAAGATGGCCGTGTAACTCAGACCAGTCCAAGTAAAACTCTCTCTGGGAATTTCGTTGGCACTGTCAGAGAAGGAAGATTTTTCTCATCCAGCAACGATAGATGTTAAGGACTACGAGCTTATAACTTCCTGGAGCCAGCTTTGATGTAACAGGGACAAAGCCCATTTGAAAATAAAGCCAATCCAGAGAAACACAGAACTAAGAAACAGAGAGAGTCCTCAAGGTGCTATTTCTGCCCTGGATCCATTTGGACCCAAAACCAGAAGAAAGCCACTATTAGGTGGTGGAATAAAGTACATTATGTCCATACACTCAAATAAGCAGCTGTGAAAATGAGTTCCATCCAGCTATATTAACTGACATTAGACGAACTTCATACATATTGTTGATTTTAAAAAGCATGCTATATAACATATTACAAAAACACTCATAAAATTATGTAATTTTGTACAAATCTAGCAAACTCTAGAAATCTAGTTAAACACCATTACTCTGGGATTTTAGGTGCCTTTTACTATTATTTATTCTTTTCCTTATGGCTTTAATTCTGTGTGTGTGTGTGTGTGTGTGTGTGTATGAGAAATATGTGAAAACTTTGTATTTTCTAGAAAGAAAAATAGCGAAAGGAAGGAAGGAAGGAAGGAAAGAAAGGAGAATCTGAAGAGAAGGAAGAACAGGAGCGTCTATGGATCTGAGTTTGCTAAATGACTCAGGAAAAGACTCAGGCAGGAGGCGATACCATCTCAGGAATCTTGAAAATGTATCTTCCAGGTGGGCAGATGAGGAGAGAACATCCAGAAAGATGAAACAGCAAAGGAGAAGGTTCAGAAAAGTGAGGAGCCGTGATGTTTTCAGGAATGAGTTTTCCAACATAGCTAAATAAGTGTCATTGAATTAGTTGTTTAATCTCACAACGAGGGCAGAGTCCCTCCGAGTCAGTGTTAACACAAGGAAGTTCCTATCAGGGCTGCATGTGGGATGGACAAGGGAAAAGAAAAATACCGTCTGACACTGGTCCCTACATCCAATTGTGTAACCACACACGTAAATATCCTCAACTTACTATGTCTAACGCACAACTCCTCACTTCCTCTCCAAATGTGCTCCTCCTCTGCAGCTGTGAATTTTTGTGTCTACTTGACTGGGCCATGGGGTGCCCAGCTATTCGGTGAGACATTTTTCTGGGTGTTTCTCTGAGGATGTTTTGGATGAGATTAACGTCTAAGTCAATAGACGGTAACGCAGATTATCTTCCCAAATGTGGGCAGGCCCCATCCAGGCAGCAGCAGGCAGGAACAGGACAAAATGGCTGACTTCCCTGCGGGTGACAGGGAATTTCTCCTGGCTGCCCGCAAACCAAGACGTCAGATCTTTCCTGCCCTCAACCTTGGACTGGGTCTGCAGAATTGGGACTTATCTGCCTCCAGAATCACGTGAGCCTCTCCCCCCCCACCCCACCCCCCATCTATCTATCTATTCTCTTTCTCTCTCTTTGGAGAACCCTGACTAAAATATTCTTCCTTTCCAGTGTCCCCACAGAAAATGGCAAAATGAGTCTATTAATGCCTTTGGTATAAAAACCTTGGGGTGATCTTTGACCCTCTTCTTTGTTTCATTCTTAAAATCTAACTCAAAGCAAATCGTACCACCTG
Source organism: Sturnira hondurensis (assembly GCF_014824575.4). Taxonomy (NCBI): domain Eukaryota; kingdom Metazoa; phylum Chordata; class Mammalia; order Chiroptera; family Phyllostomidae; genus Sturnira; species Sturnira hondurensis. The sequence goes on along the minus strand of NW_028082759.1, from coordinate 17,488,116 downwards.
TACCTTTCAAATACATCCAGAATCTGACCCTCCCTTGTCTTGCCTCCCGCCACCCACGTGGTCTGAACCGCCACCGTCCCTCATTTGGAACCGTGCAACGGCACCCTAACTGGTCTCCCTGCTCCCCCACCCCACGCAGCGGCCACCACATCCTCCTCAGACAGGCCTGGTCCTGTCCTTCCTCTGCGCACAACCCACCAGCAGTTCCCATCTCCTCCGGGGCAGAGTCCACGTCCTCCCCATGACTGCAGCCTCTGTAGCACCAGGCTCCCCTCTACCTCACTGCCGTCACCTCCTGCCGCTCCTCATTCATCCACTCCGCCTCCTGGCCTTCCTGCCTTTTTCGTTTTAACAGGCCAGCGACTCCCTTTGTTGAAATGTCCTGTTCCCAGGTGTCTGCAGGGACCTACCTCACTCCTGTCAGGTGTGTCCCTCAGACAGCCTCCCCTGTGATATACAAAATAACCCTCCCTGGCCATCTCCTACGTCCGTTTACCCTTCTCTGAGCCGCCTTTTGCCACCAAGCATAGAGTGCACTGCATTTTATTTACCTTCCAAGTCTCCTTCTAGGACACGAGACCCCTGAACACGGACAGTTTACCTCGTTTCTCTAACTGCTGCACGTGGAACAGAGGCTGGCACACGGGGTGGGCCACTTGGTACCTGTTTGCTGAGGAGGCCATTAAGTTTCTTCCCATACATGGAAGGAAACAAGATACTTCTCACCTGAAAATAGTTTCCACTTATTGACCACGTACTCTATACGGAGCACTATGCCACGCTTCTTACGTGAATTAACTCACTGCATCCTCCCAAGCACCTTAGGGGGGCACACAGCTTTCTCTGAACGAGCGAACCAAGGCAGAGATAACTGTCGGATGGATGTCACACAGCTGACTCTGGACACCAGGCTTCACCACCAGTTCTCTCATTCATTCCTTAGGAGACATTGAAGTACAGCAAGGATCCAAAGAGACGTGTTCCATACATTTATCTTCCAGGGATTCAAATAATTCCCAGTATGTAGTATCTCCACCTGTTCACAACAAAACAGAACAGTGAAGAGCAAGCAGTTTACCCGGGAACTCCTGTGAAGTTCATACTGCGATGCCTTGGGAGCAATTTGGTGGGTGCTACGAGGCGACAGCAAAGATTTGTTGGAAAAGCTTTCATGGGTCATGCATGCCTTATACACACTGCAGGAGCTTTGCCAGCCCTTTTGAAGATGCAGGCAGTTCTCGTTACTCTTGGTAACTTACTCATTCATGCACCCAACACGCAGTCACTAAGCACCACGGGTGCCAGGCACAGCTCTAGGCACCGGGGACACAGAACTAACTTCTTCATGAACTCACATCCCTACCTGTAGCGGGGTGGAGCTTAGCAAGCACAGCGCTTTGGAGCAAACTCTGCACCAGAGAGGCCTGGGTGCAAATCCCGGCCCCGCTGTTCCTGGGACGTGACCTGGCACAAGTTATGTAACTCGTCTAAATCTCAGTGTCTTTGTTTATCTAACGGAGGCTATATCGATTATGAGATCTACCAGACTGGTTTATTGGGGAAATTAAATGAGAGTGCCTGACATGCACTACGCTTTTGGAAATACACCACCGTGACGGAGCGGATGGGCTGTAAAACCTTTGTGAGTTTGAATGTGGTTTGGCACGGATGGTGAACTTACAGTTTTGTAGGTGTCTCTTCATTTAAGTGAGCAGAGCCTGTTGCAACTTTAGGATTTTGAAAGATGTGGGAGTCTATCAACATTTTTAACCAGGTCGCTAACCTTTGTGATGGAGTCGAAGGGTCTTACGCTCACAGTTGGACACCGTGCTAGAACTATTAAAAGAACTCCGATTCATAAATTTGCTCATTCTGTTTTCCTTCTGGGGCTGTCTGGGAAAGCAGCCCACTTGCAGAGAGCGCCTTTGGCTATCTTCCTTTGCCTTTCAAAGCCCTCAAAATAAAGTTCTTAAGTACCTCATAATGGGTTCATGAGATTGCTGATTTTGTTTATAGCATGTCAGAAGCAACAATTTTTATACTATTAATAGATTCATTACAAAATATAAGGAATATCTCAGGTGGTTTCTGAATGGACCAAATATTCACATTTATTTATAGGCCCTTCTGCCTTCATGGACATGAGACTGGAAGTTACAAACCATAAAGTCTAATCCTAGGCCTGATACATGTTAGATCTTGACTTTTCTGGTGATTTTGTGCTTATCTGTCTATAGCAGAAGGTCGATGTCTATATCATCTTCCAAGCCAGCATTCCACAATTGCCCATAAACAAAGCTAATCAACAAGAAACCTATCCTACTTAATTCACAGAACTTAACGTGAGGGGACAGGAACGTACTTGGCGATCGATGGGCAGGGGAGGGGTGCCCCCATGTGAAGCTGTGACCACTGTGTTACAGCCCCATATGAGAAGACAGGGATAAGGGTTAAAGTAATAACACACATACATCTATTTCTAAGCATAAAGATGTATAATAGTCATATCATTTTCTTGAAAATTATTTGAATAATATCTGGCATTAAAAACCCATTGAAAATGCAAATGCCAATACATCTAATACCATGCACAAAAGTTGAAAACCGAGGCCTTCCTTGCCTAGTTAGTGACCCTAGCAAAGCCCATGGCGTGTTCAGTGAGAAGCAGTGTTAGATTTAAGATTCAGTTCAGCCCAGCACTTCAGAGGGGACTGGCCTTCAAGCGAGGGGTTGGCACATAACTTTATGAGGACTGAGGGGTCCTTTAAGATAAAAAGGGATGCTTTTAGTCTGAGCTCCTGATGAAACAGAATTAATGAAATGTCTTAGCTTGAAACGCTTTGCCCTTGAGAAATGAAGAGCGCGCCCAGGACAGCTGGGAATGTTTTGTAGACCAAAAGGGGCTGTTGAGTAATGCTTTGCTGAGAACATTCTCTTGGTGGGGCAAAAATTTCCTCACCGTCCTTCTTTCTCTGTAGGTTGAGCTCCTGTGCACAGAAGAATGAGTCTGAGGTGCTTTCTGAAGGCAGGTTGGAGACAGGTTGTCAGAATTGTGTCTCAGCCACTATTACGCTGAATCCACGGAGCAGCTAATTGCTGTAAATTACCCTGGACCCATTGCACCGCCTGAGGAGAAATAAGAGACAAGTAAAATTGGTGGCTGTATTTTGCCTGTTACCTTTCAGTCTGATTTTCTTCGGGATCTGTGTGCAATGTGAAGTTGTCTGATAAATGTAGATGGTCGATTACCTGAGCTTCATGAAATTGGAGCCAGGCAAAAATCTTTGAGAATCTTTGTCACTGCAGTGGAGTGATTTTTTAAAAAAAAATAGACTTGATTTATGAAGATTATAACTAAGAATGAATTTAAAGCTTTAAACCTCCTGTGAATTTAGCAGGTCAAAGTCTTTGAACTTTCCTCACCTCAGTGCATGCCGGTAGATATTTACACAACTGAGTAGTTATTTATAGGAACCAGCTAAAAGTCAACATCCTCAAGAAGAAGTAGGTATGAAAAAGACTGATTAGACATTTTGGAAATATGCATTCTTTGAAATTAAAAATTTCAATAGATGAGATAAAGTCTAGAGTGAAATCAGCCAAAGAGAGAATTGGAAATAGTGCTGAAAACTTCGCACGGGACGCAGTATAAAAGGGAAAGTGAAAAGAGAAGTTCAGAATCGTAGATGATTCGTAGGTGCTGGGGCTCCGGAATAAATGTAAAGGAGTTCCGGGGAAAACCAGATGAAAGAGAAAGACAGAGGAATGGCATTGGATGGGGCTGAGAAATTTCCAGAATGGAAGACATACCCTTAAACTAAAAGTTCACAACACATTCCAAGCAACATAAGTAAAAATAAATTCACACTGTAGTGTAAATTCACACTAAGGCATCGAGGGCAGATAGAACACCCTAAAAGACAAGTCGCAGATGAAAGAACGACTGTGGGGCTGGCAGCGGTCCTCTCATCGGCACTGAAAGACGCAATAACCATTCCAACAGCCGAAGGCAAAGAATCTTTGATCGAGCTAGATTTTCGTATGGAAACTAAACTACCATTCAACACAGTGACAAGAGAAAGACATTTCACCCATGGGCAGCTTACCCTCTCACAGGCCCATTAAAGAATGAACTTGATTATAAAGAAAAAAAGCCTAATAATCAGTATAACAATAGTTAACATCTTATATACCTCAGCTACTTTTAATCTTCACAAGAATACTACGAGGCAGATACATTTGAAACTTCATTTTACAGTCAAGAAACTGACATACAGAAAGATTAAGATCTCATAGCTAGTAAGAATTGAGGTTTGAATCAGGCAAGCTGGGAAGACATTGGACAAAAGAAATAATAACAAGCAAGGAAGTTGACAAAATAAGTGGGTATATTTTAAGTAATGACTGACTGAAATAATTAACTTTTTGTGCTAAAAAAGAAAAAACTAAAGCTCTATACAATAATAATAATAATAATAATAATAATAATAATAATAATATCAGACTGTGGCGGACCCTGGCCAGCAGAGTCCGCCTGTTGTGGCTGATGGTGAGAATGAATGCACAGGTGACAACAATCCTGTGGAGAAAAAGGGAACAGGCACAACTACTCTCTCAAGGGGAGAGTGTCTCTGGTGCCTCGGCCACTCCCTCAAGAGGGGAGCGCCCCGACCTTTGCCTAGACAGGTTTTTATTGTTTTCCTGAGGTCTTACATAATAGAAATATTTATTATCTATTACATAGAATATTATTGTCTACATTTTAGGTACAATCAAGAAAATGAAAATAACGTGCAGAGGGGCATGGCAATGAGTTCATTAGCTCTACCCTTGGGAGAACTCATACAGGCTTTGGAAATTACCTTGAAGACAGACAATACACATTTGTTGTTTTAAACTGGGGTGATGGAGTTTTAGCAAGAGCAAGCCATAACAGTCTGTATGCATTTTCTAGGCCTGATTCCCATAGGAAAACTCAGTTTGAAGGCCTGGCTCCTGCCCACCACTTCACTTCTGTAGGTTTTCCATACAGAGCTGAGTCCCATTTGCCAGGCCAAGACAGACTGGTCCCCTACATCAGACACTGTTTCATATGTGGCTAAGTCATGCCAAAATCCTCAGTGTGTTTAAGAGAATAGTGATAAAGTATAACATACAATTTTATCAAATTTCCTAGATTCATAGGTTAAAAATATAAGGGTAACAACAGGGATAGAAATACAAATTATAGGTTCAAAATCAGCTGAAGAAATTAAAAATGGAATAAATTTATCAATTCAGTGGAGAGTAGGAAAAAGAAAATTATAGAAAGGAAAAAGTTGATAAACAGAAAACAAAATAAATCAAGATAGTAGTAAAGATATTCAAATACTATCTCTAATAATAAATAATTGTAAAATGAAATCTCCTTGTTAAAGGAACTTACTAATCTAGCGTAATTTTTAAAATTAGCCCCCAATTTTTATTATCCAAGTTTTACATCTGCCTCTTACAGATTGGTATTATTTTAATCAATGATTCATTAAGAATGTTCAAGAGATGTACCTTGCATTTCTGATTTTAGAATGCATATTGAAAAATTGAGATTTGTGTTTGCATAACCTTGATTATAAGGGAAATTAAAACCCAAACAGATGGATATTTATGAAAGCTGGTATTGCAGGAAAGGCCTTGAAGTGAGAAGTCCTTTCCAACTCCTTCCTTGATTAGAGACCCATTATTTTTAGAATAGAGATCATTCCTAATTCTACTCCAGAGTATGTCAAAGAGAAAATATTTAGCAATCTTAAAACTTTAGCCTCCTAAAATTTCAGATGAATTGCTTTTCAGAAAGATTTTCTGACCAACGTTATAGGAAATTTTCTAGTTGATAAAAGACACTTCTTCAAAGCGGAATGACTTTTTTAGTGTTTTAATGCAGATGCCACCCAGTATTTAACACACTGAACCTGAAGGAATAGTTTATCTTGTTCGTGTACTGTAGGAATATGAAATTAAAATGTAATTCTCATTGATCAATAATGTAGTTTCCATGTCACGATCAATTCCAAGGACACACATTTCTGCGTCTTCTAGGAAAACCATATTTTCAGTTGTAACAACATTCTGAACGAGTTCTCACGTTGTCCTTATCTTGCTCTTTTTTATCGCAAAGTGCAAAAGATGACTGAACAAACTGCCTGCACTTTGAGACATCAAGAGCTTCCTGTCGCCACCACCAAAATCAAGACAGAACCTTCCATCAGCATAAGGCTTCCTCTTGCCAGCCACCTCATCTCTCGTCCATCCCTGATCCCTGGTGACCACTGATCTTCTCTCCATCTCTATGACTTTGTTATTTCAAGAGGGTCACATAAATGGAATCATGTGGTCTGTAACCTTTTTTTTCTCATCCATCATTATTTCCTTGAGTTTCACCCAGGTTGTTGCATTTACCAATATTTGTTCATTTTATTGCTGAGTGCGCTTCGCTGGCATGGATATACCACAGTGTGCTGATTCATTTACTCACCGAAGGACGACTGGATAGCTTCCAGTTTGGGGCTATTACAAATAGAGCTGCTATGAACAGTCATGCACAAGTCTCTGCATGAACATAAATTTTCGTTTCTCTGTGGTAAACCCCCAGGAGAGCAGTTGCTGAATCATATGGTAAGTACATGTTTAGTTTTAAAAGAAACTGCCAAACTACTTTCCAGAGTGACTGCACCATTGAATACTCCTACCGGCCGTGTGTGAGTGATCCAGTTTCTCCGCATTCTTGACGGCATTTGGCATAGTCATTGTTTTTCATTTTAGCCATGCTGATGGGTATACAGTAATATCTCATTGTTGTTTTAATTTACATTTCCTTAAGGGCTAACGAAGTTGAACATCGTTTTATGTGCTTATTTGGCATCTGTCTGTTCTCTTTGGTAAGAGTTCGTCCATGTCTTTGGCCCATTTTCTAATTCGATTGTTTAATTTACTATTGTGCTTTGAGAATTCTTTATGTTTCTAGGTACAAGTCATTTATCAGATATGTGCTTCGCAAATATTTTCTCCCAAGTTGTAATTTGCCTTTCTAAGAGCAAACATTTTCAATCTTGATGAAGTCCAAATTGCCAGTTTTTCTTTTTATGGATTTATGTTTTTGGTACCAGGTCTAAAAACTCTGCCTAGCTCTAGGTCCCCAAGATTTTCTGTTATAATTTTTTTTCTAAACTTTAAAAGTTTTACACTTTGCATTTAGGTCTGTGGTTTATTTTGAACTAATATATTTAATTTTTGCATGCAGTATGACGTACAGGCGGGGTTGTGTTTTTAATGGATTGTCCAACTGGATTTAATGTCCAGTTGGTTCAGCCCGTTTGTTGGGGAGGCTGTGTCCTCCCTTCACTGGGTTGCTTTTGTACCTTCATCAAAAGTGAGTTGAACGTATGTGTGCGGGTTCCTTTCTGGGTTCTCTATTCTCCTCCATCGATCTCTGTGTCTGCCCCTCCACCTATGCCACACAGTCTTAATCATGGCAGCTCTGTCAGAAATTAGGTAGACTCATTCTTCCGACTTTATTTTTTTTTTCAAAATTGTTTTAGCTACTCTAGTTCCTTAGCCACTTCATATAAAATTTAGAATAATCTTAACTATGTCTATATAAAAAAACCCTCACTGGCATTTTCATGGGAATCGCATTGAACTTGAGTATCAACTTGGGAAAATGAACGTCTTTGTTATGCTGAGTCTTCCAATCCATGAACACAGTATGTCTTTTCATTTGTTGAGGTCACCTTTGATTTCTTTCATCAGCATACTGTCATTTTCGTCATATAGATTTTATACATTTTTGTTAGATTTACACTTAAATATTTAATATTCTTTGGAGGAATTGTAAATGGTATTGCATTTTTTTAAAGATTTACATTTCTACTTGTTTGCTATTAATATACAGAAAGGCAACTAATTCTGGTATGCTGATCTTGGGCCTGCTACCTTGCTGAACCCACTTATCAGTTCAAAGAGGGTTTGCTGTTGTTTCTGATAGATTCCTTCAGATTTTTCTGGGTATACAGTCAGGTTACCTGAAAGTAGAACAGATTTTATTTCATTCATCATATCATATTTTTTAAATTTAATTTATTTGTTTCTAGAATGGGGGAAGGGAAAGAGAGAGGGAGAGAAACATCAATGTGTGGTTGCCTCTCACATGACCCCTACTGGGGACCCGGCCCACAACCCAGCATGCCCCGACCCTTTGGTTTGCAGGCCAGCGCTCAATCCACTGAGCTACACCAGCCAGGGCCATCATATTGTATTTTTTAAAAGTTAAGTTCCATGCTTATTTCCAAATATATAACTTAAAAGATTCTGAAAATTTGAAAACAAAGAATGGAACAAGATATACCAGACTAATACACAAAAATACACACACAAGTGGTAGAGACTGATTAATATCAGAAAATATAGAATATAAGCCTTAGTAAAAATAAAAATGTGACACTACATGCTATAATACAATTATACCAAGAATACAATTATCATAAACTTCTATGCAACTAATAACATGGTCTTGACATTAGTAAAGCAAAAACTGGCAAGTATAAAGACAATTTTGCAAAATAAGGTGGGATAGTTGAATACACATATTGAGAAGTAATTGATTGATCAAAAAAATTACAGGGCAATGAAATTTTGAAAAGTTAAGTTGTCGAGTTTGAGTTAATGTGTGGGCGCGCACACACACATTCCAATGAATAGGAAATACATTCTGATTTCAAGCACTAGTGGAATTGTATAGAATGGACCGTTCAAACAAGGCCATAAATTTCAAAGTAAAGTTGTCGTATATGCCACAGTCTCTTGTCATGGTACATTTAAATTACAAATCAACAATAAAAAGAAAATTTAAAAAGCACATGTGTTTGAAATATTAAAAATACACTTAAATAATCCAGTGATAAGAAAAATCATGGTGGAAATATACACAAAAAATTTATAATAAACACTATGAAATTACCACCTGTAACAAATTGAGATATGCTAAATGGCATTTAAAGATAAATCATAGTTTTAAAGTCATTTATTAAAAAGATAAAACTGACACCCTGGCTAGTGTAGCTCAGTGGACTAAGCACGGGCCTGTGAAGCAAAGAGTCTCTGGTTCGATTCCCAGTCAGGGCACATGCCCGGGTAGCAGGCCAGGTCCCCAGTAGGGAACACATGAGAGGCAACCACACACAATGATGTTTCTCTCCCCCTCTTTCTCCTTTCCATCCCCTCTCTCTAAAAATAAATAAATAAAATCTTAAAAATAAAAGGTAAAACTGAAAATATGCCCTGGCTGGTGGAGCTCAGTTGGCTAGAGCGTCATCTCATACACTGAAGGGTTGTGGATTCAATTCTTGGTCGGGACACATACCTAGGCTGTGGGCTTGAGTCCCAGTGGGGCGCATACAGGAGGTAACTGACCAATATTTCTCTCTCTCTCTGTCTCTCTCTGTCGCCCCATCCTATCCCCTCTCCCCTCCTTCTCTTTAAAAGCTATAAATAAAACTAGAAAAAAGTGAAAATAAGTGATGTGGAAGAGCAGAGTAAACCTAGGTAGAGTGAAAGGTAAGAAGTAATAGTAAAAGCAAAAGAAGTAATTTTAAAAGCAGAAGTTAATAAAATTTAAAACAACTATAAGAGAAAGGCAAGCACATCTAAAATCTGCTGTTGTGCGCTATTTTAAATCTTATCCTTTGAATTGGCGAGTCATTTACATGGTTCAAAATTCAAGATGTATGAACTGGTATGTGATTAAAAGCATTCTCTCCATTTCTTTTGTCTGGCCATCTAAGTTCTCTTTCTCAGACAACCAATATTACCGTCTTTCCCATCCTTCCAGTGATAACTTTGGTTTATTAAGCCAATATTCGTAGTATCATGCCCCCAACTCCACTCTATTATGTTTAGCTCAAATAGTAAACTGGACATATTTTTCAAATCTTTGGGAAGATGAAAGAGAGAGAGAGAGAGAGGAGGGAGAAAGAAAAAAGACATAAATAATATTGGGAGTGAAAAAGAGGACATCACTATGACACGATAGAGATTCTAAACATCCTAATTAAATATGCCAATAAACTAGAAGACCTAAGTGAAGTAGATGATTTTCAGAAAAATATAAACGACCCACATCAGTCATGGCCCAGCCATGAACACAGAGCAACAGAGCTCTCTAGGAAGTCCAATAAAAGGAATTTAATACAGGAGATTCACTACAAAGGAGAACTTCAAAGTGAAACAGCAGGTGTGAGGCAACCCTGGGATTAATACCATCAGGAAGCTATTACCACTGCCAGGGCCTGGGACCACGGGGGGAGCTGGCATTACAGGGGTGGAAGAGCCAGGGTCACCGGTAGGAACTGGATTTATGATGGGGACTGAGAGGCCGCTGGCCCCTGGGGATAAGTGGTCTTGTGGGAGCTGGAACTTCAGGAGAGACAGCCACTGCTGGAGGCAGAGAGGGGGCGGGAGAGATGGCTTGGCCCCGCCCCTCCTGCTGCCCAGTGGTGTTCTGCTAGTGCTTACCATTAACTAAATTAGCTAGTTGGGAAGCGGCTCTCAGAAACGTGATTTGCAGTAGGAAGGCAGAGAAACGATCTGAGAACAGATGGGAAAAAGTGAAGTCCTTCAAACTGACTCAAGAAAAAGAAGAGGGAAAAAAATACCTAACAACGGTAAACCCGAAACAATTACAGCAATGGAATCTGCAAGGAACGTACTCATTATACCCTCCTAATCTCCAAGGACCCTGGGCCCAGACAGTTTGATAGGAATTAAACAGATAATTCTAGTATTACATAAATTATTTTAGATAACTAAAAGAGTAGAAAAGCTGCCTAATTGACTTTATACAGCTAGTATAACTTTGAAATGAAACTAGAAAAGGATAGCATAATAAAAGATAATCATAAAACAATTACATCTCATTTATTAACATAGATAGAAAAATCCTAAGTAAGACAAGAACAAATTAAATTCAACATACACTTATGTATACGTCTAGATGAAGGATATATCACAGTTGAGTGTAGTTTTCCCATCATGCAAGGATATTTCAACATCATAAGACATATAAATATAATCAGCATTGTCAAAATGAAAGAGAAAAGTTATTCTCAACAGATGCAAAAATGTTGGGATAAAATGAAATATTTAAGATTTTTTAAAAAACAGAAAATTATGAACAGAAGGGGATTCTCTTAATCTTATTTCTAAATTCACGGTTTCCACTCCATCACCTAATAGTTTCCTCTCAACCAACTAAATCGGGCTATAATCTTCACCATTTCACTGCCACATTTAACGGAAAATTGTTATTTTAGCCTCTCGGCAGTTTTTGACAGCTTCCCTCTCGCAACACTTTCTCCCCGTGGCTGATGCTGTGGCCCTCCCCTGGTGTGCCCCCCAGTCAGTGCTTACCCACTCTCTGTCTCATCTCATCCTCTTCTGAAAGGGACGTGAAAGGTGCCTGGAGTCCAGCCCTCTCCCCCCTCGTCTTCCCTCCCCTCCCTACACTGGCGGCCACCCTGAGGACCTGGTTCTGTCCTGTGACGACAAACACCCCCTGCACACTGAGGACATCCAAAGGCCCACCCAGCTCCACGCCCCTAGTGGACGCTGTCGCTGGATGAAAAGAGGCATCTCACACCTTGTGTGTCCGAAGCAGCGCCCGGGTTCCCCTTCTTTCCCTGCCAACAGCACATGGCCCTCGCCTCTCCAGGGTCTTCCTGGCTCTTTAAAGGCCATTCCTTCTAGCAGCTGCTCAGGTAAGATTTGTAGGATCGCCCCTCACTGCTCTTTCCCTTAACCTTGCAGCCAATCCATCACTCAGTTTGTGTTGGTTTTATTTTTTTAACAATTTAAAAAGAGTTTCAATTATAGTTTACATTCAATATTTTGTGTTAGTTCCTGAGGTACAGCACAGGGGTTAGACAAACACACTCTTTACCAATTGCTCTCTCCTGTGTCGCCAGTACCCACCTGGCACCACACACAGTCAGTACAATGTTACTGCGTATATTCCCTGTGCTGTGCTCCACATCCCCTGACTATTTTGTGACCGCCAATCTCTACGACCCAACCCCTCCAACTTCTTCACCCAGTGCCCCAACCCTCGCTGCTCCTGGCAACCGTCACTCAGAACTCTTTATCTATGAGTCTGTTTTTTGTTTTTAATTTGTACTTATTGATTTCAGAGAGACAAAGGAATCAGGGGCAGGGGAAGAGAGGGAGAGAGAGAGAGAGAGACTTGTTGTTCCACTTATTGATATACCTACTGGTTGCTTCTTGCATGTGCTCTGACCAGGGATCAAACCTTCGAGCTTGGTGTATGGGGATGAGGCTCTAAAGAACTGAGCTACCTGGCCAGGGCTGTGAGTTTGCTTTGTTTGCTCGTTTATACTGTCCTTAAGATTCCACATAGCTTCAGCCACACTGTTGATTGCACCCATTCTTACTGCCTTCATAGCTATCAACACAGTCCCAGCCAGCACCATCTCTTATGGGCCTGACGGTAAATGGACCCCCACGGTCTTCCAGCTTCTCCTCCTGCTCCTCTGCAGTCAGTTCTGCCAACAGCAGCCAGAGAGGACTTCTTAAAACATAATTCAATTCCAATCAAGTTCCTTCTTAAGACTCCCCAAAGTCTTCGTGCGGCGGCCTGTGTGGCCTAACCACACCACCCCACTGACTCACCTCCTGCTCTTCCCCCCAAGTCACCCCGCTCTTCCTCTGCTTCCTGGACACACTGGGCTCCCTGCCACAGGCAGGCACTTCTTTCACTGCGGGACTGCCTTTCGCCCAGACCTTCTCATGGCCAGGGATGCTCAGTCAGATCCCCTTCGAAGAGGCTCGTCACCCCACATTATAGAGTCTCGGGGACAGCCTGCCATGGGTGGTCTCTGCAGCCATCGCCGAAGAAAGCCACCTTGTCCGTGGTCACGCTACATCCTGGGGATGGCTCAGGAGACGACAGGGGAGGCAATGCAATACTGTGGAGCCAATAAAAAGCGTGTGTTTGAAGAATACCCAGTGAGGTGAAACAGGCCAACAGAGAAAAACGGAATATAAGTTACACTTCCGATCTTGTCCCATGTATTTAAAGGCCGGAAGGAACACATCAAAATTTGACAGCGATGATCTCGGAGTGGTGAGACGATCAGGGATTTTAACGTTTGAATCTATTTCAGTATTTTCCGAGTTGTGCGACAAACATAAATGTTACGACCGGAAGAGGCAACGTTTTCACAAAGACAAAACCTTCGTCCCTGCCCCTTTCCCTCCTCTCAGCACCTCTCTCCCTTCCCCCGGTCCAGGGGACACAAGCCGCAGAGCAGAGAGACCCTGGGTCTCCGTCTACAGCAGGATATTACAAACCACCACCATAAATCGCCCCTTGTCCAGGCTCTCCAGGTTGGACGGGCTGCAGGTCAACAAACAAGGAGCGCGACGGAAGGGTCAGCTCCTGATTCCCCGGTCTCGCCTGAATGTATAATATCTCTCGTTACCCGTCGCTGCAAGCTGAGCCACTGCATCGCAAGCTGAGCCACTGCATCGGCCTGAACTGGTTCGTGACCAGGACAGAGCGCGTCTGTTGCCCCAATGATAGGGTTAAACTACAAAAAGAGAGGGGCAGGTTCAACAAGGAAGAAGAACTATCAACATGTCATAAAATATACATGCAATTTCTAATTTATTCTTGTTCATTGGAGGCAACACAGCGAACGTGCTCCTCACATTTCTGGTAATACAGTATCGCTGTGCCCTTTAATAACGCGTTAGTGTCTGTAACTCTCATTTGGACCTGGTGAATTACTGTTTCATTTAATGAAAAAAAAAAGATAAATTGTACTTGATTTGTGTTTATTAATTTCTATGAATTTTGTCCGTGACATTTATGAAAGCTTAGGCACACAATTTCTCCTTTCTTTAATTTACAGCTGGGGAACTGTTTAAATGTAATTTTTAATGATGCAGAAAATGCTTCCTGACATATTTGTTTCCTGAATTTCTAACATACATATTTACCATTTCCATGTGATGAACACACCCTGCCTCAAACAGTGGAGAAAGAAAAATGTCACCTGTTTAGGATTCCTTTATTAAATCTTAGCTCTTGTATTTTGGTGGCGGCAGGCTGAGTTTCCGGGAGGTTGGTACGTTTAGTGCAATTGCGATCTGGTTCATGCTAACTCAATTTGATGGGTAAGGCTTTGCAGGTGTAGCAATCATCCGCTTGGTGCAAAACCTCAGAACAAAGTCTAAAAATAGATGTCACTTTGATAGTATTTGGAAGGGATAGAAGTTAAACAACAGACGAGGTGCACTTCTCCAAGAAAAGTATTATTTCTCTGGTTATTTCCTAAGGATGGAATGGCCTTTACGGCAAAATAGATATTTTTCTCCCTATTTAATTTCTTTAAAATGTTTCTATTTTTCCTATTCTGCATTTTAGTCAGATTAATTTGAAGCTCCTTTGAAAAGCTGTACAGCTATTATTCAGACGATAACTTACTCTGATATCTCGGTTTTCGAATTTTCATATAAACACCAGCTTTACAGGGTATTTTTTTCTTTCAGAATAAGAGTGAAGTATTTATTTTCACTTTGTTTTTAATCAGAGCATATTTGAAAAAAAATCACCCACTCTTTCACGAGCAATCAGTGAATAAAAAATGGAGAGGCTGAAAGGGCTGCTCTTCCCCTGACTTCTGTCATTAAAACAGATGTTCTCTATGACCTTGACCAAACAACTCCATCCTCTAATCAGAAAGGAGCAGCCTTGTTTGTGGATTTATGATAGATGCGTGTGCCAGAGCTCAGGACGCTGTCGGGACTGTGGGCTCGTCCAGGCTCGTTCTGGTGCGAGAAGCTGGCTTGTAATTCCTGTTTTAATTTGTTGTCTATCCTTTCCCCTAAACATGGCTTTCTTTACATTTTTTAAAAAATAAGGATCTTCTTATTAATTGGATAGTTCAAATATATTTGTCACCATTATGAGTAGCTATAGCTTTAAATACATGACGGACTTGCTGATGTCAGCAGCTAAAATCTAATGCTGCCGATACCAGCTGACAGGACACTAATTACTAGTTATGTGGCTGGTGCCTGCTTAAGGAGCTATTCAGTGAGTTATGATTTGGAAAAGCTGGAGAGCACGGGGCTGATTTGTGAAGAGATATCTATTATGAAAAGACCGCAGAAGTTCTCAGATGGGTCCTCCTGACAGAGATCTGTCTAATTAGGAAGTGCCTATTTTAATACTAAAACCACAGAAAAGCCCGGCTGGAAAAGAAGAAGTTATGGGAAGACACAGAGCCATCACCGGCTCGGCTGACAGCAGATGCAACCTAAGCATGTTTCCCAGCGTTTAATCAATAGCAGCACTAGGACAATTACCCCCTCGCAGACTATCCGTCTCGTGGCACCAGGAGGGAGGGTCCTCCCAGGTGGTGTGCCACCCCCCTGCAACCCCGAGGCCTGTCTTTTGGGTGGGCAGACCTGTCTGGAAGCTAGAAACGGAGTGAATTATCACCAAGAAGGCAGCAGGGCTGGCCATGTTCTGTCCTTGGGTGACTCAGAGGAAGTCACTCTGAGCTCTGAGGTCCAGGTAAAGCACAACAATGGAGAGAATGAGGACTTTTGGTTTAACGGAAGGATTGGGCGAGGGGTCAATTCTGCTGTTAGACCCTGGAGTTGTTGAGGACGAAAACATGTTGCTAAGTTTATCTCCCACATGGGCTCAGCGAAGGCTGACGGGCTGACCTTAGAGAGATCTTCCGAAACAACAACAAACTACAGCTTTCCCTGGGGCTACAACAAGAAAAAATGTGGCCACTGGTGAGGACACCAAGCCTCCACTGAGCTGTCGTTCTTTCTCTGCAGCCTCGCTAGGGCTGTGTCCGCACGATAGCTCAGAAACGGTCGGTGGGGGTGGGGGTCGGGGGGAAGCTGGGCACGTTGGTGTGGGCATGAAGGAGTCTACACCTGGCTGGTTTCTCCTTCACTCGCCCATGTCTGTGCTGTCCGTTGGTGTTTGGGGAGGTTTACAGACCAGCCTGCTGAACAGGCTGCTAATGAGTCATGCCCACTCCCTGCCTTAGCTTGGGCGCAGGCTCAGTCTCCACGAAGAGAGACAGAACAGAGGAGAAAAAGGTGTTTTGCAAACGCTTGTGTTGCTACATGTTATATCTATCCACAGAGTAGGCAACGGGATGACGTGTCATCAGAGGTTGCCCCAGAAATGTCAACAGATTGATTCCATACACTTTTGAGTCTTTGTTCTGGAATGGGAAGCCCTGCGAGGCCATGGGGTGGAAAGGAGACACGGTGGCCGTTGGGCCGAAGAGAGTAGCAAGTGTTCAGCGCCCTGCTTGAGTGCTGAGCAGTTACATGACTGTGAGCGGGTTATGTGTCCTTCTATGCTTTGGATTTTTTCATCAAGAAGTGGCTCCCTGCCCTGATCGGTGTGGCTCAGTTGGCTGGGCATCACCCGCACGAACAGAAAAGGAACGGGCTCGATCCCTGGTCGGAGGGCGCATACAGGAGGCAACCAATGGATGTTTCTCCCACACATCGATGGCTCTCTCCTTCTCTGTCTCCCTCCCTTCCCCTCTCTCTAAAAATAGACAAATAAACATTTTAAGAAAAGTCGCTCCCTGTCTCCCTGTCACTGTGGCAAGGATTAGGTAAACCATGCCTGCAGCAACCCTAGCGCCAATGCTCGGTACCACAGCCATTCTGAAACTGTGACTCGTCTTCCCCTCCAAAGCCGGCCCTGAGACAGGGAGCCCAGGGCACGGGTGGTCCAGGGGAGAAGTGAAACAGGGGTTGGGGGGCAGCCCGTAAGGGCATGATGTTGAGCTAGACCAGCACAGGTGACTGGACCCTAACCCTGCAAGGACACCGGGCACCAGAAGCACCCCACATGGGGGAGGAGAGTGCTGAGGTACACAACGCCTCTTCCCGAGTCTCCTGCTTGAGGACCACTGGGAGGGGATCAGCGGACTGGTCAGGCGACTCCAGCCTGTGGTGTGCCCTCCGCAGCTTAGTGGGGTGGGGGCTCCCTCCGCACAGAGATGCAGTTCTGGCGGCTGGAAGTCCGCTGAAGCACACCGAAATTTCCTAGGGACGCAGGCAGGGCAATGATGGACACCCAAATGGACACCAAGACATGTAAAACACGAGTTCCCATCAAGAAGCCGCGGATCTAATCAGGAAGATGGGACCGTGAAACTTCAAAGGAGAAGGCTGGTGATGCCGAGATGTCTGCAGGTGCGAGGTACAATCAGCCTGGATCTCACAGGGCGGCACCCGCACGCGGGGCTCTGCCCCTGGTGTGTCAGCCCCAGACAGTGAGCTCAGAGGAGCCCCCAGGCTCAGGTAGCCACAACCCGGAGTCTGAGCACACCACCACAATGCCCGTGGACTGATTCGCATTCTCCCTTCCTAGGCTGTGCCCCACAAGAGACCAAATCATGATCTTAAAGGGGATTTATACGAGGAGATTCAGCAAAGTGGGTGCTGCCCATTAACCAAGAGAGCCTGAGAAACTCCTTGCCATGGAAGCGGCAGCCTGCCAGTATGGCCGGTTAGAGGGAAACAGTTTGTCCCCAGTTTCCCTCTGGCCCTGCCAAGGGTGGGCTTCCAGGAAGGCAGGGTCTACGACAGGTAAGAGGGAAGACTCCAGAGTCAGAAGACCCTGTTCCTATCCTGTCCCCCCGTTCTATTAGCTGTGTGACCTCGGCAGCCATTTAGTGTCTCTGAGCCTCAGGTTTCTCACCCATAATGGTACCTACTGGGCAGAGTGGTGAGGATTAAATGTGATGGACATGATGTGCTATGTGAGCCCACAGAATTGGGCATGGAGGTAAGTGTTAGTTATCATAGTATTTGTTATAAACAAAACCCTTTTTAATTGACACACTCTTTAGGTATGGCAACAGCATTCAGCAAGTTTTACTCTGTTCTTGGAACCAGTTTGTCCCATTTAGGTGTCTTTGCCCATCATTGTCCTGAAAGGTCTGTTATTTGGGTGTCGGGAGTGGGGAATGCGTCACTGCTCCTCCTGTTCTCCTGAGTGCACACATATAAACACAAAAAACACCTCGACTGCCAATCCAAGTGGGCAGGGCTCAGGGGACCATCACAGGGTGCGGGGTGGGGGTGGGGGGGGCGCTCCGAGGTGCCCGGAGTCCAGGGCGGGAAGATCCACCGCATCTGATTGGTGGCTGACTGAGCAGCCCGCCTACAGTTTCATGCTAGGCTGCATTTTCAAACGTTGCCCGATCGAGGACATCTTCAAGTATTTGGCTCTGGAATGCACTCTGGGATTCTGCCAAACACGTCTCTCTCACAACTCGGGGGGAAAGTGACAACTCAAAGCCACTGTCAGATTTCGCTCTGATACATGACGTATGTCCCTCCATGGAACCAAGATCCCGAGCCATCCAGGACGACACCAGGACTGCTTGAGAAGTGAGTGGGTCGTACGTGTTGACCGAACGGTTCAAAAAGCTACCAGCTGCACGTGCGCTGGAAAGAATGTTGGATGTATAGGCCCTGCACCGCCAAGAAGAATAAAAGGATTCTATTCATAAGTGGACTGAAGTATCACTACTCAGTGTGCGCTTTGAGACACGCATAAGGGTTTGGACCAGTAGCCAGCGTCGGGGAGAGGATCCTAGACTTGGAGTGAGAAGCTCAGGTTCTATTTATTTCAAACGGGCTGCTGTTTAGCTGTGTGACTTTGGGGAGGTCACGTACCCTTTCTGGACTTTCTCTGGGTTTGGCTAGTTGTTCTGCAACATACATTCCAAGTCCAGCCCTGCTCCGTGATTCTAAATAGTGAGAAATAAATGAGCAGTTGAAGTTTTGCCACTGGAAAACAAAAATTTCGGTAATTCCGTAAAACTGCCCCCATCAGCCCAGTCCCTCGCGAGAAATCTGAGTGAACTGAAACGAAGGCACTTAACATTCCTTTCTGCTGCTCTGTCATAAATCATTGTTAGCTCAGAGACAGCACATGGGTGGGTAGCTATAAGACTTATTTCTATGGATTGGTTTGTTCACATCTCACAAACTTCATTCCATAAAACCAGGAGCCCATTCCATTCTTCAGAAGCACGACGTACTGTGGACCGTCCAGGCAAACCGGGAAGAAAAGGTGCTGACACAGCCATTGGCTGAGCACCGCGTGCTGCCTTTGTAAGAGCCGTTCGGGTGGAGTGGCCGGGACACCGAGCGGGGTGAGCCGAAGGAAGGATGGGGGAAGGGAAACCGCACACGGTGGAAATAGGGAGAGAGCTAACTGGGGGTGCGGCAGGGGCGAAGGGCTTTTTTTTCCCCCGAATGAGAAAATGACAACAGGTTTGTTGTCAACACAAATGAGAACACAAATGAAAACTACCCAGCAGAGAGGGAACAGGCGATGATGCCGCAGGAGAAAAGGGACACTTGCTGGGGCAATGACCTTGAGTAGTCAGAGAGGATGGGACCCCCAGGTGGAGTATGTGGACAGAGGCAAGGAGAGGCGGGATGTGGTGTTGGGAGATGGACTTCTGTTTTCTCACTGGAACAGGAAGCAACGCCATCAGCTGGCAGCAGAGGTGGGCGGGGGGTGCTGGAGGTGGAAGGAATGGAAGATTGAACTGGCCACCTGGGAGCATGACAAAGGGCGGAACCTGGAGGAGCCCCAGGCAATATCGAGGACCACTTGAGGTGAGTGGCCGTGGACTTGAAGTGAAATCAGCCAGCGTATTTGGCTGTGTTTGGATGTTTGGTCATGCTAAGGTATACGGACCTAGCAGGTAGAGCTGAAATCTAACTGGGGTTTTGGTTTAGTCAAGCCAGTACAAGAAAGAGACGGGCAAGGAGTCCCGTCTGTATTCACAAGGGTGATTATAAAGAGAGACTATGGAATTTAAACCGGATGGGCAAGGGGGTGGAACAGTGAGAAGATGCCGAGAGTGTTGGATTGAAGTCCTGGGGGTGTAGAAGGATTGTTTGTGTCGGGCTCCCAGAGCGAATGAGCTCCAAAGATAATAGGTGGTGGCAAGACAGTCGGATGTCTGAAATGAAGATTTTTGCAGTGTTGAAATTATTAATAATGAAAGGGTCAAAGGTATGACCATAGAAGTGAGTCGCAGAGATGAAAGCTACTGGGAAAAAGGAATTAAGAAACTGAAAGGCCACGGTGTTGGAAAGAAGATCTGGTTTTGAAATCACGTGAATAATAATGGGATTGATTTTGAAGACAAGGAGCAAGGGGTAGTGGCCTTGGGGTCAGCTGATAGTGGAAACTAGGGGCAGCAGCATCTGACGAGTGAGATTCAGAGCTGAGTGTTTTTGGAAGAAGAGAAGGAACGCAGTTACAGAGCAGCAGTGCGGGGCAGGGAGAACACCCACACCGCCTCTGGTTCTGTAGTACGAAGAGTGAACAACCGCCAGAGCACCCGAGGGGCCTGGAGAGGAGACATATCCAAAGGCGGAGCACGGTGTCAGCCAGAAAAAACTCAAAAGATGTTGTTGGCAAAGGTTGATAATATAGGGCCGGTGTCAGCAAATGATAGCCCACGGACCCCACTGTTTTGCAACAGCCCTAGAGAGAGGCATGGGTTCCAGAAAGAGAGCAAGTGGGGTTCTCCCTTGACCCCTACTGCCAGTCGCCTGCCGAGGGGTAGGCTCATTCTGAGTACACATTCTCCTTCTCACCTGGACCAAGATTTCTCCGGGTCAACAGAGAATCTTGGTTAGAACACATCACTGCAAAATGTAGCCTTAGTTAACCCTGCTTTTGTTCTTCTTCAAAGACTGAGCATTGCTTATCAAATTCCCCAATACAAATTTACTAATTCCAATTTAGTACTGCTGCCTCATTAAACTGGAGGACCTTCAGCCTGACCTTCAGTAAGATTAACTCGGTTCTGCTTTATGACAAATAGTACCAACTACCATCCATGTGCAATAACTTTTAGAAATCCAGTTAAATTTTCAAAGGCAGATGACTTTCCACCACACTTTGCTTTAAAATGAAAATGTTCTTGCTGTACACCCAAGGCTAATGATTCAGCCTGGGCCCTTTGCACACGTGGTCAGACCTGGGAAGAAGTGCAGACTTATACAAAGCTTACTTCCTCTCTTGTTTTAACAACAAAGGAATCAAGTAGAAGGCCTTTCAAATGATAGAGAGTTAGATTGAAGTTGCATCTGCTAATATTTCCCAGCCTGGTCACACCTTGCTCAAAGCGCCTAGAAACCTGAGGCTTGTCAGGACTAGCTGGTGTGTCTGCCTGTCTGCAAAGCCCTCTCGTGCACTGGGCACTCGCAGAACTCCCTCCCCAGCAGACCCTGACGGGCCGGGGAGGGGAGTGGGGTCGATTCTCTGGCAGGCTTTACCCAGTGTTACCTGTTTATTTCGCTAATTTCATTCAAGCTGCTAGAAGATTTTTCTGGATAAGAATTAGTTATTTTTCATGCATTCATTCACTCATTCATTCAACATTTATTAAGCAACTACTTTTTATTTTCCAGAGCCGTACTCAGCAAAGAGAATACCAAGCCAAGTAAGACATGGTTCCTGTCCTCATTTTCAAAAAGTGGTGAGGACGAGGTGGGGATGGATTTTAGAAACCAAGAGGCTCACTGATGGTATCAGTCCGGGGTCTAGAGAAGCTTTGAAGCAGATATTTTGTGGACACTTAGATAAGAGCGCAGTGATTATTGGGAGCCAGTGGGCGTCCAGCCGGGATACACTGACCTCACAGGATTCTTCCTTTTGGTAAGGCTTCCGGATCAAAGAAAGAAAGCAAGCTGGGCGGCCTCAGTAGCATGTGGCTGTCCTTCACTTTTTCCTTGTGGACTTTTAGGGAGATGAATATTCAAACTGTAGGTGGGTTCTCAGCTATGTAATTCCTTGTTTCTCTTTTTTTTAAAAAAAATGTATCCTCACCCAAGGACATGCTGTGTCATTGCTGAGAGAGAGAGAGAGAGAGATTGTAACATTGACATGAGAGAGAAACATCAATTTGTCACCTCCCATATGCGCCCCAACCGGGAATCCAACCCGAATCGAACCTGCAACTTTTCGGTTTATGGGACGACACTACAACTGACTGAGCCTCATCAGCCAAGGCTTCTTTTTTCTTTTCATTCGTTCATTCATTCATTCATTCATTCAACACATGTTTATGGTGCAAATAAACAATGCGTAAGGTGCTCTGTTAAGTAATGGGATGTGTAGGTGACCCCCACCTCCAGGAAGCTTTCCATCTCTGGCAGAAATGAGACGAGCACCACGCAAAATACACATGAGGAAATGGGTGATTGACAGGGGAATCACCAAGGATATTGATTAACATCAATTAATCAGGATTAGAGTAAACCCCAAAGGAAGCTTCTAGTGGTTTGGGTGTCAGACTTGGATTTCCACAAAGTTTTATCAGTAAACTGGATGAAAATATAAAAGGCTTTATAATATTTGGGGAGATTAATTTATGCCCTTATGTTAACAAACCAGCAAAATCAATCTCAAATAGATTAAAAGTACTAAATAATTCAAAATTATATGGAAGTATGGTAGAAAAGAGAATAAGATGTAGCTCTGTGGGGGAATGAGTCTGTTCTCAGCTATAAAGAAACACAACATAAACAGAAAAGACTGACAATTCCAGGTCTGAGTAAGCAGACTTTTAAAATCGCCACACAATGCAAAAATCACATCACTAACATTAAAAAGAAAAAGATGAAGCCGTGGAAAAACTTTGCATCCGATATGACAGAAAAATATCTATAACACGTAAAGAACTGGATTCAGATTTATAAGAAAAAGCATGATGAACAGAAACAATAATTCACCGAACACGACATACACAGTAAAGGACTCTGGCAGGAAGAGAGCTGACCCTTTGCAGAGCAGTGGGGGTCTCTGTGCGACCATCCCACCAAAGGTCTATCTTTGTCATGGATGGGGGAGCCCTGGGCACAGAACTCTCACCAGCAGGAGAGACGCTCACCTCCCCCGGGGGAGTGGTCCTCACATCCTTGTGCTCTCCTATCTTAGTGTCCTTGGCATTTTTCTCTCACTGTGCTTGTTACTTTGTGCTCTGATTAAATGCTTCTGTGTTGATCTCTCCCCCATGGAGGGAAGAGCCTCTTGAGTGTAAGAATCATGGCCTGTCTCTTCGTGTCCCCAGTGCTCTGAGATGGCAACACTTGCTGGTTATGAAATAAGTGGCATGCACATTCTGGATCAAGGACAGAGGGGCGTGGGAGGCCATGGAATGATCTGAACACAGCATAACAGTGGCCTGGTCTCCACACCTTGGCTTCGTGAGTCTACGACCAGCCCTCAAGGCGCTGCTGTGTTCAGATCCCGCCCCTGCCCAGACGTCTGCTCCTCACCAGGAAGGACTTTGCACACCTGGTAAGACCCTCTCCCCTCTGTGCCCTATTGAGCACTGCAGCCTCAGCAGCGGCATTGGCCTTGAGACCACAGAGCAACCCCCTCCTGGCCTTTATTTGCGTCCATGCAGGTCATCAGGTAAGCACGCTGTCCTCTTGTCCCTCTAGGGGGCAACAGCTCCTGTTTCTTGCCCCCCCCCCGCCCCCAAGCAGTAACTACATCATCCTTGGTCAGTTTGCAGAACTCCAAGCCTGTTTGTAATAATTGCTTTACCAAACTCTTCCCAGGTGCTCACTGTGAGTGTGTCTTCTGTTCCTTGCTGGGATTTTGGCTCAGCTGCTGCTGAATAACTGGCCACTGGATGAATGAGTAACTTCCAATCTCTG
Source organism: Sturnira hondurensis (assembly GCF_014824575.4). Classification (NCBI taxonomy): domain Eukaryota; kingdom Metazoa; phylum Chordata; class Mammalia; order Chiroptera; family Phyllostomidae; genus Sturnira; species Sturnira hondurensis. Next base: position 17,464,311 of record NW_028082759.1, on the reverse strand, counting down.
TAAGAAGGCCCAGATCACCAGGAAGCACTCTTCACAGCAACTCTGGTGGATGTAGGGGACTATGGTGGGAATTCTCCCCACTCCCACAGCCCGAGTCTGGCAGCACAGGAGGGAGGGGCAGCTCCCTATCAAGTAAGGCAGAGGACAGGGGGGCCACGGTGGTGGGGAAGGGGCACAGGGACACGGGTCCAAGGCATGGAGCTCAGCCTGGTGCAGCTCTCAGTGGGAACCCCAGTATAGGAGACGCCGCCAGGAAGACCCTTCAGGAGACCCCAGGAAGGAGCAGAGTGGTCCGACAGGCTGTGGGGTCCGTTCTCGAGGTAGGAGCTGGGCCCGAGCAACAATGCCTCCTGCTCGCCTCCCCCTCCTGCTCCACCTACTGCTTCCTCCGGGCCTCAGTGAGCAAGCAGGGCAGCAGCATCGAAGAAAGGAACAGGAGAGCCGCCAGGATGATATTCCCTCTGCAAAACCAGCAGCTAAGCAACTGGTAAAACACATGCACTCAAGGACTTGGGTCACCTCACTAATCAACTCGGCTCTGTCAGAGAGCTCAGGTAGTACGGTTCCAATAACACCTGGTACCTTGTGGTCCTCTCATCCCACTCCTAACTGTTCGTCCTACAGGGGTATATAAACACAAATTTGGCAAAGCATTATCCCTAGTGTTGGACATGTGTCATATATAACACTCAATAAAAAGAATAAAATATAAAAGTATATGTACAGCGTTGGCCGGGTAGCTTAGTTGGTTAGAGGGTGGTCCTGATGCGCCAAAGTTGCGGGTTTGATCCCTGGTCAGGCACATACAAGCAACAACCAATGAGTGCCTGAATGGGTGGAGCATCAGGTCTAGGTCTCTCTCTCTCTCTCTCAAAAAGCAATAAATTAAGAAGAAACATTTTTTTAAAGTATGGGTACAATGAGCAGAGATATGAGAATAGGTATGCACATAGGCAGAAGTGAAAATATTGATAGAATGCCATTTAAGTTCAATTAAAAATTAAATTACTTTTCCTAAAATTTTTGGATGTTTAAACATCTATAATGTTTTATAATTTAATGTAAAAAAGAAAAATGTCTGTTTTTAAGTGAACCCTACCTGGAGGGGTCATGTGACCTCTCTCTGCCACCCCCCAATGCCTTCCTAGGGCAACAACACCGTGGTGCAAATCCCCAGGCACCGTCTCTAAGTTGCACGAGTCAGGCAGGCCTCTGCCCCTCTTGGATCTCATCTCCTGATTCTCTGCTCCTCGTCTACCACGCCCTAGCCCCCCAGGCACTTCACGTGCCCTGCAAACACCAAGCTTATCCCTGCTCCTGCTGTCCCTTGTGCTAGAATGTGTTTCCTCCAGATCTTCATGAGGCCGGCTTCCCTGGTGATTTAGACAGTGCTTCAGATAGCACCTTTTAGAGTGGGCGTGGAGCCTCCGTCTGTGATCTGCCCAGCAGACAGACAGCTCTGGCCCCCACCCGGGGAACTTTGGAGGGTCAGGTGTGCAGGCCTTCTCTCTCCCTACCTATGGAAACTTGGCCATGTGATTTGAATGCAGCCAATGAAATCCTGGCCCTGAATTTCAGATCTCAAGAGAGTGACACAAAGGGGCAGGGGCAGACGTCACGGCAGCTCCGGCGCCGTGTCGGGCCCCCAGAACATCGACAGCATCCGAGGATGGTGGGCTCATGCCCGTGGTGGTCACCTGGTGGCGGTGCTGTGAGCGGTGGCCGTGGCTGGCGGGAGTGCAGTGGTGTACAGGCTGCTCTGTGAGTTTACCTGGGCTCTGTTTTGCCTCCCTGGGGTCCTAAGGAAGCTGGGTTCTGCAGCCTATGTATCAAGGCTATTTGCTCCCCAAATCTCTTCCCAGAAATGTCTTTTCTGCTTAAGTTAAGCGAGTTGTTTTCTATTGTTGGCAACCAAGAACCCACATAGAGAACTTCCCTGAAAATGTAAGCAAAAGCAGCTACTTCCTTGCCTTGGTGATTCTTTGTCACAGTATTCATTTTTGTTTTCCTCAGAGCACTTGGCGCCGTTTGAAATAAATTTTGTCTGTTTATTGTATATTCCTCCCACTCCCAAAAGGCCAGGTCTGTGAGAACAAGAACGGCATTTATGTCCCCTGTAGCATCTAGAACAATGCCAGGCACGTGATTGGCACTGGTAAATATTCACTTAATAAATGAGATAGTAGAATGGATGGTGGAAGGAAGATTCAGAATGCCTAGAAATTAAAATAAATATGAGGGAGAGGGGTATAAAGGGACTAAATGGTAATGGTGAAAAGCACAATAAAAAGTTTTTTAAGTTAATATGAAGACAATTAACAAAATAAATATGAGAGCTGACTTTAAGTTGCTTAATAATCATGTAAGTCCAAGGTCAGGGGCACCTTACTTTTCAGGAATCTGAGGGTAAAATATGAAAAACCTACAGTTGGTGACAGACTGAAAGTTCAGTGAAACTCGGCTTCTAAAACAGGTCAGAGCCCCTTAGTCTGTGCTGAAAGGAACGCATGAGGGATGTCTGCTCCTGACCAAGACAAGTGAACAAGACTCAGATTTCCCTTCCTCTTAAACAATTGCCTACATTGGGTAGAAGGTGTGACACCTTGTTTTTCAGACACTGGACAGCATGTAGCACAGGGACGTGATCACGTGGAGCGGGAAAAGGACGAACGATCTTTGTGATTGCCCACTGTGCTTCCCAGATAAAGATTTTAGCCACAGAAGAGCATGGGAATTCAGCTGAGGCCTGGCAATCCCCCTAAATTGAGGAGATGGATTAGGGGTTCAAGGAGACCGAGGGATCTCAGGTTCATTGGGAAGCGTGTCAGAGGGAGGAGGGTGGCCAGAGGATCATAGAGCTCAGCAGAGCCATCAGCTGAACACGGGCTGGTGCACATGTGTGAGAACATGACCAAGACCAGGACAAGGACCGCCAGAGGAGAGGTAACCGTTCCTGGTGAGCAGACAGAGCTGGGGATGGTCTGGGTTTTCACTGACTGTGGAGGGACCTCCTGGAGGCGGGGCATCAGATAGAATATCAGAGGGTGTGGCTTCAGGGGTGGGGCCCAACTAACCCCAGGCCAAAGAAGCTGAACTGAGTTTCAAGCCTTCTCACAAAGAAAACTCCAGTCCCGGGCAGCTCACTGGAAAAATCTACCAAATACTTAAAGATGTAATGCCAATATTAAACATTATTTTTTTGGAAAATGAAAGAGTTCTCAACTCATTTTATGACCCCAGTATTACCCTGATGTCAATACCAGACAAATACAAGAAAGGAAAACTATAGACTAATACCCATCATAAAAATAGACAAAAATTCTTCGTAAAATTTTGGCAAATTAAACCCAACAATGTACAGAAAGGATAATACATCAGGATCCTCCCTTGACTAGCGAGAGGGCCCGCAGTATCCTTCCCACTAATTTCCCTTTTTTTCTTAAAGTATTTGGAGTTGGATTTGCGGGTTTCACATAGCACTCTCGGGAGGTGTCAGAACCCCAGGCAGCCTTGCCACCTGGCCGAGGTTCATACACAAAGCAGAGAGGCCGTGAGCAGAGGCTGTTGAAGAATGCGAGGAGACTTTCAGAAACAGCCAAACCCTGCTCTCCAGTGGCCGGGCCGGCACAGAGGACCGGGCACAGGGGTTCTGCCTGAAGTAGGAGCTGGGTGGAGCCCCTCAGAACCAGGAGACACTGCATAGTGGGGAAGCAGCGTTCTCGCCTGGCCCAACCTGCCCTGTCTCCACCAGGCAGAGAGGTTATCCAGCCGTGAGAGGGGTCGAGTGCAGTTGTTTTGTGGAAGGCTCCTTGGGACGGCACACACATCAGAGCCGAGGATGCAGTGGACATCTGGAATAGACTCACTCGTGCTTTCGTTGGTGAAGCACCGTTGAGGGGACATGACATCAAGGAGGTGCAGTGTGAATGGCCCCGTGTGCACAGAACACAGCTAGGCGTCACTCCTCCTCCAGGGCTAGCGAAGGGCTGACTTCTGGAGCACTCAGGCAGGCACGCGGGCCTTTCTGCCAGCCCGGAGCTGTCTGTGGGGAAGCAGTGCCCTGGGTGAGGGCTGGGGCCACATTGCGGCACGGGGAAGACTCCATCAGGAGGAGATGAGGCGAGAAGGAAGGACCTGACTTCACATTGGGACTGGCCCCCGGGGGCACAGCCTGTATAGCCGGGGACCACAGCTCCCTGTGCGTCTCCCTGTGGCTGTCGGAGTGATGGCCATGGGAATATGACAACCAGGGATGTATGTTCCTACCAGGCCACAGTTTATTCCATTATGATGTAAGAAACAATTCCAAACAATTTCTTACCTTTATGATATTAAGCTGTACTGCAAAATAGGGCATATAAGTATATTTTAAAATTACTATGAATAACTTTCAAAAAGTATACACTCATCCCTCAATTAACAAAGATACATGGAATGCCAACAATAAAAACCAAATAATCCCCACTGAAGATAAACATACACAAACATTACAAATCACACAAGGGCAACAATTCATTGTCAAAAAAGAGTCAGCAAAAACATCAAACAGGGGAGTGAGATAGTGCAAAAATCTGAAGGAGACAATACATTAGCTACATTTTTTAAATCATGAATGATACCGTTTGGAATAGAAACTATAAGGAAAGAAAATAACCTATGGGGGAGAGCACAAAAAATGAGAGGAAAGGAAATGGAGATCAGAGGAAGGGACTTATTTGTTAATTAATTCAAAAACTACCTGCTGAGGTACAGAGAGAGAAATGGACAAAACATAAGAAGATAGAAAGAATCTTGTAAAGAGGATGAGGGAATAAGGAAGATAAGAGGAGAAAACTAAGCACCAAGTTTCTTAGCAGGTAAGGCAAAGAGAGAAACACATCATACTTATTGCCCCAAAGTAAAAAATAAATATATATACAAAACACAAGGACATTACACAATAATGTTGTATATATTACGAAAATGTCATAAAAGGTTGGAACAATAAAGAAAATGCTGTCCCAGTTCTGAGTTTCTCGCCCTCGACACCCCCGACATTTTGGGGGGGCACAGTTTGCTGCAGAGCGAGGCCCTGGGCACTGTCAGGCGTCTCTGCCCAGGGTGGCAGCCGCACCCCCCACCTCCTGCACCCCCACGCCCTCTGGTCAATGGCGACAAACAAGAATATCTCTGGGTATTATCGAAAGTCCTCTGGGGACAAAATGAACTCTAGTTGGGTACTACTGGTCTAATTTCACAGAGTAAATACAATTTCTTTCATATTTGAGGAGTCCATTGCAATCTTTTTCATGTCATACATATATGTATACATAGATTGTATCCTGTGGTTTTGTTTTTTTGTTTGTTTTTCCAAAGGATGTGGTGAAAGACTAGAGGAGACTCCTGGCCTTTGAGAAGAATACGAAAGACCTTTGTTAATTCCCAGGCAGGCAAATGTCACTTTATCTTATAACAAGCTTGCACCATTTTGCTTGAGGACGAGGAGAGACCCGGGAAACTGCTCCTGGGCTCAGATTTGGAGCCTGAGCCCAGTTCACTCAGTAGCTAAAGTACCTGGTGTCTCCAGCCTTGCAGCTCACTTTAACCAAATTCGTCTCAGCTACACTCAAATCACGCGGGTCCAGGGTCCCTGAGGTCTCTCTGGAGTAATTGAAGCCCTTGCCGAAAGATGTGGGGGCTCTCAGGGCCAGTGTGGTGGCGGGTCCTGGAAGTATCGTGGAGGTCCGTGACCCTGCGCACCTCGAAAAGGCCCGCTCTTATACACATGCCAAGACCAAAAGCCAACGTATTTTTTCAAGTGGTTTGTTCTGCAGATAAAACTATTTCAAAATATAGGAAATGGAGTAGAAGGATGATGATAAAAAATACAGATGCAAATTGAGAGATTGGGGGTAAATTGAATATCACTGTTGATACCATCTCTTAGGCCTCTGACAACCCCTCAATTGTGACCCAGCTCAGGGACTTCAGGGCCGGCCTGGGAAATTCGCCTACAGTGCAGAGGATCCCGAGGCCAGTCCTTTCTGTCCCCAGGGCAAGCTCCATGGTCCGCTCAGAGACCACAGGGGACCTAATCACAGACAGTGACATAACTAAAAATGACCTCGAGTATAGGCAGAGCCTACTATATTGGAGAAAAGACCGGATTAGGAATCGGGAGTAAGACCGGTCTTTGTGCGGATGAGGACTTCGCGCCACCCTCCCCTGCCCACCCCGCCCGCGAGCTGTCACTTGAATTCCTGCCAAGGCACACCGTGGAGTCAGTGCTACCTGTGACGGCTGGTGGCGTGTGAGAAGTAAATAAAAATAAGGAGTGTGAAGGGCAAGGTATTCGTGGCAAATCCATCTCAGCACTGAACGCTCCAGCACACTGAGACGTGGTAGAACCGACCGCAGCCCTCCACCCGGCTAATGCAGGCGCGCCACTGCGGTTGCTCTGCTGGGAAGTCTCAGAAGGCCAGAAGCGCGAATATAACACGTGGGATTAAGTCCGAATGTGCTTGTCTTCGGGTGCACACCCAGAGTTTAGAACGAGGTGATGAAACGTCAGGAAAAACTGTTTACCGAGTTGTCAAACCATCCCAGCCTCTAGTCCCTCCCTGTTCTCACTGGCCGCTGCCTCACACTTGGTGATGCAGGGAGACAAACCCCGGATTTGGGTGCTTCCCTGCTGCATGCGGGGCGCCTCGCAAAGTCTCCTAATCGCTCTAGAACGCAAGTCCTCACCTGTCAAGCTGCAGACTGGGAGCCTGCCTGCCTCCTGCGGTGTGGCGTGGATGGAATGCAATGGTTTGCTTGTGTGACATGCAGTACAGAACCTTGCGCAAACATCAAGTGTTGGTTGGCAAATCTGTTGCACATTATCTGCTCCATTGCTACTTACCATAAAGATGGGTGAAGGACGGAGATACTAACGAACAACAAGAAACACGTGAGTATGGCCTGCAGACTTTCCAAATTTGTCCTGTTTCGCCTGTCTCGCTGTGAATTACTGTAGCCGTCAACTGAAGTTCTGTTCTACTGTGAAAAGGAAATGTTCACACATCACTATGGGTGAATCCCAACATAATTCCTTCAAAGAGTCTCAGCAGAACACACAGAAAGCAATTTCACGTGTATGACTTGCTTAGTAATGTGTACTGATGTGGTAAAATTATAAATAAAAATGAGGAGAGGAAATAAGTTAGGGAGGCTATAAAGGGTGTCTTAAAAGTTACAAAAATGTAATTTCTTAATCTGAGCGGTTGGTACAAGTATGATGATTTTATTATTTTCATTTAAACTGTTGCTTAAATAATGATAGTTACTTAAACTATTTGTATCAGTGTGTGTGTGTATATATATATACATATATATATATACACACACACACTATGTTACAGTATATACTATACTATATGTCCATATGTATACTATGCTCTGTATCCATATAATATCCATATCCATATAGTATAATTATGTGTACATAATTATACTATATGTACAATACTATAATATACTCAATATACTTCATAATTTTTTAAAAGATTCTCTATGCCTCCAGAATCATGCTATAGTGAAATGTTATTGACATATTTTTTTTTTCTCTTGTGTTGTGGACCGCTCTGCCTGGTTTCAGGAATTGTAACTCTACCCCCTGTGGCTAAGGATGAGTCAGTGACCTCTGGAATGCCAGCCACAGGAGACAAAGCTTGTCGCTGGTAGCAAATGCTGCCTCAGTTTCCTCCCTGCCCCCGAAGAATGGTCGGAAGTCATTGACAGGTAAGACCCCTCAGAGGAGGGACAACCTAGGCCAGAAATGGTCATGTGAAAGGCCATCATGGAAGGACTCGGGAGCTGTGACAAAGAGGGAGGAATGGACTCTTGCCTCCCCCTGCCCCCCGGCTTGGACATAGCCTAAGTCCCCATGTTCTCTGGGAGAAGCGCTTCCTGGCTCTAATCCCCTTACGCCTGAATACCTGATGGGGAGGGTGCAGCTCCTAGCCTTGCTAGAGCTTGTCCTGGGGAAAAATCTGGCATCACAAAGACTTCCTGATAAACCTGTGAAATCTGCTCTGCTAAGAGTGTTTTCATTCATATGTTAAGGGTTCGAGCAGGAAACTCTAAAACTCTTCCTGACAGACTCTGACTCAGACTAAGCCCTCAGATTTCTTTGGAATGTTATCTACTATTTGATCCTTGCCACTCTGTATTCCTGTGTATTACAAATCAATAAAAGCCCTTGGAGGAAGGGGCTCAATGCCTTTTTCCCCTGAGAAATTGGCCACTGCTCAAGGCCTTTTTCCTCTGGGAAACTGGCCACCTCTCTTCCCCAAGCAGATCACATCATGTCTCAGTCATGTTTACTCTCATCTGTGGCACATGGGTGGACTTGCGAGGAAAGTCACCCCCGCATTCTTGGTTTTCTGTTCATGGCTCTGCTTTGAGCAGTTTCCTCGGCCCACCCCATCCGCCTCCCCCCACCGCCCCGCCCCGCAAGCCTATGTCCCACTCACTATGGACTTCTCAGTTTCTCCTGCTTGCCCTGCATTTCCTGCCTGCCCGCTGGACTGCTCTAGTGGGGCCACTCCCTCCCCAGTCCTCCTCCTCCAGGTCGCAGTGTAAGCACCATTTCTTTTAGGAAGTCTTTTAACTCCTCTGATCGGGTTAGGTTCTCCCGTGACAACCTTCCAGAGTATCCTGCCTGCTTCCTCCCTAATGTTCATCACACTTGTAAATCCTTAATTCCTGTCTTTCCAACAGACTAGAAACCCTAGGAAAGCACCAAACATCTGTTTGGCTCCCTGCTGAATCGCTGGTGCTTAGCCCAGGCATCAGTGGGCATGCACCCATACGCTGGATGAATGGATAGCTGGGTGGGTGGATGGATAGATGGATGGATGGCAGGCAGGCAAAGGCAGTGTATTCCCACTGGCAGGTATGAATATGAGATTATACAATAAATTTTTATCAGCTACATTTTGGGCATGGCTTCATCTACTCTTTTCTAAGAGCTTGATGACCAATTAGCACCAGCTCTAAACAGTTGAAAGAGTTGTCAGCGAGGCTTAGCTTTGTTGCATCTAATCTGGTCTAGCAATTGCTTCTTGCTGATTATAATAGTTGGGACTGCCGTGGCGATGTGACTTTAAACACCTCTAGGAGGCCTTCCTGTCACTGCTCTGCAAGAAACAGTAGCAGATTCCTCTCAGAGAGGGGCCCAGGATAATGCATTAGCTGAGGCATCACTGTTCAGTCAAACGGTACGTGAGGGAGCCCCATAACTCATCTCGACAGCAACCCCCGCTGCATCGTGCAGGTCTCTTATGCAGGTGATGAAATAGCCAAATTCCCTGACAGTGGTGAATTGCTCCTCGTGTCACTAACAGCGACGCCAGAAGAAGCATCCAGGCCACCGACGTGCTGAGGAGGGGCTCTTCCAACGTCATGACAAAAAATTTGGTCTGTTTTACTGCTTTCTTCTAATCTTGATCACTGAGGTTTTAAAATGAAATTACAGAGATGCTAAGCCCAGCCAATGGCCAGGGTGATTCATTTCGACTTGGCAATGGTGTTTGCACGGTGGCTTCTGTCCAGGCCGAGCCTGGGCTGGGCCCCTGGGCTTTACTCTTCTGCCACCACCCCCATGGCTCCGCTGGCAGCTCACACCCTGACAAAGGGTGCCTGACATATGGGGTTTTTTTGCTTCTTCATCTACAGTCAAATAACTCAGCAAATCTCTCTCTCTTTTTCTTTCATAGTTAAGGTATTGACCTGATGTAATAAATCTCTGACTTTACGAAGCCTTGTAGGGCGAGGGACAGCTAACATATACATTTGAAATCTGGTGATTATGAAGTGTTTTGAATGGCCTTGAGACCTGCAGGCAAAACATTAAATTACACTAATATTCTTGTTTAGTTAAACTTTTTAATGTTTTTAAAAAGCCCTTCATAATATTATGGATAAGTAAATTCTTGGGCCTGATTTCAATTTGAGTCAAATTCCAACTAATAATGTTACACCCATAAACCTTCTCCTTAACAGCCCATAACATTAAACTAGAAACAGAATTCTTAAAGCACACTTTTATGCTGTCTATTCATGAAATAAGCATTACAGACTTTCAACAGATGTCTTTAATAGACATTGTTATTAAGAATATTACAGAAAATAAATTTAGACTGTTAGTCTAGCCCAGTGTCTAAAGGAGTCCTGCCGTATAGTCAGATAATCACATCTATACTAATTGGGAGCGAAAGAAAATCCCGGGACATTATTATCTTCTGGTAGCAGCTAGGTACTCATTTACCTGTCCAACTCATTAGCCCAGATTAGGATTTGTTAGTGCCTTCTCCATATTGTAAGCCTCAATTTTCAGGAAATTAAAAGTTGGTCAGAAAAAAGAATTCCACTTAACAGTCATCGGCCTAAGAGCAAACTCCTTATAAAAATCTTAGGGGAAAAAAATGAGTCCCTTTTCAGCTATGAGTGCCAAAAAATAAAAGTTTTGTGGTTTCAGGCACTTTAGAGTTTTATCATTTGAAAACAAGTTAGACTTGAGGCAGAAAAAAGAAAGTTTCGAGTCCATGATATGGATTAATGCCCCTGGTTTGCTTGGAGGACAACGCAAAGCTAGTAAGGATAACCAAACTGTTTGCCGGGAAATGTGTTGTGCTGTGCGTGAATATTTTTTTAAAAACCCAACACACCACTATTTGTGCCAGCACCGAATTTTGGTCTCTGCTTTCGGCCTGCAATATGAGAGTACTGTTCGCTCCAGTTAATTAGGCAACAACTGCAATTTGCCTGACATCTCTCATTCCAAGGTATTTGACCAAGGGGCAAAGGCCCGCATTTCTGGCCAATGGTTCATCCTTTCGGGGGCAAGCTCTAATGGAGGCAGACAAGGGTTCAGTGGCCTTTAAGATGACCCTGGTACTGTCACTCCCTGGTCACAGAGGAGGAATGTGGAGGAGGGAGGGTCTTAACTGAGATTATGTGGCAAATCAAAGCTGAGGTTCATATCTTTCCCAGGTGAGGGTATGTATATTCACAGTGGGTTAGGCTGTGGCTTCTTTGTGTCCATTTAGATCCTCTGCATCCGGGCAGGGCTGGGAGGGGGCATGAATCAGCGCTTACAGCCGGTAGGCCTGCCCCAGCCCAGGCTGCACAGCCGAGCAGGGAGGAGCCTGGGTTTGGGTCAGACAAACATCACTTTGATCCTTGCTCTATAGCTTACAGGTTACGGGAGGTTGGAAAGTTACCTGAGCCTCTGTTTATTCACCTGCAAAATGAGGCTAAGAGAAATCTATACCTCATGTGTAGCTTCAGGGTTGAATGAGGAAGAGAAGAGTAATACTTGATAAACATTGGTTATTATCATTATTAAATCTTACTTCCCAATTAGTCATAAGTTACATGTTAGGCATACTAGTAAAAGGACAGATCTCACTGCTTTACATCGGCAGGAGACAGCAGGCTGTGATGGCTGGTTGGATCATCTTCTGAAACCTGACTGCAGAGCTAAGGAGCAGCGACGCAAAGGGGACCCACGTCGGGGTCAGGAAGCCTGGTGTCTGCCATTTACAACTTAGGCAAACTCCTTAAGGCTCTCTGAGCCTTGGCTGCTTTCTTTGTTTTTTTTAAATCTGTGCAGTTGAATGATAAATCTTACCTACCTCACACGATTCTTGGGAGGACTGAATAGGGAGATAGATTTGAAAACTATGAAGCACTTAGTTGAAATAAATGAGAGCATCTTTATAAGTTTTATCATGCCCAAAGTCACTTCTGATAACAGATTTGTGTGTGCATATTTTTTTCCTTGAAAGCTTATTCTTATTTGAAACAATCGTTATTTATTACTCATTTATTAATAGACATTAAAATGACTTTCGATGACAATTGAAAAGTGTCATCTCATCTCAGTGCTAGCAATGAGACAAAAATGGATCCGTGGCTCAGTGGTGCTGTTCAGCTTTTCTCCTTTTTTGAAAAGTTGATCCTTCACAGTTGGTCACAGCAGAAAGAAGGGCTGCATTGCTTAATAACTGTTCTACTGAAGTCCACCAAATTGTACTCGATGTTCTGGCACTTACTGCTTACATAGAACGTATGTCTCCCACCTGGCGTTAGTAAGCACACACACATACACTCTCAACTTGCTCTGACCAAAATGCTCACACTAGTGTGATCAGAATAACTACAGAAATTCAATTTGTCTAAAACTTCAGGGCTTCGAGAGCTAATCTCAAGTGACAGAGAAATTTTGACCCAAGAAGAACCCTTCTTCTTAGGAAAAGGTCGAACATTTTGTGTAAACACACTGGCTCCTTCCCCTAGCAAGCTTGGTTAGGCTTAGTCATCTCGAGAGCTGCAGCTGAACTCGGACCGCACGCCTCCGCCGTCACCAAGCCACTGGCTCCCTCCTGCAGCTGGGGCAGGAGAGGGAAAGCCTGACTGCCTTGTGCAACAGGGATGCCTGAAAGAGTAGCTCACGGTAATGAAACACTTTCCCCGGGATGCCAGCCCTTTCACTGTATGGTCAAACCTCGCACAGACCCTTTGAGATCGGGTCCGCTCTGGCCCGGGAACAAGGAGCTGGGAAGGCAGGAGAAAACTGTGATCAGGCCTCCATGCGTCATTCAGTGCCACCCAGACTGTGGACTCTTCAGCACACTGACTGAAGTCCTGCCTTGTCTTCAAGGCAGCAGTCAGTGCATGCTCGAGTGTGATGACCTCCTACTCATGGTTATTGTCTCCCGGCCCCACACTCCCCCTTGTATCCTTGGCTTTTGTGATGCTGGAGCTGAGACTCTGCAAACCACGTTTCTCCTTTGCCAGCAGCCCTGTGATACGCTCTGACAATCATGGGCATCAGAGAGAGCCTGCAAGGCCAGAGGAGGAGAAGGGACAGACTCCTCCCTCTTCACTCCGACAGTGTGAGGTCCGTTTGCCATCGCTGAGAGCAGCCTCCCAGCCACACTTCTCCACTCGGCAGAAGCATTTCTTTCCCACAGCAGAGCGTGAGCCTGGTACTCAGTCTGCCCAATGCCTGCAGAACCAGCCAGGGTGTGCACCCCAGCCCCCAGCTCCAGCTCAGCAGCACCCCTACCCAGAGGTCTGAGTTTTAGCTCCATAGGGCATCTCCTCCAAGCTCCTAGCTTTCAATGATTACATCCTCTTCCCTTCTCTCCCCAACCCTGGAATCTCATTCATATCCTCTTCTCACACTTTCAGCTACCTAGTTAACAACTTGATACTTGTCATGAATTCCTTATATTAAATTCTCTCTGTTAAAACAACTTGAGTGGCTTCTACCTCCTGACTGGACCCTGACGGGTACACCAGCTGACAACCTAGATTCGCGCATTAACACTCCACGGTGTTTTCTGTTCTCTAGGGCTTGCAGTAGTCATCTACTGCATTTGTCCTGAAAGCAATCTTCTGATTTTGGCAAGTTCCCAAACTCACTCTCTCTGTCTGTGTGGTTTGGTAGAACGGTCTCTACCTTTCCCCTTTGCTCTGGGGGCAGGCTTACGACCCAAGTTTAACTGATAAAATTTTTGCAAGGCCCAGCCAGAGTGCCTGGTTTAGTGGGTGGACATGTACTCCAGAGGTACCTGAAATCAGGGTCGCCTTCTTACATTTCCAGTAGATTTCCGTGCTTTACAAAAAGTCACTTGAGTTGTGTGTTTGTTGCTGACGAGCTCTTAAACAGGAGGAATGAGACTTTAACGGTGGTGCTTTAGCCTGGGGTGGGGGGGGGGGGTGGCTGGGTGGCAAGCTGCTACACTCCACGGCCTTCAAAATGTGCTCCAGAACAGAGCAGGTAGTGGCAGGGAGGTACACGCCTCACAAGGTCCCCTCCAGCCCGGCGCCTGGGTGGGATGTTTGTTGCCCACTACCCCACGGGACAAAGTCCACGTGGACACTTGCTGACGAACACACGAGAGCTCAGGGGTAGCAGTTTGGTGCTTAGACGGCCACAGTGTGAGGCCAAGGTGACTTCCTAGATGCATATTCCAATGGACAATTTAGCTTCATTACCTTACACAGTGATGGAGTAGGACAGAAACACTTCTTTGTATTATCTTCTAAATACAGTTTTTTAATCTGATACTGATAGCTACGTTAATATAGGAACAGGAAGAGAATCGGCATTTATTGAATACTATTACAGGGAGAAACTGGGCTAAGCACGTTCATTTCACAACCAACGCAAGAAACACGAATCATCGCCCACTCTTTAAAGATGAGAAAAGTGAGGCNCGGCCTTCAAAATGTGCTCCAGAACAGAGCAGGTAGTGGCAGGGAGGTACACGCCTCACGAGGTCCCCTCCAGCCTGGAGCCTGGGTGGGATGTTTGTTGCCCACTACCCCACGGGACAAAGTCCACGTGGACACTTGCTGACGAACACACGAGAGCTCAGGGGTAGCAGTTTGGTGCTTGGACGGCCACAGTGTGAGGCCAAGGTGACTTCCTAGATGCATATTCCAGTGGACAATTTAGCTTCATTACCTTACACAGTGATGGAGTAGGACAGAAACACTTCTTTGTATTATCTTCTAAATACAGTTTTTTAATCTGATACTGATAGCTACGTTAATATAGGAACAGGAAGAGAATCGGCATTTATTGAATACTATTACAGGGAGAAACTGGGCTAAGCACGTTCATTTCACAACCAACGCAAGAAACACGAATCATCGCCCACTCTTTAAAGATGAGAAAAGTGAGGCTTGGAAAGGGCCAGCAACTGTTCAAGGTCACATGCTAACAAATTCAAATCCATTTCCCTTTGACACTGAAGTTCATTCTTACCACATCAGGTGATGCCGTCCCCGGGAAGTCAATAGAGAGTCCGAAGAGAAGAGGTGATCGATGAGATATCTCATCTCCCAGTCTTCTCCGTGTTTTCCCGCCTGAAGCCCACGGCAGAGAAGGGGCTGACGTCCTGTTGTAAAGCGTCACTGCAGACAGGAAGTTCTCCTAGCGATGCGTGCTGGGGGAAGCAAATCCATAAGCAATAGGACTTAGAATGTTAGAAAAGCCTTAAGCTGCTTCTAGCCCAACCACAAATAAATAGAGGTTTACATGTGTAGAGCGATTTACTGTCATTCATTAGTATATTTTATACTTCACTGAACTTAGATAGGCAAATTACATAAACACTTTATGTATAAGCGAAACATGTCATAAGTCAGGATTCAAAATATGTATTTAAAAAATACATCTCTTAAAATCAAAGCCCTAAATGCATAGTAAATGCTACCCTCATCTGAAGGTAAATGGGATATGCCACCACCAGATATTGAGTGACCCAAATATCTAGTGGTGCCTCCATTAGTGAGGCAGGTGCATTCCAACAGCACACGGTGACGTCAGACACTTCAGTGGCCGATGAAACAATCAGAAATCGTAGGGCCCCATCTGAGGAGGACCAAGAGGAAGCAGGCACAGAGTGAAGTGATGAAATGTTAGCCAGAAGAATAAAAGTAGGCCATTAGAGAACAAGACCCTGGAGGTTCTGGGGTGGGGGCGGAATTCAGAGGGAATGGGACTCTCGGGGCTACTCTGTGATCCGATGGAGAAGTGGGGAAAAGTTTGAGGAGAAGCCTTTGGGTGGCCTGGCCTGGAGTGGAAGGGACTTGGCCCGACTCAGTCCCCCCAGCAGCCTTGAGGGCTGAGCCTGGCCCAGACCCTCTCTGTGATGACACAGACTATGGGGAGAGCAGAGATGTCACTTCTGAGCTCCCAAACCCCCCAAGGGCAAGGTCACTGTTGGGTTACATGGATGTGCCTTTATTGTGTTTCATATCACCCCACCCATATGCAAGGCCTTGCATAAAGGGGGTATTTTTCATTATTCCGTTAGAATAAAGACCAAATCTGTGTACCTGGTCCAGGTTCCTCGTTGGCTAACACTGAGACTAAAGTGTCACTCATTGGTGAATCAGACAATTGGTACATGAAAATGACCCTATCAGATCCTTTTACTTTCTTGACAAAGGCAAGGAAGCCGGGCTGTGGGTTGACACGGGGCAGATGCAGGGACAGGGGAGGCAGCTAAGGGGGTCTGCGACTCAGCAAGGCAAGGCTGGGGAACCCCTACACTTCTGCTGATTTCTTATTTATACCATAAACCATGCAGGACAAACACGCTCTATTCACAGATGTATTTTTGTCCCGTGCAGCTGTGTGGCTTAGCGGGAGCTTTGCTGTCGAGCCATATGACTCATGCCAACATTGCTGCGTATGATTTATGGAGACTTAGAGAAAAAGCACACAGCCGGTTCCTTAGGAAGGGGCTTCGTCCTCAGAGGATTAGTTCATCAAGCATCAAGGTACTGTTTGGTCCTTCCTCGATCTCTGGGTGAAACAGAGAGCCTGCCTCGGCCAGTCATGGGCCAAATGGCACCCTCCTGCACCCCGATCCTTGCTTGCCCCACTCCCTGCTTCAGTGAGGACACAACAGTTCGAGACTTGGTCTGGTCGCTGTAGCCAGAGGATCGGAGGCCTCCAGCTGCCGCAGGAAACTCAGTGACTGCGACATGGGCAGGAGCGCCCTGTCGGAGGCGCTGCTGGGGCTGCAGCCGCTGCCCTACAAGATGGGGTCGCAGCCCAGGCGTGGGGAGGAAGGCTGGGAAGGCACCGGGTTTTCCTGGAACTCGGTTTGGCCCCTCTGTCAGACGCTCTCCCTGCCTCTCCAGCAGACAAGCGGCCCCACCTGATTTTCTGAAACACTCTAAGGAGAACATTCAACAGCCCTCCATCCCCCAGCCCCACCCCACACTCCCCACTGGGGGTCAGAAAGAAAAGGGCTGGGTCTCCTGCTGTAGAACATCTCCAACTCTTACTCTCCACACTTCCCAAGCTGGACAGGATGGGTCTTGTCTCTTTTCTTTTCTCCCTCCCTATCTCAGCTTTCACTTTCAAACAAGGCCGGCCCACATTTATTCCTTGAAAAAAAAAGGGAAAATCAGGCCAGTCAATAGCTCAGGTTGGTGGCTATAACACACAACAGCTGCTCTGTGATAAAGTAGCTTGGACTAAGAAAGCGACTTGGGTAATATCCTGTTTATCTGCTTCCAGAAACGCGCTGTTACCCACCGCTGCCCCCACCACAATGGAGCTGAGTACAAGTTCATGAGCATTTGTGAATAACACTGTGGCCACAGAGCCTGCACTGCGGACACTTTCATCTTAAATTAAATTGTGGGAGGCTCGGGATGCAATTTGTACCCAGGGTGTCCAACTTGTTAATAAGACACGTAGTTTATCATTCCTCTCTGAATAAAGCAGGTCTGGACATTTTGCCAAAAGGAACTTGAAATGACTGTGTTTTTTTTTAATATTGAAAGCATATACCATATGCCAACAAGGTTGCATTTTATACTAGGACATTTTTTTAAAAACCAGTAAATGTTTGGGTGCAGTTTTTTAATTCTCCAGTGGAAGTGCTGGGTATCCTATCCTTGTCTCCTCTGGTTGTGGGCAGTGTGGGTACAGTGCTCCCGTGTAGCTTCGGGTTTACTTGTTTCAGTTTTGTGTGGTCCGGTCCCTGCCCCCGCCGAGACACACACAAAGGGCCTGAACAATTAGTTACCTGTAGTTGGTGTGGTCGCTTCCCCCTGGACACTTTGAAGGTGCACCCAGCTGCTTCATTGCTCTGCGCATCTCCACCCACCTTCCAGGCCTTGCGGCAGGAATTCCTGGAGCAGAATACCCTGCTGTCCTAAAGCCCCATCTGTTTCTCGTGTAGATTCTTAGAGACACACCCTGGTATCTTCCTTGACTCCCCACTCAGCCTCAGACTAGCTCCTTCCAGCTATCACTAAGCCCCGTCCAGGAAAAGTGTCTGAAGGGATAGGTCAGGGTCAGACCGCCTGCAATGAACCCTGATGCCTTCACGTCCCCACAGTGCCTGGGACGCTTACACCCTGTTTATTCCAAAAGCGTCGACCAGCACAGCAGCTGGGAGCTTTCCCATAGGAGCCTAGATAGAGGCCGAGAATTAGCTTTACGTTGCGGTCAGGGGGGAGAAAGTCTCACCTTTAAAGAGTTACTGGTAGAGGATCGGTAGAAGATTCTTTTGGAAACGAACCGCAATGTTGAGCTACAAGAGCGAACAGATACTGCTGGACAGACTATTGGGCAGAACTTCCTGCCACGAGGGAAACTTTCTGGGATGCGAAGCTGAAAGTCCCTGGCCACAAGTGGCTGCTGAGCACTTGAAATAGGTACCTAGAATGACTGAAGCACTGAGTTATCAGGTTTATCTAATTTTAATGAATTTAAATTGCCTGAAGCGGCTACCAGCTGCGGTATTGAACAGCATAGCTATAGGAGTTAACTCCACGTGTGTGCGCACATGTGTTTAGAAAATGTAAGACTTCAGTTGCAGGAAAAAAGAAGGACAACGGAGAAAACATATTGTCTACTTGGACCCTTCTGGAAAAGTCCTTTCGACCTGTCGCCATAATCTCTCCACCCAGGCAATCCGGAGATTCTAGCTATCTATCCTAAAGAGCATAGTGTCATGATTTGTTTTCATTCATCCCCAGGGAACGGCCGCCATGCCCACACTCAGGCTGGCACTTCTCTGCTTTCACGCCTACTGATTGATAGCATTTCAAGGAATGTTGCGCTAGGCAGTGGACAAGGGGGAAAGGTAATGAAATTGCCTCCTCATTCATTAGCCCAAGCCAATAATGTGTCATTGTGCGTGGCTGTCAGTTTTATACATCAAGGGTGCCCAACAACCAGGTAGGACACCCGCCCTTTTAAAGAGACATAAATCAGGAATTGTGCAAGTGGTGAGGGGTCATGGAGAGGCCACAGGAATCCCAGGCCTCACTGCTTGTCGGATGGGGGGGAGCTGACATTGTTGCCTGAGCTGGAGAAACACATGGGATTCGGAACACTTTGCAGGGGGCTCCAAGCCTTGCAGACGCTGCAGGTGGCCTGCTGGCAGAGAGACGATGTGGAGGAGACCATCTATGCATGTGAATGTGGTGCGGTGATCCCCGGTGGCGTGCGGGCTGGGTCCCAAACACAGCAGCGGGGAAGACAGCCCCCTTCCCCCTGTCCCACCACCTCCTGTGCTCGTTTCCCTTCTGGGTTCTGACTCAGAGAAGAAGCACTGAAGACAACTGGGGAGTATAAAGAACCAGGCACTAACACGTGTCTCTCCCTCCATCAGGGACAAACCCCGACAACTTGTTAATTAACCCGCACTTCACTTCCGCAGAGCTGTCTGTCTGTCCTTCCCTCCCGACGAGCGTATCCAAGTGCATCGTTTTTAACAAGGTCCTGACACGTTTAACTGCTGTTGCGGCTACAGCACTTTCCAGTCAAGAGAGATTTGCCTTTTTCAACACGTTTTCTTTTGTTTTTCCCTGTAGCCAGCTGCTACAATGATGCATCAATTTAGATTAAACGGGCTGAGAAGTACTATTCAGTCTGTCAGCCAGGCATGCTCCTCTAAATACAGCGTTCAGCAGGTACTGCTTTTCAAACAAGGTCAGGGGGCTGCTCGCAGGGGGCCACAGACGCTGGTGTTCAGTCTGGGAGCAAGGGCCCTCGGCTGCGGGTGTCTCCACGTTCCGCGCCAGGAGCAGCTTGCGCCCTTTCTTCCTGCCTGTCTTCTCCCTCGTCCTGCTCCTCCCCTTCTGCTCTGCCACTGGTCTCTATCTCCATTGTTCCCTGAAGCCCAACAGCCAGCGTGCAGCCAGGCCCAGCACACGCTCCACAGCCAGCAACTTCCTCTGAAGCTGCAACGGGTAATTACAACCAGCTGCTCCGGGGCTGCTGGCTGGCCAGCTCTGCAAACAAGCATCCTGATACCCCGAGTTCCAGGGAGGCAACAGCCTGCTCTTGGCGGCAGCACATTCTCGGAAGGAATCGCTGACACCCTTGGAAGAACAGGGAGCAGCGCCTCTCTCTCCTGTGGCCCCCCCCCCCCCCGGAGGCCAGTGCCTGTCTGGTCTCCTCTCTCCTCGCTGCCAGAGAGAATTGTTTTTATTAGCGGGAAGCGGCCACCTGCAGCTGCCCTCACCCCGCTGGCCTATTGTCTGTGCTGGTGCCACCTCTAGGGGGACAGCAGGTCCCAGTCTTGACTCAGAAACCCAGGCTTCCATTGTCTGTGCTGGTGCCACCTCTAGGGGGACAGCAGGTCCCAGTCTTGACTCAGAAACCCAGGCTTCCCTGTGAGCATCTCAGCTGGGGCAGTTTGCAAACATGTCCGGAGAGACCAGGGTAGGAAATGTGCACTGCCCTCAGCTTGTAGGAGGCAAAAAAGGCAAGTGATGTGGCTTTAAAAAAAACAACAGTGAGAATGCAAACAAGCCTCACTTAACCTCCCCAGGGAGAGCAGCGTGTGGGCAAGAGATGAGGATTCGCCCAGGCCCCGCCTCAGAGCTGTGGGTTCATTTGGGGGCCTCAGTGATCTTTCAGGCTTGGCCACGAGTATGACTCTGATCCAAAATTAGGCTTTGAATGTGCAACACGAGGCTCCCTGCCCCACCCACCGCCTCTCTCTGCCCTGTGCTGCTTCTCCAGAGCCTGGCTCTGGGCCAGGCTTAGCTCTCCTGGCTCCTGGGGGAGGGGGCGGCCACAGGGTTCTGTTTCCAGGCAGGGCTTTAAGGGGGGGCGAAGGTGCACGATGCTGTTCAGGAAGAGGAGGGGAGGCTGGTACTCTGGGGAAGGACTCTCAACCCTCAAAACACCCACCTCATCAACATAAAGCTGGAGAAGACTATGCAGGGAGGGGGGCGGGCGTGCCCCCCAGGGGCTGCCACATCTCGCTGCCCACCCGTGCCTTCCAGGTCTGACTCCTAACAGGCCTGCATCTGTGAGCCCGCTGCTCCAGGCCACTCTGTCATGCCCACCAGCAGCCTTGGAGATGGGGCAGCTGGGACTCTGCTGTGGAGAAGGAGCTGTTCACTTCACAGGACACCTCCCCAGAGACGCTGGACTGGGGGTCACCGCTCCCATGGGCCAGCCATGAGCACCTTCCGGAGGGTTTGCTCTTCCTGATGGGGCTTCGGCCACCAGACCGTGTTGGGGTGCCCCCTCACAGCTTTCTTTGTTTCAGTGTTTAAAGATCTTAATACAACATCTTTGGCCGAGTGATACCAGGCGGCAGGCGCTCCCCTGGAAGGCATTGTACCTGCAACCTGGCTTGGCCAAGGGCGTGCAGGGTGCCCAAATCCTTCTGTGAATGCAACCGGGCAGCACCTCCTTGGGCGGAGCCTTTCTGTTTCTGCGTCAGCCTCTGACAATCTCTGCATTTTAATTCCCCATGGGAAAAAAAATGCCCGTTTAAAGTGCTCTGTCGGTGTTCAGCCCGTGCTCTCCCTCCTGAGTCTTCGGCCAGATGCACTTCAGAAGCCCATCCAAAGCGCGCATGCGCTGGGAACAGCATCGCCACGCGGCGATTCCCACCTGAGCTCCCCAGTGCGGCTTCACTGGCTCCTCCACTTAGAGCAGTTTGCAGGCCCCGTGCCTCACCAATGTGGTTTTTGGCAGGTTTTTCTTGGAGCTTGCAATGAGGAACACGCTCAGCAAGTCATGTCTGAGCTGTCACTGGGCTGCAAACCTTGCTGGGGAAGATGAGGGATGAGAGCAGAGCGTTTGAGGGCCTGCTCCCCAGAGCAGGACCGTGGAGAAGGCGCTGGGAGCCGGGCTACAGCAGGAAGGGGGGGTGGCGAGAAAGACCTAGGAAACCAGAAAGTTCAGTCTCCAGGATTATGAAAAAGGAAGCTAGAGGGATTAGCACCGGAGCTTGAGACAAGAGAAGAGTTTGAGACAAGAAACTTAGATTATTTTCCTTACTCTGTCCCTAATTGTCAATGGGGACGTGGACATCCACTTACTTCTCCTGATTTAAGTTTTGTCGCCTTCGTAATGGGGGTGGCGATGCCGGTTCTCTGAAATTCTGTCGTGTGTGTGGTGAGCGCAGGCACAGTAGAAATGTTGTTAAAAGTAGCATGAAAATGCATTTTGTGGTTGAAAGGTAAACGGGGAGTGATGCTGACAGCCGCTGAGCCTCCTGCATGCATATGCTTTTTTGTTATTCGAACAAATACGTAGGTCTGGCCGCTGAAGAGGGTTTTATGGAACAGCGTCCACGAAGGAAACAGAGACAGACTCACAGACAGACAGCAGAGCACAGCTAGTGGGGGAGGGGTTGGGGGAGGGGCTGAGCCAAAAGGAAAAAGGACCGGCAGTGTGGTGACTGCTGGGGGGAGGGGGTATAAGGGGACTAAATGGTAATGAAAAAATACGATAAAGGTTAAATTTTAAAAAAGAAAAATACACGCCCTGGCCGGTGTAGCTCAGTGGATTGAGCACGGGCCTGCGAACCAGAGGATCGAGGTTTGATTCCCAGTCAGGGCACATGCCTGGGTCTCAAGCCAGCTCCCAGCAGGGGACGCATGAGAGGCAACCATACATTGATATTTCTCTCCCTCTCTCCTTCCCTTCCCCTCTAAAGATAAATAAATAAAATCTTTAAAAAAAGAAAAGAAAAATACAAGTACTTCATCAGTTATAAGATTATGTTTAAAAATATACACGTTCTGTCATCCTTGGACTGTCAGGTGGGGTTTATTTTACGACGTAAAGGGGAGCGTGCAGGCTTTCAGGGCCCTTCGAGCATCCCCCAGTGCTCTGCAAAGTCAGGGGCGACACTCTGTGAGCAAGGTGTCATGTATGGCCCTCCCACCAGCAGATGGAGAAACCGAAGCGTGGAGAGGCGAAGCGAGGTCGCCGAGGAGGTAGGTGATGGACTGGCTTCTGGTCTCTTGCTCCAAACCTGCTCCACCTCGTCTCTCTCGCAAACGGCCATCAGCAACTTCGTCTCCAGGCCAGACACTGCCCATTAGGACCCACAGCGTGCAGGGCATTTGTGTGAAAGTGGGATGCACTCCATTCCGGCGGCAGAAGGCAGGGCTCTGACCAGACACGGAGGAGGCAGAGCGACTGTGGCCACAGAGGCGGAAATGCCATCAAAGGCCTGTCTCCCAGTGACAGGCCAGCAACAGGAAGCAACGAGTGGGAAGCTCATTATCATTGATCAGCCCACCCCGGACAGATCAGGATCATAGACACCTCATGGCAGGACTTCCTAAGCATTTACCTTATTTAAAAACTGACCTTTGACGTTACGCTTACATCGAGAGACTTTCCTTCCTTAAGATCAGAACTGTGCAGGGAACTAGACTGACGACACGATAATTAAAGTTGCATGGTGATGCTCACTTGCTGTGATAATGGGTGTCCTCACGCACAGGTCGGCCCGATGCTATGTCGACGCAACATTTCCATTTAAAAATGGAGGTCGTGACCCATTTTTCTTTCACGTGCTGTGTACTCAGATACATGCCTCACCCTTTAGGGTTTTGGCCTGGCTCTGCCACTTACTGGCTAGTGACGTCAGGCAAAAGCACCGAGCCTCGATGTCCTCCTGTGCGTATGGGACAGTTAGGCCCGTCTCAGACTATTTTGCTAGGACCGATGAACTTCATGTTGGTAATGGTACCGAGCACAAACCCCTGGCACGTAGAGGGTGCTCAGTAAAATGCTATTTCCTTCTTTCTCATCTTGGGCTATGTTCCTTATATAGTGCTTTAATTGTCGGAAGTACTTTCACATGTATTGCACACCATTCAGTAAGGAATGTGTAATTCTCTCTTCCAAACATGTGAGAAAACCGCCTCTGAGAGGTTGAGTAATTGGCTCAGAGTCACACAGTAACTTGGTGCAGAACTGGAATCTTGGCTCTTAGTCCTGTGATCTTTCCAGAAACTTCTGTTCATTACCACTATTGCCTCCACCTGAGTGGAAGCACCTGGCTTGCAGTCCAACTCCCAGGAGGCAGCTCCTTGGTGCCTCTGCCCAGCCCTCCCTGCACCGCAGCCCCAGCTTCACTTTGACCTTCACGTGGAGCTGAATGTTCAGGGACTAACTATGTGGCCTGTAACGAACTGGGAGGGAATATTCTGTGAAACGAAAGACGTTGAATTAGATACCACCACAGACATTATGTTGTTAAATATCTACAGCATGACAAAATCATCCCAAATGCCACTAATCTCTGGGGGACTTATTAATAATTCAGCATTTTTAGTTCGGTTAGGAATGCAAATTTCATTTAGCAAGAGAATGTACACTAAATAGGCCCATTATATTGCAGCTCGCAACTGCGTGTGTTAGAGAGCTCAGCTGGATTTCTCCAGGACCGATGACAAAAGTTAGCGCGGTTATCAGTCTTTCCTAAAGGCAGCACAGGAGCCAAAAGTAGCATCCCGGACGGGTTTATAGGGCTTGTGTTTATTAGGCGTGTTTATTAGAATGACTAATAATGAAAGAGAGACTTGGCAAGCGTTGGGACAGAGCCGGGAGAAGCCTGAAGGAAATGGGATGATCTCTCGGAACACAGGGCAGAGCGGACAGACCCAGTGTCTGAGGTGGGGTGAATCATTCGTCTCCACGCTGGTTTCAGGGTTTTTAAGGACCGGAATAGGTGAAGAAGGCCTCTCTCTCTGTTCCATTCAACGAGAAGGCCATCTACAAGTTTATTTAGCTTAATCAAAAAAGTATATGGCCCTAATTTTATACACATCTGTACATACATGTGTACTTTTCTCTAAAAAGCAGTTTTCTTTCTTTGCTTTGCTTTGTTTTTCAAGATATCCGATTCTCGTTTCTTCTTCTCTCTTTACCCCCACGGCAAAGTCAGAGTGCTGAATATCTGGAAAGGAAGAAAGGGAAGCCAGCCAACCGGTTGCCAACCAATCTTGTTTGTCTCTTTCAGAGATTACGGTTTCTCCTTCCACCCCCCAAAGACAGTCCTTTATGAAGGTGACCAAGAGAAAGAGTGTGTGTTTAAGATCCAGGGCAATCAGTTGATCCAACCGTTAGTCCTGGGGCTCTCCTAATGAGCTACGCAATGGCTGAGCTTTTGCGGCACATTATTTAGCCCCCTTCTCTCTCTGTAGGCCCCTTTCCTACCAGTGAAAGTTTTCATGACCTAGAAATCCCTTCTAGACTTAATGTATCAGAAACCCAGGCTTGAGGCAGACACAAGGCTTCTTTTCGATGGCGCCTGAAGAATTTTACAAACTTCTAGCAGAAAATGCCTGGATAAAGTCTCCCACTTCCTTGTCTCCTGAACTGAAACTACATGCAAATCATGCCGCTTCTTTCCTCCCTCCCTCAAAGCACCTGCCAACCTAATAAAAGAACCATAAATTCAGTTGTAAGGGCCCCAACAAAGAAGAAGGATCCTCTGCTGACCAGGGAGGTCCATGGAACAGACTGTCATCAGGAAGTAAAAGCCGCGGGGAAGCTTGTTCTTGTGTCTGTTGTAACAGACCCAGGTGCCAGAGGGTCCCGCGGAGCTGAGAAGCGGCAGGACTTAGCAGGGAGAGAGCACACTGGGCCTGCTTAGGGCTCTTCAGTCTCCTCCCCATGCTTTTAGGGTTCAAGGTCCCGCTGGTACTGGCTCCAGGGGACCTCAGGTCTGAGAGTCATGCATACGTCCATAGGAATCACTCCCCGAGTGTCTTCTCTAAGCTGCTTCCCCTTTCTGTTGTTAGATACAGGGTCCCAGCAAGTGGGCCCCTGGGTATAGGTTCCCAACCCTGTCTCAGGGAAGAAAGAAGAGAGCAAGAGAGGAATGTGAGGGGATGAGGGGGAGAGACCAGGAAGGGCACGGCGAGCTATTTATCATGAACAGCCTTGGGAGAAGCAGAGGAGGAGGGGCTGAGTTTGACAATACGTGGACTCGGAGACTATAAAACTGGGGGAGAAAAGAAGATTTAAAGTCAAATAGATTAATACACTCAATTAGCCTGAATGATTTTCTTCAGCCCTGATTTTTCTACTCTGAGAGTCACTGTTGGTTTTTCCTGCTAACAACCAGCCTGTCCCCAGTGAGTAGAGTGTGCACTGTATCTCACCATTTATAGAAGCACACACCACCACTACCACCCCGATAGTTTGAGGAATTACTTTGCTCTGTCTCTTTAAAAAAATCTAGAGAACTCCTTGGCTGGTGTGGCTCAGTGGATTGAGTGCTGGCCTGTGAACCGAAGGGTTGCTGGTTCCATGCCCAGTCAAGGCACATGCCTGGGTTGTGGGCCAGGTCCTCAGTAGGGGGCATGTGAGAGGCAACCACACATTGATGGGGTTTTTTTCCCTCTTTTTCCTCCCTCCTTTCCCCTCTCTCTAAAAATAAATAAAAATCTTAAAGAAAAAAAATTTTAATCTAGAAAACTTTTTGGATTAAGGCTAATCAATCAGAACTATACTTATAAGCAAGTGGGATCCTGTCACTTCATGCATTGTTACACACAGGGACTGAGGGGTCATGTCCCAAAGGGCAAGACCACACTCTTCAACAGACCAAAAAATATGTGTGTATGTGTGTGTGTTGGGGGAATTGTCCTTGGTTTTGGTGTTGTAACTTCTCACACCTTGCTCCTAGCAAGATAAAAAAAAAACACCTTTAAAATTTCTGGGGCTCTAAGCACAAACACAGGTTTTCCAAGCTGGTGTGAGTGGAATTCAACCAGTTTATTGCATGGACAGTTACACTGGGGCCCTGGGAAGTGGCCAGACCAGATGTGGGCTGCCGGGCTGGTGGGCCGCAGATCCAGAGAAGGCATGCGTTCCTCCAGGCTCCTTGTCCTGTGCTCTTTCTGCCCACGGTCGATCCTAGGAGATCTGATTTGCAGAATTTCCTCTCCACTCTGTACTCAGTGGGAGACAATAAACCATAGTTCGGGCCTGTGTGTCCAGAGTCATTATCAGGCAAACATTTCCCAGCACCCCCCACTGGCACCCGCACTGGTGGAAGGCCACATCTCTGCGCAGGGGCGTGACAGGGACACTCTGCTCCCACAGGACACGTGTTCTTTTTCATCAAAGTCCCTTTTCTTTGCTCCAAGGTTAATTTCTTTTTGTCCTCAATTTCTTATCTCTGTCTATTCACTTATATTAGTTTGTATACCAACACTCACACGCACCATGTTTAAACCGGGAGACACTAAACACAGCTAAATGTGACCCACAGTATCTAAAACATAATCTAGCTTGTGAAATGTTGCTGCTCTCCCGTAGTGAACATGTGATGGTGGGTGGGACCTCTGAAGTCACATCAGCATCAAATCTCTCCTTCTGAAGAAGAGGCGAAGGGGCCTGCCCAGGAATAGTGGGCAGCCAGGGGAAGGGCACCCTGCCCACAGACTCCACCCTGACTTGGCTTCATCCCATTACGCCCCAATCCCAACCTGCCAAAACCAGGTTTTACATCCTTGCTTCGCTCTTGTCTGAGCCCCCGCGGAGACACTAACAACCGACAACACATGACAGGGGGCATAGACAGGCCATGGAGGGCACAGGATGAGGCCTGAACGGCCAGCCCGAGCCGTTCGGTACATCAGTCACAAGTCATATGTGGATAGTTCGATTAAAATTGAATGAACAGTTTAGTTGTTCAGGTGCACAATAGCCACACGTGCCCACCACATTGGGCCTCATGGGTACGGAGCCCTTGACTCGTTCCGGAAACTTCTCACGGACAGCCCTGCCAGCCCCCAGGCAACCAGAGCCGAGTAATGACGACCAGCATTCGCTGAGCTCCAGAAGCACCCCAGGCCCGATCGTCCGTGTGTTGCTGATCTTCGTAAAACCCACGAAGTATTATTCGCATTTGACAGAGGAAAACACTGATATTAAAAATTCTTAACAATTGGTCCTCCATATGTAGGAGTACATAGTAGAATCTCTAGCTGCCTGTGCAGAGACATATGGATTAATACTAGAGCCAGCATTTATTGAGCACCTACTACGTGCCAGGCACTATTCCAACAAGCCACATATATAAATCATCAGTAGATATGGTCATTATGCTCATTTTGCAGGTGAAGAAATGAATGTAGAGAGGTTAAGAAACAGTCCCGACGTCACCCAGCTAGTACGTCATGGAGTCAGGGTTTGAACTCAGGCCGTCTGTCTCTAGACCCCAGGTGCTGAACTTCTACACCACCGCGATGAAGGATGGGCTGAGGCTCCCATGGTGTACGAAAGGCCGGGATTGCCCTGTGGCTCACAGTTGCAATCCCTGCTCGCGGGGCCAGGCGCTCTCTCCAGATGGCTTGCTCATGGAGCTGGCTGTCAGATGCCTCTGCTCCTCTCCCACTGCTGCGGGCCGTCAAGGTCTGTGTTCCCGCTACCAAGCTGCCATGGCTGGAAGTCATCACGGAAGTCGTGCCTGAGCAAGTCTTGAAAGGAGTCCTTTGGCTTACTCCTTGGAGTTGTCCCGCCTCGGTCCCCCACAGGGCAGCGGTAAGAGCATCCTGTTGACATTCCTTCTTGACATGTGGTATGCCCAGTGGTCCTCCCTTCGTCCTGGTGGGCTGGCTGTGCTCCAGGCTTGCTGATGGATCCGTCCTTACCCTTTAACGTGAAGCAGGCTTACTAGGCAATCCTTGCCAGCTGCCGCAAGAGGTCGGAGTTACGGCAGCGAGCTGTAGCTCTTTATTTAGTCTGGTCTAGAACCAGTGCCACATGGGCGCCACACTCCACCTGCCAGGCTCCTCAAGAGATCCTGATGCTTTTGTTGTTTAATTCCTATTGCTTTGTTACTTTTCGAGCATTACTGCTACCTGAGAAGCAAAATTCAATGGAGGTGGTTTCCTGTACCTCGGTGATGAAATGCTTTTGCCTGCCAGACAGAATAGTTAGCTCATAAATGGCTTTGAGAAGGGCTGTGGGCTGTGCCGTTGGAAGTACCTCCCTAAGACCTTGAAACTCAGTTTCTGGATGGACCCTGGAATGAACAGGCACTCACACCAGTCTCTAGTGTTAGTGGTGTGGACTGGCTTCGGGGAAACACCTTCAAACGTACCGGTGGAATCTTGTGGAACCCCACTACTGAGCTTCTTCAGTCGGGGCAGTGTGCTAGGTCGTGTGCAAGTCAACTCCCATTGTCAAAGACTAGAGCCGGTGGATCCGGCGTACTTTCCTCTACACAATGCACCACAAACAGCACAGGAAGGCCACTCTCCCTTCACGGTGGCCCAAGCACGGGGCTGTCTTTCAAGAGCATAGCTGGCCTTGCCGAGCGGCCACTGGTGTGCCAGGGGGAGACCCCCATGAATTCTGCTACAGTAGGAAAGTCGGGGGGGGGGTGTGAGAGCTCTCTTATCATTCTCCTCCTTTCTTTTTCTCCAAAAGGACAATGAACCTGAAATCCTGCTGAACGCCCTTGGCACTCCACCTAGTAAAGAATGGTAAATGCAGCTATCTGAGTATCTTCTTCCATCTCAACCTGACAGTTCACTCAGGTGCAGGCTGTGACTGCAGTTCATGATTCCAGCTTCAGCTCCTAGTTGGAACTAATTCATGTGTGTGTGTGTTTAACCCAAAGTGGCAAGGACACTAAGAGGTAGTACCTCCCCTCTGGTGAAGAGACTAAGCACAAGGTGACTGACTTAAGAACTGGTCAGGCAGCCAGACTGAATCACCCAATGAAACCACAAGAGGCTATGTGTGATTTAGCACATTCTCTAGTCTGCAAAGTCCTGCACCCATAATGTTCTACTCTCCTTTAAACACGTCACACTTATTTTTTGTGCCCCCATGTCCCCCCCCACCCCGATGTCAGCACACTCCAGGCTAGAGCTAACTTTTTTATTGTTCAGATGTTGGTTTACATGCTTTCCTCCTAGAGAGGCCATTGCTAACCTCTCCAGCTCCGTAGGCCACTGTGTTATTCTCTATCTCTGGGTCCATCTAATTTTTTCCAAAATGTATGCGATTGTGGGTGTACCTATGCTTGCTCGTGGGTTGGTTGTCTACAGACTATAAGGATCCATGCCTGTTTTATTCATTGACATGTATCTGTGCTTAGCACATATTAGGCATTTAAATACTTGTGGAATGTCTGACTGACTGAATGAATATTAATATCAGAGTAAAGCCATTTCCACAATCTAATCTGCAGAATTTTTGAGCTGGAACACATGTTTTGAGACATTCAACTCCATTACTTATCAGTGAAATAGAAATAACCCCAGTTTCTTCTTTTCCTTGATCTACAAGGGTTGGTGGTTGAGCTACGTAAATTGATAAGCATTGTATAGCTAACTTCAGTTAGGTTACACATTAGGGCTCTGTATTGTCCCATTAGAAATCTTACCCAAAAGAGAAGAAATGGGTATGGTTTTGTTATGTTTGGCTTGGAAACACATGCAGGGCTTGGATGTAGACTGAGAGCCTATCAGTTCCTTTCTGGGTCTTTTGGAATAACCTCACCATCCTCAGGCTCCGCCCACCTCCAGTTTATCTGACTGGAGTGAGTGGGTCCTTGAGGTCTGCCTTGGGTCCCCAGGGTGAAAGATGACCTGCCAGTATGACCCATGGTCACCTTGGTGACACTTCAGGTGGGGGCCCATCACAGTGACAATGACAGAACCAAAGCGGAAGGCACCAATGACTAGATGCATCGGGAACGCTGAGGGGGGGACAGGTTCCTGAAAACAGAAATACATCAGAAAGTAGAGGACAAGTCAGTTGCCAATGCCTGGAAGCCTTCTTGCAGGAACCCACGCGGCAGCCCCACGTTCTTCCGTGAAGCGTGAGTCGGCCTTCTTCAAGAGTTCTTCCCAAAGAAGGTTTTGTGGGTTGGGCCTCACTGTGTTTTCCATTTTTATCTAGATTTGTTCTTTAATGCAAATGTTATTCTTTTTCCAAGGACTGCTGTATCATCACATTACCAATAAGATAAACAAACTCGACAAAAATTCACTGAAAACAATAAGTGTGGTAATTGCATTGTCTTGTCCTAGGTACTCCTTTTTTGTTCTCAATTAGAAAGCAGTTCCAGCAGTTGTGTACGCTGTATCATTTGTTCACCTTAAATAAATACTTTGGAATCTAAAAATACAGCAGAAATAAAACTTTCTGAAAAAAAAAAACACAAAACGCTGAAACTTAGAATCACATCAAAAACAAGAAATGGACTTTCAGGGGATTGGGATGGTGTTCAAGAGGTTCAGGTTTCCTGACAAACCACGTCTGTTATGGTCCTAGGTCTAGGGGGGGCTATGGGTTTACACAAAATATTAGCCACAGACCTCTACCTCAATGGTGTAGGTGCCTGGTCAGACATTTTACATTTGTTTAGACTTAACAAAACCATGAGTCAACTATACTCACTAGCAGATATTTCATGAAAGAAAAGGATTTCAAGTAACACTTGGTCAGGTTGAGACTATCATCACCCACAGTAGTGAATCCCTCTAATTTCCTCCGCTTGAATGAAGCACCTGATTGTTCACAGTGGCGAGCAGTGGACGTCGGAGCCCAGGAGCAGGTCTGTGATGTGTAGGGGCCTGGGCTCAGCCACAGCTTTCTGTCTGTCGTCAGATGACCAGGGAAACTCCAGGAAGAAACAAAGTGACCTGACCGCGGTGGCTCTCACACCCGATCCAGGGAGTGGCCACACTCCACACCCCTCGGGACCTAGTAACCAGTCTCGCCCCGCCCGAACGCCCGCCTATGGCCTTTCAGCAGCAGGCTTCCCAGCCGAGGGGAGAAGGCCCTGACACAGCCTCCTGTGCCCACTCGCACTCCCCGTGGCGTGCTGAAACCAGCCCACCTGCACGGACACACTCATAAGAAGACCAAAAGGCCGTGACAGTGATGGTGGCCTGATGCCTGGGCCCAGTGCCAGAGCCGGCCCGGGGGGAGGCAGGGAGGGTGGGAGTGGGCTGTTCGCAACCCGTCTCGGGAAGCCAGGGTTTGGGCCACTGTGAACATGGGGCTGCTGGGAGGCCCCGACTCGAGGTTTCTCCCCAGAGCCTTTCAAGGTAGGGTGCTCAGGTGAGGTGAACAGGGCCTTTGAGACCCCATTTTATGGAACCAGCAGAGCTGACTTTGTAGTGTGAGGGGGCGGGACCCTCCCTGCCAGTCCACTTTCGGCAATGGAAGCCCTGGTTCTTTTGAGAGATGCTAAATTAGTCATCCATGTAACATGTATACACACCAAACACACCAAAATGTGGTTTTTTTTTAAAATCCCATAGTTTTTTGGTGAGTCGGGAACTCAGGAGGGCTTAACTGTGGTTTGGATGTAGGGCCCCTGACGAAGCCAAAATGTTGGCTAGGGTTGCAGTCACCGGAAGGCCTGCCTGGGGCGAGACGCCGCGCTCCACCAGACGGCTCACTCCCGCAGCGGGTGAGCTGGGGCTGGAGGTGGCAGAAGGCCTTCGTTCCATGATAAGCGGACCAC
Source organism: Sturnira hondurensis (assembly GCF_014824575.4). Lineage (NCBI taxonomy): Eukaryota > Metazoa > Chordata > Mammalia > Chiroptera > Phyllostomidae > Sturnira > Sturnira hondurensis. The sequence continues at coordinate 17,432,023 of NW_028082759.1, read as the reverse complement.
TCCGTGTAGCTGCTTGAGTGTTCTCCCGACATGGTGGCCAGCTCTCCCCACAGTGAGTGACTCAAGAAAGAGCAAAGTGGAAGCCACAGTGTCTCTGTGTGCTAGCCTTGGAAGTGTCACACCGCCATTTCGCAATACTCACTCAGTTGCACAAGTCGGCCCTCCTTAACAGGGAAGGGGACTACGTAGGACGTGAATATCAGGAAGCAAGGGCTGCTGGGGGCCATCTCAGACGTGGGCAACCACAGCTACCTGTCGGCCCAGGCACAGCCCACAGGACTCAGTCTGCCCAATGGCTGAGCTTCTCTCAAGCGTTAACACAAGTCTGATGCTCCTGGAAATGCCTGTGTCCTTTCAGAGAAAGGTCAACAGCTCCTGACCTTCTGCCTGCTTCAGGCAGGTGGTGGCTCAGTGCCACACCCCAGCCACCACACCTTTGCTTGGGTAGCAGCACACATGTAACGAGTGCTAAGAAGGTGTCACGGACTCACCCAGGCACACGCCACAGCTTAGACTGCAACTTGAAGCAAGACCCACCCCAGAGAACCTTCCAGCTGGAGTGTTGCTTAAAACGGGCATCCAGTGGCCCCAAAGAGCTGACAAACCTGCTCAGCACCTGAGGTGCACCTGCCAGGCTCTGGGGAGAATGTGCCCTTGCTAGGTCCCCACTCCTTTCCTGGAGGGGAAATGAATCCTGCTGACTCAAACGGGAGCAGAGAAGCTGACTGTGAGCACTTGCTGGGCTCACAGTTGGTGAATGTCTGCGGAAATCGCGGTGAATTTCCACCATCTTTTGCAGGACAATCTAAACTAATTTCGACAGTAAAGTCGAAACTTTAAAATTGACTGACGAGCAAGCATGCGCCAGGCAGTTTATGCACGTTTTCCCCATTAGTGTTCACGGGCACCCCGTGCGCTAAGTACCAGGACCACTGTTTTCATAGACCATGAGAACAGTGCAGCTCAGGGAGGGTAAGTGACTGCCCCTACTTCCCAGCCAGCAACGGAGGGAGCCAGCCGGGGCGTGCCTGGCGTCAAAGCCCCTGCCATACACTCTCTAGGAATTCTCCAAATGGGGAGAGGGTGTAAAACCAGTGAGGGGAGGTTCTAGCACAGCGCAGCCCAGCCTCAGGGGCAGGAGGAGGTCGTGCGGCCAGGCCAGAGAGGGACAGACGCCGTCAGTGCGAGGATGTTCCTCTCAGCCTTTTCTCCTCAGTCTAGGCAACTGTGATGTCAGATCTGTCTTCAGGCAGCAGACTGTACATCTCCAAGGAGAGGCAGGTTCTTAATAGTAACAGTTACTTCAGCTGTGGCCCCCTGCTAAGTTAAACACCATTTAAAAAACCCTCACGACATTCCTCGGAGGTAAGGATTACTGCTGCGTTTACAGCCCTTACAGCCCGGGAGCTAGAGAGTTGGGCAGCTCTGGGACATCCCCAAGGTCGCAAAGCCCCTGGTGTTAGTAGGTTTTGAGTCAGGCCTCTGACTTGAAGACCTTCAGGAATCTCCACACTGCATACTACCAGACAGAGGCTGGGTGTCTGGCTGGCCAGGTAGCCATCTGTCGTCGCAGGCACTGACAGCCTCGGTGCCCACACAGAGGAGGCAGGGGAGTTACCGCTCCGCCTAGAAGGCTTGCTGCTGACAGCCCCTCTGCCCACACCCACCGCACCCACCCCGGGGCACAGCCACCCAAGTGGGACCCTGCTACTTGGGGACCTGGACTGTCTCCTCTCGCTGACCTTGGCAATTCCCGACTCCATGCCGGGCTGGACAACATGAGGGGTGGGCGTGGGCTGTGATGCCCGGGAGCCGGGAGCTGGGGAGGGAGGTGTCCAGGCTTTGGCGGCGCCCGCGGTGCGTGGGGCTCCACACTGAGATCACCAGTTCCCTCTGCGCGGTCCGTCTGCTGCTCTGGTCAGAGCCTCGGTCCGGGGGTGGGGGTGGGGTTGGCAAGTGGAAGGGAAGCGGGTGCCAGGCTCCTGGGTTGCCGAGACCCCGGAGGCTTTTGTGTATTCGGAACCGGATTCCCTGCCTCCCATTCCCGCTTTATTTTCCCCTAACCGAAGTCCCAGTAGAGTATCCAGCAATTAGCACGCGAGGCGGGGGTGGAAGACAGCAGCAGCGGGAGGGGTGGTGGCTGCGAGACCCCCCCCCTTCCCGGGATCTGCCGCGGACCTGCCTGCGCTGCCTTCGTGCGCCACCTACCGGCCACTGGGGGCCGCTGCGAGCCCTCCGTAGCTGTTCCTAGGCAGATCTTGATCTCCGTGGACAATAGACAATGGGATTTCTTTCTTTCTTTTTTTTTTCTTTTGGAACAATGATTTATTTTGGAGGGTGGAGAGAAGGAGGAAGGAGGGAGGGAGGAAGCAGCAGTGTGTTTGTCATCGCTTTAGAAAAAAATCTCTGTTCTATCATTGTTTCTGCATATCCATTATATTGAAGACAAAAGAATCCCGTTCGGAAACAACAAAGCCAAGGGAAATGTTTTCTGTGGCTGACATTTAATTGTGTGCACAAGGTGCTACATTATCAGGGAGAGAGATTGTAGAAGGGAGCAGAGCACAGCTTTTGGCTCGGAAGCCTGGCTTTTCTGTGTGGAGAGGAGGGCTTCCTCACATGCGCCCCATTTTCTGTCGGCTCATACACCTCAGACCCCTCATACGACGCACTACACATGATTTCACGTTTCTGTATAGTTTCCCAACCCATCACAAGGAGTCCTTGCTGGCCGTTTTCACCCCACCTCCAAGGTCTGTTCTTTTGCAGCCAACAGTGATTATGATGCTCCCCTTCACCACCTCCCTACACGGTGCTTACCAGAAGGATCCTAAGTTTGAAGAGCTGCTAGGAACTGTGGGGAACACTTAGCCCAACCCCCTAGTTTCACAGGTGAAAGAGGTAGACGACCTTGCCCAAAGTCACACAGATAATTAGAGACGGAGGCCACCCAGAACCCTGTTTCCTGAGCCTGGGTTTCTCACATGACCTGTGGTTTTTGAGGTCCTGGTGCCCTCCCTCCCCAGACACACACCCACTTGCTCAGCCCTGGGGCCACCCTTCTGGCAGGAGAAGCACACGTGAGCTGTGCTGCCCAAAGATGGGTGGTAACTCGGGTGGGGGGGGAGAGGCAGAAGTGTAAGCATCTGCTTGGTGGCTGTCCCTTCCTCTCTGTCCTTCTCATCCCTGGCCCCCTGCCCAGGGAAGCAGGGCCAGTGCAGATCTCACCTCCCTTTATTTATTTTGCTACTTTGCTCTAACGTAATATGTAAAACCTACTGCACAAAATGCTTTCCCCGGGAAGGCAGGGCTTGAGCTCTGCCCTGGCCCAGGGCTAACCTGGGAACACGAGAAGAAATGTCTTCCACCTTTGGAAAGTGTGCTCAGTGGTCTCTTGGCAAAGGTGGTTTGCCCTTGGAAACTGAATAATACGGATTTCCTTCTAAGGTTCATGAAGAATCCCTGGGGAGGTGCAGATAGCTGATCAAATTACAGAGGAGATATTTTTCGGCTGCCACCTTCCAAAACACGCGACAGCCGTCGGCACGCTCCTTTAAACTCTTCACTGTGTCACGCAGACAGAGGAATCTTCAAATCTTAGATGAGCTCAGTAAACACTTCTGCACAAAGTGAGTCAACCCGTCATAGATGCTCTGTGTATTCGAGGTGGTTCCATCTGTTTAAAGCAAATAGCCTGATTTCGCAGTCAGCAGACAAGGAGACAACAAGCACAGGAGCTTTCAAAACAAAAGGCCAGACCGTTCCCCAACTCTCTTTAAACTGTCTTCTAAAAGCTCTGAGAAGAAGAAAACACACTTGGCTTGCAAGCAATTGCTCAACCTTTCGGCTGGGTTTTGGTATTTGAAGAGCTTCAGTGCAGATGGGGGTCAGGTGAAAACACGTTAACAGGGAGCTTAGAGCCTGAAATCTTCTGGTTTTCATTCGCTCCCTTTCTTCCTATAGTGATTCATTCTGCCTCTGCAGAAAGACCCACAGTTCACTGATGTTTTAATACGACAGCCACACGCTGACAAACAAACACCTTGCCTCAAGGGGGCCGTGGGAATCCAATGTGATTGAACGAGATGATGTAGGTGGAGGGCCCTTGAAAAGCCTAACGTACTGTTCAGGTGTGCGGTATGATTCCCGCACACTTGGGGGTTGGGCAGTGTTCGAATCGTTCGTTGGAGCGGCACCAGCACTGTCCTGTACCACTGCGTCTCGGCCTGATTTTCAGGTAGCCCGTTGAGAGGTTACAGTTCGGGGGAAAGCTTCGGGTACATTTTAGGATATCCTCCTAAAGAACACGCTCCCATCATGTTGGAATCTGGCGAATGCCAGAACACTGGTGACTCACTGCTTCCCCAATGCCCGTATTTGGTAGCACGCAAATAAAAATGATCATTTTCAGATTTAGATTTTCTCAAACCGGGGTGCGAGCAGCTATTTTTGCTTTTGCTTCAGTCACTGTTCTCTGTAGTAGAGGGTGTATTTGGAGTTGTAAAAACTGGCTTTCCATTTGCAGCCTACATTTAAATATGGAATATAGCAACTCAAGTACTCTCTTGGTCAGACGCAGACGTCCCCACAGTCCAACCCAGTACCGCTGGCATGCGGCCCTCACGTGTAGTCCTGTAATGGCTCCGGGTCGCTGACTTCCCAAGTGCAAGGCCAGTTTTGTATCCCCTGTTTACGCAGCCTCTCTCTTGAGGACACCTCAAGTGAGTTGCAGATGTTATACAAAGAATTCTCTTAGCATCTGCATTGGAGAGATATGGATCCTCTGCAGAAAGGAAAACCTAACCCAGTCAAAATAGCCGGCTTCCACACTACAGGCTCGGGAGGTGCGTGAGCTCGTACGGAGCCCTGCAAGAAGAAGTGATGTAAGCGGAGGCTGAGCCAATCTTGGAACCCAATTTTCCCCACAGTTGTCCTGTCTTACTACAAGCCACCTTGCTAGCAAGTGTCTCCAGAGGTCAAAGCCTAAATCTACTTCCTGCTCATGAAGTTGGCTGCTAGGTCAGGGGAGTGTTGGACCCATAACCTGATTTAACTCCAGACCTTTACACAATTTGCAGCCCAGGCCTGACTCAGCAGCTGGAGCCATGACTAACTTCCTGTGACTGGGCCTTCGGGTGTTAATCATGTTGTCCCTTCCAGGAGAACCAGTCCAGACTGGCCAGCTGCAAGAATGATTTCGGGTTGGTTTCAGTTAAACCACATTCTGGTGTCTCTTCCCCTTTTCTTTTATAAAACTCTGTGGCTCTCTGGGGCCCGGTCGGTGGCTCTTACTTCTGGGAAGCGCCTGTGTCTAGTCTTAGTGTGGCAGCGAGGGCAACGTCAGCCGGTTCTCCTCGGGCCTCCTGACTGTCCTGGCCACCCTCCCACATTCCAGATTTTGGGGGGGATGCGAGCCTGACACCAAATCCTGCTGAGACCCAGGACAGAGCCTCGCCGCCACCACCGAAGCAGCCCTAAGAGCAGGTGGCTGGAGGCAGGAAATAAGATGCCGGCAGGTGTTTCACCTTAGACACCTGGGCGTGCTCTCTGTGCCTAAAGCTTGCTGCCCTACATCCATCTCAGACTGGGACTCGGGCAGCGGGGCTCCTCCCCCTCGGAGGGTCTGGGCCCGTTGCTGCTGGCTGTCCCTCCATTCCCCTGCGGCCCCACCATCTGTACTAAGGCCTTCTGCCCCCTGAAAAGTCTTGCAATGAAGGAAATGCTCGGTGGAAATGCAAAAATAATCATGTCATCTTTCACATGTTTATGGTATTTTGGCCATGTTTCTAATAGCCACTGAGGGACGAGAGTTTATCTTTCTATCTTACGTCTCATAAACCTTTTCTTTTATTTTCCATCACTAGGTGAATTGTGCTTAGTCCGATAACAAGGTTAAAAGCACAGTGCTTTTCATCATTCCGGAGGTGTGCTTGCCTGTGCTGGGGACAGTGGCTGCCTCTGAGGCTTAGCACATTTATTTCCTCTCTTTGCCTGCATCAGGGTGGCGTCTGGAAGATAAGTCAAGAGTCTCACTTAGCTGTGCACAGGTCTGTTCGAGACCCCTGTCTGTGAATGCAAACCCGGGAGTGGCCGGTAGCCTAGGGGACAGGTGGCCAATCTGCGCCTCTGGTCTTCTCCTAACCAAGAAAAAAAGGTGGGTGAGGGAGGGGCGAGTCCTCTTAGGTACTTGGCAGCAGTGAGAAATCCAGGCTGAAAATACAGACAACTTTTTTACCCTCCAAGCCCCAGTCTTCTCATTTGGGGATAATAATAGTGCCTCGCAGTTCATCGTGAAGTTTTAAAGCAACAGAAATCGTAAGGAGCTTAGCACAGCGCCTGGCGCGTTGTAAGTTCTCAGTCGGTGCCTCCCACAGCATCCCTGGCAGGCACTGCCCTCCTGTTCCCACGTGACAGCCCTCTGTCCTGGCTGGTCCCCAGAGCTTCCGTCTGGCTCTGGTACCAGGACGTCCCTATCAGCCTCTGCTCCCCAGGCAGGGAATGCTCCTGTGCAGAACTGGTGACAAGCTGGAGGAAACTCAAGTACTAGGCAGGAGTGGGGTCCTCTGACAGCTGGGCGTCCACCCTCTACTGCTGACCGCTGCTGTGCCTAATACGGTGGTCACGTATTCTGGCGCCTGCCCGCCTCCCCGCCTGTGCGGGGGTCTTTCACAGAGGTGTCTCTGGGAGATGCACTGTGCCTGCCCTCTGCAAGCCCCTCGGCTCCCCAGATACTTTTCTTCGGCCCACACGGCTCCAAAGGCCCAGGCCCAGGTGGGCAACTGATGGACGTGTTCCACTGTGACGATGAGTTTATTAACAGTCCTGTCCAGCTTTTACTCAGATCTGAACTGAGGTTTCATCTTGGCCCTTTTTCCGGAAGTACAGACTCACTGAGCACTTTCTGCAGAATTCTGTGGTTCACCCTGAGGCCAGCTCCTGGCTCCAAATGTCTAGCAGATATCTCCATCCCCATCTCCAGGGACCATCTAGGTCTTTTGTTTTGTTCTGAAGATTTTATTTTCTTCATTTATTTTTAGAGAGAGGGGAAGAGAGGAAGAAAGAGAGGGAGAAAAACATTGATGTGAAAGAGAGACCAATAGATTGATTGTGTCTTGCTCGCACCCTGAGCCGGACAAAACCCACATCCCAGGCCTGTGCCCTGACTGGGAATTGATCCTACGACCTTTCGCTTTGCCAGACAATGCCCAACCAAACTGCGCCACACCAGTCAGGGCTGACCATCCAGTTTCTGCCCGAGGGTTAGGGTAAGACGTGTCCTGCCTCTCTCCACATGTGACACGTTCCCTATAATCAGGCTGTCCTTAACTGAAAAGTTGGCCTTTCTCTCTCAGAATACAAGGCCAATTCCACGCCAGTTCCTCTCTCATTTGACCATATTGCTTGAAGTTCCTTACTTTCAAAGTTGGTCAGACGCTCATTCAATGTGGAAGCAGAAGAGGCCCTTCAGGTGGGGTCTGAGCTGGAGCCCGGCTCTCCCTGAGCTGCTAGGTCTGCTTTCTCTTCTCTTCCTGAGTTAGTAAGTGAGCCCAGGAGGGGCTTGTGCTTTCCTCTCCTAGGAACCAAATTCAATAAGGAAACTAGAGTTCAGGTTCAGTTTTCCGAAGTATGTGCTATTTCCTCCTAATCATGATTCTTCTTTCTATCTATCTACCCACATACCTACCATCTCTCTATGTTTTTTCTTGTTGGCTATTTCCTCACATGGACAACTCTTTGGTGACAACTCACATTAGAGTGCAATAGAGAAACACCATCTCAGTTATTACTGGAGCTGATACAAGTCATTGGGAAGATGCGCTGGCAAGGCTCGGGTGCAGAGGGAACACCTTTGTCTACAAAAGTTTGGATGTAGCTGACCAGCGATCAATACTGACAAGGTTAAAAAGGACGCCCATTATGGTACCTCTGCCTCCTTTGCAACCCCATCTCTCATTGGCCACTGAGTTCTGGGGCTCTCCTTTACTCCCTAATCTCTCAGTCACCCTTTCTTTTCCTGTCTACTCTGCTCTAATCCTGGGTAAAGTCTTCTTACCTAGTGCCCGGTCCACTGCAATAGCCTTCTAAGCAATCTGTCTCCTTCACATCTTTTCTCTTTAAACATCATCTAAAAATCTCCATCTGATGAATCTTGTTAAAACACTACTTTCTCCAAACTGCACTAACCCCCACCCCTCCGATTTCCCTACAGGAAAATGTCCAAAATTCTCCTAGTATGATATCAGAAGCCCCCACGAAGCAGGTATCCCACTTACTCATCCTTTTTCCACCTTTCCTGATTAAACCCCCACCCTCTTGAATGGTTCGACCCCTCCTCATCTCAGATGCACTCATGCCACTCCAGCTGCCGGCTGCCCTCATCCTTCCTGCCCTTCACACCTCCTCCCCTCTGGGAAATTGGGCTCAAAGGCACGACCACCTCACAGTGATCGCTGTCCTCAGAACAGCTGTTATTATTGGTACGAATGATTAATTTCATGTACTCAACAAACACTGTCTACTGACTTTTTTCTCCTAGTGGTTTCTGAGTTGTACCCTAGCTTTTGTGTGCTGATCTCCTGTGACTTGTCACACAAGTCCTGAGTAGTGAGTTCCTCATGGATGGTCGCTTCATATTCCAAGTTTCTTTTAAAGGAGCTTAGGCCTTGCACTAAGCAGGTATTCAAGAATACTGGCTTTAATTATCAGAAGAAGAAGCAGCTGAAAAGCACAGTAACCCAGTCAAGCCACTTTCAGCCCCAGCAGAGACATGATGGGTCCCGAGTTCTGTTCCTGTGCATGTTGAATTTGAGGGGATGGTGGAGAATATGTTTTTCATAGTATAATGTGTCTATAAGGAAGTGTGCAAGGTCATCTTGTCCCATTTCCTAGCTCTAAGTCATTGAAGACAAAAAAAGATCTATTATGTGCTTGCAAGGCCCACACACAGAACTTTTCTTCCCTTCCGTGGGTCATTTGGATAAGTTTCAGAGTTATGTCAATTCCCCTGTGACAGTTTTTTCACTTGTCACTCTGGACCAATGTCTTGAAATTTTAGTTTACCATAGCAACTCTTAGAGTACATGTTTAAAATGTGAGTTCCCAGGTTCTCCCCCCAAAAATAAAATCCTGGAATAGAGGCACATGAATTTGAAATATACATATATTTCAAGTCAATCAATCAGTCAGTCAATCTATGTCCCAGGCTCTCCTGATATTTCTGATACAGGTGGTCTGGAGAACACACTGAGTGGAAAAGCTAACCTGCTCTGATTTAATATTTTTTAAAAAATTTTGTTCAGGCCTATTGATTCTAGGACCCTCTTCTGTGAACATTAAAAAATAGCCGATGAATAGTTTTTCTTAATAATTATGTCCTTACATGAGGAATGTAAATCTCAGCTCTATTAAGCTCTAAGAAACACCTGATATTCCATACATATGTATGGAACACCGGTATGCTAGGTATCTTAGTCATGAAGAAGAATGAATTAAGAAACAAAGCAGACAGATCCTCGTGCTCAGGAAGCTCCAAGTCTAGTGGGAAAAAGGAAAAGCATGGTAATGACAGTGCCGACCTACTGTCTTCCGTCTGAGGTTTATAAGCATTATGAGTGTTTGTGGCAGTCCAGAAGCAGGGACTTGGGGTCCATTGCCTGTGCCCCATGGGTATAACACGCCCCCTGGCTCTGACTCCTGACTTTGTACCTCCTGGGTTAATAAAAAGAAAGTGCCGTCTCCCCAACACTCCAACAGCTTTTCAACAGATGACATTAGCCCATCAGTCGCCCATCCCTTGCTGAACATTTGGAATGACTAGCACTTAATAAGGCATTTGGAGAGGGCAGTTTCCCTCTGCCCTCTGCCCTTGACTTTGCCATAATGGTGTTACAGTTCTTCCTCATCGTCTGGGCCCCTTTGATTTCACTGCCACCCTCTCCATTAGTGAGCTGAATATTTAGTGAGTCCTCACTCCCGTGTGCTAAATGATGTGATAAATACAAAGATGAATGAGGCACAGTTCCTACTCCTAAAGAACTTACAGTCTGGTGTAGTGATACGTCGGTACATAAATATCTCGCCACGAAGTGGGATATAAGCAAAATACGCTAAGGGGTTGCTTCCAGCCAGGGTTGGGACCAGAGGGTAGGGCTGTGCACAGAATGGGACGTGAGCTGCGTTGTGCAGAGGTGAAGCAAGTTCAAGTTTGTACACGCCAGTTAGAGGTATCAGGGATGTCAGGGTGAAAATGGCCAGTGAGCAGTTAGGAAACACGAGCCCAGAGCTTGGGAAGATGTAAAGACCAGAGACACCAATGGCACACAAGATGGGGTTTTACTATCAGAAAGAGCGAGGCCAACACGAACACTTGAGCGCTGACTCAGGAATGGCGTATTTCCTTACTAGACGGCACTGGGATTATAGGGAGGTTGATCTTGTAAAGTCTGAAAGATGAATTAATATATTTTGTTCACTGATGTAACTGATAGGACACATTTTATTTTTTTCTTTCCTTTCTTGGGAGAACTTAGAATATTTTCCCATGGCTTGACCAATGTCTCTACCAGACCTGTGAGAGAAATACTTTCTAGGGCCAGGCAAACGCCTCCTTGTTTTATTCCGGAGAAAGTGGAAGGAAAGGTAGATGGGTGGAAGAACGGAAAGAAGAGACCACGACCAGGACCTCTCATTCACGGCACCTGCACAGGGTGGTGCAAAAGGAGGTTTACAGTTGTTTGTGTGGAAAGTAATACAATAGTTAATAAGTAATATCAGGATAAACTGTGTTTTGTATACTCCCAACTGTAAACCTACTTTGCCCCCCCACCCCCATGTATTTGTGGGTGACTGAGAAAACACCGTGTTCTCTGACTGTGTTGTGGTTGGGATTCCATGCTCTTTAGAAGGATCTATGCTGAACACCCCTAACCTTTGACCTGTTGGGTTAAAACCATAATCTCCAAATCTCTTCCCTAAATCCTCATGTGCTTTGCTTCCTGTACTTTCTTGTCTTCTTTTTTTTTTAATGGCCCTCTCTCCCTGTTTCTGCTGTAGAGAGCTGAGTTCAACGACACTGGCTGCTTGCACAGGAGAGAGAACAAAGGAGTTGGGGAGGGGAGAGAAAAGTGTGGATTTGAGAATTCCCTTCGGCAACTGCCATAGACACACAGATGAACTCCATGTGCACTGTCCCTTTTGAATGTGCTGGTGTCGCTCCAGAAGGTCATGTGCAACTGGGGGCTGTCCTGTAGGGGGTTCCAGGAGGGTCCTTGCCAGAGTGTCTGGTAGTTTTCAAATACCTTGTGCGGTATGTTTGCTTGCTTGAGATCAAGGTCCCTGGAGGAAAAGGAGACCTTGTCTTCTATAACCTGATTTAGGACCAATAGTGTCGCAGAGCAGACAATTGACCTGCCCAGAGAAGCCGAGGAGGACGTGCTGATTCGGAGCCAAAGGAGAAGCTGGCCACACAGCCACTCTGCGATCCAAATGCGCTCAGGGACTCGCACCTGGCCAGCGTCCGACCGATGCGGGCAGAACGGAGCCGAGGGTTCCTGAAACACCCCACTGCGCGAAGCAGGCCCATGTTTGAGATGCCTCCTGGAAGCTGTTTTGCTCAGAGTATTGCCCAGAGCTGTTCACCATTTCCGACAATGACATCGCGGTGGTGGGACAGGGCTGCATCGGTAACTGCAGCTGACTTCCGGACGACACGAGTTTGAACTGTGCAGGTCCCTGAATGCGGGGGTTGTCCCCCTCCCCCCAATACGTATAGTACTGTAACTGCATTTTTTCGTCCTGGTGACTTTCTTAATAACATTTTCTCTTCTCTAGCTCACTTTATGGTAAGAACACCATGTGTAATACATACAGCACACATGGTATCTGTTGAATGACTGTTCATGTTATCGCTGAGGCCCTCTGGTTAACAGTAGGCTATTTGTAGTTAGGGATTTGGGGAGACAGAATTTATACAAAGATTTTCAGATGCACAGAGGGTAGGGCCCCTCACCTCATGCTGTCCAAGGGTCACCTGCACTACGTCCCTGGGCCTCCCCACGTGGATGAGCCTGACGACTTGACTGACTTCTGGAGTCACAGTACATGGTGCCCGAGCCGTCACATGTGGAGATGCCTATCACTTTATTATGAATGGTGTTTTGTGTTTCTTTGTATCAGTTTAGACACCGCGGTGGTTTCTTTTTAAAATGTGTGAAGGTGAGTTATGTGCATTAACTGTATTCAGGACATCAAAGGGGCATTATGCAATACTTGTTATGAGACAGAGGGTTTAGCTCTGATGGGTTTGAAAAGCACAGATGTTTAGAGCCACACTCAGCGCAGTCATCGCTGTTGCAGATTCTGGGAAATGGCCCCCGAGACAAAGGAATCGGAACCCAAAGAGAAAGGTTATTTTGTACTAAAGCCAGACTGTAGCCAGTGAGCTAAGGATCAGCACGCAAAAGTGGACCTGCGCCCTTTCACTCTGGTGGCAACTTGGTGGAGGTGGTGGGGAGTTGGGGGCCAGCTGAACCTCACGGCTGCAATGCTGTCCGTGAGGAGACGGGGCACCGCTGGCAGGCTGGAGGTGCAGGATGACTGAGGCTGGGAACTCAACTGGGGAGCGATGTTAATGAAAAAGGCTATTACTGGACAAGGTCACATCAGTGCTGTCGGAACAGAGGCCAGTGCCTGAGACCTTGGAATAACTGACAGTAACCTTGGGCTAGAGGATAGATGTGTGCTGGGTCATGGAGAGACCACAGACAACTGAGTGAGAACACCTTTGCAGGGTCAGTGCAATGCCTCTCCCTGCTGTTATCTTTGGGGCTTTTCCTTGTCCTTCCCCTACCCTGTTCTGAACCGGAGGGTGTGGCCCCTGTGGGTTGCTTGTCCAAGGCTGGAGGACTGGAAGGCACTTGGGGCAGGGATGGAGGAATAGGTACTTCTCCTCCCTCTCTGTGGCTGCACGGCCTCTCTGGCTCCAGTTGTTGCCAGGCAGGGCCATGTGGTTCCAGCCCACACCCGGTGACAACACCTCTGAATCCCACAACCCCCACCCCCTCCCATCTGCTCTGCAGCCGGAGCAGCTCCCTGTCTTCACCGTCTCTGGACTCCTCGCTGCCCCCTGGCTGGCCTCTGGGCTCTTCCATCCCTGGTGTAATCAATCCCTACATCAAAGCCCTTCTGTTTCAAATTCTTCAGTGGTTTCTGTTTCCTGGTCAGATCCTGACCTACACACTAGTCTTGCGAGCTGGTCAGCTCTGATTCGAGGGGGGTGCTGCTAAGGACCAGCCTGGGGATGCCTTGCTGGGAGAGAGAGAGGTTTGTTGGAAAGCAAGGGGTTTGGGGACAGCTGGGTGTGTGCTCGCCGGATCCCATCCCATCCAGAGCCAGGAGTTGCTGTCTAAAGGGAGGGACTTTAGCGGAGGAGTTGATACTGGGGAGGAGAGGCAGCTAGAAAAACTCACTGAAATAGGGGCATCGAGGATGAGGAGAAAGCTTATGTCAACTCAGTTTAGAAAAGCGAAGGTGCTCTGGGGGCTCATGAATCACCGAGTTGCTGCGCACTCCTGGGTCTACACGGTGCTTGCACCTTGTGTCTGGTTTCAAATAGAATAGAGAATGATGTTGAGTGCCTCTAATTTAATATTCCAATAATATTTCCACCACATCGAGTTCCCACTAGGACAAACACATACAAATGAATCATTATCATTTTTCTCCCCTTACCCCAGCCAAACCGCTTGGGCCTCTGCTGAGGATGGATAAAAATGATAAAACAAAATGAAGCATACATTATAATACCATTTAAAAACAAAAAGATTTCCAGAAGATCCTTTGTTGTCCTGAAGAGCACAAGCTGCCTTTTGCAATGACATTTCGTTTTCCCTTCTGGATAATCACAGAGAGGAATGTGACCCAAATCATCTTTGGTGGCCAGTGAGGTCACCACTCAGCCCCTGCTGCCTTGCGGAGGGGGTCTGAGAGTCCAGATCTCACTAGGAACATGGCCCAGGGACATGAGAGGAGGCGTCCCTCAGCGGACAGGGGTGTCCCCTTCGAACTCGGCCATGCAGAGCCCATGCCCATCGCTGGGCTGGGGGTGGGGACAGGAGCGTACCTGGATCACAGGCACCGGAGACTGCCACGGGGAGAGAAATGCCGTCTGGGACCGTGTCCTTGGGGGATGCGATTTTTCATGCTGTGTAATGAACCTGCAACAGCGACGGGCATTTCATTGTGGGTTTTACTGCACTCGGCAATTCTGACAGGTATATGGATACTTATTCCGAGTCAGAGTCATAAGATGAAGACAGCAGTGGGGAAGCTGCCTGGCCTGCAAAGATATATTTGGGGGGAAGATTTAACATGAAAAGTTCAGAACGGAGAGTAGCGGAGTAAAATGATAAAGTCCTAGGGTCATTTATTTATTTGCTCTACTCTATTCACTAGCAACAGGGCTGCAACCAAACCTTTCATAGTGGTTCAAAAAACATGCCAACAGACTCTAGGGCACTCCTCCCATTAAGATGGGGACCATGTCTCCTACCCTTTGCAGGGAAGAGGGGGTGTGCATGTTCTGACCAGTAGGGCACAGCGGAAGTCAAGAAGTGGGACTTTGGGGGCAGCATGGTGAAAAGCCATGTTATTTTCCTCCTGTGATCTAGACCACTCTGAGAGCCCCAAGCTGCCTGTGATGAGCCTCATGCCCTGAGGCCACCGCAAGGAAGAGCCACATGGAAGCACGATAGTTGACAGTCCCAGTGGAGACCAGTCTGCAAGCCATTCCAGCAAAGTGTCAGACTGGTGAGTGAATCGGCCCATCAGCCAGGTAAATGTCTTTGAGAAGGTTCCATCAATGGCCCATGAAACAGAAGGGCAGCTAGCTGGGCTCTGCCCAGATTCCTGACCCAGAAGATCATGAGATAATAATAAAATGGTTGTTCTTCTTAAGCCACTAAATTTGGGGGTGATTTGTCACACAGCAACAGCTAACTAGAACGTATTCGTAACGAGACGAGTTTCTAGTCGAGTCCCAAATTTAGGAACACTCGACACCTGGGCATGCTTCAGTGTCAAGCATTGAGGTCAGCCCCTTTCACTCGATGCCCGTTGCCAAGCCCACAGAGGTGCAGGCTGTGAAGTACGGAGTTCAGTGTCCGACCTAATGGATCTGGTGCACTGATAATAATTATGAGATATTTTCTGAATGACAGCTATGAATTAGGCTAATGAGTCTCCAAGTTGGTGCTGAAACAGCACCGTCAGCATCGCCTTGGAAGGTGTTAGGAGCTCGAATCTTCAAGTCCTGTCCCAGACTTCCCGAAGCAGAAACTCTGGGCGGGGCCGGCAGTACACATCCTAGTGAGCCCTGCAGGTGGTCCTGAGGGAGGCTATCGCCTGAGGCCGCCTTAATCGGCACTTTCCCCCAACAACTCCTCACTCTAACCCCGGGTTTCTCAACCTTGCCTTGCTTGACGTTTTGGCCAAAATAACTCCTGCTGTGGGTGACCGCCTTGGGCATGGTGGGATGCTGAGCAGCGTGCCTGGCCTCTACCCACTAGATGCCAAGCAGTGCCTCTTTCCCCTTGTGTTAACTAAAAATGTCACCAGACATTGCCAAATGTCCCCTGGGAGTCATGAACCACCTCAAGTGGAGAACCACTACCCTCACCCTGGAGGCCGTCTCTGAAAGTGCACATAGGACTTGATGTAACCGGGTGTGGTGAGATATGTAGACATGGAAATGGTTACCATAAAGGAAGACTTTCTAGGCACAGGTCCCCAGACAGGGAGGACAGCATGGCACACCATGGGGCCCCCAGGGAAGCACAGGCTGTCATCAGGCAGAGGGAGCAGGGCATTCGTGGGCAAAGGCCTTCGCTGTGACTTCTGCAGGAAAGGAATGGCGCAGCGGGGCAAGCAAGCATAGGGTTGACTGGTTTAGATTGTTTCAGTGGGGTCTGGGGCCTGGGGTCTCTCTCTGGTTGCCCTGCGTGATATTAGGGCAATGGACCAGTGGTCAAAATGTGAGCGACTGTATGGGACGTGGTTGGGGGTGGGCTCTACATCAGCTGGTTTTCCTATGAAAGACCTGCCTGTGAACCAGTCCTTTGCAAATTCTGTGAGAGGCTGGCCCTGGAAGCACAGTCTCTCCAGAGTCAGCCAGGTTCCAGATTCCAAAGCATCAGAATAATGCTTCATGTAGACAGATACAATGACCCTATTGTACAGATGGCAAAGCTGAGGTCCAGAGAGCTCACATCTCCACCAAGGGCAGACCTGGACTGAAAGCTGGTTCGGCTGGACCCCCCCGCACCATGCTCTCACCCGTGTGCTGTCCCGCTATTCATCTAACCCATTGAGAGCACACGTGGGCGCCAATAACTATATAAAAAGGCAATTGACAGGCAGAGCAAAGGGAGCTGTTGAATCATTTCTACATAAACTATTTAAACTAAGCAAGGGGAGGGAGAAGAGATTGCTGGTTCCCCACCTCCCGGGCAGTGACGGGGCCAGCACGCTCGCTGGGTGGGTCTTGCAAGCGGGCTAGGATGAGGCCAGGCAAAACTGAGAGGAAAGGATATTCTGAAAAGAAGGGAAATGATAGGATGACAAGGCTCAAAGGCGGGAAGGGAGGTGCGAGGTCCGATGCAAAGACCAAGTGTTCATGCACTGCCTTGGTCGCTTGGAAGTGGACTAGACAGGAAGAGGAGAAAGGAAGATGCAGCTGGCGAATGGGCTGCCTCCATCAGGAGCAGTGCTTGGAGGCGCAGAACATTCAGCGCGATGGACTAAATATCAACGAGATATCTGAACGCAGTGCCATCATTTCCACACCTGGGCTAGATGACATTAGAGTAAGAATCAAGCTGGAAATTTCCACTTTGATACGGGGCAAGATAAGTTATGCTTATCTTGGAATCTGTGCCCGACAGGCAGCACGCAGACAAAGAAAAGTCTTTCCACTTGGACTGAACAGAGTGTAAAGGGGTTGGGCAAGTGAACTTGATAGCCATTCACTCCTCTGGGGGTTTCTGAGAGCTCGCCCTGTGCCAGGCACTGTGCTGTGGAGCCAGGCACTGCTCGTGTTAGGAAAACAGGACCCCTGCCTCTGAGGGGCTAACAAAGTAGTGAGCGCTCGCCTCTGCAGCACGGGACAGAGCAAAGGAGGTCCCTGGGCAGCCCAGCCTTCCAAAGGCACAGTGGGCACCGCCCACAAGGGGAAAGTGCCAGAGGCACCTGGGAAGTTCCTGGTAGCACAAGATCAACCCTCTGACAAGTGTCCCACTGTCTGTGCAAGGGCCCAATCCCCAGGGGAGTTGAACAGCGTGCACTATCCATCCCCCAGAGACCCCCGAGGCCCTGGGTGACACAGCAAGTTGCCCCTTAAATCCTTGACAGCTGCGTCAGCGTTCTCAGGTAACGTCTCAGCCGCTGGAGTCAGCAAGACTTTAACCAGAATGTAAGCTCCAGATGGCAGAGACCTTTGTCTGCCTTGTTCACTGCCATGATCATAGTGTTTGACCAGTAGTAGATACCAGGTCTTTGCTGAATAAAGGCACTGGGCACACGGGCATGGTGGAGGCAGGGAAGAAGTCAAGTCAAGAAGAAACAACAAGAAGAAGGGGGTAAAGTTAATAACGGAGACGGAAGTGTATGAAGTGCTTTTACCAAAGTCCTGCTGTACTGGGGGAAGCCACAGACCTCCCTTGTGCTGAACCAGAGTCACAAGTCGAAGGGCACCTCTTAAACACTGTCCTACCGGACACCGTGCTTACGGAAGAATGACCGTCCAGTGCCCTTCAAATCCTGGAAAGGCTCCCCCGTCCTATATTTCTAACCTCAGCCTGTGCCATGTTCAGGGAGCACCAGCTCGAAACACATCTGAGCTACAGGGGCCCACAGCTCGTGTTCCACATGATTGATCACCGGTTCAGCGTGAACTTGGGCCGCAGCCGGGAGGGCCTGCCCTCTCCACATCTTCCCGAGGAGATGGACGTGCCAGGCGGGAGGAAAAGATCTCAGAAAAGGCAGAAAAGTCAGGGCATCCCACCACGTTAAGCAAATTTCCAAGTCAACACCTGGACAAAAGGCCTGTGCGATCGGGTTTGTCTACAATCATTTTCAATGGGAAATGCCACTGTACTTGGAATCTACTGGGCACCGGGTTTGGGATGCTCCCCCCACCCCCACTCTTGACGTCCTTTACAAATTCTCTGTTTTGGTTTTGAATCTAATTCACTCTTCTATTCACACATCTTCTTGGGAAAGATGATTTTTACAGGCTTTTCTCCTTCCACCCTCGCTCACCATATCTGTTCTTGGCCTAGTTCTGCTTCTGCTTTGCACCAGCAACAGGAGGGCTTCCAGAGGGAGGCGGGTATGTGGCTGGTCTCCTTCACAGAACCAAGCAGGTGACACACATCTGTCAAATGAACACATCGGCCTCGAGCTCCCCGTTCCGACAGGCTCTGCGCCCAGCTCTGATTTGCTCTAGTTAAAAAAAAAAAAATTCCCCTAATTTCACTGTCAAGATTTTGAGAAGCATTATCGTGGTTTTAAAGAGATTATTGCATAATTTGTTCATGTTTAAAGAATTATATTGTTAAATAAATTTAGCTCTCCAGATTCTAAATGACAAAAACAAGTGAAGTTACATCATTTGAATTATGAAGTGATAATGTCTTCCAATTCTGCCCCAATCAAAAGTGTAACAGTTTAAAGCTTATAATAATCATGTTCAAACATATTCAGATTATAATTACTTTTCTTCTGATAATGATAGCCCGTCTGATTGGATGATTACCTATTTGACTTTGATAAGTCTCAGAGGTCAAAAAAGGGATAATTGCAGACATCTGTTTTCTATGGAAAATATAATCTCAGAAAATAGTGTTTAAAGTGACATCTGCAAATATGTTTTAGAAAGAAACTCGTTGCACATTTAAAATCACAGCGAGAAGAAGTGATTCCTAAGTTACTATGTACCACGCCGTCTTTGTAAATAGATGAACAACTTGAACCTACTAGTATTCATGTATGCGTCACTAATTACAACCAGGCATGGCTCTATTTTGTACAGGTGGAGTGGGAAACGGAAACAGACTGTGAGAAAGGCATGAGAAGGGGTCTATGATGTGCTACGATGTGGATGCTTTTTCTCTTCATGTTTGTGTAATTCAGTCCAGACATTCGTAGGTGTACCATTTCCCGGTTGTTTTTTATTGTGAAATTGGAGCTGGAAGATCCTATCCCCTTGGTTTCGCCTTGTAAGTGACCTTCTCAATTACGAGATGGCTCTTGGTGGATGAGAAGAGTCACCCGTGGCTGCCACGATTCTCTCAGTAGAGGAGGCCTCGGTTTCCCTCTCTGCACATGACCAACTTCCCAACTTTCTGAGGGAGATGCCAAAGCCCCCCCTCACCATCACCCCCTGCCGCTGTATTCTGCCATAAAAGGGGAGAGCTTTCTTCAATATTCCCTTCCACACATGTTAAAACTCCCTTGGTTTTAATTCACTAACTCATTGTCTTTTCAAATTGATGCAAGACCTAGGTAATGACTTTGCCAGATTAAGCTTCTCAAAATATAACTTTCACCATAGCACTTCCCCTCTCAAGAGCCCTCAATGGCTCCCCAGTACCTACAGAAGAAGATTCAAACCTCTCAGCAACTCACAGTCTGACCTTAACCTGTTTTTCTCAAACTTGTCTTCTCCACGCAACTCTCCTCCTCTGTTAAATCCATCTAACACCAAGGGTGCTAAACCTCTCCAGCCCCTCGTCCACATTTTTGGTGATGCCACTACCCTCCTTCGCATCGTTTCTGCCTGTGAATCTTTGGTTGTTGCTGCTTGGTAAGTGTTTGCAGCTCAGTTGCAGAGAGCTGGATAAATCATAGCCTTGATTCATGACATACTAGCATGATTGGCCTGTGCAAGAACCGCTTTTATATTTATTCACGTATATTAAAAGTTTACCCAGGTCCACCTTAAATCCTACCTTTGCTCTAAGGTCTTCCTCTCAACACTCAGAGATGATCACGTTGCTAAGAAGGCTCTTGCTCTCCCTGGAGTAAGTCCCGTATTGATGAGCGAGCGTCTAGACCACCACCGGCCTGCAGCTTCACAGACGGCCTGGTCCACCGTGGTGCCTGCTTGCATCTGCAGCCACACAGCCTGCAGTGACCTGCTATGTCGTGCGTGCCTGACACTTGGTAGCTCCATAGCAGCCCTTACCAAGTTGCGTGGCATTTATTTCATCTGGGTCTGTCTCCACCCCGCCCCCACCCCCACCCCCCCCACCCCGACGGGGAACTTCCTTGAGGCCAGATTCACGTTCTCATTCATCTTTGCCTCCCAAGTACCAGCCAGAGGACCTGACCAATAAAGTTTGGCAGGCAGTCATTGAGTATTTCAGGGAAATCAGATTATGACCCCCTGGGAAGCAACTAAGGAGCCACAGAATTTCAAGCAAGGGATGGACCCTGGGACTTCTGTTCATCTGGTGTCTCTCACGGTGCCTAGTACAGGGCTGAGTAGATGCAAATACTCAAACACTCATTGGTTGATCGGTACTTCAACTTCTTGAGAAAACTAATGAACCCCATATACTAGAGAGGGGGGCCAACTTATGTCAGTTTTTCCCTGATTGTCACCATTTTAAAACAGAAAGTTCCGTGTCCAGGAGCTCCCCCAGGTCCCGGTAAGAGGGATGGTTGGTCAGCCTAGTTAGAGGCTCACGTACATGCCAACAGCATTAACTCTAAGGCCCATGCTGGCAAACCTAACTCGAGTTTCTGTACATTTAGGAGTGATTTTTTAAAAACTTTCTTGAAGATGAGTCTAAAATTCAGGCTGTTAAGATTTTAAAAATTTTAAGTATTATTATTTCCCCTACTGTAACTTAATAAGATTTTGAAAGTGAACTAAGAGAATTCCATTTCTCAGAGTGGGACTTGCCTTTCAGGAGCTTAAAGAGACAGAGCTCCGTAGAGACTGGGGCAGTGACTTTCTGGCCCAGGGGGAACCTGGTGGTGCTGCCTTTTGCCAGTAGAGACCACGCCCCACGGGGCTGCACACCCCTCCCACTGGGAGGCAGCACTGCCTGTCGTGAGTCACAGAGTCCCCTTTGTGTAAGACCAGCCTCGTAGGTCCTCTCAGAAACCTTCTGTTAAATCTCAGAGAATGTCCTTATTCTCCACACTGTCCCATCTTTATTCCACTCCACATCCACTGTTGGTGAGGGAATATTTACTTGCTATTGGAGGAGGTCATGTGGGATGTGTAGTCAATAATTTCATCAAGGAAAAACTTATCTTTGTGCTTTTGGTAGGAAAGGAAGGGAAACAGTTTCACTCAAGTAGCTTATGAGCTTTTGAAGAATATTTACAGAGAGATATTTTTAGACAGACAATGAGATTATTATTTTCCCATTTTAGGAGAAAAGCAGCATAAAAACAAACAAAGCCCCAAACAAAACAAAACAGCAGAGCCATAGCCAGAAACTGTGATGGCCATCGATTTCTGTCTTAGTCTCTTCACAAATGTCACCCGCGGAGGATGCACGTGCATCTAGGGACCAGCTCGGTGGAAACTGCCCTGGATGTAACTGCTATGTTTAGGATTAGTTGGTTTTCTACGGAGAGGGAGAAGGTAAAACAAATACACTTAAAAAACACCCCCAAAACCTCTAGGAAAAGCAAAACTTCACCGTAGTGAATTTTGGATCATTGGTGCGCTTGCAGTTCGTACCATTTACTTAATTCTGTGGTTTCCTTTGTGCTTCTTTTGGGATATCTGTGTGAACTAAGTCTAGCTGGCTAAAGCTGTGATTCTCTTTTTTGGCAGGAAATTGAGTACCAGCTCACAGCTGTCTCCACTGCCTGACATAACTCTGGCTCTAACGGTCATCCTTGCTTACCCAGAGTGGATGGAAAAGGGCCGCGTACGAACCTTGACAGGCTCAGGAGCAGCCTGCATGGTGGGTCCTACAGACTCAGAGACCAAAAGTAACCACACAGGATGGTCTGGACATGAACATTCCAACAGAAAGGGAGTCATGGAGAGTTGTAACATCCTAGGCCAGTAGCTTCCTTGACAAAGGCCAATCTTCACCTTCAGTGAGCCTGTGCATTGTCTTTTTGCAATTAAGATGACGTACCCTTGGGCTGTCAGTCAGCTCCTTCTCCAGACCACCCCCACCCAGGGTACACCCACCACACCAGAGCAAAGCCTTCAGAGCCCCCCATCGTTTCCTGTGCCCTGCATACCATCGGCACATGCCGTGATGGGCACTGCCAACCGTCCTGTACCCGTCTGTGTAAGCGAAGTATTTGTGCCTCCATTTTACCTTTTATCCAGTCCCAGAGATTTTCTTGCTTTGCTTTCTCCCTCCTCCCTGACCTACCACCAATGAATGTCATGTAACTCCCCTGACATCTCCCCCTTCCATGGTGGTATATAAAATAAGCTGCAAAGTGGCCATTCTCCGGGGCCTTTTCTCAATCTGGTCGGATTTGGCTCCCTAGCAATTGTCATCAGTTTCGCTCAAACTCGTAGAACTCCACAGGTTTGGATGTTCCTTACCTCAACACTAGTCAGGTTCAATCACTCTTCTGCATGCACTCTGCACCCCCACCCCGCACTCTGCACCCCCCCACACTTGTTCGTCACAACGCACACAGGACCAGCGTTCCGTTTGCAGATATGATGCTGTCATCTCCCCTCCCTCTTCTCTGCTTAAATCCTTACTTGAGGATGAAGTCCCCGGAGGAGGCAGACCCAGATCCTTACCATGGTCCTCAAGACCCTGTGCATATTGGCCACATCTACCACTCCATCTTGCCACGCACCACTCCGCCATGTCTCTCTGCCCCTTAGCCAGGCCTTCACCCAGTTCCTCACACCAGACACAGGGCCTTTGTCCATGCTGTTGCTCCCACCAGAAACATTAAACATTCTGTCTTGCTGCTTCCTCACTTGGTTAAGTCTTTTTTTCTCTCCAGAGTGCAGGACAAGCCCATGGCCTCAGGAAAACGTTCCAAAAACCCTTATCCAGGTCAGATTGCTTTGTGATACGTTCTCTTAGATCCATGAACTTGTGTGAGTATATAATCAAGTTACACACTCATTGTTGTAATTAAATAACTTCTATCACCAACGCTATGGCCCAAGAAGGAACTCCTGAGTCGGATGTGGGGTTTAAGCGGCCCCTACAGATCTGCTGGAATTGAGAGATAAGACAAAAGATGAAGGCAGACATAGGCTAAATTCTCACCTATATGACTGCAGAAGCTGATATTCAAGAATGTGGCTTATATGCTTTGAAAGACGAGCGGTCTTCCAAATATTGAACTCACTCAGCAGCCCTGTACCTGAGCAGCTCATCTTGTCCCCTCCCCACGAGCACCGTCCCTGAGGGAGGTGAGCAGAGCCTGTTTCCAGTGGACACCTGGAGAGAAACACTAGGTGGCACACACCCAGTGTCTCCGTCTCCCCCAAATCCGCATCATCTTAAATCCCGTTTTCTTCTCTGGAGCAAGGGGAAGAAGGGCTGGGGTTGGGTTGGGGGGGCGGCCAGGAGTTTCATTCTAAGGATTCTCCTTCCACAGGTATAAAGAAGGGCCCTCCCCTAGCAAGGAACACTGACGAATCGTGTCTGGTAATGAGCCCCTCCTTTCTTTACTAGGTGAGTTCCAAAGCCTTGTCCGGTCCCCCGACACATGGGATATTTCCAACTGGGACGTGGATGGCAGGCCTTTTTGATAATTGGGATTCCGTGGGACGCTTCCCTGAGCAGCGCTGCCCTGCCTGCTTTTCAGTCCCAGTCTCTGTCACCCGGGGCCCAGAGAACTTGTCTCTCCCTTGCCAGACCCTCATCCAGCCAGCCAGGGCCAGGAAGCGTGCAGCCTCCCATGAGTCTCTCCCCTAGGATCACTCGGGGGCGAGGGGGTGGGGTGGGGGGGTGGGGGGAGGTGCAGAGCTTCCCTTGAATGCACTCGCTGCTGCTCCTGTGATCAGCTTACCTTGGAAAAGCAGAGACGTGGGAAACGGGAGAGCTGGAAGTGAAGACCCTTCCGCCTCTAGCAAGTGGGGTCTCAGTACCTTGGTCTCTGACCTCAATTATCCCTGTTTATGGGTGAACAATGCCTTTTCCTGTTTGCCTGCTCTCTAGAACGTATCCCTTGCAAATGGTAAGGAAATGGAGTGTGCTGAATGCATATAAATAGCATCCTTAATCACCATCAGGCAGCGCCCTGCGCCCTCCTGGTGAAGTTTCAGGAAAACAACCACGGCATTCCCGTGGCCTTTGGAGGGATTTTCCTTGATTTGGCAGAGCCTTGAGTAATATCGGAGCTCTGTAATAACACCGAGCTACTTTTTCTGCATTTATTCGAGTCTTAGGTTTGAACATTATGATATTAGTTGTTTAAATTTTCATAGACTCCAAGGTTCAGAAGGGTTCCGGGCACGTCATTTCAATCCATCCTCCTGCAGGTCGCGGGTCTCGAGGTAGGGCTGCAACTTGGCTAACAAAGACAAATGGGTTTCTACCTGCTTCTGAAAGGTCTCCAGCGGGGGCATTCTGGAACCAACTGCAGTGACCGTAAATCACTAATATGAGTGTGCCCGGACTTTACGAAAACGTGATGTGGGAAGCCTCCGTGTCAGGATAATTTATTGAGATGCTAATCCGTGCTTTGTTC
Organism: Sturnira hondurensis; assembly: GCF_014824575.4. Taxonomy (NCBI): domain Eukaryota; kingdom Metazoa; phylum Chordata; class Mammalia; order Chiroptera; family Phyllostomidae; genus Sturnira; species Sturnira hondurensis. The sequence goes on along the minus strand of NW_028082759.1, from coordinate 17,407,315 downwards.
TCTGTCATTCCTCTCGCCCCCCTTCCCTCTGTGAAGGTAGCCAGGTCTGTTTTCCCTCTCCGAGAGGCTGTGGAATTTACTCAGGCTGGTTTTCTGTTGCTTGAGCAGAAAGAGACATAGGGAAATGGGGTGCCCTCACCCATGGCCCAATTCTAAAGTCAGAACTGAACTCCTCAAGGAGGCACAGTCCTTGGAGGGGTGGCACTGCCCTGGGGGAGAGGGGCAGTGAGCTGTGCTTTCCCACGACACGGTTTTTATCCCTTGGGCCGCTATTGGGTCACCTGTAAAATGACAGGCGGGTTTAGTGATGCTTGGGTGCCTCCCGCTCTCTGCTCTGGGTATCGTGGGCCCCTCCATCTCGGTAGCTCTGCCTCCCGCGACAGCTGTGGGGCGCATGCGCAAAAGGTCTTTGGGGGAGGGTAGAGTGGGCAGCTTTAGCGAAGGAAAAACTAATGGCAATATTTGGGACAAACTTACATTGTAAAAACTTTGTTGTTTATCTTCAGTTCACGTTCAACTGGGCATCCTATGTTTGATCTGATAACCCTATTGAGAGGCACCTGTGTTTTGGGAGAGGAGAGGCTGAGGGTGAAATGCGACGAACTTTGTTCATGCCCACCTAACTGTACCTGGCGTCCACAAAAGCAGGTGTGCGTATCCCCTTTCCCTCTGAGTATACCCATTTCGTTTTGGAGTGTAGAGAATGGGCATCTTGGAATGAAAATACCCTAGCACAACTTTCGTCAGGATCTTTAAAATAGATATTTACCCAGAAAAAATATAAATGGGATCTACCTATTTTACTAAAAGTAAATTTTTTAAATTTTTTGGAAATTAGAGACCATACCCATGAATCATAAAGCAAGGAGAAACCAGCTCCTTAGTTGATCAAAATGAGGAAAGCTGCTCCTATCCTCAAACTCCCTATGACACAGGAAAGCAAGTGGAATCAAGGTTCTCACTGCATTTTCTGGACCACTAGGAGCTTAAAAAAAATGTCCCTGGGTACTTTTCATTCTGTATTTTAGATTACATTTAATACCTTTCAATGGTTTCAGGAGATTCTCCTTGAATTGAACCAACCTCGATGACACAGGGTGGACTCCCTGTGATTTCCGGACACACGACAGGTCGGATCTAAACCTGAATGTGGAACTAAGCGCGACTCGTATCGCATCCAATCAGTGCCTATCTGACCTTCTCCGGAAAGGAACGGGGGCCTTGGGTGAGACGACTCTCACTGATTTACCCCAGGTTTAACCAGAGTAAGGCACCGACACTCGTAGGACGCAGTGACTCAGTCTCAGGACGGAATGCTCTTAAACTTTGTGACAAATTTAGTGTCAAATATATCCTCACCCATAACTACAAAGTCACTTCATTAGTGAGGTGGTCTGGGCACAAAATGGAAAGTCCATTGTCTGTTTTTTTTTTAAGGTATTATTTATTTATCTTTAGAAGGGAAGGGAAGGAGAGAGGGAGAGAAATATCACTGTATGGTTGCCTCTTGTGCATCCCCTGCTGGGAACTGGCCTGCAATCCAGGCATGTGCCCTGACTGGGAATCAAACTACGATCCTCTTGTTCACAGGCCCACGCTCAATCCACTGAGCCACACCAGCCAGGGCCATTGTCAAGTTTTAATAATGTAGCAAAAGTGAAAAGGTTGTGAATGAGAGTGACTGACCCCTAATGCCCTAAGGGCATCTGTGTTTGAACTGAGATTAACCTAAGTATGATCTGCAGGAAACAGGTACCCTTTAAAGATGAGAGAGAGACAGACAGACAGACAGACAGACAGGCAGGCTGAGAGACTGAGTAAAAGCAATTCATTTCCAGTGCTCAGTCTCCCTCATTGTCAACCAGATCTCTCTTTCTTTCCATACTTTACAATCTAGAAACAAGTTCGAGTCACAGGAAGCACCCCAAACAAACCCATCTGTTACTCCTAATTTGCTTTGTCAAGAGACTTTACTTTACCTGCACTTGTAGGAAGGAAGAGTGGAAAGTGTTTCAAGGCCACAAAGAGTGCAGTGCCATTCGGCTGGGAAATACACAGGCCTGGATCAGACTCAGGACCCCGCTTCTGAAATGCATTGCCAACCACCCAACATGCTTGAGCACCTTCTGAGGGGTGGGACTATCCTGCAGAATAGGTAAGGTGGTCCAACTTCAAGAAGGTAGATAATTTAAAAGAAAAAAACATGGTTGCTTAGCCTTGGCAATGTTCTGGTGCTGAGTGGGCTGGAGACACTGGGCTGAGGAGCTGAGTCAAAGGTGGGGAGAACCCGGAGCAGGACACGATCTTGCTTAATCAAGGTGAAGCCTTAGCCCGTTTTCAGGGAGTTGAAGAGCCAGTGAGCCTGACTACATAATTGCTATTTATCTCTTTAAAAAAAAAGACTTGGAAAGAAGGGAGGAAGAAAAAGACAAGCTTAGATGCTGTAGGTTATTTCTGAATAATAGAGATATTTGAAATTCTTGTTATAATTAATCAAATCTATGTTCTTTTGGAGTAAAAATTTAAACAGATGCATCATTAATGGCTTACTGTAAAAGCACAATCATGCAAATTTAACATCATCTCCAGTCGGGCTAATTAAAAACTCTAGTGACAACAGTGAACACCTTGGACTTGCACCAGGCATCCATGGCAACAGCTTTGCACACGTTAGTTTCCTTGCAGCCACAGACGAGGAAACTGAGGCTTAGAAAAGGTGAATTGACTGCCTCCGGATTTGTACTCAGTGTAAAGAGGGCGTGACTCTCTGAGGTCTTTTCCATTGTTCTTTTTCCTCCTGTCTCCCTGCAGCAGACATGGCCTCACAATTAGGAGCAGGTTTTCCTTAAGGAAAGAAGAGCCAATTTAGATGATAGGAGGAAAATCGTGGCAGCACACACCTCTGTCACAAACAGGTCTTTGAAAATCCCAGGTGACTGAACTGAAACAAATGGAGAACGTGTACTCACTTGATGTGTGGCAAGGCTTACTGCTGTAGCGGATCGGCCACGCGCAAGGGGACAGGCCTCCAGAGACACAGATTGACAACAGAGCAATAGGCAAGCAGCTCTCGGTCACTGCTTTCTTGGTTAGAGTCATGAAACGCTGTGGCATTTTGTGAATGTCTCTAGATTTTCATTTTCGTCTTTTGGCTAATGGAGAGGCCAAGAGAAAGAATATGGAAATAGGGCTTTGCCAACCTTCAGGAGGAATTCAGGTGAGAATGCAGTATTTCCCTGGTCATAAAGGTTAACCAGGGACAACGCCCCTTCCCCTTTCCAGGGCACCAAGTTGATGCTAAGCGCTCACTGCAGTGTGGGTGTGAGTGGCACCACGGGGAGAGCCAGGTGGAGCTGGCTTGCAGCCACACTCCTCCTCACAGGCAGGCCCTCCACCTCCCAGACTGTTTCCTTATGTGGGCCATGGGGTCAGAATGCTGACCCTGCTGGTTATCCTGAGGGTCAGAGGTCATGGACAGTCGTGCCTGGCACACAGTAGGTACTTAATAAACAGTAGTTATTACGGGCACACAGTTCTTACCAGGTGGATGAGAGGAAGGTTAAACCAAGAAAGAAAAGCCCTGTAAAGGCTGAAAGAGAGAAGAGATGGGTGGTGACATCTGGCCTGAGAGCCCGGCTGGGGCCCCTCCCTAACTCTGTTCTTGGACAGAGTTCCACGCCGCTTTGGAGAGGCGAGGTCTGCTGTCTGCAAAGACAAGGCAGAGCCAAAAGGTGATGGAGTGTGGGGTTCCTGACTGCATCTCCCTCTGACCAGCGGCCTGCTCCTTATGAATGCCATGCTGCTTGGAGCCCAGACTGGGTGGTGTGTGTAGCTGTGTGCCTGCACCGTCACATGCACATGGGTGGCTCGAGCACACTTGTGACTGCCAGCGTCACGGGTGGTTAGTTCCCAGCCCAACACTGGGCAGTGCAATGTAGGCAGGAGGTGTTGCCCTGGAGCCCAGTTGTCAAGAACAACTAAAGGAGCCCTGCAGCCTTTAAGCTGCTTGGGAAATGGACTCCCGTCAGCCAATGCTGCTCTCAGAATCTTGCTGGGTGATGAGATACTCTGGAAGTGACAGGAGGAAGAGACACTAGCTGTCCCCAAAGGGCTCATTGCTCTGCTGGAAGACCACCCCCCCATGCACATACACACCACACACTACACATGCTACACACATATGTGTATTGCACTCAGATCACACACATACATACACCATATACCACAGGTGTGCACATACCATATGTACCACACACACGTGCACACAGACATACCACACATACACAAACCAACATGCACTCTCTATATATACCACACACCTGCACACAATCACACACATACATGCCACACACAGACTGTGGGCACATAAAAATGTACCACGGATCACGTGCACTTACATATACCACATGCACCAAACACATGTACACATACCATGCTACATGTCCCACACACATGCATGCCACACACAGCACAATACACACATCCATATATATCACACATGTATACATGTATCAGCCCCAGGCTCTACTTACACACATTTGCCACACACAACACACACTCGTACACGTGCAGTGTACACACAGACTCTGCACTTTGAGAAGAAAGCTCTGGAATCCTGAGACTGGCAGATGCTGATGGGCGTGATATGCGATACAGTGAGGGTCCCCTGGGTCCACTCCCTCTTTTCTTCATGGTGAGGTGCGTCCCCTGTTGGGTGCTGTGTTGCTCAGGATTCTGAGACTGCAGACCAAGCTGCTGTAAACCCCTGGACAGTGACCCTGGCGAAGACCCGAGGGCAGCCAAGACAAATTCGTCCTGGGAAAGGTATCTCTCCTTGTTAGGAGGAACTGCAGACATTCCCAGGCTGGGAGGGGCCCGAGTAAGCAGCTTGTCACCAAATGGCCCATCCAGCTCCTGAGGAGTGCCCGCCCTGGCAGAGACGTGGTGTCGACCTTCCCTGCTGACAGGTTGGGGATTCCAGTGTCTAGACCAGCCCGTTAAGGAAAAGCCATCCCTAGTCTCCATCTCTGTCCCTGTGGCCATTCCTCTCGTGTGTGCATTCTGCTCGTTCCGAGACAGCTGACGACAGAGAATGGCTACCATCAGGGTGCCAAGTCCTTTGGTCTACTTGGTCGCTCAGGGCCTCCTCTGGGAGATGCCTTTTCAGGGGGCACTACAGTGTGACACAACCACCTCAACACTTAGTGCCCAGCCCCAAACGTCCACCACATGCCTCTCCTCGGGACTCCTGGACAATCTCCCAGTTCTTTTATTCCCAGGCTCTGGCCCACCCAGGAATCTCTACACCCTCACCTCAGGCCACAAAGCTGATGGCCAGGAACACTGCTCTCTGTTCTTCCCGCCGGGAAGGTTCTCCTTCTCCACTGTCTTTAGGGTCCTCACCCCAAATAGGCCTGTAATGTAGGTGCCATTCACTTTGGGCTGTGTCCCATTTCGAGCCTGGGAGAGACAGCTCTCTGTGGGTCTCTTGCTTCTGCATATTTGCAAAGAGAGGCGCTGACCGCCTTTGTTCCAAGCCGTCTTCTCCAGGATGTTTGCTTAGTGAACGGCCTTGGAAGACAGAGATGGCGTCTCCCTCCAGAACAAAGAGCAGACCTGCTTACTGTCCATTTCAGGAGATGTGGGTTTCTTAAGCTCAAGGTTTCTCTCTTGTGACGTAACCTGCTACACACGCAGGTATCACTTAGCGTTGTTTGCATTGACTCAACAGGAATCGAAGCTCAGGGAACTGAGGCAAAAAAAACAAAACAAAAAACACACAAAAAACGCTGATACCCTGGCTACTGCTATTGTGCTGAGCACTGTGTTTTGTCTCCGAACTTTTATTTTCTGACTGTACACACTTGTGGCAGGATACCTGCTCCTGTACAGGGCAAGCGAGGTAAAATCTCAGAGCCCCACAGTCCTTGTCACGCTGACCCATCGTGAACCAAGCTTGGACTTTCTCCTCCTTCAGCTGTTCACATGGGACACTCCTTTGGCAGTAGGTGAGAGCTGGGGATAGGTACTGATGCCATCGTGATGGGTGACAACAGGGTCTGGGCTCCCCGCTCACGAAGCTTCCTCCTGCTTTGGGCTCCACTACTTTCATTTTACAATCGACAACTTCTGAGCCTGTCGGACTTTGGCAGTTCCCACAGAACCCAGGTCACGGGGGACGGCCGGGATGCATGGTCACGTGAGGCCCCCTGGTCTAGCATTCAGTCAGCAACATGCCCAGAAACATGCCGGGAGCCTTCTTCAAAGATGTAATTTTGCTGTAGATGGCATGGCCTTCCTCCAGAATCCCTGAGGCCTGGATGGCTGTTTTCTCTCTGGGAATTGCCATGAACTCCACACGATGTCTTCTTATACTAGCGATACTTCCAACACCCGAGGGTCTTCTGGATCAATGGCCAAGTGGCAAGGCAGCCTGCCCTCAGCCAGGAGCTGCCGCAGAGCTCGTTCCCACTCCAGGCCCCAGGGAGAGCTGGTACTCTGCTCGGGCACCTGGTACACGGGCTGGAACAGCGTTCCCGGGTGTGTGTGCTGTCCCCAGAAGGAGCCACAGAGGCCTAGCAGGCACTGTGCCAGAGGACAGAGAACATGACAGAGAATGCAAGACACTGGCCTTTTACCTAGAGGATACCCTGGGCCCTTGGAGACTTAGCTGCAGGGCGGCTCCCTGGTTCCTTATATGTCTGTTCCTCGGGAGGGGGGGCAGGGAGGGGGGTCTTCTCCAGGCCTCCCATGTACAGCAACTTCTTCTTCATCTTTCCCGATCAACATGATGTCATCGATGTGCTGGATCAACATGACATCCGCAGCAGGTCCAGATGGTCCAGACCCCCTGGGACTGCATTGTGGCAGAGGGTGAGGGAGTTGGAAAAGCTCCAGAACAAAACTGAGTTACAATGATATTGTGTCTTAGGCACATACTGGTCAATGTGCCGTGTACCCGAGGCTCCCTAATCAGTCCTATCAGTGAAGTCACGTCTGGCACAGCGGCTGTGATCAGGGTTACACTTGGCCAGGCCTGCAGTGGACAGTGGGTATTTCCAAGGCCCTGCCCCTGGCTTCCACAGGGGCCGACTGGCAAACTAGACAGAGGCATGGTGGGGACCACCACCCCTGTGTCCGCTGTCTGTAGTGGACACCCACGGGCACCTCTGGAATATGACATTGCTTTTGATTTACTGTTTTAGCTGGTGGCAGGGTGGGGGTCGGGGCAATTGCAGCGGCTTCCATGTTGCCTTCCCTAACGTGGCAGCTCTCGCTTAACAGGCCAAGGGCCCAACGTGGGGCTCGTGCCACCTTCCAAGTGCAACGCTTGTACTCACACACTCAGGGACGGGAGGCAAGACTATTGGGTAGATCTGCAGACCCCCGGAGACACGCTGGAAATCAGGCTTCAGCCAAGACTATTTCCGGCCCTGTGAGCCCCCACTCCAACAGGGGGGTCTGTAATAACGCTGCGGCCTCAGGCACCACTGCCAACTCAGGCCTGTGCCTGACAGTCCTCAGAATGACTGGGGACGCTCCTTTCCTCAGTGTGTGAGGTCTCTGGAGAACGACTGGGGATCTGGCCACCTCTTTTGTCGATGGGATCCAAATCTGAAAATCCTCGCAGGCCCAGAAAACAGAGCAAACAGGGATGCCTTTGACCGGCCTCCACGCCTGTTCCTCCACTCATTCCTCATTGGCTGACCACCCCGTCTGCCCCGTCTTATGCCCAGCCATCCCAGTCAAGCTCAAAGTCTAATACCAGGGGCGCGTCCCTGGCTCCTGCTTGCTCCTGCTAACTCCTGATAGCTAATTCTTACAGCTCCTTTGGGATGTAATCTCTTTCTTTCCTTATCCAACACAGTATATCCCCATCTAGATTATGCTGAAATTTAATCTTAGTTACTATCCTGGCAGCCAGAATAAAAGATAGGACAGCTCCTGAGGGAAGCACCTTGCGGAGGACTCTACAGCACATTTCTGAACTGGAAACATGCTAGCTTCTACTCGGGGTGAGGAGGGGGGGTGCCCCTGAAAGCTCCGATGGTTCAGGAAACTCTGAAGAATCAAATACTTGGTTGTATCCACTCAGATGTCACCGTAGGGTCTTAAGTTTTCTCAGCCGGGGCCCTTAGTCCGTAACAGACCCACCTTGGCTGAGCATTTCAACATCGCCAGGGCTTTGTGGTCCTAACTGTCAGATGTTGAGTTGGCTCTTCAACTGTGCCTGCCTTTCCACTGCGGGGAATGAAAGCCTCTTTATAACACTACCAGCAAGGCGCTCTGGCTCCCACACTTAGCTTTTATCTGCATGTTAACGGCTCTCAATTTCTCATTATTCCCCTATAGGCCACCAGTACAATTTAGCAGCGACAAGCAAATTCCTCCGTCCCTGTAGGCCATGTTCCCCCTCCGCCCACGTCTTTTCAAATTTCTTAGCTATTGCATAGGCAAGGGCATTCTCCCCCATCAGAATATTTTCCTAGGTAACCACACATGAGATTGTCAACAACTGGGCTGCCACCTTGTGCCAGGGAGTGCCTGTAACTCATGACAAGGACGTAGGTTATGTCCTTCTTGTCAGCCAGGTTGTGAACAACCCAGTCGCAAACCCCATCTCACTGCCAGCTTTCTCAGACCACGCCTGGTGGTGTCTGCTGTGTATGTTGAGCAGCAGATGTGCATGCAGGCTGGGATGTATGGGATGTTCATTGGAGTAAACAGCCACACAATAAAAGAGGAGAAGGAGAAGGCAGTGAGAGCCTGCAGTCAGCAGCATGGGTCTGTCACCTGCGGAAGGACAGAGGGACGGAAGGAATGAGTAGGAAGAGCTCTGGACCACCTTGCAGTTCTAGGTAAGTCTGGACCAGGTTGATGGGAAGGCCCTGATCCAATGTTGCTCATTAGAGAATTCCAAGTTAGGCAGGAGTGGGCTGGTCTAGTAAGCCGGCCATTCTCTCTCACGGACTGGGAGCAGTCCAGAACCCATAGCTGAGCCAAAGGGGCAGGAGCTGGGCTGTCCATCAGCTATGCTCCCAAAGCCAGGTCTCTTAGAAGGAGGTCTGCATGGTGCATGTCTGTGCCAATGTGACAGGAGAGCGACCCCACTCACAGGACTGGTGGAGAGAGCTATCAAGAGGACAGCAGAGCGAGAGCCAGCCCCTTGGTGTCCTGGAAAGGAGACACTACCAGGCAGCAGAAGAGTTAGAGTAAAGGAGTCCCCAGAAACCAACTCCTAACTTAGCTTTGCCCCATTCAGTCATAATTTGTCTACCCCTCTGGTTAAGCTGGGAATAAGCTAAAGAAAACCCTTTGGGGTCTAAAGTACTTAAAACCAGAGACACCTATAACCGGAGCCTAAAGCCCACACTGGTAGGTATGGTAACCACGACTATTCCAAAGCACCAAGTCACCTGAGAGTGGCAGTCCCAGGCACTTTTCAGATGTGTCAGTCCAGGTCACCCCACTTAGAAAACGCTTCTCCCCCCAGCTTCCACCTTGCTCCGTCCACCTGGAACAGGAGAAGGCGGCACCACAGTACCAGGGAGAGGTGCCGAGGAGAACGCAGTGCTGCCGGACACGTCTCGGCTCACCTCCTGCAGACGTGCTCGATGCCGACAGGAAAGCGAAGCGACTCCTGATTGAAGACGTTACTGCGTCAGTGTGCGCCTAAGCACGCACGCTGCCTGCACGTATGAATGCGGTTCTCTGTCTAATCGCCTAATTACCCTGCCCGTTGCCTGGAAGGTCCTTGGGCCCTGGAACTTTCACTTGGGTGCGTGTTCACTGGCTAATGGAACGACTGAGTTCTCCTGTTCAAAAACTTGGAGGAGATGAGTCCAAATTCTGACGGCAGCAATTTCAGTGGCTGTGTTCTGTTTCTTCGGCTACTGGAGACGATATTAGGGTCACCCTCATTTCCGGTCCCCCATCTGACCACAGGGTCTGCAGTACTAGCGTCATGGAATTTCATGGCGAGAAGGAACCATACAAGCCACACCACGCAACGGCCCACAACCTGACATGTTGGCGACACTGTCCTGGAGATGGACAGAACTGGTGATGCCATCCCCATCGGTGCTGGTATCACAGTTGCTTCCCCTTCAGTGATCTGGGCACAGCGAGAAGTAGTTACCAGTCCATTCTCTGCCTCTTACAATTACTAGTTGTCTAAGGTTTTCTCTGCCCAACTGTCTGGGTCTGTGACTTGAGAGCTTGCACACTGTGCCTAAAGGTGGCTATCATAATAAGCTTGCAATCAAATCCTACCTGACCTGTCCCGGCCACCCCACGTTCTCCCTGTCAGCACGCAAGCAGCTGGCGTGCGGCTCAGGCAATAGCAGCCGCCCACCAGTAAAAACAAGGCACAGTTCGGAAGCACATCTTCTGTCAAGAAACCATGCAATTAATTTCAAAGCGAAAAATAATTGGATTATCTGTGTCATGGCTTTCTTCATTAGTGCAGATAATTGGGAGATTTTAGCAGTATATTTCCTTCCTTCTTGAAGAAAATACTTATCCTGTAGTGATGAAGATCCCTCCCCTCTAGGTCTGCACGGGGTGGGAGTTGGTAGGAGCTTATGTCTGGTACCTGTGGTTGTCAGGTAAAGGATAAAGTACTGGAAAAAAGGAACTGTGGTGGCCTAGACCTTGGGGGAAAAGCACTAAAGCCCTAAATATCACAGCACCCACCCCCCCATGTGACCATGACATCTGCCACATGCTGCCACACACTGGGATCAGAGCCACACAGATGCACGCTCTCCAGAAGGGGACAGTGGTCACAGCTGGGCTGGCCAGGTGGGACCTGGCCATGGAGGGGCAGAACAGATCTGGGCAGGAAGGATCCCGAGAGCCAGGGCTGAGAGTCAGTGTGAAAGCAGGGAGAGGAGGGGACCCCCAGAACAACAAGGAACTGCTCTGTCCTCTGCGGCCCTGCCTGCTGGCTGGGCTGGGCTCAGTGTGTTCACAAGACCGCCACCTGCAGGAAAACCACCTGGGTAGCTTATGAAGATGCAGACCCTTGGCTCCCTTTCACATGCCTGTTTAATCAGCACCTTTGGGATCCAGGCCCAGGAACATGGATTTCCCTGGGTGATCCCTGGACAATGAGAACCTCAGACTCACTGCTCCCAGCACATTGTGCAATTCCAACAGGGGAGCCCCCACCCTGCCTAGTGAGAATCCGTGCCTGACTGTGGCAGGCTCCTCACAGTGGAGGCGGGGGCCTCACGACCCCCACGGGCATCAATATTCACCAGGATCAAATCCAAAATGGGTTTAATGAACATGTTCTTTTTGAGAACTGCTTTTTGAAAATCCCAAACTAGCGGTGGGCCATCTCTTAAGGCAGAAAGGCTGAAAATAAGCAACAGTTTATTTCCTCAGCACCGGAAAGGGCAGAGTGGCTGGCTTTTCTAGCTGGATGCCCTGAATTAGAACCATGCAAAGCAAATACAGTGCCCCTGGGGCCTTGTGCGGGATTTATCTCCAGACTTAATGAATGGCCGTGTGCCCGGGTTAGTGGAAAATAACCCAGAGACTGGCTCATCCCTGAACTGCGGTGGAAACCCTCAGTCTCGGATGCTGCAGAAAGATGCTGACCGCTTCCACATCCTGAACCCCAGGCAGGGCGGGTGGCATGGCGGGTGGACGAGGTAAGCAGGTTGCCTGCTCTGCCTCCGACAACAGTTTCTCGACATGCTATGAAATGCCTATTGATCTGAGCGTGTGGCTGATGTCAACACTGGTTGTCTAAAGGGAGGCTGCTCAGTATCACAAGGTCATGGTGAAATAAAGAAACATAATCATTCACTCCTTGTACACAAAAGACGGGGCATTGTTTTTCTTCGTTCTTCATAAATATCTTTCTGCGGCTGCCGGGTGACTGACTCTTCCTGCCACCGGCCTTGCTGTGGGATTTAGGTCTTACATTCGCTTTCATTTACCTGTTTCTCCCCGGCTTAACTTTTCAGATTCATGTCACAGCGAACACCTGCTTTATATGCTTCGTTCCTGCCGCAGCCTCACGGCACAAAGGGCTGATTTAACTCCTCAAGAGCAAGCCATTCTTCCACCAGCCCTGGGACTTTCCAGAATCGTATTTGGGGCCTGTTAGGAGCACCATCTCTATACTGCAATAACGTTTCTCAGTGCTTAATTGATTTAATGCGCACCTGCCTTGCGGGTGTGCTGTCGGGCTTCATGAGTCCCTTAGTTTGTCAGGTGCACGAGCCCCCTGGAGGGCAGAGGGTGTGGGCTGTGCTAGGCATCTGGGCCATGGCAGCACTTAAGGATGCAGCAGACACGCCCAGCCCCTCCCCAGGAGGGGCAGCCACCTAGGGCAGCACAGAGCGAGCTCCACCCTCGTGCTGCTCCTACCTCCCATTATGAGGTGGGCAGAGTTTGTATTCAGAGGTACCGCTCCCCCCATGACATTATTTGGCTCTTGATTCATTCCTCCCTGGCTGTTCTCCACGCTCTCCTTTCTCTCCGTCCTTCACCCTCTTTCCCTCCACCTCTTACCTAGAAAACGGTCCTCGCTTGCACCCTGCTGTCAGAAAAACATAGAATAAGCTGATTTACATTAACAAATAAGTGACTAATAAGGTAACATCCCTCAATAGCATCTGTATTTTAAGAAAAAAATTCTAAATCTAAGGGGGAAAAAACATTATAATGGTGGGAATTTGTACATTAGCATAGAAGTAAGGGAGAAACTGAGGTTTTCATTTCTCCTGAAATCATGGTACTAGTCACATCCTTTTGCCTTTTATTTTAGGTTAATTTTAAAAAACCCTGTTTCTTGGATCACACATAAGAGGTATCTGACCTCTTTCACATAGGTGTGTCAGAAATATAATTCTTTGTTTATCTTTTTTTTTCTTTTTTAAGCCTCCATTCCTCTGGGGTTGCAAAAATTTAATTCCAATTAATTTGGCTTCTCGGCTCCCATCTTTCCCTGGGTTTCAGGCCCACTGTGGAGGCTTACACAGTGCCAGGTCCTGGAAGGGGACATCTGGTCCTCGGCATCATTCACCATCCGTGCTGGCCTCCCCCGAGGTGTCCACCTTGCCATCTGGTCTTTGGTTATTGCTTCCCCAGGTGGCTGCTGACTCACCTTTCTTCCTGACCATGAGACACATGCAAGTCCCTCTAAGCTACTTCCAGGACCTCTTAGCCATATGGAAGGTAACTGTTCCTGCACGCAGTTCCAGGCCTTGCAAATCTCCGAGAGGCTGTCTAAAACCGTCCCCGGTTGCTGTGCCACTCACATGAGTCCAGCCCCATGGTGGGCATGAGAATGGTGCTATTTTTGTGGGATTGCATTGCTTCCTGGTCTCTGGCTGGGAACCTGGCTGCAGGCCGCTTCCTTTCCTAGGCAGAACCAGCCAAGCTGGGGAAGGAGGGCACCTGTCTCCCCTCCCGAGTCCTGCGCCCAGCTCAACTCCGGACAGGGCACAGGGACAGTTCTAAGAGACCACCAGCCTCTGCATTCTGGGGGCTTCCTTCCCCTCCTTTCCTCCCCGTGGCTCATCAGTTTCTCCTCTCTTCTCTAATTTCTGTTATGTTACCCTTTTCCTGAGGCCAAAAAGGCAAATAGACTAAATAGAGGGATGATCCAAGGGATGCCAGAAAAAGACGGACAGGGTTGATTTTATTTTAAAATATCCATTAAACCGTTGAACCAGTGCTAGCTGTTGTAAGAGATACAAAGTATTGTAAAGTTTAGGCCTTGTCTGCAAAAAATTCACACATATAATGTAATGCCAAATACCAACTCAGGGGTCACGTGAATTTATAACGGGAAAAAAAGACAGTTTATAATGGACCCCAGGCTTTTCTTTTCTCTCATTTTTTCCCCCTCTCAAGGAATTAGGACTCTTCAGCTGCCAGTGGGAATTCCTTAAAGTTAGAAGCTAAAGAGAACACTGGTCAGACTCCATAGCAATAAATATTACTGTAGCTCACATCTACGCTTAAACTAGAAATGTCAAAGCTGTACCATGGAATTTACTTACTTTGAGCAATCCCAGTAACAAATGAATTCTAAGACTAAGGGATTTGAACACCGCCCCCACAACCCCCTTAGACTTACAATATCATTTGACTTTTTTAAGATCTATGAGTTTGGAGGCTTTATTTCTAATATTTTTTTTAAAAAAGGGAGAGCAGCCACCAGCCTACTTTGGGACCCGTGCAGGGGGCGGTTCTGTTAGTCAGGGCAGGGAAGGCCTGCGCTGCAACGACAGCCCCAGAGTCACCATGGCCTAACACAATGACGGTTATTTACTCACTTCACAGTCCACTGTCCCCTCCCACTCCCGTCACCTGGGGACCTAGCCTCTGTCTTTAATGCACGGCTCCCAAGTTCACCCTGGGTGACACTGAGCCTGCTGACGGAGCCTCATGTAGGCTCATACATGAGGTCTCACAGGTCTGCCTGGGAGGTAATACACACCGCTTCCTCTCATCTTTCACTGTCCGCAGCTCAGTCCCACAGCTCCATCTGACTCAAGAGGCTGGGAAATGTCACCTAAGAGAGGGTCCAGGAGGAAAAGGCGGCAGGTGTGGTGAGTGCTTTGCAGCCTCTCTGTCACACTTGTGCGCACAATTCTCAGACTGAATAAGGCTCCCAGGGACTAAAGCGTTGTCAACAAAGAACCAGAATTGTTCAGATACAAAGAGAGCTGGAGTGCCAGAGAGGTGCGTACTTCTCTCCCGTCTCCCTTCCTTTCTCCTGCTCCTGCTTCCTCGTCTCAGCCCGCTCTCCTCGGGAGGAGGGACTGCCTGCGTCTGCACACGAGAAAACAGGCAACAGCGATCGGAGCCAGGGGCTCCGAAAGCACAGCACAGGAACATCCAGCACTCAGGAGCACCAGTCAGCCGCACGGCGGGGTGCTGGCGGAGACTCAGACAGCACGGGACAGCGAGCCGGGTAGCTGTGCTTGGTGTGTGGGTGGGCAAGGCACCAAGACCTGCTGAGCGAGTGGCTACAGGACGGTCTGTGCCAGGAGGGTTCTAATGGAAGGCATTTTGGTCTCGCTTGTGCTGTTCAGACCAAGCCCAGGCTCTGAAAAGCACTCACTTTGTTGATTGAGAGGGAATCATTCTGAGGCAGAAAATGTCAATGGCGCAAGTGGGAATTCTGCTTTTGTTCTTTAGCCTCGAACTAAATGGCTGTAAGGAAATGAATTAACTTGGTGTTTTCAGATGAAATAGTCTCCACTAGTTCTCAAACACATCGGGTGTTTAGACAGGTGGCCTTCTTCTGGAATGGGCCACCCCGTCAAGACAGACGACCGGCACCTCCTGAATGGTGGTGACATTTTTATCAACGGATCCAGCCTGAGCGGCTGGTTGGTTTAGGAAGACATCCTCTTCCATTATACACGCCTCAAAAAACTGGGGACCGAGGAAGGGACATTTGTGCAATAAACCAAGCTCACAATAAAGTAGCAGCGTGTTTAGGTCAGGGTCCAGGAGAAAGGCAGCTGCCACCCAAGAGTGGAATTGGGTTTGGGGCAGGGAGAATAATGGAGAACTAACCTGGGCCTTTCACATGCAGGCACAGGCCCAGTTGTAGGTGAGGAGGATGAGTGTATCTGATGAAGGATGCAAAGTAGAAAGATTGCTGGCGTTCTTTCTTTTTACTTCTAGTCAGTCCTAACACAGTAAGGTATCAAATTTTCCTTCCCAGGGTCTTTCAGCTAAAAAATAATCCATCTTCAAGCCATCCTTGAGGATTCTGGGGAAGGTAGAATCTATGAAATTTGAAAGAGTCTTCCCTCTGACACTTCGGTACTCATTGGCTTCACAAAAGTCCAAGCCAACCAATTCTTCACTGCTATATACAACCTCACGACCCTCTTGTTTACTGGAGAAGGCCAAGGTCCTAACTGTAGGTTTCCTGGGAGAAGACAGCTGAGCCAGGTGCTGGCTTCCGAGAGACTCTTCCTAAATGCCTCCCAGAACTCTGTCACCAACACCATGTCCCGCTGAAGGGAGGTCGTAGTCCCCAGAATTTCTCGGGGTAAGATCTTTGCCCAATCCTGTCTAGCTTGTATAATCCAATGAGAGCCTGGGTCTCAACTGTGAAGTAACAGTTATGTTGAATGTCGATACACATATTTCCATAAACTGTCAACTGGCCATGGAATTACATAATCACCCTTCTTCTGTGGGTTTGTTTCCAAAAAGATGCTTAACTTCCAAGAGCACAAGGAACAGGCTTTGGATACCTCAGGTCATGGTTTCAACGAGCTGTCTTTTTCACAATATAAAACCAAGAGATGAGGTCATTGTATCTCCTAAGCACACAAGGTCAAGGGGGTCTTTGTCATTTCATTTTTTTCATTTTTTCATGCCCTCATCCATGATTTACTGTTGAAGATTAGTATGGACCAGGAATAAATTACACAGAAAAAAAGGATTTTGTTACCAAAAAGTATCAAGGAAATACAGTGCTCTTGGATTCTGGCTTTTAAAGAATAGAAGAAATTGAATAATCAGGAATTGTACATTGAAGCTTCGGCATGGGCACTGAGCCAATGTAAGACTGGGTAGATTTAGTGGCCAATCCGAAGGTTTTCATTTCCCCATTCACATGTACCATTCTTAGGTAAGATGCACTAAAAATAAGCCAGATACTATTTCTAGTCCTGAAGTCATCCTGAACAGTGTCTCTAGGAAGGATACGTCCTCAATGACAATCAGGTAATTTGCTAAGATTAGGAGGGAGATAAATAAGCTAAGCAAGGCTTATGTCATTTGCAAGAGACCAAAGTGAATATCAAGAGACATTATCAGGGTAGGTGTTCCTATCCACCACAGCATCGGGAGCCAGTAATGAAAGCAGGTTGTAGACGCAGTTACCCAGCTGAATATTTAGATGTGTCCTTATCTGACTGCAATCACACAGCTAAATACATTCAAGGGTGATTTCCTTTATAAAAAAAATAAATGAAATGCTTAAAGATGACCTCAGCTCAACTTTACGTTTGAAAACTTCATTCCACCCAAGTGGGAAAATAGAAATTAAAGTTCTCACTGCAACACCGGAGCTTACAGTGCCTAGTAACAAGGAGACATTTTGCCACACATGTTGGAACCCACTGTGAGGTGGGTACCAAAACCTCAGCTGAGAAACCGCCTGCAAATCCGTCACTGCTGCTTTGCTAGAGCTCGAAGGAAAGCTGCCTTGAGAGATCACGCAGCGCTTTTAGCTGGAGAGTTAAACCAAGGAGTGTGTCCTGGATTGCACCCACTGAAGGGGTGGCAGGAAGAAATGACCGCTTACAAATTCTATGGAAAAGTAATTTTGCCTCTGTCCCCCTATGCCTTGTATGTCAACACAACCCCATCAGTTAATTCAGAAAGATGCAACAAGGCCTGTGTGAGTGTGTGGAAGTGAAACCTCACGCCCTGCGGTCCCACCACCAGCCTTGCTTGTTATGAGAGCACCTGAGTGACTAGAGGGGACGCTGACTGTGGTGGCTCTGAGGACTTTCCACTGCTTGTGGTCAGATGCCGACCTGTTTCTTTCCTTTGGGGCTTTCTGGAGCCTTGGGGATGTGTGTATGGATTCTCCACACCCAAGCCAGCCCAGAAGAGCCCAGATCTCCCTCGCCTTCCTACGGGACCGTCGCCCGAGGTCCTGAGTCCGGCTGGACCTATGGCAACGATACCAGCAAGTCTTACTGTCTTCAGAAATACCTTCGAGAATCTAGGAAAGAGGAAGCGGAGCTCAGCCTAGGGAAACAGCATTTGGAGACCTTTCGGTTAGAACTCCTCTGGCGTGGTCTGAACCCTCCCCAGCCGTCTCTGCTGTCTTCAGTGGAGTACAGCACTGAGGACGATAAACTCGCTGCCTCAGCTGCCGCGACCTGCTTGTAGATCTGTTCATCCGATTATTTACTCAGCAGACTAATCGTCAGTCTACCCTAGTTGTGCTTGTTTCTTTGGGACATTCAGAGACGATTAAGATGTGGCCCAAACCCTGAAGGGGCTCATTGTATAGCCTGAGAGATGACGTGTACAAAACGCATAACATCAGCTAGACCGTGCTGGGTGGTGCGAGAAAACCCAAGCGCCATGGGGGTTCAGATCTGAGAGGAGGCCTCGGGGAGGGCTGACGCTTGAGCTGGGCCTCGACAGCAAAGAGCACGCTGGCGTGGTGAGGCACTCGGTGTTGGTGCATTAGCAGGGTAACAGTAGGTAAAGGGGAAAAGCGGGGGTTTGGGGGCAGGTGCGATGGGCAATAAGGTAGCAGGCAGGAGGTGGGGGAGCGATGTGGAGATGATGCCACTGGTTCGGGACAAGCTGAATTTGAAATTCCAGTTAGAGATCCCAGGAGAGCTTTCCAGCAAAAAAAAAAAAAAAAAAAAAAAAAAAAACAGCGTCTTGAGGAAGTTTAGAGTTGGGATCATATGTCTGCACAGAGGTCTGCTGAGATATTGGATGTTGCCTAGAAACTGAAGCTAAGCACTGCATTGAAGCAATTAATACCCTAAGCAACAGATACTAATGTCTTCATTACTCGCAGGCCCGCCATACACCAACACACAGGGAGAAATCCAACTTGTCCTCTGCAGATGAGAGCAGTAATGTTGGTCTTCGGGAAGTGGATAACATTGGGGGCATTTTGGTGTAGCAATCTCCACGGCTAGAAGCTGACCTGTCGCTTTAAAAAAAGAAGGAGAATGCCGCACCTCCCTCGTTCAGAACCACTCCGAGGTTGACGTCACGAGTGCCCCTTTTTCCCTCTTGCCGTCTGGGGGACCCTGCCTTCTCAGAATGGTGTGGATGTGCATTCTCACCCTCCTGTGATTGCCCCTGCTGTCCTATTATAAGCATTATCGATCACACAATCCATTAGGGCACCATTCACCATAAATAATTTATCTCCCCAGGCATGAGCTCGTCTCTACCACAGATGCCATCAGCAAGAATCCCCTTCAGGAGGTCTGGCCTGGGACAAAAAGGACTGCATTGCAAACGTAGTTTCAGCACGCAATGCTCAGGGAGACAAAAATAACCACTGAGCAAACCTCATGCCTGAAGACTGCGCCACTGGGGAGGGTCTGTCCGACAGAGAGCAGATCTGAGTGGTTCGGACCAGCCTTGCTCCCAGCGAAAGCACGCAGTCCTGACAGGGAGATACAAGCCCATCCTCTTAGCCGAGGCAATCTGTTTAGGCAGCATATTAGTATGTGTTCACCACAGCAGGGCAGTGCTAAGTGTTCTAATAGCTGGGGGGTGGGGGCCAGGGGGTGGGGGGGCTGAATTCACTCAGGGAAGGGACAGGCAGTCAGAGAAACAGCAGGCATGGTCTCATAGCCATGGAGACCTTAAACTTCTGAGGGGCACGTAAGACAGCGTGTGCAATGACAATGACAAGGTCTCTAGCGAAAACAAGCCTAAGAGTACATGAGCACTGAAGCACAGATTGCATTTGCCACCTGTGGAAGGAGAGGCGGCAGTGTGGGGCGCCCAGACTGCAGGCTTTAAGCCCAGCTGAGAAGGAGGGAGAGCCCTGTAGACAGAGATGAGCAGGAGAGATGCTGTTCTAGGCAAGGGGGTGGATGTGCAGGGTCTGCAGCTGGGAGTTCATGAATCGTGGCTACCAGCGAGCAGGCGTCAGCTGGGGCAGAGGCCTGTCAGGGAGGGCCTGAGAGTCTCCGGTCAGGACAGTGGTTTTCATGTTCCCACACACCATGGGAGTCAGAGGGGCCTTTTGTAGGGTAGACAAGACCTGGGGCAAATTCTTCACCTTTTCTCCCCTTGAGTCCTTCCCTGAGCTCCCTAGGACTTCACTGCTACTGCGTGCCTTGCAGAGATGTAAGTCATTTGTTTACCTCATAATGCGTTTATATGCTAACCCTCTGACTAAATAAGTCAGGGTTGAGACGAGAAGACAGAGCCCAAGTCAGGTAGCTCACAAGAGGGAATGAATAGGGAAACTGAGTACAAAACGGTTGGGAGAGCTGAAGCACCAGCAAGAGGCGATGAGGCAGACATTAGGAACAGCTCGAGCTGGAGGTACCAAGGGACAAGGGCCTGGACCACTAGGAGGACACGGGAGCCACGGTTGAGCTGCCTGGTGGGAGCTGGAACCATAGAGGAAAATGCAAGAGATGCCACCAGCTTCTCCCCTTCCCCAGTCCCCTGACTACCTGCTAGGGGCTCCCTCTGGCCTCACCTAACTGGAAGTCAGTTGGGAAAGAAGCCTAAGACTGGTAATCTGTACAGCCTAGGTACTGGCAGGAGAAGGGTGGGGAACAACAGGCATTTCCTCGCATAGTGTTTGCAGATGACTCGTGAAGAGGAGCAACGGCTGTCTGTCACAGATGGGTTTCTAATGGTGGATTTAGTCACCAAGTGATGCAATATTTGGGGGCAAGTTCTTCTCAGTGACTCTGCAATTAACAGCACTCAGCCCGCTGCCTGTCCTACGGTGGAGGAGCTGAATTCAGGATATGGTGTGGGTGAGGGGCTGCCTGGTCTCTCTCTCTCCTGAGGAATCTTCAATTCCTTCCACAGTGGTGGCCCTGAAGATAGATCTGGAGAAGAGTCATCCACCCCTGTTGGCACCCAGGCATGAAAGGGTGGCAGGCTTCTTTGGGGAGGGGGGCGGCGGGAGCAGGAACTGGTCAAAGCCTACGGCTTCTGCTTCCCTGACTCAGTCCTAGAGGCCGAGTCCTCCTTAGAGACCTCACACACCCCAGAGGGGCATTCTTGACCTGAGTCTCTTGGGCCTGGTTTTTACCGAGGTGACTTGTGCCAAAGCACCCCAAGACTCGACGGGCACCTGACACAGGGTCTCCCACAGAGATCCTGTCCCCAAGGAGAGGCCACTTAGTAACCTTTAGGGGTCATATGCCTTTGCACGAAATAGTTCAAAATTATTTCAAATGACAGTCATGACTAGGAATGATAATGAGAGCAAAGAAGACTTTGGTTTTTTAAGTCCCAAGAAGTTACCGTTGATGCAATCCCATTGATTTAACATAGCTTACTTAACATGGGCTGATCAACCACAGGGCAGATGGCCTCAGAGAGACACGATCCCTGCCCTTATGCCAGTTTAGTCAGCACCCAGAAGGACGAGTCAGATGTCTGCCCGTGGCAGGGGCTGCTGCAAGCCCAGCACTGTGTAGGCAGGGCACGGGTTTTGGGAGTGAGGCATGATCCCTGCGCCGTTCATCTGTTTAGCGTTATTGCTGCAATGCGCTGGTTCCCAAACAGAGCTTGACAAAATTGGCTTGTTGTTAAGCCAGGCTGCTAATTGTGCTGGTAATTAAAAATTGGCAGTACTGAGTTTGGCCCATGTCCTCTACCTTGAAACCTTCCAAATCAGCATTTGCCTTTCACACCAAGCAAAACACCCGCTTGGTTTTCCCCACTCATTTTCTAGGACTTTCGACAACTCCACTTAGCCGGTGCCTTCACGGAGACTGGAAGGACCTCGGGCATTTCCTTCAGAAAGCTTGCACGCGCACCGAGGGAAACAGGGTTATGTATAGCGTGGGCCGACAGAGGGCGACCTCTGAGAAAGCTCCAAAAAGCCGAGGGCGTAACTGCCCTGGTGGCCTCCTCCCACCCTCCTGCCAGGTTTGATGAGACCACATTCTGTTCACACTCCCCGGCTGTGGGAGCCTCAGCGCCGATGCCTGGAGGGTGAGGGCCACGTGGCAGTCAACAGCACGCCGGCTCCTTTGTGCGTGCCGGCTCGCACCCGCATCCGCTCCAATCGCGTGCGTCACTCCTCCTATATTTATCCAGCTGCTGTTGCAGTGGCTCTAAGACGTGTTCGTAGAAAAACAAAGCCGCTCTCTCCTGCCAGGCGCACTGCCTGAGCTCCAGAGACAAGCTCTGCTTCTCAGTCTGGTGTGTACACGCGTAGGGGCCGTGGTTCCCGGAGCACCTGGGTCACTGAGGAGATACCCGCTGCCTCCCCCCCGCCCCGCCAGGTTAGCTTGGAGCGTAAGGGCGGGGAGCGTGCAGCTTCCCTGCTGTAGCCATGGCTCTTGGTCTGTGCCTGCGCGGTTAGGTCCAACTGGGAGGATACCCGGGTGGGGGAGGGGCGCTGGCCAGTCCTCTGGCACAGGACAAACCGGCACCAGTCACTGCAGCAGGCAATGAGTACCTGGAAAGGTATCATGGGATGTTAGAGCTAAAAGGGATCATTGATATCACCTTCCCAAGACTGTCATTTTACCCGGGAGGAAACTGCGGCCAAACCGGAGAAGGGTCATCTGGTACCTGCGCTGAGCCGGAAGCCCAGCACTTCTGAGATCCGGCGCACTGACTTTCAGGACACTGCACACGCCAGCTGGCACCCACCTGTCCAGCAAACGTCCTCTGGGATGGGAGGCCCAAAGACAGTCTGCCAAGGACTGCTCACAAGTTGGCCAAGGAAGCCGGCTGACGGGAGACAGGTAGTGTGCTGGCGAAGAGCGCCCGGAGAGATGATGGTACCGCAGATCTCCGGTTTCTGCCGAAGACCACTCTCCAACGTATTCTTGTCACCACTCTGAGCCTGAGCCATCGTCACATCCTGTGTCCACTATGGCCACCTCCCGGGCGCATCTTTTTACAATCACCACTTGCCAGTACCCACTGGATGACTCACTCTAGAAAGATCCAAACTGAGGATACAAATAAATCCAGGCTTCTTTGTAAAACCTATCCCCTCGTGAAAAGGTATCCAAGAAAGAACAAATCCCATTCCAAAGCCTTGAAGAATGATGGCGCTCTTCAGTAAAGCTTTCTTTCGATGATGGTGAGGGTTACTCAGAAGCGCCTATTGCAAATCTCCATGCCTCCCTCTCCACCCCCAGTCTGCAGTCCATGGTAACTAATCAACTTCCTCTATTCCAAAGTCTCCAGCCCCAGCTGCCTCTCCGGTCACTCTCTCCTTCCTTCTCCCTTGCCATCCTTTTTGAACGATGGATGTTTCCTTTGCTTCCTTAGGCGGCTCTGTGCCTTTTCCTAGGTAATCAAATTACGTCTCTTCACTTCTCCCAATTCTCCCTCTACCCTTTTCCCTGACTGGAACACCAAAGGCATGGGAACTGAACAACTGAGACAATTATCCTTAAGATGTGGGGAAAGAGATGGTTGTAAATTCACATATATTAATCCTTTTTCAACTGTGCCACGTGAAAAACCAGGTCAGATTGATCCTCCGTTACCCATGTTTAGCTGTGTATAATGTGCAGCCATGGTTTTTGTGTGCATTATACACACGATTATTATACCCATGGTATGTAATCACTATACCCATGCATAATGTGCATCCTTATTTTTCCCTCAAAATTTGGGGCAAAAAAAATGGGTAGGACACACAGCAAAATCCTGTAGTTGTGTTTGGTGGGTTTGCTCCTTAGGGAATTCCTAAAGTGCCGGAAGTAATACAGTATCAATTAAAAGCTCCCTAATTCTGATGCTTCCTTATTTCAAGTAAGCTGTCCCTGTCTCTTTCCCTGACAGATGCATTCTGAGGATGCCACGGGGGGCACATTCCCAGGTACTGAACTACTGCCGGGTGGGTTTGTATCTCTTACCTCACAAGGCTATGGTCAAAGGTTATACAAATCACAGAAACCCGTCAACTCTTCAGGAACCCTCACTCCAGGAGCCATAGATGTGTGTCTCTGTTTTACCTGAGGAAGAACTCACTGCCGAAGCAGCACCCAGCGAGCTCAGAGCTTCCACACAGCCCCCCACACTGGAGGGGTCTTCCCTCTCCCTCCCTCACAGGGCTCTGGCCTTGGGCCATCTGATAGGAACTTTCACCCTTTTGAAACCTTTGGGAAGTAGCTGCAGCCCCTCCTCACCCCGCCCTGTTTACTCTCCCCTGAGGGCCAAGTCGTCCCTCTCTGCTGGGCGAAGTTGGGAGGAATCAGCAGGAGGAATGCTGCCCTTTCTCCCTCTTCCGAATTTTTGGGTCTCCTTGGCTGAGAGGATGGGTGTGTTGCGCTCACCTCCTGCCTCTTGGGTAGCAGTCACGAGGGGGGGCAGGGCCCACCTGCTTTGAGGGACAGGTCTGAAGGCCTGGCTCTCACTTGGTTGGGATGGGGGGCATAGTAGGTACAGCGGATGCAGCTGTTTTGCTCTGAATGTACAGCATACATGTGTATGCACATATGTGTATGTGTGTCTGCAGAGCCAACCTTCCCTTAGGTGTGGTGTACAACATTTTAGACGTGGGGAAAAGCATAAGAGAGTCTGACCATGCCCACAGTGAAGCCTTACTCTTCAATCCAGCTATCTCATTAATAAAACATATTTATAAAACCTCCAATTGTCTGATTTCGGCAACTGTTTCTCAGTAGCCCTTCTGAAACTATAATATCTGCATGCAAGTCATTTAAACTAATATTCAATTAGCTATTCTATAAATACCCAAAGGGAGGGAGGGAACTAGTTGACTCACTCCCATATAATGAGTGAATCTATTGTACATCAGACAATTAACATTTCCCAACCATCCACCATAAGCCAGTCTAAAGCCAAGAGAAACAGTAGGGCCAGCTGAGATAAGTTTCTAGGATGATATCAAGGGTGAGGATGGAGACCTCAAACTCCACAATCCAATTTATAGTGGATTTTATCTCAATGTCAGACAGACTAGGAAACGTCCCTCACTCCTCCCGGTGAACCTGGGCTTCTGTTGGTTGCAGCCTCTGTTGGTTAAGGGGGTGGCTCAGGGTCACGCATGAGTTCATCCTTTCTCCACCTCAAATGGAAGATTGTGGGCTGGTTACCTAAACTCCTTTTTCCTGCAATTCCTTATCTGGAAAATTGGGACAGTATCTCTTATCATTGTGGGAATGAGAGAAGGGTGTAGAGATCTTAGAACAATGCCTGGCGGGTAGTAAGCCTTCAATAAATGGCAGCGATTATTTTTAGTAGTGGTAAAATATTTTCCTATCACCCAGAATATTTCAGGAGAATGCATCCTCAGAATGCTTCAATGAGTAACTGTGCTTTGCATTTAAAATAATTTTGTTTGGCAAACATTTTAGGAAAAACACTTTAAGTGAGAAAGAGTTCTATAACTTTCTAGCAAATACGAATTGGAATTTACTTGTTAAAAAATAGAAATGCCATATTTATCGCTTCCCCCACCCACACCATCTCAAGGAACACGTCTTAGTGGCTTTTACCCAAGATACAAGTCAGACTTAAAATGTAGCGACAACTGCCTCTTGAAAGTCTGGACACAGGCCCCTAACAGGGGGCATTTCTGATTTTGAAATGAGCCATCTGATTCAAAAGCTCCTGCTTTCCAGCAAGCCTCTGATTGATAACTCACTGACCAAGCTTTGTGAAAAGAAAACACAGGACCTGAAAATACCCTTTGAGTTTGAACTACGGGCATTGCAAGCAAAGGAAACCCAGAGTTACATATGTGATTACATAATTATATTTAATTGGTTGTTTGGAGTAAAATTATTCTGAAATCTAGGGATTTTTTTGTTTTCTTATCTCATAAACTTGCTACTGTTACCACAAAGGAGAATGCTTCCTTGCTGATTTTTTTTTAAATACTGGCCATTATACCATCTAGGAATTTTATAATCTATAGAAAGAGCTACCAAGAAAAAAATTCTGCCTTGGTTGGTGTGCCTCAGTGGGTTGAGCTCCAGCCTGCAAACCAAGGGGTCGCTGGTTCAATTCCCAGTAGGGACGCATGCCTCTGTTGTGGGCCAGGTCTCCCATTGACAACATGTGAGAGGCAACTTTGCCCTCCCTTCCCCTCTCTCTAAAAATGAATGAATGAAATTTTTAAAAAAGAAAGATATTCCTTTGAAGGTCACATCAGCCTTCACGTGGATTTTCTGTAAAATTGAGGAGACATTTCTATGTTAGCTAAGTAAAGGTGACATAATAAATGATGGTCATTTAGGTTCTATTCCTCCCCCCAGGGGGAGGGTCCAGGTGAAGGGCTCCTTAGAGCAACTTTCACTGAGTCAGTCCTCCGTCTTCTCAGGCCACGAGATCCTCATGTCACTGCATGCACTTGCCACAGACTGGTGCATTTCTGTTCGAACAAATTAACTAACAGTCACTGACCTGAAGTTTATCCTGCAAGCCAAACCTTTACCAAATTGGAAATGTGGATTTCAAACTTGGCATATGAGCTTGTGTGGAGAGGAATAAGAACAGAAAATTCATCTCTCTCATTACAAACCTTCCATCGACCCCTAAGAGACAGGAGTCTCAGAGTCAAGGACCTAGGTTAGTATCCTTGGCAGGTGCTCATTAAATTCTGAGACTCTTACTCACATAGTAAAGGCAAGGATAAAGGCAGTGAGTCATCATTTGGTGACATAATTGGGCCCCATCTTCTCTCTCCTTTGGGGGTTCCAGTGCTTTCTATGAGTGAGAACTCAGCTCCCTAACAGGAGCCCCTTACACTGGAGAATGAAACACCCCACAGAGAGTCTCTCTCTGGAGTGTGCATCTCAAAGAGAAAGGGAAGCTCGGGCAGCAGATGTGGGAGCTGACAGAGAAGCTGGCCAGGTGTTCAGTGGGGACCCTGGGGAGCAGAGCTGCGAGAAAGGGGTCTCTAAGGGCAATGAGGTGCCCGTGCTAGAGGGACCCCTGGACCCAAGCTCCTGTATAACCGTCATTTCTCATAACCCTCACTTCCATTTCTCCAGGAGGCATGGCTGCTGAGACAGTTCCCTGCCATTCTTACCTGTCTGTCTATTCTTACAATAAGCCCCTAACCACCGAATGGGTCTGAGTCCCTTTACCCAAAGACTCAAACACTGGGCCACACTTTCTATCAAGAATCTGAGGGCTAGGTGGCAGTTCAATGTCCCCATATTTTGTGGGGACTCCTACAAAAGGAACCTACTTGTTGGACCTAACAGAATCCCCCAAAAGAACTGAAATTCTCTCTTCTCGGTAAGGGAAATAATAAAAGTGCAAATCTCTGTTCCTCCCCTGGATGTTACCAGACATTCCTTTTCTCGGGGAAAGTGACCACGGCTTACGTATTTAAAAGGGAGGAGTGTAGCCCACACCACCCAGCACTGATTGTGTAGCTCCACAGGCTCTGCACTACACTTTCTAATCTAATCCTCACAGCAGCCCCTGACTCACCGGAAGTCACACAACCAGTGAGTGGGATTTAAACTTAGTTTCCGCTCCAGAGCTTGAGCTCCTACCCAAGGTGCTGTGTGCAACAGGAGCAAACCCTGAAGAGCACACTGCGTCCGGTCTCCGGATGGGACCCTCCCTTCTCTGTGGTGTCTTCCACCAGCAGGTCCAGGGAGCAGCCCACACCCAGCCTCGCTGGGCAGCCAGACCCTCTCAGTGGGTCGCTGGTGACACCCACACTGTCTAGTGGGACCATGGTATGTTCTGGGCTCCAGCAAATCACCTTTTAAACATTTTAAGTGAAATTTTTAGAAGTCTCTGCTTGGTTCTCACAATTTGTTTTGATTTCCAAGGTATTCCTGGCCTTATTCTCCCCCCCCCCCACAGTCTAAGAAAAAAATATATACAACTCACATCTGACAAAAACTTGCATCCGGAACTGATAACATCTTAAAACTCAACACTTAGGAAAAGAAACAATCTGAGATTTCAATGCCAAATAAGCATATAGAATATGCCCAACGTCATTTGCTACCAGGATAATGCAAATGAAATCCACAGTGTGCTAGCACCACACGTTTTTTAGAACTGCTAAAACACCACCACCAAACAACCCCGATAGAACCCAGTTCCTGAGGGAGGCAGAGCCCCAGGAGTCCCTCTCACTGCACCTGAGCATGCGCAACAGGGGGCCCCGCCCCCGCCCCTCCCCCCCAGCTGGAGGACAGTGGGGGTGGTTTCTCACGAGGTTGAATACACTGACTACGTGACCCAGAAACCCTACTCCCAGGTATTTCAACTCCAGACGAGTTGAGAAGTTGAGAATACACTTTTGTGTATTCTTATACACAAAAACGTGCATGAGAATATATACAGCAATTTTATTCATAGTTATCCCAAACTGGAAACAACCAAGATGCCCTTCAACAGGGTAATAGAGAAACAAACTTGATATATCCATAATGGACTATTGCTCAGCAGTGAAAACAAATGAGCTATTGATTCACACACAGTAACATCAATGGATCTTAAATACTTTCTGCAAGTGAAAGAAGTCAGGTCCAAAGACTACGTGTTGTATGATCACATCTCTGTGGAGTGATGGAGAGGCACCTCTGTGGGATAGAAAGTAGGTCAGGGGTTGCTGTGGGTTAGGGGGAGGGGACGAGCTTTCTACAAAAGGGCCACACTGGGCAGTTCTTAGGGTGATGGAATGTTCTCTACAGTGCCGGGGTGGGGGATGCAAGACCCTGTATGTTTATCAAATTCCATAAAACTATATATTACAAAGAGTGAACTTAACTGTAGGCACATTAAAAAATAATCAACCAGGATGCCATTTCCCACAGGTATGCAGAATAAAACTGCGTGCTAAGTAGCAACTTTTAAAGTGTATCAAAGCGTAGAGAAAACAAACAGCAAGAAATGTAGTGCCATCCCCTCAGGAAGGGGGGTGCATAACCTTCCCCGGTGTCCCCGGCGGAGCCAGCCTGCCTTTGTCTCCCTCTGTAGGCCCAGGGTGGCACTGCAGTGCGTCCTCGGATGAGCAAGGGACAGACACCCTTTCAGGGAGGGAAACTTCCGGGCTGTCAACTCACGAGGCTGATGCCTTTCATCGTTTTGTTTTAAGAATAGGTAACAAAAAATACAAATGTATAGTTTCATGCTAATAATTCTTTACAGTTATGAAACCATAACGAAATTACAAATTAGAAGTAAAGCTGGATCTAGTCACGTGAAATTGATGAAACCAAGTCACTGCTCACAGTGCGTTGGGTCCTCGGAGGTGGGCGGGCCTGGCTGGAAGGCGGGCCTGGCTGGGGGCGGCCTCTCAGGGTCCCTGCCTTATTTTCTCTACAAACAACTGCGAACACCATTTCCCAGTGCACCTTGCTGCCCTCCACGATGGCTCGAAGGGGCCATCCCACAGGAACACCACCCCAACTGTTATAGACCCTGCTACAATTGTCTATTCCCATCTGCACCTCACCTGCAATAAATAAAATTTACGTTAAACTTGGCCCTTGTCCTCCGAGGAGGCTGAGTGTGAAGACATCAGGATGATGTGAATGGACATGACCTGCCCACATTCAGGGGGGAGGAGACCGCACTGACAGTTTTGGGAGAAGGCTTTGCCATGTTTGTCCCGAGTCTTTGCCTGCTTTGGGGAATCCGACGAGAGGCAGATGCAAACACCACCCTCAGGTGGGATTTCAAAATCTTGCCCCGTTGCACTGATCAGTTTTGAACCGTCTGGAGCTCCCTGAAGTCACAGGAATCCTTTTTACTGGGCTTTCAACACAGAGAAAAAGAAACCACTGATGGGGGTGCATTCCCACAACACCGATTTCAACAGAAAGATTTACAATATCGTTTGACCCCCGATTCTGTTGATTGCCTGTGATTTGGAGAAATACGCACCATAACAATGAATAGGCAAGTGTGAATTCTGCGCTAATTTTTGCTGTATTTCAATGGTGCAGCCAGTTTTTGCCCGAGTCAGTAAGATGGGAAGTTGTGGGCTGGACTAGAGCTGTGTCAGGAAAAAGACGCCTCCTGGCATTTTTTCCTGCTGTGCTGAGGGTGGCTCCTTGCTGGGCAGCTCAACAGGCAAAGCAGCCACAGACCTCCTTGCTGCCCTGCTGCCCTGCCTGGGCCTCCAACGCCTCGCTTGAGAACCACGAGAGTGGCAGGGGGCAGGTACCGCTGCTGTGGGTGGTGGAGCCAGGTCCTGGCTGCCATGTTTGCCAGCTGTTTTGTCCTGGGGCAACAGTAACAAGGGTCAAATGAGGAGATGCAGGGAACATCCTGCAGAAATACTCGGACGACGTGCTCTGTAAACGTCAGCTCTTGTTATTGTCATACTTAACCCAGTGGTTTGGAATCACCCAGCTCCTCCTTTTGCTTTTAACTCGGCTGGTCCGTGAGTTCTTCCAGAGCAGGAAGCTCCTTTCTTCCTCTCCCCACCCTTACCCACATTCCTGGGCATGTGACACTCAGTCGGGGTGTTTTGAACTGAAGGGAGGGAACAGAGCTGGAACAGAATTAGCTCGGAGACTGCGGCCAAGCAAAGGGACAAAAGTGAGCCATTTTCACTTTGGGGGGAGGGCTGTTGATGCCTGTGTGCCACCTTAGAGTCAACCTCACACTCGACAAATTTTTGTCTCCGCTGCCACTTAACCAGTCACTGCTCAGGGTCTCTTTGGGTTGGCAACTGTGGTGACTCTGTAACTGCAGGTGGCTTTCTGGGCTGCAGAACAGACCCGAATGCTCACAAGCTAGCCAGTTTTTAAAGAGCCTCACCCAAGGTGCTGGAAATGTTTGGATTTGAGTGTTTGGATATACATCGCGTATCTACCATCTTCCAATGTGCACACTTTACAATACGACGTTATACCTCAAAACAAAATTTTTAAAAAACCCTTTGCCATAGATAGCCATTCAGTCTGACGTATGTTTACAAAACCACCTCTGCTGCCCCGACAGCAAGTCCTTTCCATGGTTTGCTAGCACCCAAGCAGGGGAAATCTGTGACTCCCTTTGAACAGGCAAAGGCGAGGCTTTAAAACACTTTGTAACCGAGCATTCAAAATTACCGAGCACACAATTTGACCACTAGAGGGCGCCAACACAGACGGAATGATAGGGACAGACTGACCTTAGCCAGCCACCATGATCAAGCTTTTCACACAGGCACTGCAGAGTTCCCACACAAGCAGGTATCAATTTCTTGGTTCCTAGGAGGACAAGTGAAAATTCCCTGAAGTCGGATTTAATTCATGGCTTTACTTTTGTCCTCAACTGTAGACACGTGTGGATAATCAGAGGCAACCGTCTCTGGAGGCATTAACAGTACTAAAGGCCTCGTGAGGCAATGGACACAGACATAAGGAGAGCTCACCTTTGAAAATCACTTTACAGACTAGGGAGAATCTTCAGATATAGTAAGTGCTGGCAGTTTTTCTCCTCAACACAAGAGTCTAATTTCTAAGTATGATTTGTGCCTGCTGGAGATGAGAAAAAAAAAGTCCCCAATGCACTGATGTAGGGCCGCCACTGGCGTGTTTGCACATTAGGAAAAGCCTCGCCTGCCAGGTCTGGGGCGTGGCTTGGCTGCACAGCACAGGATGCGTTCCAGGCCCCACTGCCCCCTACCGGGCAGCTCTGTCCAGGCACAAACGAACACGTATGTGGCGGCCCCACCCCTGGGCAGTGGTAGCTCCAAGGGGACGCTAGGGGGAGTTTTCAATCCTCTCTCCCCCCGGTTCTTTGATAAGGACAATGCTATTTCTTAATCTCACGTAAAAATGCAGCTGCCTGACCGGTTGTTCACCCGTCCCCTTCCGAGCAGAATCCTCGTTTTAAGGTTTTCCTATAGGGAGA
Organism: Sturnira hondurensis; assembly: GCF_014824575.4. Taxonomy (NCBI): domain Eukaryota; kingdom Metazoa; phylum Chordata; class Mammalia; order Chiroptera; family Phyllostomidae; genus Sturnira; species Sturnira hondurensis. The sequence continues at coordinate 17,375,812 of NW_028082759.1, read as the reverse complement.
TTTTGGGACCACCACGGGGCCGTGGAAACGGACATTCCCATCCATTTCTCCTCTGCTTCCAGTCCGCCCTGCTGGGAGGGTCTTGCTCACAGTTTCCAAGTTGCTTTCTTTCCTTTATAACTTCCATTTCCTGATCACTCCCCAGCTCCTGATTTTTGTATTCGTGAGTTTTTTCATTGGCTAAAACTTTTTGTAACAGGAAACGGTGGTAAGTATTCATTTCAGCGCCTTGGGTGTGACTGTCTCTCGGCCCTTACCTGACTTGACCTCACAGCGGCGCTCAACCCCTTTGATCGTGGAGTTCTTAGGAAACAGCTTCCTCTTTTGGCTCCCGAGGCTGCTCCTTCTCAGCTCTTGGATTGGTTCCTCCTCGTGTTCCTGATCTCTAAGTGGGCGCTGACATTCAAGAAGCATCTTTTCCTCCGCTCTGCCAACACGGTGGCCCCTGACTTTTGCACACGCTCTGTCGCAGACAGCTCTCAAGTTCGTACCTCCCCCGGCCTCTGCGCTGCACTCCAGACTCGCATTCAACTGCCTACTCGGCATCTCCCGCGGACCGTTTTTTCGGGCGCCACCATCCCGACGTGCCCCAAAGCAAACTCTTCATTTCCTTCCCCGACCATGAGCTGTGCCACAGGCTTCCTCACCTGAGCAAAGGGTGACTCCTTTTGCCAAAACCTTGGTGTCATCCTTGGCTCATCTTTCTTTCTCTCACCCCCACCTCAGCAAGTGCCGTTGGTTCTGGGTTTGAAATAGGTCCAGAAACTGGATTGTTTCAAACCACCTCCTCGGCTATCATACAGGTCTAAAGCAGTGTCACCTCTTGGCCTGGATTCCTGTGGCAGTCTGTAACTCACTTCCCTGCCTCTGCCCTTCCCGCCACCCCCTCCGCACTCCCCAGCCCCAGTCAGTCTTGTTAGTGCAGCCAGACCAATCCCAGTGAACCTCAGAGAGGCGGTCACCCGAGAGCATGCGCGCTCTGTCCCACCTCCCACGGTGAACCTTGAGGAGCCTAAAAGAGCCTGTAAAACTCTCCATGGTGAGCCCCTTGCTGTACTTCTGGACATCGCTCAAGCCTCACTGCCCTTCACGCACCTCCCTTGAACATGCCAGACCTGATCCCACCCCAGGTCGCCGCACTTGCTGGTCTCTGTCAGGAATGCCCTTCCTTCACACGTCCTCAGGTTTGTTCCCTCAACTCCCTTAGTCTCTGCTCTCAAGTCATCGTGCAAGATCGGCCTTCCCCGGCACATGCTATTGAATAACACCACACTCCTCACTCCCTCACCGTGCAGTACTCTTCTGCCCCAAACTGCATGGCACTTCTCTCCACTGTATGTGCGTGGGTTGGGGTGCCTATGTTTGTACACACATATAGTATTTATTTGTGCACGTGTGAGTGTTTGATCAGTGTCGGTCTTCCCCTCCAAGAATGTAAACTCTGTGATAGAAAGCATTTCATTTTATTCACTGTCGTATCTTCACTGTCTAGGAAAATGCCTAGCACATCGTAGCTGATGTTTAATAAATATTCGTGGAATGAACTAGACAACCAGTATGCTGACTAAAAGTTACATGCACTATATAAAATAAAATATATTAAAATTTGACTTAAATTTTCCTGCATTGCCCAAGCAGAATTGGGCATCTTGAAAGGCGTTTAAAGATATACAGTGTTTACCTTTGAATCACGCTGAAGCCACATACCATCTGATGAATATTGGAGGGAAATCTGCTGTCGCTGTGTGCGGTACGTAGAACGCCTAAAGACAATTGGGCAAAACAGGAGCAACTCACTGATGTTGCCTAACCCTTCTTTGCCTTGTGTTGAATCGGAGACAGTCTATTTACTACAGGTGTGTTTGTTTTTACTGATTGCTAACAACTTATATTACTAAACAGGATTTGCAGCCCGTCACATTTAAGTGAGTGTATCTGGCCTGCCGTGGCTCACTAGTGCAGACGTTGAGGAATCCAGTCCGATGCCTTGCGAAGGACTGCTCACCAGTGACGTCAAGAATTATGTTTCTACTGATCACCCTATTGCGAAAGCTAATTGTTTGTGCGAAGATTCCTTGACGTGAGCTGGCAGCACATTAAAGTGCATTTACTGAAATTTGATACGTGATTTCAGTGACACACAATTTAAATGTACTTGTAAAAACCAAACGATAAATCCATGGAAAACAGGGTATAATGAAGAAAAATTGTTTTCCTTTAAAAAACCATACTAATAGCTCACCTTGTTTTAGCAGCCTAAAGGATAGAGATCTAAAATGTTCTAGTATTTTTTTCTTACATGTTTTACATGTTTCAGTCTTTACCTTTGAAATGAACACACAGAGGTAAAAATACAATATTAATGAGATAGACTTTAACACCCGTGTATATTTTAACACCTGTGCGTCAGAGATGCCACACGCCAGGCTTGTGGAATGTGGGCTTAGGACTTGGATGCCCTGGGCGTGAGTCCCGGCTCTGGCTCTGGCTGTGGGCGTTGGGCAAACTGTTTTGTCCACGTGGTTGTTTCCTTCGAGGACTGTAGTGAGGAATGAGATGGGTATCGGAGAACATTTAGGGTAGTGCTGAGCATAGAGTCGTCACTCAGCACATGCTAGCGGTTATTATTAGCTACATCTAATAAAAATAAAGCATTCCATCACATCCGCCTTTGTAGCTAATGGGCTGAATTACTCCAATTTGCACTAATTTGTCAAAAATATCCAAATAGTTTCATGTGAAATTATTCCTAAAGAAAGAGAACGTTTTCTATAGCAGAGGAATGCTTAGCACCTTCTGCAGGGGTGCCAGTTTCTCTCCGTGAGGCTACTGACTGCACGCACTTCAGATGTCACAGTTGGTCCTCAAGCCCTTACAGATGTTCCTGGGTTATTGCTTAGAAAAATCCCCGAGAAAGCCCATGGCAAGCCCTGGCTTACAGTGTGCTTTGTTATGGTATTGGTAGTTTGAGATCATGACGAAGGGATCGTGAGGATCCTGGTGAGTTTACTAATTCTCTTTATTTTATATTTTGTTCAGCTCTGGTACCCCCAACTTCATTAATATGCACACATATATTTATTATTCACATTACCCATGTAAAAATGACCGGAGATGGTTTCTCATATGACCATAATAACCTCAGTGCTTATGCTTTTGCATCTGTTTTAGGGGAGGTTATATCATAAGGAGTATTTGTATCCTAACCTTAACCTCCTTTCTAGCCTTACTAATTCTAGAAGACGCTGTAGGTGTGATAAGAGGCCCAGTCTAGTCTGCTTGATTCTACAACACATGGTAGACTAGTCTTACGTTGAGTTTGAAATTATAGAGCGTGTTATGACTTAGTGTTCTTAATTCAATTCATTCATTCATATTATGGAGAGACAAGTAAACCACTGATAATTTTTTTCCTGGTTGGATTCTCCTAAACCTTTTTTTAATTGAAGCAAAATCCACATAACTTGCAATTAATCATCATAAACTATACAACCCAGTGGCATCTAGTGTAGCCCCCCTGCGGTTCCACAGCCCCAGCTCTCTAGGGTTGGAAATGCTGGGTCTCATAGTGACGTTGTGTTCAGCTTTTCGAGAAGTGGCCGAAATGTTTTCCACAGAAGCTGCATTGTTGTACAGTCCCAGCAGTGATGCACAAAGGACCTGATTTCTCCATATCTTTGCCAAAACATTTTTCATTTTCTTGTTTTTATTGAAAGCACCCTAGTGGGTGGGAAGTGATAAACTTCTAGTTTGGGTTTACATTTTTTAATGACCAATGAATGGTATTCAATATCTGCTTATGGGCTTATTGGCCATTTGTATGCCTTCTTTGGGGAAATGCCTGTTCATGTTCTTTGCCCATTTTAAAAATTGGATTGTTTGTCTTTTTGTTGAGTTGTAAGAGTTCTTTATATATTCTGAACATTAAAACCCTTATCTGGTATGTGATTTGCAAATACTTTCTCCCATTCTGTACGCTGTCTTTTCACATTCTGATAAAAACCCTTGGATGCACACGTGTTTTTAATTTTTATGAAGTCCAATTTGTCCGTTTTTCTTCTGTTATTCATGCTTTCTGTATCAGATCTAAGAATTCATTGCCAAATTTATGTCAAATCTTCAAATTTCGTATAGAACTGCAAGGGGGCCCTAATAGTCAGACATTATTTAAAAAAGAAAAACACAGTTGGAGAACTTATAGATTCTGATTTTAAAACTTATCACAAAGCTATAGTAATCAAAACAGTATGATACTGACATAAAGACAGACACAGAGACCAATGGAATGGGACTGAGATTCCAGAAATAAACACAAACATCTATGGTCAACCGATTTTTGACAAGGATGCAAGGCCATCCTATGGGAGGGAAGGCTCTTCTCTTTATCACTGATAACAGGGTAACCAAAGGCAAAAAAACGGACCCACACCCCCACTTTACTCCATGCACAAAAATTAATGCAGAATGAATCAGTGATCTAAATATAAGAGATAAAACAATAAAACTACTAGAAGAAAACATAGTGGTAAATGTTCAGCATGGATAATTTAAATCCATAGATAATTCCCTACTCTAGTTAAAAACAAACATATTCTCCATAACCTTTGCCCCAAGATTATGGGGATGGTAGCAACACCGACTGACTTGAGATTCATTCCTCCTCATTCCCCTATCCATTAGGATAAACACTTCGTCAGAAATGCCCTTGAAGGTAATCAGAAATGAGACAAAGAATCAAGTACTTAGGCAAATCCTAACTAAAAGTACAATTGGCCGTGAGTAATAAAAAATAGAACCCAAATACACATTTTAAACCAAAAGCAACCTTTTGTTTCTAAATTCTTTTTCCAGGTTGATTAAGTCTTCTCTTTCATTTCCCCATTATCCACTGATTTTATTAGCAGTTTTGGATACAGTGGGCGAGAGCACAGCGCCTGGATTCAGAGGGCCTGGAGTCGAGTCCCGGCCCGACCCGACCCTTTCCTTAGCTGCTTGCCATTTATTCTTCAGCTTCTTCATATTTTAAATGAGAATATTAGTGCCTACCTCACGGGGTTGTTTCCTAGCACACAGTGTGTGCTTCTTAAGTGTGTGCTATTATTCCCAGGACTAACAAGGGCAGATTAGGCCAGAGAGGTATTTCTAGGCTTCCTAGAGCACTGGTCCGTACTTACACACAGAAGCTAGAACAAGGCAGCCCATTGGGCGCCATGATTGTGGAACAAGGCAGTCCATTGGGCGCCATGATTGTGTGCCTCGTAAGGCTCCAACCACAGGGAGTGGAACTGACCAGGGGCCCCAGCTGTGCTCTGAGATCCAGCCCCGAGTTTGCACAGAGGCCTCGCTTCCCACCAGCGGCTCCCTGCCGTAACGTGCTAGGGGAGGCCGTACCTGGGGGGCTCAGGACTCCTCCGCTGGCCAGCTTTGGCTGGAGCCCCTTTATCAAGACGCCCTGAGACTGAAGAACAAGTGAGCCTGCTTGCCCTGTTGCGCCTTTGCTGTGGGTCACTCCTGTGTCATGGTCTGAGGCTTTCCCAGCCTTTCCTGGCTCCCTGCATGTTTTTTTTCATGCTTCTAATCCCATCTTAGTGCCTGATTCTTACAGGACATGGACTGACACAGACTGGCATTCAAAGCTCTTGTGGCCTTAACCTATATTCCACCCTGGTTTCCAAAGGTGCCTAATGCTTGCCCAGCTGGGAGCCTGTGACCACACCCCCCTCACTGAGACAGCACTCACCACCTGGCTGTTTCAGCCTCCTGGATCCTCTTTGTCACTGATCAGGCTTCTCATGTGTCACCTTCGCTAAGCCTCTCAACACCTGGCAGCCAGGTACACTCTTTCCCTTCTGTCAATTTCCAGGACTTTGCCTTTGAGCTTTTTAATAAGCTTATTAATAGTAATAACTATTTCTTACTTTGAAGTCCCAAAAGTCCCCGGCTTATATAGCATGGACACTCAATATTTGTGGAATGTAATTGGAAAATTGGAGGAAACTGCTCTAATGAATTTAATTTTTAATATTCAGGACTTCCAACAGCTCACATCCATTTGGCTCGAATCAGCAACACTGAACTTGAATGAATAAAAGAAATCCTATGTATCCAAGCACTTAGGACAGAATGCGGCACATAGTAACTCAGTATCTCTGGTTAAAATTCATTATCTAATTTGGCTACTTGTTTTCCCCCCAAGTGGGATGACATGAAATTCTCAAATAGTTTTGGGTTTGTCTGTGTACATGGACATGGACCAGGGGACCGAGAAAAAATGACTTGTAAGAGAACGCTTCCTCCTGTCACAGAGTTCTCTGGCCCTGGCACCTGGCGTTCCTCCCCCTGGGCTCCTCTAGAAAGATTGGGGGAGCCCCTGTCATTTCAGTGAGCTTTCCTGGGGTAAGCACACAGGGGCATGTGAGAGGGCACCGGTGAGCACAGTCCCCAGGGACCCTCATTTCCTCACTGATGCCCGGTCATCTCTGGTCCTTTTGTGGTTGGCATTTATCAAGTGCGGGTTACTTTGTCCTCACCACAGACCTATCCTGGTCCAGGACAGGAAACGGAGGCTCTGTGCCCAAGTCACGCTGCTAGGTCACTGCTAGGTCACTGCCCAAATCCTTGAGAAGTTTACTGTCAGCGTCCAAGAGATATGCTAATCACACACAAAATTCTGCTTCTCCCCCCAGCCTCATCCCCGCAGTGCCTTCTCAGGCAGCGTTCTTGGGCAATTCACCCCAAGGAAGTCGTCCCAGGACGGGAGGCCAAGTCTGGCCCCTGGGCAGAGTGCAGCCCCAGTGCCAACTCAGCAGCTGCAGGCACAGGTGGTGACTCTTGCACTTGGGCCTCTCACCTCTCACCACAACGCTCAGGTAAGACTTCCTCGGGCGGAACGCAGGAAGAGGGTGGCCGGTGCAAGGATCACACGGCGCCTGCTCGGACGCTCATTTATTAATGATTTAACAAGGGCGGTCACATGGGGCAGCTGCCGTTTTTCCTCTGTCCTCATTTTTCTCACCAACGGACCTGACAAGTGCACAAGATGGACGGGTCCGGCAAGGAGGACGCAGAGGACAGCACCTTCACCAACATTTCCCTTGCGGATGACACAGGTGAGGGAGCGCTGGATGAACTCCGTAAAATGCAGCAGCTGCTCAGCAGTTTTTCAAAAAGATAATTTTTATTATAATGGTAAAACATACTCATGGTAGAAAGCTTGAAAAAATATAGCTACAAAAATCAGAGAGAAAGTTGTTATTTATGAGCTATTTTTTCCCTTTTAAATTAAGTGCTTATTTTTAAGGTTCCCATGGTTGTGGTCCATGTACTTTAAAAAAATTAATCAACACATAAAAAATATAAAATGTTTATTTCCTGAAAGCTCAGGAAACATTACTTTGAAGTTGTTCCTAAAACAACCTATGATATTATATTTTGTTCAATGAGAGTCAATTTCTTCTCTATTTTGTAAAATAATTTTTATCATTTCTGAAAAATAAACTAGAATATGTTTCATCTCACTTAGAGAATTGTTTCAGAAAATGTTTGGTTTTTAAGCAAGGGCAAAGTTTGCTAAATTCACCATGAGAACAGGAAAAGGGGGTGTGGTAGTTCCAAAATGCTGATGGAAGAATAACTGCCCCGGAGAAACTAACAATGCTGAATTGTACACTGTCAACTGGAAACACTTCAAACCGATAAGCACCCACCCACGTCCTGGGTGTGTGTGCACGATGCGTGTGTGTTTGGCATCGTTTGTATCCAGTTCCTTCTGCACAGCCCCAGTAAGAAGCCAGGACTGTGGCTAAGCAATGGGGGTTTCTGATTTTCATTAACAGAGAGCGGAGCATGAATATTCAACATCGATTGCTCTTTCACACAGCCACGCTTCTCCACTTTCTCCCTAAATGCTCAGATTCAAAAGGCCTCTTTCAAAGTCAAGCCAGACAATTAGCACAAACCTCCAGCCAGCCGGAGCTCAGCCTGCCCTCCTGGCACTGCAGAAACATGCTGGGAGTTTTGGAAATCGAGGAAGAGCGTTCTCAGCTCTTAGGAAGGAAGGAAAGAGACAATGTTCTGGGGCTGTTGGAGCAAGGGGATACCTCGGCTCTAGCGTACTCTCACCAAGAACGTTCAGAAAATGACAGCTACAGAAGGCAGGGAAGGAAGAAAACAAAGACCGAGGGAAACCTGTGGGCTTCTGGGAGGTGGGCTGAGCAAGGAGCGTTTGTGGGGAGCTCTCCCTTGCCGTGGGCGGGCACGGTGCACAGGGAGAGCTTGCTTGCTCCGAATTCACCTGAGTGAATTCTTTCTGGATTGTAACGTGCACTGGGCCCCAACGGGACCGATGGTGTGGCTGGGCGACGAGCCATTCTGAAGCTACTCCCTCCTCCAGTTCTGGGTGCAGCAGACAAAAGCATTGGAGGAGGGCGGGGGACTTGAAGTCAGGCGTTCAGTCCACTGCTGGCGCTGCTCCGAGTCGCTTGCTAACCGAGTCTGAGGCGGGGGCAGAAAGGCTGAGTAAACTGGGACGGGGTAAGCGCTTCTCCCAGCTCGGCAGAGACAGTGGTGGCGCAGGGAGGGTCCTAGCACTCGCCTTCTCCTAGCGCTGGTGAGAGGAGTCGAAGACCCGTAGGGCGCAGGGCGCAGGGCGCAGAGGGCCCAACCAGCGCAGTAACTGGCGTCAGGCGGGGGAGGAGCACTGACCGGTGCCGTTCCAGTCCTCCAAGGTGTCAAATAGAAATTGCTCATTTACTGGTAACGACAGTGCACCGAAACATCACGTGCTTTGGCTTTCGGAGACAATTGTCTCAATCTGATATGGTAGCACTGGTTCTTCATTGTTAATAAGAGGTTCTCGATCTTTGATAAATAAAAACAGGAAAATGAATTATTAGGACGTAAATGCAGCCTATTTAATAGACGCAGTAGAGCCTGTGCAAGAGTATAGTATTATTGAAAAGTTTAGCTCAATTTATTACATTTCTTTTTGTTCTATATTATATATTACTATATGCATGGAAAGGAGGTCTGGAGAGGCTCAGTGACTTGCCCAAGGTGCACACTGGCTACCTGTGTGTTGTACTGGAAACTGCGTGACATGGAGGCTGTCAGATAAAGAAAGTTCATTTCTACTTCTGAATGGATGCCAGGTCTCAAGCCCTCTGACGCTGATCCCCAGTGTGGCTGCTTTGGACCCCATCAGGTCTCCGCCCCCACCCCAACCCCCTAACACTCTGGCACTCAGAGCACAGCAAGAGAAAAGAGGAGAAGACAGTTGCTAACTCGGAGAACAAGCTCGTTTGGGAAGAGGACTGAAGGCATTAACTTTGGTTTATCTTCCAATCTAATTTGTTTCGTGATTCTATTTCCTGTCAGTCTGCAGGCAGGAGAACTGGCTGGGGCAGCAGTCAGTTACTCCCGTCACAAACCACTTCAGCTCCCTAACAGGGTGGGTTAGTCCTACGGATTTCAGATGCTATATCTCCTTAGAAACAAGGTTTTAAATGATTGGTTTCTAGAGCAGCTTTAACCCCACACGTCCCAGACTTGGGGCCAAGGTGCCCCAGGGAAGCGTGGCCAACCCCCAGACCCCACCCCCGTCACACCCTGCAGGAAGGAATGGCTACAAGTCGTCCTCCACCTCACACTGAGCCCCCTTTCTTTCACTGACATTTTTCAGGGCTGGGTTTTCTGTGGTCACTGTGATAAAAGCGGGTTTTCCTTAAAATCAGCGGGGAACAGGTAATGGCGTGTCAGTTTGGGGAGAGGGGAGGAGTTGTGAAATGCTCAGGAGGCATGCACATACGTTCCCTAAGTAGGTAAACCGCGTTTTTTCAGAATGAAATTAAAAAACTGAAATTTCTTTCAGCTGAGGTGTAGTATTGATTTCAAATGGTTACCGAGTTTGAAGGACATCAATAATTATTTATATTAAGGTGTTTGGACCTAAACGGCAAGGAACTCTTTAATATTTTTCTGGGCTTCGGAGCATTGTGAAAAAGTTACTCGGGCTGAAGGGCACTGTGAACCAAGGCAGTCTGGGAGTCTCTGGTCTAAGCCCCACGGCAGCTGGGCTGGCTTCCCTTCTGGGGGAAGACACGTGTCTCGGAGCAGACATCTGAGAGCGCTGACCTCTCCTTCCTTCCCGAGTTTCCGCTCCCCTGGCATCTGTGCTGCCACCCTAGCAGGCTCCCCTTGAACCTCTCTCTCACCATCCTCAGGCTCTTTGGGGAACCCCTCCTTCAAATGTTTCCCTAAGATTCTGCCCTTGGCCTACTTTCTCCCCTCCCCAGACACACTCTCTGGATGATGTCACCTGCTCCCTAAAGTCCCATTGTCACTGCTGTGCTTTGCGCCAGAGAGTCAGGGACAGAGGGTGCGAATTCAAATTCCCTTCGGGCCAGGCGATGTGTTTGTGGAACAGAGGCAATGGTGTTTCCTCATTCATTTCATTCAGTTTTCAAAATAGACTATTGAAATGTCTGTTCTTTCTTCGGTTTATTGGCTTTTTCATTAAGCATCATTTTTTTAGATAATTTTTTATTCCAATAGGGTAAGAATGTGTAACATGAGATTCTCCCCTCTAAACAGATTTTAAGTGTATAATAGGGTATTATTAACTATAGTCACAATGTTATACATCAGATCTCTAGAACTTATCCATTTTACACACCTGAAGCTTTATGCCTATTGATTAGCCACTGTACCTTCCCCGGCCCCACAACCTGCCATCAGTGACGACAACCATCTCTCTGCTCTTTGCGGCCAGGAATCTATTTCAGACTCCTCACACCTCACGTAATATAAGTGGAATCGTACACATTTGTGACTGGCTTATTTCACTCAGTATAATGTCTACAAGGTTCCTGTTGTGACATATTGCAAAATTTCTTTCTTTTTTAAGTCTTAGTAATATTCCACTGTGTATAGACCACATTTTTGTTTACCCATTCACGTGTTCATGGACATGTTTGCACATCTTAGCTGTTACGAATGGTGCAGCAATGAACATGAGAGTGCTCATATCTCTTTAAGGTCTCGATTTCAGTTCTTTTGGATAAATACCGAGGAGTAGGAATGCTGGGTCCTATGGTAGTTCTTTTTTGAAACTCTTGAGGAACCTCCACAATGTTTTCCATAGTTACTGCACCATTTCACCTTCCCACCAATAGTGTAAACGGGCTCCAATTTCTCCGCATCCTCACCGTCACGCGCTGTCTTCATTTCTTCGACGGCCACCCTAGCAGGTGTTAGGTGATGTCTCATTGTGGTCTTGATTTGCATTTCTCTACCATGTAGTGACATTGAGCATCTTTGCACAGGACTGTTGGCTATGTGTATGTCTTCCTTGATGAAGTTCAAGTCCTTTGTCTATTTTTAATCAGGCTTTTAGTGCTTTTATTATTGACTTGTAGGTGTTCCTTATGTATTTTGGAAATTACGCCTTAACCAGATCTATGATTTACAAATTCTTTCCCCATTTTGTGGGCTGCCTATTCACTCTTGCTTGTTTCCTTCATTGCACAAAAACTTTTTAGTTTGATGTAGTCTCAATTGTCCATTTCTGCTTTTTTTTGCTTGTCCTTCTGGTTCATTGCCATGAAATGATTGCCAACATCAATGTCATGAAGCTTTTTCTTTATGCTTTCTTCTAGAAGTTTTACAGCTTCTGGCCTTTCATTTAAGTCCTTAATCCATTTTGAGGTGTTTTTTTTATTTTTAGTTCTTTTTATTTTTTTGGCATGTGGTGTAAGAGAAGCGCTCAGTTTCATCCTTTTGCATGTGGTTACTCAGTTTTCCCAACACTGTTCATTGAGGAGACTACCCTTCCCCCACTGAGTGTTCTTGGCGCCCTCACTGAAGATCAGCTGACCGGATGTGTATGGATTCATTTCTGGGCTCATATTCTGTTTCACTGGTGTCTATTGTCTTTATGCCAGTACCATACTTTTAAATGACTGTAGTTTGTAATATAATATGACGTCTCTAGCTTTGTTCCAGTGCCCCCACGCCATCCCCCCTGGCACCCAAATGCTTTTGGCTCTTTGGAGTCTTTAGTGGCGTCATATGAATTTTACGGTTATTTCATTTTTTCTGTAAAACATGCCAAAGCACCCAAATGCTTTTGGCTCTTTGGAGTCTTTAGTGGCGTCATATGAATTTTACGGTTATTTCATTTTTTCTGTAAAACATGCCATTGGAATAGTGATAGACAATGGAATACATTGAATCCGTAAATTGTTTTGGGTAGTATGAACATTTGAACAATATTAAAGGTTTGTAAAATAAAAACTAGAAAACATTGATAAAGAAACTAAAGATGCTACAAACGAACTGAAAGTCACCACACACCTTTTACATCATGCAGGAATTGCTTTTAATATAGTTTATTTCACAATGGTGGCTCAAGTTTAATTCCTTCAACAAAAGATATGCTTTGTTTGCACATCAAATACAGGAGAACTTCCCCATTTCTCAGGACCATTTTCCTTGGAACACACAATCAACTTTGACTAGATTTCATTTTCTATTTTTGGCTGAGGTAAGAGAACGAGAAAAGCTTACTTTCCTCTTAAACCTACTATAAGAAAGGCAACAGAGTGATCGTTACCGTACAATGGCAGCTGGTGCTGACTGTCCCTCAGAGGCCCAGTCCGGTGAGGGCTGAGGCTGGGGACGGGGGTGGGGGTGTGGAGCTGGTGCCCTGCTCAGGGCGCAGGGTTGCTTCTCATTTCTAGCTGACTGTTGCTGTAAAAAACTGGAAATGCAGATAAGCTGAATTTCCAAGAGAGACATTAGAACTACAGGGGTTTTTTGGGGGGTGCAAATCCTCATTTTTCCATGTTTTTCACTAATTCTAATTTAAAAATAGTATCACAAATGTCCAAACAAACCACATCTGTAAGATAGATGTGACTGAAGAAACTGTTTTTAGACTTCTGCTTTGGAATCTGGATCCCTTGTCTTTATCTCTCTTTGGAATCTGATTCATAAATCAACTGCTAGACACCTAGATATATTCCATGTGCCAAACAAACTCATCTTCCCCACCCTTACCTCCTACCCCTCATTCATAATTTTAATGAATGGTCCCTTTATCCAGCCAGTTACTTAAGCTAGAGATTCATATCTCGTTGTCCTATTCTCATCTCTCACTCTCCAATTAATCACCATTTTCTGTTGACCTTGAACATGTTTCTCCAGTAAACCTGGCCATCTTGAACCCTATCACCCCTCCCCCGATGAAGCCCTCAAGATCCACCACAGAAACCACAGCACCGACTTCCCAACTGTTCTCCTTGTCTCAATCCTTATCCTTTCAAATCTCAGCGCCACACTGACCATACCCTTCCCTCTCCTTGCAGAGAACAATCAGTGCCTCTCATCCCCTGGTGGACGAAATCCAAGGCACTCAGCATGGCATTTATTTACAGTTTCCCTCTTCCTGGCTCAACCGATCTTTTCAGTGTCATTTCCGACCACACAGTTTGGGCTCAGTAGGAAACACTTCATGTTCCATCCACATGCTGTCTATCTAATTCTTCTGCATTTGTTCATGCTGTCATCTTTGCCTGAACTAATACCACTCACCCTTCTCTTGCTTGGCTAATTCCTACTCATCCTGTGAGAACTCACTCAGGCATCACCTCCTCCAGGCAGCCTCCTGTGATTTTCCCAGTTTCCTTCTCTTTCCTGAAAACCACAAGCTTATCTTTACACACATTATTTGCAGCATATTGTACTTTATGTATATGTTTCCTACCCAGCAGACTGAGCTTCTATAGGATGGAGATAGGTCTTAAAATGTCTGAACTTCTAGCACCTAGCACTTAATAGACACTCAATGCAACTTTTTCCAAATAATTGTGCCTGAGTTTGTAGGTATATTGGGGTGAGGGCCAGTTAGGCAGGCCATGACCAAGCTGAGAATTTACTCCTAGCGTCAGCTCTCTTATATTATTTCTACTTTTTAGAGTTTCTCTCCTGTCTCCCCAACCCCAAAATGCAGTCTAGCTGTGCTTCTGGAAAACGTGTATTGAACACGTACTACCTATGCGCCAGGCCCTGGCTATTTGAAGAATTGACTCAGGAAGGGCTTGAACTTTGGAGTCAGAAATGCTTGAATCGAATCTGTTACAGACTTTGAGCAAATTATTTAACATCCCTAAGCCTGAGTTGCCTCAGTGGCAAAATGATCTAAGAATATATCTCCGTATTGTTTGGGAGGTTAAAAGAAACAATAAAGGAAACTTCTTGAACTGGCCTGTTCGTTCAGTCTATTTTAGTTTCTCCTCCGCCCACTTCAAGGAGCTGACACGAAAGTTTCTTTAAAGGCTCCGAGAGTTGTTCGCCTCGGTTGTCACGGTAACAGCGGTGACCGTCCTGTGGACGCTGCTCCGTAAGCCAGTTCTGCCTGTTGGCGTCCTCCCGACAGGAAAGCTTGCGAAGAAGGGGGAGGTGGATGCGCCGAGAGAGGGTCTTTAATCGAGAGCGTGGGTCCGCTCCGATGAAAATAACACAGCCCCTCTTTTCCCTCTCATCCCGGCCCTCGCCTCTTCCCCGAGGATGTTCTTCCCGGGGCTGCCCTCCTTTATGCTTCGGCGTCCTCCCCGGCTCTGCCTTCCGAAACCTCTCCTGAATCATATTCAAAGCGGCTCTGCATCTGCTTTTGGCCTCAGCCAATTAGCCCTCCTTGCAAGGTTGTAATGAGCTTCCCAGAGAAGTGGCGCAGTTGTTGTGCGCTCGTATTTGGCCCGGCTTCCTCCCACTACATGGAGACTCCAACAATGCCCGCCTCATGCCCTGCTGAAAGCAGCCGGGTTTTGAAAAGCTTTCAGGAGGCCATCTGCCACCCCCTGGGCCGAGCAGAAGATCAGACACGCGGCCCTGCATTCGTTAGCACTCCAAGTGAAAGGTATCGAGGGTCTGTATTCCTTTTCATCTCACCGTTATATACGGGCTAAAGAAGGAAATAGACTCGGGCTCCCCGGCTGGGAGACACAGTGAGCCCTGGCCGGAGTCTGCTCCCTGAAAACGGAGCGGCCTTCCTTTTCTGGCGCTAAATGGAGCCGTGTTTGCAGCCGGCACCAAGCTCCCCAGCGTCTGCCGAATGGCTTTGCCAGGTTACACAGGACCACTTGGGAAGGTACTATGCCGATGAGAGCCCCAGGGCGCAGGTATCACAAAAGGATGAGTACACAAGGCTGGAGCGAGTGTCTGCCGCGTGGGCCGCTCAGGAACAGTGAGGAGCTTTCTGCGTCATGTCAGTGTGCACCCTCCAAAGAGATCCGGGCACGAGTGTTAATTTAAAAGATTATTCAAACATCCTTCTGGATGTCAAAAAGATCATCTCAAGTAAGGTTGGCTTTTTTTCCTTTCCTTTTTTTTTTTTTTAGTGAAATTGAGCATAGTACATTCATTGCACCAGCAATGGCAAGAAGTTTCAGCAGATCTTAATTGACATTTGGGATCCACGTCACACTGGCCGAGTGAAACACCTGTCCTTGTGAGCTGAAGATAACATGGACAGTGGCATTAGGGCACCTCCTCTGGTCTGGCAAAATGCCTTAGAGACTTCGAGTAAGAGGTTCAGTAAGAGAAAGGACTGGCCCTGCCTCTCAGCAGCTCCTCCTGAGAGTGGGATGGCTCTGGGGTCACTGATGTGTTGCTAGAAACTGTAAATGCTCTTTCTGTAAAAACACTTTCAATCAGAGGAAATCCACTTAAATCCAACTGAAATAAATGATCTAGCCCAATGCAAAACCCAGTTTTAATAAACAAGCTTAAGAAATAGTGTTAGGGCAGTATCCAAAAGTTTTCAGCCATCGAGAGTGTTCTCCAATGTTCTCCTAGAAGGATAAGTATTAACATTTTGACTCTTCCTTTAAAGGATAAACCAACCAGCAGTCACTTTTTCTTCTTTGTTAGATTATCCCCCCCAAATGAGAGTGAGGATGTTTTGTGTCAACTGTATATGAGATCTTCATAAATGTGCTAGTTTATTTTTTTTAGAGAAAAACCCCAGAAGACACCTCCAAAAATCAGGGGTGAACTTTTATTACCTGCGCTCAAGAGCTAAGGAGACGCTGACCTCTCTCGGGTCCTCTTCCTGTTGAGAAGCTGGGCCCGGTGGTTACCTTCCAACACAGAGACCTTCACTTTACAAAGGCCCCAGCTGGGCTGGGTCAGCTCTGGACACACGTCCCCTCTCAGGCCTTCTGTCTACCTGACTTGCTCAGAATCTGAAGGCTGGAGCCTGGGTCCCGCAGATGCCCCTGGGGTCCCTTGAGAAGCCCTGTTCTCCCAGCCCTTGAAGAGAACCCAGAGGGGAGCGAGGGGAAGGAGAACTCTGAAAGAACAGGACACACGGGTGAGCTGGCCTCTGCTGGGCCTCCCAACCCCAGGGATAAAAATGCCAAAGCTACGAGTGACCCGACTAGACACACGTGCTCCGGTCCCAGAAGCACAGTTCTGCAGCCGCTGCTCCCGAAGACACGTTTTGCTTTCAAAGATGCTTTCGTGTTGACTTTCAGTCCCCAGTGTTGGAATGGAAGGGACTCGGAGGTGGCCCACATGAATGGTCTGGGAGAACAGTGTCCCCTTGCTGCCTTTCTGTTCGCTCACCTGGATCGTCCCTCCACCGGCCTCCCAGGGATGCACACAGCCAACAGCTGCCTCTCCGCAGCCCTTACCGGCCTTCTTCCCCATGTAGTCACTGTTCCCTCATTTCTCCTCACGCACATGACTGCCCCTTGTCAGCTGAACGACTTTGGCTCTCAGAGCTGGGCTGTGCGCATGTGCAGCTCTCTCATTGCCGGTGGCACGACGCTGGTGAAGGCTGTCTGAGAAAGCCTGCGTCTTCCAACACACCCCTCCCACCCCTCAGGATCTTCACTGCCTTTTCCCGGTGGACAAAAGACCTTTATTATCTGTCCACTCGTGATATTTTGCTTTCATTTCCACTCCTGGTGGCAAGGTCAGTGGGTTTTCCTAAGGTCACCATCACTATTGAAAGCTTCTTTTATAAACGTATTTAGAAGATAGTCTTCAATGATGTTTCTTACCCTTTTTTATTTTAGAATTTTAAACAGCTTGAGCTTCATGGTATTAACTATGGCTCAACCAACACAGTGGATTCCTATCCCTTCTGCTTTAAAACAGTAGGAGGACAACATTTCTGTTCGTAAGATGCAATGGATGCATAATCGGAGGGGTCAGTCACACTTGGCAGTGGCAGTTGGCCCCTAAACACTATGTTGCTTGGCCAGTGCCTTTCTGCAAACTATTCAGTGATGGCCCAAGGAGAGCCTACCTTTCAAGGAATCTCTTAAGGAATGATTTTCATTGGCTCACTTTTTAAGTTGGGACATTACCATTTTTTCCAAAATATGTGAACATGTGACAGTGAAAGGAATTCGGCAACTTCAGAGGTAACTGATCACTTTTTAAAAGTGAAGTCACAGCCAACGGACCATTTTTAACGAGCACACTGTGTGTCTAATTCTCCCTTCATGTTCCAAACACTTACCTCTTCAAAGGTTTGGGTTTTTTTAACTTTTTTTTTTTTCGGAAGGCAGAAAAACTAAAGCAGGTGTCGGAGAGCTATGATCGATCAGCCTTCACTCCAGTGCTCCTATGTGTCCTCAACTCGGATGTGATTAGAAATCAGTAGGTTTCTTTAGAATTCCTACTTAACTCTTCACATACTTGATACTACGTAAAAAAATAACCCCTCACTCATCACAAAACTAAGAGAGTCACACAAATATTAGGAATAAGCCCAATTTTACTAGCTAGTCATGCTTCTCTTAGATGAACAATGGTAGTAACATGTATCAAGAACTTATTACACATCAGGAGCAGTGCTAAGAATGTCACATTCGAGACCTCACTTCATCCTCACAAACACCGTGTGGTAAATATCATCCCTGTTTCTCAGATTGAAAACGGGCTCGAGAAAGATTCGTCTGTGTAAAGCAAAGCTGGAATTCCAACCCAGGTCGACTTCAGAGCTGCTGTTGAATGATGAGGCCTCAGGACAGGAGGACAGGAGTGACTAGTCAGACAGCATCTCTGTATCATGCTGACTAGCGAGCAGCAGTAAGGGGCCCACGCTGCAGGTATTGGGTAGTGAAATGTGGTCCCCTGGCCACATCATGGGGTCAGTGTTTCAAAATGTAATCATAGAACCACAGGGTAGAAGAGCCCCAGAAGCTCTCCGATGGGATCGGAGTGTGCTCAGTTCACAAAGGCAGGACAAAAAATTGTCTCTCTGATGTGATTACAGCCATGTGGAAGTGCTTTATGTATAGGGTCTAGGATGGTAAGAGGACTTGGAAAACTTTACTTATTTGTGTGAGTGAATCCCAGGTTATTACGTTTTCATGTTATATTTATACAATCACTTTTTTCCTAAAAATAAGATGAACACTAGTTTTCTAATATGTGGAAGTAAGATGTGAATGCTACTGTGAGTGCGGATTTCCAGGGGCATGTGAAAATACCATCAATTAACATTAGGGACATCTATCAAAACTCCCTACTGCTTCTTGCAGCTTTAGTGATTCATGCAAAAAGGTGTCTTGGAAAAATAAAATGAGGAAAGTGGCGATTTAGTTACAGGATGCACAAGGCACAGAGGGAGGCCACCCTTTAGCACAGTCCATCTTCCTTGTTGGGTAACATTTTTAAAAGGTGTTAGTTTTATTATTTTAAGTACATGGAAAGGGAGTGTTTGGCTCAGGTTCAAGCATTTGCAGATTGCATGTTACTGGATAGTTAAAATCACTGCTGCAAAGTCTCACTAAGTTTTCACCTACAAATATTGCTGCTAAGACTAGCATTTGTTTTGTTACCTGTTCCTGGAGTATGCTTTTTCCTTAGGTAGCACTGAAAGGAAATATTTACATATGTCTTGAAGTATCTCCCCCCCGCCTCAAGTACTTGCTAATTATTAACAGCAGAAGGGGTGAGGCACCACCACAGTCGAGTCATCAAAGTTAACCTCACTAGTGAGCAGAGAGAGATTGTGTACTACTGACAGGGCGCAAGGAGGGGCACACAGCATCACTCCCGTGATATTTTTGCCAACTTACTGCTATTAAGAATCATGAACAAGCCCTGGCTGGCGTAGCTCAGTGGATTGAGCGCGGGCCTTCGAACCAGACGATCGCGGTTCGATTCCCAGTCAGGGCACATGCCAGGGTTGCAGGTCGGTTCCCTGCAGGCCAACTCCCAGCAGGGGATGCACAAAAAGCAACCATACATTGATGTTTCTCTCCCTCTCTCCTTCCCTCTAAAGATAAATAAACAAATAAAAAAATATTTAAAAAAAAGAATCATGAACAATAACTACTCTGCAATCTTTAAAAGCATTCATGGCATGAAAGTCAACTAAGGAGTGAGGGATGGTTTTGTATCGAAGGGGGCCAAAGCCACAGGACAAGTAAACGCAAGGCACATTCTGAACCAGGGGCTTTTTGCTACAACGAGCATTGTTCAAGGAAACTGGTGAAACTTCAGTGCACCTTAAAGATTAGGTTATATTACTGCATGAATGTCATTTTCCTCGTGTTGTCGGTTGTCTTGTGATTGTGAAGGAGAAGGTCCTTCTTTGTAGGAAATACGGGTTGACGTGTCCAGGGGGGACAGGGCATTGGTTTGGCAACTAACTCATCAGTTACTCAGGAAAACAAAGAATCCTTCTTGGCATGTTTGTAAATTTCTGGGAGTCGAGATTGTTTCAAAATAAAAGCGAAATTCGAAGAGTCAGATGGACTGTGCTGAAGGGCGGCGTTTACCACGTCGGGCTAACCTCCTGGCTCCCTCCCGCTGTGCCTTGTAACCAGAACTGCCATTTTCCCCCCTTTATTTCTCTAGGACACCTTTGGCATGCATAGTAAAGCTGCAAGAGGCAGTAGGAAGTTTTGACCAACGTCCCTAATCTTAATGATGGTATTTTCACGTGCCCCTCAAAATCCACACTCAAGTTAGGATTCGTCTTCCTTCCCACATTATTATTACAGAAAACTTATTTTGAATGAATTTCGCCACTAGAGGTCAGCAGTGCACCATCTCAAAGAGAACACAAACGCGACCAAGTCAGTAACAGTTCCCCATCTGTGCCCTTAAATGGCATTCACGGTGTGTTTTAGTTTATTCCAAATATCTGGACAGTTGTCAGACATGTGTGATGATGAGGGGACATCATCTGTCACTCCAGGTGATGTTCCATGTGTGTCTAATGTTCTCTTCAGGGTGAAGAGCCATGACTTGAGCCATGAGATAAATAACTTCTCACTGGGATGCGGTGAGGGACCACAAGACAATCTGACAGGAAGTGGTGTGAGTTCTGGGGTGAAGAGACAGCGTGGAGACCCAGTGGCATCCTCTAAAGTAACTGAGGCACATCAGCTTTTTATGGGATAGAAAGAGTAAGGCACCCGAGAAGAACATTCCTTCATCCATTCAACTAGTATTTGTGGGCACCCGTGTACTTGGCAATGAGGCTGAGTTCATGAAGATGAACTAACTGGTGGTGCCCCAAGGAGCTGAAGGAAGGAGGGATAGGAGGTCTCTGCTCAAGTAGGACTAGTGCTCACAGACCACGGCGCAGGGCAACTTTCCATCAGGTCCTCCTATTTCATTCTCCCACCAGACATGAGACCAAGCCCTGAACTCCCGTTCCTGTAGGTAGTCACCCGCAGCAGAGCCGGGCCAGGGGCACTTAAGGATGATGACACTTCTCTGAGGTGATGTTAACAGGAGACTGTGCGCCTTTTAAGTCAAATCCAGAACCACAGCCACAGAGATGCTTGCAGGAAAACGTTCAAACTGAATAGGGTTGTGGCCAATGATGCTTGTTAGAAATAAAAAATTTACATTTTACTTTAACATAAAACTCTCGGAGGAGAGGAGCAAAACTCTGAGTAAAACTAATGTCCTGCGACATACGGACCCACGGGGAGCTGTCTGGGGGAAACTTGTATGGATGAGAAGGAGGGATTGCAGAACACCCCGAAGGCTATCACTGACTTCTCCCCAAACAAACTCCACTTGATGTTTTCTTGTAATTTGCTTCATGAAGCACATAAAAAATATTTATTTTGATCTCTGGAGTAGCAAAAAGTTCTGGGCTCTTTCCATAGCTTCAGGAGCTGTTGCTTCCACAGCTTTTGTGGGGCTAGAACTGATTGAACTGGTTGTCATCAGCCCTTAGGGCACAGGCTGCTCCCAGTAGGACCCAGGCCAAGCCCCGGTCCCCAAAGGGGGAGTGAGGCCTCCCCTGCATCACTAGAGAATTAGACAGGGAGCCTGGCCACCCCTCTGCTTCCAGCTGGGGGGCCTCGGTCCGCTCCTGCTGGGATGTGCGTTGCTAACTGTCCATAGGCTTGTCCTTCTTTCTGATTGTTGCGAAGTTTGGTGAGGTGGTGGAAAAGAAAGGGCGGGGGGGAGTCCTACAACAAGGGCTTGATTTATGTTAAAAACACAACTGTTGTTGTGCCACCGACTTCTGATGCTCTCCCGTCCCCAGCTGGGGTGGTTCTCTTCTTTTTCTGCCTTGTAGGCATCGCACCGACACTTTGTGAGAAATCAGTGGCATTTCCCTTCAGATAATTGTGGAAGTGCAGAGGAAGAAAAATAGGCATTTCTCACAAAACTGGAGGTTATTCAGGTTAGAGGCTTTGGGGAGAGGCGAGGCAGTCTGCCCTGGGTGTCACTGGCTGTTTTTGCTGGTTTGCCAAGGGCACGCGGCCCAGCCTGGACTTTACCTAGGCGGTTTCCCAGGGTGTGTTTGCACAGAGCAGCTCCAAAGGATGAGGTGGTAATGCCTCCCTGCTGCCCTGCCGCCCTCCCACTGAAGACTGAACTTGCTTTCACTTGCAGTAAAAGCAATGGAATCCCTGCACTCAGCGTTGTTCCTCTCTGGTTCCATAACCCACTGCACGTGCAGGCATCTGCCCGGGGCAGCTGGCCCTCCACTGAGGGACTTGGGGGGCAAGGGCAACAGAAGCAAACCCACACAAAGCTCACTGGTGAGCAGGGAGTAAAAGTCCTAGGACGCTGGCCAGGCATCTCATATCTACCCTCATCCGACATCCGTCCAATCCTAGTAGGCTAACTCGTTAGCTAGTAAGTAGTACAAAATCCCAGATCCTGACACAGCCTGACACAGAAACTCCCAAGTTGATTATTTTTAGTGCAAGCGGTTACCAGGGAAACAGAAAACTATGAGGATTATGCTTGTGTGTTGAAGCTATGAGGACTTGCTTGTGTGCTAGCAACTCCTGTGCAATCTTTTACAGGACATTAGTTATCACTGTACCTCTGATTCCTAAGCTCTTTGGAAAATCTGTGTCTTAGTAAAACAGAACCCCCAGTGATTAGTCTTGACTTTAAAGCAGAACAACTAAGTTTTAGAACAACTTAGTGGGTCAGGCACTGAGCTGAAATGATCGATCATGGTGCATTCCTATGTAGAGAAGCACAGAAAACCACAGCCACAAAACCTGGAATGGAGTGGCTTAGAGATGAGTCACTCAGGAGGGCTGGCAGAACCCATGGCAGGGACGTTGCTAAGGATACCAAGGTTGAAACACAAGCAAAGCATCAAAGGTTTGTGCTTAAACATGGGAACCACCGACTATAACTCATTAGTATCGTCATTTGATGGTTTCCTCAGTGTTACTTTACACACTATTAGAGAAGCGTAATTACCTCTAGTCCAACCCCTCATTTGAGGAGATGAGGGTCTATAGCAAAGCAATTCATCCCCTGCAGGCTTGTGGCCAATTTTAAATATCCGGATACTCTGCACTATGTAGCTATAAAAAACACTAAAATATAATTTCTAACTGGCAAACATGTGGAGACTTGAGTGAACAAATACATATTGAGACCGAGCTGGAAGCCAGGTTTCATCTTTTCAAACCAGTGCCTACTGCGCTTTGGACAGATCCGAGTTTCCCAGACCAGCCATTCGCATACCAACGTTGAAGTTTTTGCCACATTAAATCAACCACTTAATTAACATCATTTTGAACTTGGCTTTGTTCTAGGCAACAGCATCTGCAAAGTGAGAGTTAGCTGCACTCATATTTCTTGATTACAGTAAGACACGTGACCATTGCAGCTACTCTTCAAAGCTCCCCTTTCACAATCGGGGGTACACCCTTTGGGAAATGCTGATGAGACGAGGCCTCGTGCAGAGAGAAATAGGCATGAAGACTGCATAACCATCCCTAGTTATTTTCATTTTTGTCACAAAGTTCAAAGCTTGAGTTCAGGGAGACCCTACTGTCCTTCCGAATTCCCATTTGAGAAGCTCTAAAAGTACTAGTCTCTTTTTATCTATTGAACAGGAATAAGAATGAGAAAGACTCTGATCCAATTAGCCACCTATTGACTATTACCAGGAAATTACAACCTTAAAAAAAAGTACACACAAACAACCTAATTCGCCAGATAACACTACGCCATAAGATGAAGTCTAGTTTGGAAATCAAGTTCCGGCAAGTACAGTACATCCTTTACTCACCAATTCAGGGCAGCATTCATTCTCCAGTGAATTCAATAACCTTTCAAGGGAAAAAAATAAAAGGAAAATATGAGTTCTTAATTTAGAAATGAGATGAAACACATTTTGCAAATTAATGAGCTTTAAAGGATCAGGGAACACACCTGGTTGCACTTGAAAGTTATCAAAACGCCTCCATGTCGTATATTTCACTTTAAAATATCCACAGTGTGTTTAGAAGCCTCTAATTACTTCAGACAAGCTGGAAGTTTTTGTGTATGATGAGAGTGTGTCAGCCTGGAAGATCAGCGTGATCCGGAAGTTCTCAATTTTGTTCTTTATCATTTCTTCCTCGGGTAATTCACTGCTTTGGAACAACAGTTTTTGGTTTGGAGCTTCCCATTCTCTATGAAAAATATTTAAATTTTCTGCTCTTATTTAGATGGTGTATGATATTACACCACCTAAATACAAGCAGAGTCCAGATACCATGAACGTTCATCATAATCCAATATTTCCATGTAATTTCAGTGGTTTCTCTTTGTGCTTGCATGTCTTCTTTAGTCAAAAGAACAAAACTTTGTTGCCAATTTTTAAGCCAGTTTTTATTGAAAAATCTAATGCAAATATGGAATGCTGTATAAAATAAATAGACAGCTTAGTAAATGTTGACTTCATGACGAGTTTGCCAAAATTTCAACTCCCTTTTCATATTTACTTGAGTGTACTGGTTTTTTTTTTTTTGTAACATTTTTGTTATTTCAAGAATAGATCTTAATTATCAGCAACAGTATTTTATCCAATTTGCAATGGCTCTTGAATGTTATACCTCTCTCTAACTTTATCATTATCTTTTCTATGTTATCTATTTTAGACAGTTTCTCTTAGACTTCCTTTAAAGTTTAAATTATCTGGCAAGACTTAGGTTTGGCTTTAGGATTTTTAACAAGGTAAATGCTCCAAAAGAACCACATTCTCCTTTATAGCAATAATTTTCTTGCATCCTTAAATGTTTTTGTTTTTCATCCAGGGTGCATCCAACACAAACCATACGATTTTTGTCTGTTTTTGAAAAATATGTATTTTTAAAAGTGTCTTTTTTACCTACAGGTTTCTTTCCATTCTTTTTCCCCCGGTGCAAATTATTTCCTTTTTGTCAAAGAAAAGGGTTTTGGTTTGTTGTTGTTGTTTTTGTCTTGTGGCTGTTTTGTTTCAGAGCCAGATTTCACCAATTTGATGCAGGAGGTAGATGCGCCCTATGTCTGCCCTCTGTTTTGTGCTGAATTTCAACCCAGGTTGCAGTGTTCTTTCATCTTTCTTTCTTTTCTTCTTCCTTCTTCCTCTCCTTCTCCTTTCTCTCCTTCCTCTCCCCCTTCTCTTCCTTCTCCTTGTTCCTGACCATTTCATAGATGGTGGTGCATTCGTCTCCTTTCAGGAGAAAGTAAACGCTGTCTGGGGGTTCTCTTCCTCACGTTCGTGATGTTGGTGCTCAGGGTCTAGATCCGTGTTTCTCCAACGTCTTCTTCATTAGGCCTGATCCCCAGAGCCTTTTAGACATCATTTTCTTAATCAGCTCCTCTCCTCTCAAATACAGTTTGGGGAAAAACTGTATTTTCTCAAACTTGGAGAACCACAATTCCTTCAAAAGTAGGTTTACAGTTATTTGTGTGGAAAAAGACATGCAGTTTATAATAACAGCTTTATTAATGCAAAAGAATAAAACTGTTTTTGCGTGTTCACTACTGTAAACCTACCTTTGCCAGCCCCTGTATTTCAGTACCATAATTCTTTTTCTTTCTGGACTCTGATGACGTAAATGCCAGATTTTTGTTGTTGTTGTTTTCTCTCATTCCTGAGGTTTTGGGTGTGTTTTTCCCAATGACTTTTCTCTCTGTTGCTCAGATTGATTTCTACTGAGGCCTCTTCAAATTCGCTTTTCCTTCTTTCATTTCCATCTTGCCATCGAGTCTTTGCAGATGGTTTTATTTTTCAGACATAAAATTCCCATTTGGTTCTTCTTTATAGCTTCTATTATGTTGCTTATACTTTCAATTATAAATTCTGTTTCAGGATTTTTTTTGTGTGATCACTTGTTCAAGTATTTTTAATAGCTGCCTAAAATCTTTTCCAGATAATTTCAACATTTGTGCCATCTTGGTGTTGGTATCTGTTGATTGTCATTTTCGTGTGAATTGAGATTTTCATGGTTCTTCATAAGCTGAGTCACTGTGGATTGGAGCCTGGATATTTTGACTCTAACACTATAAGCCCCGGGGCCTTGTTTCAGTCCCATGAAGCATTTTGAAACTTGAGTTGCTTAGGTTGAGGCTGCAAGCTCTGACCCATCTTCTTTGGTCGGTGGTTTCATTTCAATTTGGAAAGTCTTTGCAGTGTTTTATTTTTACTTAATATTAAGAATCCTAATAACAATTCAGTAAAGTAGGTATTACGACACTCATTTTAAAGATAAGAAAGATAGGTTTGAATTCAGCCGATTACTAGCCCTACGATATCGGACAAAACAGTCTTTGAACCTTGATTTCCTCACCTGTAAAGTGGAGTGGATAATGCCTGTATCATTGGATTGTCTGCAGACTGAGTAAAATAACGTGTGATAAGCACAGCATATTTTAAACCCTAAAGAATCCTGGATGGTCTTCTTCTCAGTGACATCAGTTTTACCAACTGAATGGGAGCTGATATTGACAAACAACAGTTCTGGCCAGTTGCTAATATCCAAAAATATATAAAGAACTCATACGACTCAACACCAAAAAATCCGATTAAAAATGGGCAAAACGTCTGAACAGACACCTCTCCCAAGAAGACCTACAAATGGCCCACAGATATATGAAAAGATGTTCAACTTCACTGGCTATTAAGGACATGCAAATAAAAACTACAATGAGATACCACCTCACACCCATTAGAATGGCTATTACCAACAAGATAGGTAATAGCTGTTGAGGAGGTTGTGGAGAAAAAGGAACTCTCATCTGCTGCTGGTGGAAATGCAGACTGAATGCAGAGTGGAAAACAGTACAGTGGTCCCTCAGAAAATTAAGAGTAGAGTCACCATATGAGCCAGGAACCCCTCTTCTGGGCATCTTCCCCAAAACTCAAATATGTTTATTTGCAAAGATACATACAGCCCTGTGTTCTTTGCAGCATTATGCATGGTGGTCAAGACACAGAGACACCAAAGTGTCCTTCGATAGAGGACTGGATAAAACAGATGTGGTCCATATTCTTAGATAGCCTTCATCCAAGCCCTTTACTAAATGGTGTATAGACTGTGCTAGTGTATAGATTATCTTTTCATTTTCTCAGTGGTTTCTTTCAAAGAGCAGAAATTTTTAATTTTTATAAAGTTTACCGAGTCATTTATTTCTGTTATAGTTCTTTTCAGAAAATCTTTGCTAAATTTTGCCAACACTAAGGGGATAAAGATTTTCTTCTCTGTCTTCTTCTAGAAAATTTACAGTTTTAGCTTTTATGTTCAGTCTATGATCCATTTTGAATGAACATTTTGGTATATGCTATAAGGTGGCGTATGCTATAAGATTTGTATGTGCTCTCAGGCTGAGGTTCATTGTTCCCCCATTCTGCTATCCAGTTGTTCCAACACCATTTGTTGAAAAAAATCTATCCTTTCTCATGTAATTACCTGGTGTCATAGTGAAATGCAATTAGTCATATTATGTGTGGGTTTATTCCTAGATTCTGTTGTTTCATTTATCAGTGTGTCTATCTTTATACCAAATGTTCCATTTATTTTATTGCGATTGCTTTATAATAAGACTTGAAATAAGGCACTACAAGTCTTCTAAGTGTGTGGTTTCTTTTACAAAATTGTTTTGGCTATTTCAGATGGTTTTTCCACACAAATTTTAGAATCATTTTTAGACCATAACCACTGAGAGGGGTGCAAGTCCTGGGGCGAGAACTGGGACCGCTCAGGCTGCTTGTCTTCCAGCAGCTGCTGTGTTGCATTGTGTCCTGGTGACTTGTTAGGGTTTGTGCGTCTGTGTGCGATTTTCTTCCTTTCAATGTCTTTGTCTAGTTTTTCTACTAGATGATGCTGTTCCTATAAAATGAGTTGAAAAGTGTCCTTTCCTATTTTATTTTCTGGTAGAGTTTGGGTATAATTTCTGATATAATTTCTCAAAATACTGGGAAAAGTTTACCAGTGAATTCATTGGGATCTGGTGCATTTTTTGTGGGAAGGTTACCCAGTAATGACACAGGTACAGAGCTACTCATGCCATCTATTCTTGTGGGGTAAACTTTTGTGTTTTTTTCTTTCAAAGGATTTGTCCATCTAAATTGTAAATGTAAATGATCAAATTCATCTAAATGATCGAATTTATTGGCTTAAAGTTGTTCATAATATCCCCTTACTAGCCTTTTCATGTCTGTGGGGTCTATAGTGATGTCACTTTTTTCATCCCTGCTATCTGTAATTTTTTATGTTTCTTCTCATTTAAAAAAAAAATAAGTCTACTCAGAGCTTTTACTTGTATCATTCCTTTAAAAGAGCCATTTTTGGGTTTCATTGATTTTTTAAATAGTTTTTTAATGATTGGTTTTGCTCTGTTGAGGTGTAGCCTACTGTTTGGAATCAGTGAAAGATTCCCAGGTGATTCTAATGTGCAGCCATGATTGGGATTTGGGTTCTGTCTCCTTACTGATTTTTTGCACATCGTACTTACTTACAAATTGCAATGGCACGAGGAACTCCCCAACTACACTTCCATTTACACACAATCAGCTCTATCCAGTTTTGCTTCCATGCCATTTTATAGCACTATCAGGACTTTGTAACTTCTTAACGAACTGACCTGTTTATTTTATTTTAATATGAATTCCCATGATTGTTCATAAAGGTGTAAACATGAACAGAAACTTTCAGGCCATTCATTTTGAACTTCTTTCAATTGCCTACTTATGTTATTGAGTAATTTTATCTGAAATTGTCAGAATTCTTTATATTTTCAGAGCTTTACTATAGTCTCCTAGCCTGTGCTTTGTTTTTAATTTGATTAAAAATGTCTTCTCTTTGGGTTTTAAAGCTTTTAATTCTTGTTTGTAAAATCATCAAAATTTAAAATATTTTCCTGAATGAACAGAGCTGTTTTGGCTGGTTTAACAATTTTTTTTGCCTATGATATTGTCATAAACACATCTGTTTTCTAAAAGTTCAGTTTTGTTTTTCACCTTTTATGTTTACTTCATTTGAAATTTAGTTTTATTTGTGTATGAGATGTGGATCTAATTTCATATTTTTCTGTGAATAGCCAGTTTAACCAAACCAGCAAAAAATTTCCTTTCCAAAGCCAAGTAACATGACCTGGTGGGATAGCGCTCCGTTGGTTAGAGCGTCACACACCGATGATGCATTTTCCATCCTGGGACAGGGCACATACAGGAGTCAAGCAATGAAGGCACAAATAAGTGGAACAACAAATCGATGTTTCTCTCTCTCTCTCTCTCACCCCCTTTCTCCCTCTCTCTCTCCCAAAACAATAAGTAAAAAAATTTCAAAGCCAACTCACAAAGTTATTGTAGCATTTACACTCCCAACAGGAATGAATAGGTTTTTCCCACAAACTGACACATCTTTTTCCCACTTACTGACACATCTTCCTTCTCAGGTGCCTTCATCGTACAATTTACAGGCACAGGCACTCTCTTAATCGTCTTTTTGCCTGTTCGTGTGCCAATGCTACATTTTTAAAAGTTGCTTTTAAAATTGCTGCCACCTGGACCCCGTCATTGTACTTCTGGATATGTACCCGAGAGAAGTGAAGGCTGGTTCTCAGAGAGACGTTTGCATACACCGTGTTCACAGCAGCAGCCGCAACAGTTCAAAGGTGGAAGCAGCCCCAGTGGGTACTGACAGGTGAATGGGCAAACAAGACACGTACAAACAGTGGAATGTGACCCAGGCTTAAAAGGGAAGGGAATTCTGACACATGCTGCAACACGGATGAAACTTAAGGATGAAATGCTAAGTGAGTCACAAGAAAACACTATGATTCCACTTACATGAGGTACCTAAAACAGGGAGAGAGAGAGAGAGAGAGAGAGAGAGAGAAGTGGTCGCCAGGTGCTGGGGGAGAGCTAAATGGAGCATTGTTTAATGGGTATGGAGTTTCAGTTTCGCAAAATGAAGAGAATGCTGGCGATTGGTTGAAGAACCATGTGAATATACTCAATGCTACTGAAATGTACACTTTAATATACATTTTTAATATAACCCTTAAAAGGATTAAGGCCATACATCAGCAAATCGTAAAGCAGTAAAAAACCGAGGAACAGACATAAGACTCACCCCTCTAACTCAGGAGAATGTTAACTACCTTGTACTCAACAAATATTGAAAACAAAGAGGGTCCACTTTACTGAAAGGGCCACCTACCGTATTTTGCTGTGTATAACGTGCACTCACATTTTGGCCCAAACTTTCAGGAAAAAAATCTATTAATTTTTTAATTCAATTATTTATTAATTTATATTTAAAAAGAAAGCTATCATGTTCCAGGGTATTATTTTGCATATTGCATAGTATTACCTGTGCATAATGTACATCCTTATTTTTCCCCCTCACAAATTTGGACAAAAAAGTGTGCATTATAGACAGCAAAATATGGTATCTATAAACAATATCAAGCCAGGTAACATTACAACCCAAAGCCTGGCATAAAGCATTTGATCCTATGTGTATGATCTCGAGCAAGACATTTGCTCCTAAGCTTAGGTTTCTTTCTGTGGGTCGTTTTGAGTTCCAACATGGAATATGGTGAGAGAAAGTGCTGTATGCCAAAGTACTATTAAGGTATTTTCTCAACTCTGTAATATAAGTAAATGGTCAGAACACTACGTATTTGGAGAGGAACAACCAACTAGAGGTACACTTAGGAGGTTTCAGACTTGGGAAATAAAAAAATATGAAAAAGTCTGCTGTTAGAATTGAGGAACCACGGAATTGCATTGGCTTCATCTGTTGTCCACAAATGCCCCTCTCTTACATTTCAATGATTTCTCTCTTGCCCAGCGTTTCTTGTTAACCAACCTCCTTCCTGACAGCCGTCAGAATGTTCCATTTTGGATTTCTGAGCCCAATTTTTCAGGCTCCCGCTGTGACCGAAGAGACGCTACGCTAGGATGTGCTTTCTCACACTTAACTTCTCTTCTGTGCTGTTATTGGCTGTTGCTCTTCCAGGACCCGCCCAGAACTACCTCAATCCTGATTGGATGCCAGTGTCCTTTTGTTATGGCAAGAGGTGGATCCCTGAGCTTGGGAGAGAGGACGATTGGGGCTCAGGGCAGCTAATGCGCACGCGTGCTGTCTTGAGTGGACATTGGCGGGACGGGGCGGGACTCTCGGCTCTGCGCACGCTCGGTGGGCGGAGAGGGTGGGGCTGCCGATGTCAATTGCTCCAAGAGTCCCGGCCTGAGGCTTCCTCCAGATACCTGCCCCTCCCGGCCGCTCCAACGGCAGGTGAGGGCAGCCTTGGGCAGCAGAGGGCCGGGTCCCGGGCCACTGGAGTTGCGGCCTCCTTACTGCCGGAGGCCCAGGGGGCGGGGCGGGCTGCACGAGGCCCCGCACCCCGGGGGTCCAGGAGGAGCGGCCTCGGGCCTGGATGTCGGGGAGACTGCTGAGTCCTGGGCAGAACCCGTGCGCAGCCTCTTTTTTTCATCTCTTTACTAGGCCCAGAGCTTCGTTGGGGGTAGGGGTGGGGTGCTGTCCGGGACGCGGATGTCCTGCCGCTCCTCCCCGCCGCTCCCAAGTCGAAGGCCGCTGTCCAGCACCCCGGCTCTGAAATGCGGCTGCGGGAGGGGCGTTTGGCTGCGAGGGGACCTGGCCCCTCTGGACTTGGCTGTCGTTGCTCTGCCAAGCCCAGGAGGTGGGGGAGAAGAGGCAGAGGCCAGGATGAGGGGTGGGGGCAAGTGAGAGGCACAGTGAGGGCTGGCCACATCTTTTTAGGCGCTGAAAGCAGCTCCCGGGTTGGTTTCTTCGTTTTCTTCTCTGAAGGGTCCTGCTGAACAAGTTTTGGGGAGTCACTGTTGGAACCGAGAAAGAGGATACATTCCGGAAAGGCAGGGCTTTTGTTGTGCCATGTATCCATTCTGATACTATGACGTAACAATGTTAAGGACGTGCTATGCTGTGGTCCCCACACTGTATCAGTACCTGAGGATCCACAGCTGTCTCTGTGTGTTCAGGGCGTGACCTCATGAAGCTCAATAGAGAGCCATTTTCTGGGGATCTGGCTCATTCGGGTCCCCGTTTGGCCAAACATTCCCTCAATTTGTGGATTTATGTAATCAGAACAAGTTAGAATTTGAGCAGATCGGAACCAACCAACCATGCTGACAGTTGACGCAGCTTGAAGGGAATGCAACTTATTTTCAGGTGCTTAGTGGAAATACCAAAGGAATTTGATATCAAGAGTTGCAAATTGTTTGGCGAAATTAGATCAGGGCTATACTGAAGTTTTTTCCATTGCATAATGAAGAAAGGGACTTTATAGTTAGACCTAGGTTCGAATAATTGATATAGACTTCGGCTCTGAAACTAAAGCAAAATACAGACTTTCTGAGATAGTAAATCTGACCCATTCTACAAATTCCAAATCTGTAAATTGCAGTGGTGTTCTGTTGGTTTGATGAATAATTTATGTGAAGCATTTGGTACATGAATGCACAATGACATTAGTTTTTCCACAAGTACTAGCATTGATCATTATCTTTTAAAAATAATCGTATAATGTGATATTGCATTATGTATTGTTTTGATAACCAAAAAAACTCAGTGTCTTCTCTCATTTACTTCTCTGTATCACCATTTGTAGGTATCCTTTGCTTACCCATTGGGTGTATTCTTAGAAACAGTAAAGCATATGAGAGGGTCCTTACTGGGTCACAAAATTTCCTTTTGAAAAGCTTATATTTTATTTCTGTGTTTGTCTAACTTTTTCGTATTGCAGATCAGTCATCAAGGATTTTTCACCCAAGGCCCCGAAGTTTGTTACCCAAGATGATGAATGCTGACATGGATGGTACGTTTCTTTTTTTTCTTTGTATGTTCCTGGTTTTGTGGAGGCTTTTGCTTTATTGAGCAATGGAAAGAACAGAGAAGAATATTTAGAGTTTTGGATTTGGCTAATTAATTTATTTATATCCCTTCTAGCTCTGGAAAGGATTTAAGTGAGCTTCAGTTCCTTACTGTGAGATGCTGGCAAAACACTGTACTTGGTGTTCTTATCTGCAGTGTGGGGATAGAATTTTCTACTTCACAAGCTCTTGTATAAGTCAAGTTAGAGCATAAAACAGTTTGCAGATCTGTAAGTGCTACACTAGACAAATGGTACCTAATGTTAATAGTAAATTTGAACCTTTTTATTACAGCAGTTGATGCTGAAAATCAGGTGGAGCTGGAGGAAAAAACACGACTTATTAATCAAGTGTTGGAACTCCAACACACACTTGAAGGTTAGCTTGCATTTTGTAGTTTTCTTGAATAACATCAATTAATTGACATTGTAAGCCTTTGTGATGCTACACTTTTTTAGTGTGCACAGTTTTAAAAAGTGTAAATTTCGAGTCNCCCCCCCCCCCCCCCCCCGTAGCTTTGGCTGGTGGTGATTTTAAGGAACAGATACTGTTCAATAAGAAAGTCATACTGTTCTTAAGCCTCCGTCTTTAGGGCCTAACCTGATGCTGTTTAGTACATGAGCGCCCCTCCATTGTGGTCCTAAGTCTGCTTGTACTAACAGCCCTGTGTTAGCCTCAGAGAATAAAAGCGAATTGATCTGAGTCTTTTCATTTTCTAGACGCAGTGCATAAAATTCATGCTAACACTGGAACATCTCTTGGTTTTTAATGAAAGTAAGAGGTTGTGGGGGTTTGGAGGCGGTTTCCTGATACCAGATGGAGCAGATCATGTCACTCCAGTGGCACCCGGTTCACAGTTAATGTCACGGTTAATAAAAGCCACCCTGGAAGGCCGTTACTTCCCTTTTACCTCTCAGTGCCAGGTCACACACATGGCCTCACACATTCTACCGCACTCTGCCCAGCCCCCCGTCCCCCACTGTGTTCTTTCACTAAGTTTCTACTCAGGGTCTTCGTTGCTATTCCCTTCTGCTGGAATCTGTTCCTCAGAGTTATTTGCATATCTGTAGGCTCATTCCCTAACTCTGTTTCTGGTCAAACCACCTTGTCAAAATAGCTGACCTTGACTGTATGTATAAAAGGCCAACTTCTCTTTTCCTTCCTATGACCCTTACTATTCATGCCTTCTCCCCGACCCCCACGTGGAGCCCGCCAGTGCACACGTGCTCACATGCCCAGTAGAACGCAAGCTGTGTGAGACAGGGGCCTTCTTTTCCGGTGCTTTTGCCTCTAGAACAGCGCCTGGCTCCAGAGGGCACCCAGTACTCCGCTGTCACGTGAATGAATGCAGAGGATGCTTTGTTTATTATCATGAAGAACTGCATCTTTGGAATTTCTTGCTTATGTAAAACTATAAAATGTTCAATTGCTTGGAAGAAACATACTTTCTATACCCAGTACATGATTTCAGTTGTATTCAGCTACCACATTTTCTTAAACATTTCTAATGAAGATGTTATTGGTAAGACGTGAACTCAAATTCACATTAAAAAACAAAAGTCCGTAATTTTTTAAATGACCATTTTAAGAACTTAGTCATCAAAATAAATGCTATTTACAAAGAATGACATGTAGCCTACTGTGAAATCTCGTTTCCGGAACTTCAGCTATTGATTTGCACTGTTTACTTTGTTTACCATAACTTCTTAAAGTGAATTGAATTTAAAAATCAAAAATTTAAGAATTGTGTTCTCTAAGAATAAATGTTCAGCACTTTATACTCTGGAATCACTGCCATCATTTTATTGATAATGGACTTTTTATTTTTAATATAGATCTCTCTGCAAGAGTAGATGCAGTTAAGGAAGAAAATCTGAAGCTAAAATCAGAAAACCAAGTTCTTGGACAATATATAGAAAACCTCATGTCAGCCTCTAGTGTTTTTCAAACAACTGACACAAAAAGCAAAAGAAAGTAAGGGACTGAGAGCCCTTCTGTCTTACGGAATTGCTGCTGATCTTTTTTTCTTTAAAACTTGGATAGATTCCAGAAGTTATAGTACTTTTGTTTGTGGCTTCATTGAATATTTATAAAGGTAATGTCAGATATAGGCAAAATTAAGAACATAAGAGAGGACTTCCATGAGTTTGTGTATTATGTTAGTTTATGAAAACGTGAAAATGTAGACTTTATAATTAGAAATGCATATATTTATGATAAGGTTTTATCGAAATTGCTTTGATCTGTAGGTTCAGCACCGTGTTTTATTATAGGCAGAGTAGGACGTACAAGAAACCAACCACGTTGTGAAAAGGTGACCAAAACCATGCACTGAACGCACAGCTTTCTGAGCCCTGTCTGCCATCTTGTGCCTCTTCTGCATTTGCTTCTTCCTTTCCATTTCCCTTCCCCTGGAGGAGAAAGCTGGGTTCACATTTGTAAGAGTAATTTTAGTAGTTAATCATTTATGAGAGTAACCTGCACTCTACTGTTGAAACTCAACCAAAAGCCAGGGCTTATTTGTTATTCGGCCACGCACCCACATGATGGCATTTCAGTCAGTGACAGACTGAGGAGGTGACAAGTGGTGGTGCACTTACTGTGTGGCTGGCGTAGGAGGTGGCCACACCACCCAGCTCGGTCCAAGTGCGCTCTGTGACGGCCGCACCACTGACTTTCTCAACGGTGCTTTTCTCTGAACGCATCCCGTCATTTAGCAGTGCGTGTCTGTGTTTAGTGTGGGGTTGAGACAGGACTGCTGGGTTCTCTTTTCTCACCTGAAAACAGAGGCTATAAAAAAGATTTTTTTCCTTTGGGGAAAAGGAAATTGGGAAAATAGTTGAAAACTTCCCTCTTACACAAAGTGACTTGGTATCTTTAAGATGAGCTCTGGTTGTGCACATGTTTGAAACAGAGTATTTTGAGGAAAAATAGAAATTGGACAGAAAAAGTACTTGGTAAACAGCAGTCACCAACTCCAGATGTTTCTACTCCAGCTCTGTGCTGTCTCTGAACCCAGGCGGGTTCTTTAGGGAAGATGTGTATGGAAGTGGGTTAAGTTGGCCCGACCTGGTAATAAAACACGTCTAGAGCATTTGGTCTCAGAGTGTATTTATAATGTCCAGCAGATCAATTTTTGCAGAGTCCTTTGAGTGTATTGGTATCAGAATCATGAATGAAATGGGAGAGTTTTTCATGTTACACTAGTTAGTAATGTTCTCAGTATTTTATCTCACTACTGCTCCCGGAGTTTTCTGTGAGCGCAACTACTTGGTTTGCAGAGTTACACTCTTTAACAGTTTTTTAAAATTAGTTTGTAGATTCCATTTGCTAAGGAAAGTATTATCAGAAGTAATGATAAAATGTTAAATATTCAATAGAAAAGAGATTCAGTAACATAGCTTATAGTTATTAGCTTTGGGCTACTTTTAATCATGTAATAATATTTGTATTGATGTACAATTTGATGAATGACTTTAGCTGTATGAATATATAATCATACTGCAAAATATTTTGCATCCCTTTTGTGCCCTAATTTACAAATGTTAAAAACTGTGTTGCAGTTTTGCTTTGCTGTTTAATAAAAAGCTGTTTCAGAAATGGTGTTGTGTTTGGTGTCTTTGGGTGGCACAGTGGGGTCTCTAGGGTTGTTCAAAGCCTGTCTTCCTTAAGTACCAGTTACTGGGTGTTTAGGGGAATAATAATTTTATTAAGACAAACGTCACAGGATTATTATACATTAATTTTTAAAAAGCAAGGAATTCAAAGAAAAATCCAAGATTTCCAGGGGAAAAGTATTTTATTTTTAGGTTAGGCTAATCTCCCATAACAAGATATGTGATAAGAGAGAGAAATAATATAAGTAATATAAACATTTCTCCCCTAATGGTTCTGAGGGGAGTGCTATAAGCTAGCAGAAACTTGAAGATGTTCTGGTATTTTAATTATAATTTCCAAGTCACACTAATTATCACTGTTTTTTTTAAATATTTTAAAATTTATTTTTAGGGAGGGAGAGAAACATCAGTGCGTGGTTGCCTCTCAAGTGCCCCCAATCAGGGACCTGGCCCCCAACCCAGGCATTTGCCTGGACTGGAAATTGAACCAACAATGCTTTGGTTTGTAGGCTAGCCCTCAATTCACTGAGGCATACCAGCCAGGGCTAATTATCACCATTCTAATTTGCAGAAAAAGTGCATGGGGTATACATGGAAAGTTTTCAAAAAAGGCTACTAATTCCAATAATATGTCTTTCTAGAGAAATAATCAATGGAAGCCACGCTGTCTTTAAAAAAAAAATCAAGAAAAAGGAAGCTAGTTTAGCCTGGCCAAGTTTAAAAGTCTCTTAAAAAGGCCAACTAAAATAAAAGCAAAATATGTATTTTTCTGCTTTGTTAGAGAAAAGGACAAGATGCAAGTCATTTTAAAGTCAGATTAGGGTGGTAAAAGGACAAAGCCGCCTTGTTATTGGAAGACTCTGTCTGCTTCACAGCTCAAGTACAGTAAGTAGCACTAAGTTGGCAGAACCAGGTGCTCGGATTTTACCACTGCAAACTCTCGGCAGTTAACCAATTGTTAACGTTAAAATGAGTCAGCAACCAAGAAAGTAAAAAAAGCTTTAGGGAAAAACTGTTCACATAGAGGATACCTGTCAGACAAGGTTTTCTTTCCATAATAAGAGACTTACCTCCTGTTTACTTTCAGAAACATTCTCATCCAGAATCATTCACTGTGTCTAGTTCATTTGGACATTGCAAATACAAAGCAAGAACGGGGATCCCTGCAAGATGTGCTGAATCAGTATTGAATAAATGCAACGTATGGTTACCTGTATTAAGATCACCACCACCAGTTTATGGAAGCTCGGTATACAGCAATAAAATAGCTTCATTTTCAGTTCACTATCTGAAGTAAGAATATGTTTGGCTTCCTTTAGTAGAAGGAGAATCTAGAGCTTCATTTTCCTTACAAATACGATCTAAACGTACTAAGTTCCCTGTACGGGAACTTAGTTGGCACGTGCCCCCAAATGGGGTGTGTGTGTCTGTGAAGGAATCCAAGTGGTACCCAGGGATTGTGACATTCTCTGGATGGTGTGAGAGTGGTTTTGTGGTCTCCAAAAGATTCACAGCAGCTTCCAAAGGACCTAGCCCGTTACCCAAACATAAGAACTTACAACATTTTAAGTGGATTACACCAGCTCCATTTTACCGTTACGCTGTGACCTTTGGTAACTCCTGTAGTTTACAAAGGGGAGTAATAGATTACTGATAGTTGCTGGTGTCTACCTTCCAGGCAGCTTTGAAGCTAGACAAGATAATTGACTTAAAGTAGACTTGAATTTGCCAGGAAAAAGACAAAAAAAAAAAGACAAAAAATACAAACCATGATATCTATTAGCCATTACAATTTCTTAATGATCAGGAAAATAATGTCAAGCCTCCCATAATAACTTACCTATTAAAAAGAAATGAAGAAGAAAAGATTTAAATGATATTCTCAAGAGTAACGTACACATAAACAATGAGTAGGGTAAACATTTTTGGCATAAAAGCTTGAAAACCTTGTTTTGAGGAACCATTTTCTTTGTATTCAAATTAAAATATGTTGCACTGTTAACCAGGGATTCTGTGAATGACACTCAGACATTTCTGTTTTGTTAACTTGTCTGCCAACAAAACATCTCCTTAAAGGAATCGGCAATTTCAGGGACCGTAACCGTAACTAGACACCAACCAGGTAAACGCGGTCACACACACCGCCTCGCTGACAGAACAGCCACACAGAAACTTGACTGCACTCAGCTCCGTACGAGAGAACACACTTGTCTTTATTGTGGAACCACCAGTTATACTGCAGAATAGCCGTTCAAGAGGGAATCCCAATAACTGGTTTTTCCAATAGCAGGGAAGCTGCTGAATATTATTTCGCTCTGTACAAACCAAAACTTTCTCCAAACTATTAAAACTGTAACTTCTAATGATATTAATCTCATAAATCTCATATGTAACGTGCCACTTTTTTTTTATTCTAAATTTGAAGACCAGGTAACTTCAAAGCTTTTTTCCCCTGAAAAGACTGAACGGATGTCTGTAACAGACTAGATGTTGAAACAGGATGTGCGGGTGGACTTAAGTTCAGCTCTGGCACCCTGATCTTAGAAGTGCCGAGTTCCTCTCAAGAATTAAAGACACTCAAACACAGTTACTCCTTCCGCGCTCTTCTTCTGCGTACTGACTTCACTGGCCCATCTCCAGATCCTGTGCCCTCATCTGCTTCTTTCATCTAGAAAAAAGAATTATGAAAACATTTATTTTCACAGAATATGTAAATAGATAGTAGTAAAAAATGTATTTCCTATTCTCTAAAATACATGTTCTAACAATCAAATGCTGTCGTACATGTTCCTTTACTTCATGCACTGACCTCATGTGCATATAAATTGATGCTTTATTGATCTTTTGTCTTTAGAAGTCTGCTTATCAAATATGTATCT
Source organism: Sturnira hondurensis (assembly GCF_014824575.4). Classification (NCBI taxonomy): domain Eukaryota; kingdom Metazoa; phylum Chordata; class Mammalia; order Chiroptera; family Phyllostomidae; genus Sturnira; species Sturnira hondurensis. The sequence continues at coordinate 17,336,681 of NW_028082759.1, read as the reverse complement.
GACAAGGAATACTGCTAACAACTCATGATTAATTTCAATGTTGTAATTAGTTAAAGTTTCCATGATATTTTCATTGTGGGATATTAAGCACTAACTAGTCATCACATTATTTCTTTAAGCAATGAGTTGCTGAAGTGGTTTTACAGAGGCTTCTTCGGAGTTTCTGGCTCATGGTACTTTGAGAGGACTTAGGAGAGAGGAGAGGGAAACATCACATTTATGGTTTGGGTTTTCCTTTCTTTTAATTCTTATTGTCTAGAATAAGTATTTACACATAAATTAAACATGTAACAGTACAAAATAATGAAGTTATATTATTATACAAAAGAGTTACAATTATTTCTCAAGGTTAGAGTACACAAAATTGGCCTGTTTTAGCTAACAAAGGTATACAAGGAAACTAAAAGTCTGGAAGATGGAACTGAGACATTTTTAAAGGCACACAAAGTGTTCTGTGAGGCAAAATGAGACTAGAACACATATTCAAGTGAGTAACTGCAAGCATTATGATTTAGAGAATGACAGCCGAAACAATGACTGTTTAAAACTCTGTTCCGGAACAAACGACCTTCACTCAGCTCCCTCTGTACATGGCTATTCCTACCAGATAAAGCTCCCCCGGCCCCTCTACACCCTCACAAGGCAGTTACGATCACTAACCAGGTGTATGTTCTGAACGAGTTTAGAAAACAAACAATAACCAAAAAAACCCACATTTACTTGGGAGATTTCTTCACATGGACACAATAGAAAGCGTGTTTCACCCTGTGCGACCAACCACACTGTTAGCCTCACTAAGCCGTGGTCAGAGAGTGCGGACCTCAGGAGCAGGGCAGGTCCCACAGCTCTTCCGGGGGGCGGGGGGGTGGGGGGGTGGGGACAGGCTTTCCATGGAAGCTGAATCGAATGAGAGGCTCTGGTTCCCGATGCCACCCCGGACATTTCTGATCCCACAATAACTGATGTAACAAGGGCACTGTGGGAAGTTCTATTACGTTCCAGGACATAAAAGGAGGTGACCCTATCCAGTTAATGGGAAAACTAGTTTACTAAAGGTCTGCAAAAAAACACCACGTCAGGCACACAGCACTCAACTACCCAATACGTGAACTATTTCAGAATGTGAAATGTCAATGAGAATGTTTTTACAATGGCTTTTAAGAAAATTGTTTGTAATAAACATGATTACCTTGTAAATATTCAAATGGTGTTTATTACACCTTTCAACAGAATACTTTAATGACAGTCATAATTTTTTATAGATGCAGTTCTCTCTTTATACCATTTCATTACTTTATACTGTTTATTAAGTGGGGAGGTTCTTATGGAAGCTGAGAAAAATCCTTCACAAAGCAGATTGCTGCTTTCATTGAAATACGTTTTGGCCAATGGCCAGACGCAGAGAGTGGGTTATTTTCTCTTAAGGACTGGTTACCTCATCCTCTGATCCAGACTTATTGGATTTATTGCCTTCTTCTTGCCCTTCCATGATTTCGATTTCTTCTTCACTCTTTTCCTCAGGTTCGCCTTCTTCTTCTGGAACACAGATTGCATTAAAGGCGAAGACTTGAGGGATTAGAGTTTCACTACTGATAAGTATTCAATACAGTAAGGGGGGACTTATTTAAATTCCAATGTTTAAAAGGAATCTCTTCCATTAGAAATTTTTTAAAAATTAATTACGAATACTCATTATTTTACCACATTTTATAAATAAATCATATCTGAGGAAAGGGACAGGTTTAGAGAATTCTTAAGCATTCAGTCCGTATGTAACATGAAAACCAAAGAATCTGCAGGTGTGTTTACGAGGTGTGTTCAGAAGGTATCAGCCATGTACTACGGAAAATGGAGACACTGAAGTATAAGATTCGAGAAACATGGTACATGGGACAGTGACGCCTCGGTCCCCGTCAAAGGAGGCATCTTAGGACCTCACACAGCTCTCCTAGTCACTATCAGCTGCTCTGTTGTATTTTCCTGAGTCTCATCGACAGTCTGAAGTCTCTTCCCTTTTTGGTTTTGGGAAAAGCCAGAAGTCACAAGGCACCTAATCTGGGCTGTAGGGTGGCTGAGTCATCTGGATGATGTGATGTTTCACCAAAAAACTCTGCAGGAGACGTGATGTGTGAGCAGATGCACTGTGCTGATGAAGGTGCCAATCACCAGTTGCCCATAGGTGCGGCCTTCTAAATCATTCCAATAATTTCCACAGAGAAATGTTCAAGTTTACTGTAAAATTTAATGCAGATTCGTTGCTCTACTTGCTTGGTCATTTTGAATGTGATGGCCACACAGTACACACGCTCACTCAATGGTGTCTACTGCCCTAACTGACTAGTACAACAAAGTCCTCATTGTTCACACGTGACCCTTCCAGTCCACTCTCCTTGGCTGCCAGGTTACATCACTATTGCACAAACCATTCTCTCGTTATACTAACAAGGGCTGGACTTTTTCCAGACAGACCTTGCATTTATGTACAAATACATATGTAAATACACATATGTATGTGTGGTTTTTCTATATTTTGGTTTTTAAATCAACTGTTTTACCAACTCAGTTTAAAAACAGTGCTCAATTTAAATTGTAAAGAGCTCAATCTGGATCTTGGATCTTGGATCTTGGCGTGGGACACCTGGCAGATATTACCAGTTTCACACCTTCCTAGATGTGCGTGAGGAGGTCTCGGTGGAGAGCCACCTGACGCCTCCATTCTTTGTTTCTAACATCTTTAGGAGTCTGGTACAGGAGGGAAGGGGACACAGAATCCCACAATGCTTCCAGGAGATCCAGCCACTCATGTGATAGGACACACTATCCGGTAAATAGCAGCCATCGGAAGACTTGGTGTCGCCGCAGTCACCTGCCTTAAGCCTATTTCCAGTGTGCAGGGGCTGATCATTGCATCTGTAGTCTTGGAGGCAAGAAAAGTCCTTGCAAAAACCTGCAGCATGGGGGATTCACAGTTGCGAGGCTCATGAGCAACTGAACAGTATTTAAGCATCTTTCTTCCCAGAAGAAACTATGAACAGGGTGATGGCTGCTCAGGACACAACGCCCTGGCAGGGACCATTGCTCCTCTTTGCGACAGTCAGCATCCATGGGGATTTGGATGCTGTACCTTTGACAGCAAGCGCAAGAGCTAGTGTTTACCTGTAGGAGACCACTCTGCACGCGTGGGCCCAGCTCCCACTTGGAGAGGCACAGGACCCACGCCTACGGATAGGTTCTCCCGTGAGGAATCAGGCCTACAATGTGCCTAGGCCACTTTGAGTCTTGCTTTTTGCTAAATCTCCCTCACCCAGATTTGTGGCAAACATTTAAATGGCAAAGTAACTTCCTAAAAAACCATGCTAAGCCTTCCAAGTACCAGTGTAATCGGTCTAAACACTTTTCCCTTTTCATTTGTGAATATCCCTCTTCAGTGTTGTGATTAGCCCCACTGACTCCTGTGTTTCCTGTAAAAGGTAACCCCCTGAAGCGAACCTGTGCACAGTCAATGAGGACTGTTGTATAGTGGGGGGTGGGGGGGCGGTCAATAAAGGCCGGTCACCGCAAGGGCCAAGGCTTTTGCTCCCCTTGAGAGAAAAGCTATGTTGTTCCCTTTCCTCCACTGGACTCAGTGGTCTGTGTGAATGTCTCATTTCACCATAACGACTCGGACACTCAGACACTGCGGGCCAGTGTCCCCACCATTTAGCAGGTGATCTCCTGTTTCTATGAGCTTTGCCCAGGGTCTCCATTACAAATCACTAGTACGGTCTCACCTTGTTCAACAACTGCACCCTCAGTGAAGTCTTCCTTTTCCTCCCCCAAGGCGACTGGCTCCTCCAGGGCTGCGCTCTCTGCCGGCGCCTCCTGCTCTAGCGCCCCCTTTGTCTGTGGTTTGCAGATGTCGGGTTTTTTATGCGCCGCATCTTCATATTTTTTCTGTGGTGGTGTAACATAAGCTATTATACTAAAACCAAAGCTCTATTTGTTAAGAACTTTTTTTCAATAACTGACATTATACACAATAAAAATTATGCAAAATTGAGTTTATTACTTTCAAGAACCACTTGCTCAATTCGGAGAACTCTTATACACTAAAAGTTTTTTTTTAAGTTGCAGGAAGTTCATTGTATTTACCTTTACTTTCCTTGGCCAACAAAACGAAGTAATCAATACCACCGGGAGCCCCACTGTCACAAGATAAAGGAGCCACAGCCAGGGATGCTCCTCAGCAGCGGCCATTAGCTGTGCAAATATGCCGGGCTGTGGGCAAAACACACACCAAAATGCAGCTCAGATTTCACTGACCCTCATTAGGAAATACAGCCCTACCCCAAAAACTTAGTTATCTTGGCATTTTATATTAAGGAGTGTAAACTTGTTCAGCTAAAAATACTTCATTTTCCTATCACTTTGTGAAGTTTGAACGTTTTAATTATTAGCACGCATTGCTGTTGGAGACTTTGTAGGTGGAAACCACTAATCTAGCAAGAATGACAATCTTTGGTAAATTTCAGGATATGATTAGTCTTAAATTGTTTTTAAATTTTTATTTATTGATTTGAGAGAGAGAGAGAGGAAGGAAGAAAGAGAGAGAAGCATCACTTTGTTGTTCCACTTATTTATGCATTTATTGATTGACTCTTGTATGCGCCCTGACTAAGGATTGAACCCACAACCTTGGCATATCGGGAAAGTGCTCTAACCAACTGAGCTACCCAGCCAGGACACAATTAGTCCTTATAGATATATGCAAGGTGGCACAAAAGCAGGTTTACCACTGTGAGTATGTGAAACACAGAGTTTATTCTTGTATTATTACTTATTAATTGTTGCATTACTTTCCAAAAGACAACTGTGAACCTACTTTGCCCCACCCTGTATTATCTGGTTCGTTTAGAAGTATACAACTCTCTGATAACTCATTCTGCACTTTTAAAGGATTATTAGTAAAATCAATTTGAGAATTATTGCTACTACTTCAGCCTGGAATTGACAAGGTGACAAAGACTTGTAGACAGAGACCACAAATAAAAATATGAAGTCTTCTCATTTCTATAAACAGCAAATAATTCCCTGGCAGCTATCATAATTTAAAGAATGAAATGAAGACTTACATATACATACATAGTTCATTATACAGTTTATAATGAAGCTGTATAATAATACAGTAAAACTAAATATTCTGTTTACATAAATCTAAAGACATTTCTTTGATGCTTAATAGTTATCACACCCTTATTTACCCTTTAAAGGGTAATTTGCATAACTAACCAAGACCAGGTCCTATTATTACTATGTGGTCAGTACCGTACCTCGTTAGCAGTTGCTACCATTCTTTTCATGCCCCAACCATCCGCAGCCCAGCGATCTGCTACTTCCTTTTCTGAACAGATAATAAAATTATCAAAGTAGATATCAGAAGTCATAGACCAAAGCTCTAAACCAAGAGCAGAGAAAGGAGTCAGAAGAAATGGATGCTCATCTTCAAAATAATCTGGATTAGGAATTTTTCGAGGACTCCAGACTCCCTGGAAGACAAATAATTTGAAAACATTTTCAAATAAAATAATTTCATTATAAATGTTACTTAAGAAGTACAATAGTTGTTGACACCAACTATAGTAACTGGAGGAAAAGAAGCTTTGATATTAATTCATTAGTAAATCCCTGTAAATGAAATATTTTTCTTATTCTGTACAATACATGATGTTCTTATAAATAATACCTCAAACTCTGTAAAAAAAGAAGGCAAAATGAAAATCCAATACACACAGAAACTTGAGTAATTAAGTTTCACAAGGGATACTGTTTTAGACAGGTTTTTTATATTAGTAAAGTTATTTAAGGTAAGGTATTATTAAAATTAACCAATGGAGCCACTCTGTTTGACGCGGGCCCACGACAGGGCTCCTTGATCAGTCAGGGCTGAACCTCAGGACAGTGACCCAACACACACGTTCCACTGGCCCTGAAATGATCAAATGCAAGCAAACTGAACGCATCCCACAGTGCGATCACTCACTGACTCGCTCTGCCATCAGACACACCTGCCCTGTGCCAGGCACTGTGCCAGAGCCAGGGACACAGCGACAGACACAGCTCTCGTATGAGGGCGTTTAATGTCTAATGAAGGAGACAGACATGAAAGAAGAGAGTTACTAAAATAAACGTTTTGTGAGGAATGCTATGAAGAAGACCTAAAGTGAGTGGTCAGAATGTGGAACTGCATGTGTGTGATACGTGTGAGAAAATGTCAATGAATCACTAGGTGGGAAATGCAGGGTTAAGTGGATAATGTAGGGACTTCTACAAAAATCTAGGTGCACTCAAAAGACATCTGATTCATGTTACCAAAAAATCCAAATTTCCATAACACCAGAAAGTAAGCAAAACAGGCAGTCAGTCAATCAGAACTTGTTTCTTATATTTAATTCTAAAATAGAACTTTATTCCACCATGACCATCAGTTATTAGGGAAAAGTACTGTATGCAGTAACTGATCTCCGGTTCTTACATTTATTCTCCAGAAAAATTAAAGAATGCTTTACTCTACAAAGATAAATTAGTTGAAGTCTAACTTCTTTGATTTTCAAGACAGCCAAGGCACACTATTACAAATCAATTTTCGGAAGTGAACATTATCGGTAACTGGATGTACAATAGAACGGCACAGCATGTCTGACTCTCCAGTGGGGCTGGGACGGGTGCTCATTACCTGGTAGTCAGGGTTGTCTATCATCGGAGGTCTCCATACTCCCTTGTATTTCGGGTTCTCTATCATGGGAGGATTCCACTCGCCACACCCAACCTCACAGGCTGGGTTAGGAATTCGAGGCGCCTCCCATTCTCCATCCATGTCTTCGTTCCTGAGGGTATCAGAGCAAAGCAAATGTGATAACCTGGACACTCTCCTCTCAGCCATACATGCTGGCAACAAACAGCAAGTAAGACACAAGATGTTAACCTCTGGAGATGAAGAATGCTTACCAGTCCTCAGGTTTTTCAGCACTAGGATCGGGAACAAACTTTGGTTCATCATCAAGCCAGCCGTCAGGTTTAACGGCACTTAAATCTTCTATTTGGGCAGGTTCATTTTCATCCCTGTAAACACAGCATTTACATAAATTATTCAAGTTACTCAAACGCACATCACAAAGGTCAGAAGGCACAAAAGGTGTTTCCCACGCCCCTGGCCCAGGCTCTCACCACCCACCCCTCTGCTAGCTGGCCAGTGTCTCTGGCTGCCACCCTGTGGCGCTCCGTGCATGCCAGCACACGTATATACTTTTTTCACATACAAACAGCATTCTAAACAAGGTGTATTATGTGTCGTTTTCATCTCTTAAAAACGCAGTCATTTACCAACAAATGCGCGCTGGGTGTTGACTCTGTATGGAGGCTGGTCTAGGGGGCCCTGTCCCAGACACACGTGTCTCTGCTTCGTGTTCCCTGACAGCTGCACAGGCTTATATAGCGTCGTTTCCTTAACCTACCTGTTCTCGAGAAACACTTACTGTTCCCCAAAGTCACTATTACAAATAATGCTTTACTGAATGTCCTGAAATATATTAGAAATTAGTAAGAAATGAGCCCTCTACTAGCTATATGAACTTAAAATACTTTTCCAGTTTCTCATGTATTTTAAATTACAGTTTATGGAGGGGTTTTTTTCCATTTTTTTATGGTTGTTCAAGTACAACTGTCTCCATTTTCACCTCATCATGCCCCCCGCCACCCCCCCATCTCCCGCCCTTGAACCTGCCCCCTTTGGCTGTGTGCATGTGTTTTATACATGTTCGCTGATGGCCCTTCCTCTATTTGCTCTTGTTACCCTGGAGGGCTTTTTTTGCCATATGCACATCATTTATTTTAACATAGCAAAACTTTGTTAATATTTTCTTTTATAATTTTTCAATTTTATTTCTTGTTTGGAAAGGTCTTTCCTACTCTAATATTTTTAACTCCATATTTAATTTTAGTAATTTTATATTTTCATTTAAAAATAACTTACAGAATTCTAAAATATATAAAATAGTCACAGTATGTACTGACTAGAACTACTAATATAATGTTCATCTTTATAGAAAAGTAGAAATTTTAAACAAGAGACTACATGATGATTTTCCAAACAAAACTTAACCAAATAAACTGGAACCACTCTCTGTATGTAAACACTTGCCTGATACCAATGAGGTCTTGAGTTTCTGAGGGCTCAGAGTAAGCAGAGTTTAAAATTTAGGGGGGATTTCTTTTAGCACTTACACAAACACACACACACCATACACCATACACACACACACACACACACATATATATATATATATACACACACACACACACACACACCCTATATACACACACACACTAAACACACACACCATATACACACACACCCTATATACACACACATGCCACACATACACACTGTATACATACACACACACCATATATATATACACTTACACCCTATATACACACACACACCCTATATATATATACACATACCACACACATACACACATATATAAAATAACTTCTAATGTGTTATCACCAGTCAGAACGGGGTTTCTACAAGCAGTGTCTCTCACGTAAGAGCAAACTTATTTCCCAGCATTACATTCTATGGGGAAAAATATGAAGCAATGCTAGAAAACCTACAAGAGGGATAGGGTCCTACCTTTTCTGACAGTACAAATACATAAAGTGGAACACTAATAAGTGACTCGTGTATTGTTTATAAATCTGTACGTTCTTCCTACCTTGAACAAGTTACTTCCCCATTACACTATTTGCCCGGAAGCAAAGGCATTTTCATTATCTCTTTATCTATAAGAGAGTTAACAAGTTAACACTTCTGGTTCCAGGAGCAACACTCTGTGCTCTGAAGAGGTAGTAACCTCAATGTTTATGGACAAATAAGAACTTGAAGAAATGGGAATAAACACTTTCCAAAATGAAGCACAGAGAGAAAAATTAGTTTTAAAAAATGAGCCAATCCTCAGTGATCTTTGGGATAATACAAAGCATTCTAGCACACACTAAGTGGTGCCCCCCAAAAAGAGATGGGGAGGGTAATATAAATATTTAAAGAAATAGCCCTGGCTGGTGTGGCTCAATGAATTGAGCGCCAGCCTACAACCAAAGAGTCACTGGTTCAATTCCCAGTTGGTGTGCTTGCCTGGGTTGCAGGCCAGGTTCCCCCCAGTAGGGGGCGCTCGAGAGGCAACTACACATTGATGTTTCTCTCCCTCCTTCCCCTAAAAAATCTTTAAAGATACATATTTAAAGAAATAATGGCCAAATGTTACCCAAATTTGATTCAAACTATAAATCCATATTCCAAAAAAAGCTCAAAGAACCCAAAACAAGAATAATACACACACACACAAAATTATATCCAGGCACAACAAAATCAAACTGCTGAAAACTAGTAATAATCCATTTTAACAGAAAGAAGGCACATCAGCAGAGAACGAGGATGGGCTAACAGCCAACCTCTCACTGGAAACGACGTGAGCCCAAAGACAAGGTGTGGCTGTCGCACAACAGCTGCCAACCTGCACCCGACGTAAACGCATCCTTCAGAAGCGAACGGCAAAGTACAGAAGTTTTCGGATGAGAAAACTTCTCGGCTGAAAGTTGAGAAAGTTGAGAAAATCGGTGACAGCAGACACACACTACAATGTGTTAAGAGAAGTGTATCAGGCAAAAGAGCTGTTGGAGATGGAAACTTGTACCTACTCTAAAGAACAGAGTACCACAAATGGTCGATACATGGGAAACTAAAGGACTTTTTCCTTCCCACTGTCTGACTAAAAGACTCTGCGTGAAGAACAAGCATGTGTGGCCTTCGCAGTGACTACAGAAACAAATGCAGGACAAGGGCAAAAAGGTTGGGAGGCGAAACGTTCACCTGGGTAGACAGGACTACTTAAAAGTAAACCAGAGTGGAAGCTAAGAAGCCAACAGAAAAGAAAAAACAGAAGATTAAAATAAAATAAAATAGCTCAATCCAAAAGAAGTCAGGCAGAATTTTCATAAAGGACATAGAATATATGGGACACAGAGAAAACAAGACTGAGACTCAGGACGGGTTTACACCCAACCATACGGACGATTACAAAGACCTCGAGGAGCACCAGTGCAGGTGAGCGGAGCCGGAAACAAAAGCTGCACACGCCAGCCTGATACATGTTAGATGACAGTCTATGACAGTCCACGAAAGCCAAGGTCCGAGGGACCCAAGTCAGATCAGTGGCTGCCCCCGGGTAGGGGGAGGTGGAGGCTGATCTCAAAAGGACGGACGGCCTTCACCAGATAATGTCAGTACTCTGTGTCCTGACTGCAGCAGTGGCGACACCATTGTGTATGTTCATTGCTTTAGGGCTGGAAAACATAGGGATTTAACTGTATGAATTTATATTCCACACATCTAACAGGAAAAAAGGCAATCAGAATCTAGCAAATATATGAAGGACAATACTTGCTGACCAAATGGATTATAAGGTCAGTCCAACATTAGGGAATGAATCAATATAATTTATTGTCCTAAGAAAATTAAGGAGGAAATCTGTATGCTCATCTCAGTAGATGCACAAAAAGCATTTTAGAAAATCCAACACTCAGTCTTGGAAAACAAACCTCTTAGTAAACCAAGAACAGAATTTACAAACTCAGACTTAGTGTTCACTCCACTCCGTGAGGTGCTAGATCCCCAGCTCTCAGGAACTGGAGGAGTTCAGTTCTGGTCTTCAGATGCTATATTTAGGTAATTTGTTACACAGCAATAGATAACTAATAAGTTGGGTCCAATACAAAAAGAGAGATAATATACTTAGCAAAACCAAAACAGTTACCCAATCGGCAGGAAAAAATATAAAGTTCTTAGGAATAAAGCTAAGACCTTCGTGGAGAAATTACAAGACATACTTGAAGACAAAGAAAAACTCCATAAATAGAGAGATATACCGGTGTCTCTCACCACCAAAAATCAAGCTACGGGAGCTCAGGAACCAAGTACCTTTCTCTTAGGGAAAATACTCATTATCCTAAAGAATAAAAACAACACAAATACTCAGCTAGCAAAAAAGCTATGGTTACGCAAACTGGTATGAGTGAGTCCTGTATGGTTTTACATGACGTTGGAGATACGCCTGTTTGGGGGCCAGTGGAAAAGACAACGGGCATGTAAAACATGCACACGCACATTGAAGGTTAAACCAGCAATTAAAGTGTTGGTGGCTTAGAGTTGCGTACTTTCCCCCCACAGGACTGAAAGCACAAAAATAAAAATACATTGAGAAAAGGAACAAAATTAAAATATTAAATTAAAATAAAAATTAAGATAATTAAAAAGCACAGAAGTGTAAGTTCCATTTTAGAACAGTATTTTACCCAAAATAGTCAAAATAAGTGATTCTGATGTTAAGAATACATTTATAGTAAACTTTACTTACACATCACCACTTAATTGTGCCAATTGCATCATCACTTAATAAGTGCCAAGTCGCACTGCACTCCTGAACCCTCACTTACCAGTCGTCTGGTTTGACGGCGGAGGGATCCGGGATCTTGGGTCTCTCGTCCCACTCCTCAGGCTTCTCGTCACTCAGGTCTTCGATCTCCGTGGGGGGGTTGACAGGAGGAGACACGTCCTCCAGCAGGCTCCCTCTGTTCACAACTGTCTGATCGATTAACACTTCAAATGTGTCATCTGGATTCATCACTAGAGACCAATTAAAACATATTATAGATATACTGATAGACACTCCAAAAGTAATCTTCTAAATAATAAAACTACCCTAAACTTCACGGGTCAAATTTTCTCTCAACCAGGAATAGAGGAGGTACCAACATACTAAATCAAAATATGCTGAAATCACTAGATTTAATGCTTTCTAAAATCAAAAATAAAATTTTAAGTATCAATAATAATTTAATAAAATACTCTATTACTTCTCAAATAAAAAATATCAAATAGCTAGCTCAGTTTGGGACTCACACAACCCATCAGCTTCACCCTTTTTATAGTTACAGAACACGACCCAATCTTCTTCAGTATTTTGAAGCTTTTTGAAACAACCTTAAACCTTCAAAGTTACTTGCACATATACTACAAAACATTTATGTTCTTCATTCTTGAATGTTTTAATGTGTATTAAATGTGGTCATTCTCCTACTAGCTCAGAAATGAACATCAGTGCATTACTGTCATTTCCTAGAAACCCTTAAAGTTCATTGGCATTTCAAATTTAATGACTCACAGACTGTACAAAATATCTCAAGGACAACTGAAATTATTCGAGCTTACACTTATTAGTACATTGAGGTTAATTCTAGCTCTCTAGAAAGTCCTCATGCCAAAAACTTCATAAAGAACTCCCTTATGCTTTGTAGTGACAAGAGGGACACTTTCTCCTCCTTCTGTCAACACGGAAGAGGGTCACTTCACTATCTGTATCTTTGAAAAAAATGACAGACGAAAGTGGCTGCCTAACATTGGCTTTCCATAGCTAAGGAGCCGCCCGGACTGCCAGAACCATCCCGACTCATCCAGGCGAGTGGCCTCCCACGTCCTGAAGAGACGGTGCGGACGTCGCCCGGTCTCCAGAGCTTTCAGCCACGGCAGCGCCAAATCACACCAACACCACATGCGGCAGTTCACACACAAGCTCAAACAGTGCAAACAAACACTCNGAGGGTCACTTCACTATCTGTATCTTTGAAAAAAATGACAGACGAAAGTGGCTGCCTAACATTGGCTTTCCATAGCTAAGGAGCTGCCCGGACTGCCAGAACCATCCCGACTCATCCGGGCGAGTGGGCTCCCACGTCCTGAAGAGACGGTGCGGACGTCGCCCGGTCTCCAGAGCTTTCAGCCACGGCAGCGCCAAATCACACCAACACCACATGCGGCAGTTCACACACAAGCTCAAACAGTGCAAACAAACACTCAACGTTTTCTCCTCTTTTTTCTCCAAAATCTCTCCTCTATCAACAGCTGAAATGACACCACCATGTTACTACAACAAAGGGAAAAGGTCAAGCTAAGAGTAAGACCTTACATGCAGAAGGGGACTCACTAGATCCTCCCTAATTCAAAGAAGGGGTTTCTCAAAATCTTGAAAAGGATGTTTTCTGAACAAATTTTGCAACTGAAATGGATTTTTAAAAATTACAGGTAAAACAGAAAAGCGCACAACAAATAGGTATATGTGAAAACAAATCTTTGTCCAAAATCTTTGGACAAAAGAAGTTCCACATAGAAAACTCTATTAAATATTTTCAATGAGTCTACTATTAAAAGCATTGGATTATCAAATCATTTAAGGTACTCTGTTAGGTTCTTAGAACAATTACAGAATAAACACTACAAAAGTATAATTGCATTACAGAGTTGTTTTTTTTTTAAGAAAAAAGTCACTCAATCTTAGTACAACAGAGTTTTCATGTTTAGTAAGAAAAGCAAATGTTTAAGAGTCCCAGTCTTGTCAGCTACTGTTGCCTCCCAGAACAAGTGAAGGCGAAACGGAAACTGCCCACCTCGCATCACGGCTCTAAACAAAGTATCTAGCACAGAGCACAGCGTGCAGTAGATAATTAATGACAAGTAGTTTTTTTCTAGTCTTCTATGCGCCTGCACACTTTGCCTAGTGGCCTTCATGATTTGCCTCCAATTTGAATCTTGTTTTCTTTCCCCATTTTAATATTATATGTATTTCTTTCCCAGTGCTAAACATTTCAGTGAACATTTTGTATTGCTATAGAAAACTCCTACTGGAACACTTGGGTTGCTTCTAATTTATAGAATTGTATTTTCACACAGAGGTCATTTGGGTAAATTCCCGAAAGGACAAAATTCCTTATGTCCTTTGTGGTTTCAAAGGGCATGACCTCTTAGGGCCTTTAATACACCTACCGAGTTGCTTCCAACCAGGTTTGTAAAGTTTGATTAAATTCATTTGTCCTATTCTAGTTATACCTTCACACAATTTCTACAATGTATGTTCCCCAAAATGTCCAGTACTATTTTCCAGTTTTATATATGGCCTTTGATGTCAATGCTGACATTGAAAATGCAACTGGTCATGGCCTTGGCAGACCAAATGATATTTCTGCACCTGCAGCCCTTGGGAAGAAAGCTGCGACCCTACGTCGTAATGCTGGGTGATCCACAGCTTTACAACTGCAGGGACGTGGGAAGAGGAGAAACGACCCCACATAATGCTCTGCCCCTCCATGTCCATGAAAACTCTTATTTATATCAAGTTAAGCTAAGTAGGTTGATATATGGTAGCTCAATGCTTTCCTTTTCAAAGTTCAAATACAGCCACAGCCACCATGAGGCAGGACCTAAGGTTCGTCACAAGTGCCCGTGGGACCAAGTCCAAGCTTTTCGGCGTGGCCTTATAGACTTCTCCTCTTCCACCTTATTTCCCATTGTCTACGATTCCAGCACCACTAATGTCACCATGTCCCAAATACCTTTTCACTTCCTGTCTTCCACATTCTATCCACACTTCAAAACCAGTTCAACTACAGTCTCCTTCACCCGGTTTTCTCAGGGTCACCAAACTGGAAGTGACATTGAACTCTTGGCTGAACCTCACCTGTACCTCTCAAATGGTAATTTTACTTTGCACCTATACTAGAACTATGCCTGTCTTATTTTCCTAAAAAGATAAGCTCCCTAAGGGTAGAATCCATGTTTGTTTGTCCCAAAGCCCTTGCTGTGAACATAGCAGTTGTCAGCGAGTATTGCTGAATGAATGAATGAATGAATGAATGAATGAATGAAAGAAAGAAAGAAAGAAAGAAAGAAAGAAAGAAAGAAAGAAAGAAAAAGAAAGAAAGAAAGTAAGAAAGAAAAGGATGTACCAAGAGTGTATAGATGAGTCTTCCGGTCTGTAAAGAACTTTTTAAGGTCCACTTCTGGAGGTTTGGCGTGCTTCTCTTCAAAAACTCCAGTTTTGGGATGTTTATGTCTGAAGATAAAATGAAGTTTATAATCTTCTCCACATTTATCTGGTCCAAACATAATGGTGTAAGATGTTTTATCATAAAAGTTTTCCTTCAAAGAGAGAAGAGTGACGGGATTAGTCCAGAATTAGAGTATTTAATGAGTTTCTCTTTCTATTCCACTGGGTAGAGTTTATAAAACTATGTTCAATGCTGAGTCCCCAAAGAATTATTTGACACAAGTAACAATAAATGTGGCAAAATGACAAATTTTATTTAAAAATAGGTTGTTTTTAAAGCTTTTCCCAGTACTTCCTTCATAGATTGGTTTTAAAGCCTTTCACACCACTTCCTTCATAAAGATGTAGGAGGGAAGCTGAAACCACCCTGGCAACACCATAATAAGCTTTGATGACTTTATGTAAATGTGTTATTAGTATTTTATTAAGAAAACTAAGCATAGAGAAAAGCATACGTATGACCTTAAGACCGCAATGATTATCCATTACTATCATCAGGAACACACTAGCAAATGAGCTTCCTAAGTGGAGGGAAGAGAAACTCAGACACAAAAACAGACACAGAGCCTGTTTTTACTCATCTTTTACTACCAGTAATTTCTCTTCACTTAACACGGCCTGCTGGTGGAGAGTGTGGGATCTGGAGTCGGATGCTAGAGTTCAAATCCTACCCCTGCCACGTGAATCAGATGCTTGTGCCTCTGAGCAAATTTCTGAACCTCTCTAGTTTTGTTCCATCACCTCTGAAGTAATGATACAATAGTAGTGCCTACCTCTGAAGGCTGCTCTGAGGGTTAACTCAGTGAACCAGATAAAGGGCTTAAAGAAACACTTGGCAGTAGATTTTGTCATTGTCATTATACCTTCAGGTGATCGTCACCGACAATACCTGAAACAGGACCTTCCACATGCAATGCATGGGGCTTCCCCTTTACCTGGCCCTGGCAGCGGTCACGAACCCTGTCCTCCCTGTCTCACAGCCTGGGTACAGCCCTGCGCCCCGACAAGTGTCCCATGTCCTTGCCTACCTCATGTCTGCTCGCAGATGCGGAGCCTGACACAGCCTCCAGTAAGGAGTGCTGGGAAAAATGGCCCTGTGCCACCTGCTTCATTGTGAAGACATGTTTAGTTACTTTCTGTGGGGGTCTGGCCCACCTTTTAAATTTGGTTCTTTGGTCATTTTGTTTCACTGCTTTGCTCTGTTATTTCTCCGGACAAATTTACGATTTTTATTTTGCAAAGAGAAGTGACTCTTGGCTGATCTCTCCATGGCATTTGTAAGCAACACGTTATTTCTTATTTGTAGACCCGGCACAAGTGTTTATGTTGCTAAGATTACGAAACTGGACGCCATCAAGCGGTACTTCCATATGAGACACTCGAAGGCTCACTGGAAAAGCCACTTTCACTCAGGCTGCATAGAGATTTTCAAAGTTCTCAATTTCAGGTGAAAACAAAAACTTCAGTTTTATCAGTAACTCCTTAAAATACTTATTAACTTTAATAAAGTTTTCTTAAACATTAAAACATCATACCAGATTCAAATCATCAGTGTCTGTTAGGAGTTTAATGTATGCACCTCCACAGTCAATACCATCTTGAAAATTTACTTCATATCTAAATAAAGGGAAAAAACCATACTGCTGATAAATAAAATTTACTAATTGTTCTTCAGAATCTAATATATCACTTGCAGTTCATTTAAACACACATGTTTTATATTGCCAGGAAGCCCATTATAAGCTTATCTACAACCTATAGGAAATAAACAGAAATGCTTTTTTCTATGCACATCCTTAAATATTAACAGTAGAATGATTATCAACTATTAAAAAGCCAACTAATTTTTGAAATAATTTTTCCATCAAAACTGATGAATTAAGAATATAGTTTGACTAAAGCTGGAATAGGAAACTTCAAATTCAGATAAGGAATTCATTATAGGTATTTCTTTATAGACTGAAAAACAAAGACTATGAGGACCACAGCTACAGAAACAGATTTCTAAGAAATTGCTAATGATCTTAGATATCCAGGTTCACTACTCACTTGCCTTGTAGTTGATTTATACCTAACCATGTTTTAAAAATGTGTATTTAATTAAATGTCTTTAGCAAAGAGATTTCATAATCTCAACCAATAACCTGAAATATTTCAGACTTTAACAACCAGGAGACATGGGGCCTATGAAGGGGGACCCCCCAAAATAACAGAATTATCTTCTGGAGGGCAGGCCCCTTGTAGTATGGGCTTCCCCTGCTAGGTGAGTGTTCTAGGAACCCATCTGTATCAGTGCACCAGCTGGCATTGTTGTGAGAGGCTGAGTTTGGCTTCAGTGAATATGTTAAAGACTCCTTCAACACGTTTGCCCAGCTCATTATGGGCAAGCCCTCTGCTGCATTTCTCAAGATCTCTACATTATGGTGATAAGCACGAACTCTGGAGTCAAAAAGACCTGAGATATATTCGTGATTCTGCCACTTACTTTAGAGACACCGAGGATAAAGGCAAGTTATCTGGGGGCTAAGTCTCTATTTGCTCATCTACCAGACAGGCACACCGCCCACTCCTGCACCTCAGAGGGCTGTCCTCCCTACGTGGCAGCGGACAGGTAAACGCCCAAAACGTTAGCTTCTCTTGTGCTCAGAAGATAGACTTTTTCTTTCTAAAGGACAGTTTGTTCTCCTCAAAGCCTTACCAACATTTTTGTTAAGCAGTAGCTGATAAAGAAATTCATGTCTTTGAAGACTATAAAGTAAATGGTGCACATGTGAATAAATGTACACACTCACTATTTTAAGTAAAATAAAATTAGGAGTGACATAGGTGATTTAAGGAAAAAGAGTTCTATGAAAAGCTAAGAATCAAAGAACAATTTGTAAACTGTATCTGTAATTGTAAACATCGGTAAGTTATCCTATTATGTCTAGACTCAATTACTGTGTCTATTGTTTTTAAATCAATCTGCTTTTCACTGAAAACCTCAGGGTGTCTGTGTGCATATATGCATTGTGTGCTTAAGTGAAACAAAAAGGAAAATCTGAATTTCTATGCCCATTTTATAACTAGCTATATTCAGAAGTCAAACTACATCAACTAGTATAAATTTTAGAAAATCTTCAAAAACAAAACTTACTGAACTATCAAAGGTTTATCGGCAAAGACAAAGGGCTTGGCTAATGTCGCAGATATCGCGTGATGCTTCGCTCTGGATTTCAACACCAGCCCTCTGTCGCCAGGCACTTGGTTTTCTTTCAATTCTTCTATTTCCCATCTTCCTAAAATACAAAGCAGAGCAAATTAAACTACAACCAAAACATTGACTTGAATATTACTTATCAGCTGTGGTGATCCATAAGATTTTGTTCTGCAGGCTGATTTGGGAAAAAAAATTTAAATTTAAATCAGGAAATAGCCCTGGCTGGTGTAGCTCAGTGGATTGAGCGCAGGCCTGCAAACTAGAGGGTCACGGTTCAATTCCCAGTCAGGGCACATGCCTGGGTTGCAAGCCAGTTCCCAGCAGGGAACACAAGAGAGGCAACCATACATTGATACTTCTGTCTCTCTCTCCCTCCCTCCCCCTCTAAAGATAAATAAATAAAAAATATTTTTAAAAAATAAATAAATCAGAAAATAATATCTATTACTTTTTCTCTTAAGAGAGAATGGTTTCATTTTCTAGGTAAAATTGTGGAAACAAATAATAAACACTATAGTATCTGATTAAAGCCCTATGAAAGCTGGCTTAGTTTGGATCTTTCTGAAAGACTTTTTAATCAATGAAATTACAAAATATGCTGAGTCTCATAAGGTCTATCAACACTGTATGTTCAAAATTACGTATCAGCTGAATAGCATCCTTAACACAAAATGTGCAGTTTGCCTCAGTCTTATGTATTTGGCAATACATGGTATTTAACAGCTACTTTTCTTACTTTGGAGAAGTTACTGTGGGGATTTAAACTTTATTTTGAAAATTGTATGCCCAGTGAACACACTGCAGTCGCCCTTCCCAGGCTAAGCCAATCAGCTCTCGGAGCTGCAGGCAGAGTTCGGGGTGAGCGAGAAACAGGCACAGAGCGGTGTCACTGCAGAGCTGAGCCCGACCCTCTCCAGGCCGGAATTCCCCAGGTTTAAGGTCAGAGAGCTGCTGAAATTAGATTGTGGGCTGCAGACAATACCTGCAGCCCAAACGTTGTGTATTGGATTTTCCGCCTTTCCTCTTTTTAGAAAGAAATATCACCAACTTATATTAATTAGTTCTAGCTTTGCCTCTCCCAAAACCCCTCAATTTAACAAAAATTGTCTATTTTCCAGTATTGTGCCAAGTTGAAATATTAACAGGCAGTTTTGAATCTCTAATGTTTTTTATACTACTTTCTTTTCTTTCTTTAAAAAACACCCGCACGGTGCAAAACCCTGAACCACTGTTCCGATTCACGGAGAGGTGTTTGGGTCCATCGTTGTGCAGACTTCATTGGACTTTCAAAAATGAAGTTTTGGGTATCTTTCGCTTTGCCCCTCTAATTTGGTTACACTATACTTTTCTTAAAAAGATTCATTTATTTGATGTTTCTTCTCTCACAATGATGATAAAGTGTATTATCACTACTAACCTGTGGTTTGATCAAAATAAAAAGGTCTTTTAAGAAGTAATAACCTTATCTTTAGAATTTTTAGGATATTTATAATATAGGATTTAAAAAATATATTGCCTTTATTGTAATTACGCACAGACACTTAAAAGCTATGAAAACGGTACCACCTAGCACTTTAATGTTAGAAAACTTGTCCGAAAGTAATTATTCCTCAATGACAAGAAGTTTTTCCCAACTTCAAATAGACAATTAACCAATCACTTATCCAAATATATATGATACCAGATTAATATAAATTCTGATGTAAATAAAACCTTTAAAAATTTTACACGATTTCCTAAGACATCCTGAAAGTTGGCCACTTGAAGAACTGATACTTATTAAACATATATTGTACTTTTATTAACATGTTAGTGTGAAAATGTCAACGTCTCCTCCCGGTGCAAACTCTGTCCCTGCACGTGCTTTACACAGACTTGCTGTTACTCCTGAAAATGCGGAAACGAGTCTCACTCACGTGGCACTTGACAAGAGCTTTCATTAGCCACCGTGAACACCAAATGCTGCAGCAAAGGAAACTAACATCGGTGGCTCATGTACAGATAACCAGGGGGCTTCCAGAAATACTAGAGGAGAGCCCTGGCTGGTGTAGCTCAGTGGATTGAGCACAGGCCTGTGAAGCAAGGGGTTGCTGGTTCGATTCCCAGTCGGGGCACATGCCTGGGTCGCAGGCCAGGTCCCCAGGAGGGGACACACCAGAGGCAACCACACATTGATGTTTCTATCCCACTTTCTCCTTCCCTTCCCCTCTCTCTAAAAATAAATAAAAAAAATATTTTTAAAAATAAAAAAATAAATGTCTCTGTTTAAAAAAAAAAAGGAATACTAGAGGAGAAAAGACTGAATGTCCTGTTGTGAAGACCGAGGCCCCTTGTATATACTTAATAGAAATACAATCTCAAAAGCTAGTGAACTTCGGGTCACACTAGTCATTATATTGATTATGTAAATAAATATCTTACCACTATATATGGAAGTCTCCGTGTCTGCATCATCTTTCTTTGCTTTTGATAGGACCCACCTATAAATACAGGTGGAAGCAAATGTGTCATTCACTGACACACAAGTTAGAAACACACAAAAAGAACACCCAACAGTTACTTCTCATTCAAAAACAAATAAATGCTTACAGGGTAAGTAAGGATGCCTATACCTCCTCCTGCAAGGTCAGAGTTAAACCAAATTTGCAACTTACTAGCTGTGCGATCATGGGTAAGACACACTAAGTCTCGGTTTCCTTACCTATAAAGTGAGGTAAAGATAGTACGTACCTACCTACTTGGGACAGAGCCTGACATATAACAATAGGTAATAACTTACTGTTTTACCATTATTTAGAATGGAAAAGTAAAGGAATGTGTCATGTGAAATTAGTTTATTGCTATCTCTCCTAGGAGATGAGGAAATGTTATAAATTTTTACTTTATATTCATAATTCACTGATTTTCTTTATATAAATGAATAACTATTCAAATTAAACATTTCTATCAATAGCAAAAATGTATTAAGGTACTGGTTTACACTGTCAAATAAAGCACTTTAACATTTTTTAATAATTCCATAGTAGGAGCAATTTTCATGGGTCAATAACTGTAATTTCAAAACAGCTCATTGAAACAGGGAAACAGTCCCTTCAGTGAATACTCACCCAGCCAGCCTTCCACTATCAAAAGTTTCTGTAAAATATACTTCTCCTGTAGGTTGAGGGGTCTTATATTTAACCTAGAAAATAATTTAAAAAATCTAACATTATGCATCTTCACAAATATTTTAATAATCAGTCTCACTAGTTAAGAACCTATTATGTAATGGACAAGCAGGTAATACAGATAATAATAAGGTGGCATGGTCTTTGACCTCAGAGCTCTGCACCCTAGTGCTGGGACGATACAAGAGAATGTTGAGACAGCGATGGAGAAAATACCATTTGTGCGAACAAAGGGCACACCAACTCCTTCTAAGGCAGAAGGAGAGGGAAGAAGGAAGAGAGACGGCCTCATGACACCGCTGACGTGGCCATTAAAGAATTCTAACGGGTGGCAATATTCAGGGATATAAATCATTAGAAGCAAAAGGAATAGCATGATCAAAAACTTGTGAGATGAAGAACTTAGTAAGCATGTAGGCTAGTTTAAAAAGAACTCTTAATTTTCACTGAATGTGACTAGAGGATGATGGTACCATGTTGAGAAATGAGGGACCCAGGGAAGAGAAATATTCAGTAGAGAAAGCACCGCAGAACAAGTGATATGCACAGCGGCCAGGAGGACGACACTGCTGATGGATGAGGTGGGTGGAGGTGATGGAAGACACGCGAGGGCTCTTTTAACCCTCACAATACTTCTAGGAGGAAAGTGCTGCTGCGCCCGTCTCACACACGATGGAACCGCAGGAGGCAAAGTAACTCATCTGCTGTCTCACAGTCGGATAACTACAGTACTCGCAGATAATGGTCAGGCTGTCTGCTTCTAAAGCGCGTACACTTAACTACTGCACTCTACAGAACATATCTACAAAAGAACTTGAAAGACTAAAGATAATTTACTGACAAATTATCAACAGATATTTTGAATTGATGATGAATAACTAAATTTTGCCAAAAATAATGAATCTGGGTTCTTTCTGGATCAGCCTTTATGGTTTTATTCGTGTGATTAATTATGAGATTTCTTCTCTTAGCCTTTAGGGAAAGGGATGCTGAAGTATGTCTTCTACTTCCACCATCCTTATCCTGGCCCGAGAGCGTAACATTCCCTGTCTGCTAAAGGGAGGGAAGTCAGTAATGAAGTGAAGTTCCACATAACTCTGGACAGGGTCAAGGTTCTGCTATGGAAATAGTCAGCCTGCAGGAAGCTCGCTGAGCGAGGCTCCGCTGTGCTCTCGGTTGGTTCCCAGGGATCGGCAGGCACAGCGGCACAGTGGGCACCAGCCAGGGTGCCCCAGGGCCCTGAGCACCACCGCAGTTCACACTGCCCTGTGGTTACACTTTACCATCCTGGATGACTCACGCTGCACTGTGAGAAGACTTGAAAATCTTTCCCACTTATCTTTTCAAATTACCTCCAAATAGCGATAAGAGGGGTAGGTGCCTGCCAATTCGTTTAAAGTGTTGGCCTCCAAAGACCCTGCAGTAGCTGTACCTAACGCAGTCACTAGCCCTTTGATGACTTCCTTTCTGGGGCTCACAGAACTAGGCTTTGTGGTTGTGGACCTTAACATCTAACAGGAGAATGAATGTCCACCGTCAACGGCGGAACAACACCTGCATTTGCAAATAACAAACTCTCCAGGAAGTCTGGAACAACCACGTTTTACTCCTGTGGGCCCTTTCACAGTGGCTGGCACAATATGAGTGATGCTGTCTCACCATCAAAACTAGTTCTGAAAAACATTCAGAGTCCTAACAGGACACACGAATGTTCCTCCATGTGAAAGCGCCTCTGGACTGCCAAGTACACAAAAGTCTCTGCCAAGTCCTCAGACCCCCGTCAGGCACCACTAAATGGCACCTGCTGACAACGCCGAGACAGAGGCAGTTCCATTTACCGGTGACTGCCTGCCTCCGTATCACGGCCCTGTCTCATCCTCCTCCCCCTTAGTATTTTTAAATGAAACCTTAAATAAATAAAACCTTAAATAAATAAAACCTGCTTACATTACTTCAAGGAGAACTGCAAATAATACTGCCTTTTGTTTTTCGGCTAAGGCCGTGTCTGAAGGAAGACTGCAAGCTTTCCCTGAGTGAGAAGCACTGAGCCTGCCTTAGCCAGTGCCAAGCCCTCCTGTTTGGGAGTAAAGACCTTCCCCACGTTCGTGTGGTAAGGAGACCACGCTCAGTGCCATGCACACATTCTGCAGCACACGGGCACTCTGCAACACAAAGCAACAAATAGTTGGGCGGAAAGGCAGTGTTTTTCTATTTATTTAGAAAACGAAGACTACGATGACTGAAATGGATGTTAAGAGATTAGTCACTCCTGTGTATCACATATTAAAGGACTAATGTACAACTGATTTCTCTACAACCTCACCTCTGAGGAGAGCTCATCTTCACCAACATCAGTCTCTCCCGAGGTTTCAGCAAAGCCTGTCCCCTCAACGTCATCATCCACCAATTCTGCATGAATTGAGACGCTGAGAAGACCCAAACACAGCCAAAAGCCTTGGAAATGCATATCGATTATCTGTGAAATTAAAAGCTGTCAGGGAAATAAAACAAAGTTATGGAAAATATGTGTAAGTATATTACAAAGAAATAATTTCTCTTTATTATGTAAGTACATAAAAACATACAATTGGAAGCTTTATAGTCATCATCCACCCCTTTATTCCAGGATGGCATTTCAAACAAAGCATTAAGAAAACTACTTATATGACGCTTTGAACAAGTGAAAATACAAACTTCCCATCTCACGAGACACTGAGTCGAGAGCTATGGGCCTGCCTCTGAAAACAGAGTCAATGGCACAAACCTAAACTTCCTGGCCAGTGATCACAAATGTCAGATAATAAGTGGACCCCATTAAAGGAAAGAAAAGAATGGTTCCTAAATGTTTGCTTAGGTTGCTTTATTTACTGCAATGTTGTGTAAGTATATAAAAACATACAATTGGAAGTTTTATAATAATAAAAACAAAATAGGACATCTGTAAGGAAAAAGTCCAGCCATTGTTAATATGAGAACGGTTTGTGCAACATCCATGTAACCTGGCAGCCAAGGAGCGTGGACTGGAGTGCGCATGTGTGAACAATGATGACTTCACTGTACAGTCAGAGGGGGTGGTAGATGCCACTGAATGAGCACATGTACTGTGGCTGCTGCATTCAAAATGAGCGAGTAGAGCAACAAATCTGCATCAAATTTTGCATTAAGCTTGAATATTCCTCCATGAAAACTATTCAGATAATCCTATGCATCTATGGGTAACTGATGACTGGCAGCCTCATCACGACAATGCACCCACTCATGCATCACGTATCCTGCTGATTTTTTTTTTGTTAAACATCAAATCTCCCAGGTGACTCAGCACCCTACAGCCCAGACTTGGTGCCCTGTGACTTCTGGCTTTTCCCAAAACTAAAATCACCTTTGAAAGGGAAGAGATTTCAGTCTGTTGGTGAGATTCAGGAAAATATGATGGGGTAGTTGATTATTGGGAGAGCTGTGTGAGGCCCCAAGGTATCTACTTGGAAGGGGACTGAGGCATTACTGCCCTATGTATAATGTTTCTTATATCTTATATCATCTTTAATAAGTGGCTCTATTTTTCATATTCCATGGCTGGATACATTCTGGACAGACTTCATACATTTACGAACACCAAGAAAATTTTAAAAAGAACTTTATCACAATGTAATGAGATAGTCTTTTGCTGAAATCAATTCACAGCTTAAAAACCAAACTACGGAACTTTTATTGCAATCAGGCTGACTGCTCTGGACAAAGTTCTTTAGCATTTTCCATTCCTGTAGCACTGTGATGACTCAGTTAGTTATCTAACCGCTTCTCTATTCAAATACCGAGAAACTTCTGTTCCTTAGAGCCAATTTTCAATGGCTGTGCCACAAGAATTTTTAAAATATGCAATACCTGACTACTTAGTCGGGGCACTGACCTCTTTCCCTTAGATTATCCAATAAAATAATGACAACAGCCAACAAAACAACAATAACCATCCAGTGTGAAGGAATCAAAATTATACCTATTTTTCGTCAGGTTGGCAAAAATATATTTTGGAGTGTGCCGCAGAATTTTAGTAATTATTACTTTATGTGTGCCATGTGATGAAAAAGGTTGAAAATTGCTGCCTTAGAGCACTAATTGAGATGAGAAGCCAAATATAATTTGGCTGCTTTTTGGCAAAAATACTTGATTTCTATATTAGGTCCTCTTCTGTTCCTATTAGAATGTAAAAATGCAAGCTTGGTTTCTTGGTGCCAATGGACTTTTAAATACCAAGGACATGTGGACGCTGAACAGTGTGGCAGTCTGCAGTTACGAGGTGCTCAGTCACCATGATCCAGAGTCTCGTTCTATTACCTTTTTTCCAAAGTTACCATCAACATGAAATTCTTTAAAGTAAATTCTCAAAGAGAACATATTCATAGGCCTCTATAGGTCTGCGTAAGAAACAACTGATCTATGAGACAGGATTTTACTCCCACCAGAACGGCTATAATGAAAGACAGAGAGGAACACATGATGGGGCGGGGGTGCTACGGAGCAACTGGAGCCGTCACACACTGCGGTGCAAATGGAAAATGAGGCAACAGTTTGGGAAGTGGTGCGGCATCCTTCAATGTGTTAAACACAGAATTACTATATGACCCAGCAAGTTCCCTACTAGGTGTCTTCCCAAAAGAAATTAAAACAGATTTCCACACAAAACTTCAATATAAATGTTTAAAGAAGCATTTTTTTCAAGAGCCCCAAAGCAGAAACCACCCAAATGCCCATCAACTGAATGCGTAAACAAAATCTGGAACATCCATATGACTGAGTATGTAGAACAGAATGGAGTGCTGACACACTACGAGATGGATGAATCTCAAAACCATTATACCCAGTGAAAGAAGACAGTAATAAAAACCACATATTATATGACCCTATTTAAAATAAATAGGCAAACTCACAGAAATGGAAAATAGATTAGTGATTACCTAGGGAAAGAGTGGAAAGAAAGGGTTAATGGATACAAGGATTTGGGGAGAGGGTTGATGAAAATGTTCTAAAATTAGAGTATTGTAATGACTATGTAACTGTTAAGTATAGTAAAACCCACTGACTTGCACACATTAAACAGGTGAACATGAAGGTCAAAACAATGCATCTATAAAGCTGTTTCCAAAACAGAACCATGTGACTGTGAAAAGCTTTTTTCCATATAGTTAATTCAACAGATCAAAACCTTACGCGGATGTGTGGGCCGGTCTGTCTTGGCTTTTACTAAAAGTCATTGGCTACGGCTCTAACGTTGACAATCATGGAAGTGCATGTTTTTAAAAAGTCCACATCAACCTACTGCAAAACGAGCCTTCTAAATACATTAAAAGATACGCGAACACCACTGTCTTCGCAAAGGCAACAACAAAACCGGCGCACGCTGCTATTTGTCAGAGGAGCTCCAGCACCTGAACCATAAGAGAGATGGACAACCAGCGGAGGGGTCACCAGTGGAGGGTGATCTGACATGGTAACGAAAGGAAGGTTTACTTTTGAATTTTCACCTACTGGCACAGAAACGAGTATATCTGTAAGTTGTTATTAATTGTTAATAACCCTGAATGTTTCGCTGTTCTAGAACTTGTCCTCTGTGATTTATACAATGTAAAGGTATTGCTTGACACACTATCAATAACATATGAGTAAAACAGAAAAGCATAAAATAACAGCAGCAATAATGAACATTAATATCACTTCAGACCTCTATCTGCTCTTCAAAATGAACCCATATTTTAGGTTCTTGATTATTAGGTGAACAACATTAAGTCCCAAGCATGTCGTTTGGCTCCGCTGTGCTGGCCTGCCAGGGGAGAATGGATGGGAGCCCTATTCTACACAGCTGCATCTTTGCGGCCTGAGAAAACAGGATGGGCATTGTCACGCCTGGGCTACAACTGAAACCAGAAAGACTTTAAAAACTGGCCACAGTCATGTGGCTAGAAGCATGAAACAAGATTAGAATCCAGAAATGTTACATCAATATACCATGCTACCTCTCCTTTTAATTTCACCCCGCTGCATTAGTATATGCTTGCTGATAAAACAATGGAGAGAAATCACAAAAATGTTAACAGCATGCATTTTTCAAATCTCTTAGAAATTTCTAGAATTTGAATTACTAATACTATTAAGCTATGAAGATATTTACCCAGAAATGGTCGTATGTACCTTACTATTTAAGTGAAATACTTAAAAACAAACTGCAAGTGGTCACAAGTGATTCCGCAGACAATGCAGTTCTAAAGGATAACAGTCTCCATTAGGAGAATGACACAGTCCAAGGTTGTTGCTATTTATTCCTTCTTTAAAAATTAGAAATATAGGCCCTGGCTGGTGTAGCTCAGTGGATTGAGCACAGGCCTAAGAACCAGAGGATCGTGGTTCCATTCCCAGTCAGGGCACATGCCTGGGTTGCAGGCTGGTTCCCTGCAGGCCAACTCCCAGCAGGGGACTCACAAAAGGCAACCATACATTGATGTTTCTCTCCCTCTCTCCTTCCCCTCTAAAGGTAAATAAATAAATAAAATCTTTTTTAAAAATTACAAATATAGACCTAATGGTTTAATTCTTCAGTGTCTTATCATTCATTACTCAGCGATGCACCACCTGACAATTGAGAATTACATCATGAAACTCACAGTATTACTTGAAAGTCTGTTACACTATGGTGCCCACACGCCATCACGCTCTGAACAAAACTGTGAGGTTTGTCCCATACTGTTTCTTAAAAGAAAGAGGAAGATATTGCCAGGCCTGCACTGGAGATCTGAAGGAACTAATTCATGGAGTTTAAATGTTTGTTTTACGTTATGGTATAGAATACACATAACATACAAGTTACCATTTAAACCTGTTTTAACTTCAATTTGGTAGCATTAAGTACATCCACACCATGATACAACCAATCTACAGCACCTTCACCTTGCAAAACTAAACCCAAACGCATCAACAACTCCTGCATCCCCCTCCCCTTCTCCTAAATCCCTCCCAATCACAGCTCCTTTATTAGTTCTAACATCTCTTTTGTGTGGAATCTTTGGGCTTTTCTATATATAAGGTCATGTTATCTGTGAACAGAGATAATTTTACTTCTTCCTTTTTAATGTGGATGGGTTTTTTTTTGTTTTTTCTTGCCCAATTGAGCTGGCTGGGACGACTCCTTCTTTGCTCCTTGGCTCCTTGGCTTCTGTGGCAGCGGTCCTGAGTCTGGACTCCGCCTCTCCTCTGCCTGCTTCCTGGGCACTTTCTCTGATCTTCTGTAAACACTGCCGTTCTTTAGGACTCTGTCCCAGGTTTCTTCTTACATCACATATGCTCTCGGCTTCTATTTATAAAAGCTAGTTAAAAAGTCCCAAAGTTTGTTCACAGCTCAGGGTTACACAATGTTTGGATTCAAATAATTATCCATCTTCAAGAATATCCCACAGCCTCCATCAATTTGAACTTGATCTTTCCTCCCCAGACTGCTTCTCTATCTTCTTAGCTCCCTTCTCCCATTAACTGCACCTCCAGTCAACCACCGTGTTAAAACTATTTTTTCCCCACTGATCCCCTGTCTCACTGGTAACTAAATACATTTGGATATTTCTTAGACGTTTCTCTCTGCCCCCTGCCACAGCTTTAAGGAAGTGAAAGGAACCTGCCTTTTCTGAAAAGGTTTCGTAAGCGCCCACTGCATCTCTTCAATTCCAGTCTCACCAATCTTCAAATCTATCTTCCACCTTCCCTCTAGTATGAATTTTCTGAAAACAACAAAAGCCTTCTTATCTTCACCATTTATGGAAATGTTCAGTAGTTCTCTGTGCTTCTCAGTATAAAGTCTGTCCCTTTGAGACTCATTTCTTTCACTCTCTTCAGCACTCACCTATGTAGTACATTCATGCTTTTCTATATGCTATTCTCTTTTTAAAAGATTTCATTTATTTATTTTCTTTGGGGGAGGAAGGGAAGAAGAAAGAGCGCGGGGGAAACATCAGTGGGTGCTTGCCTCTCCCACGCCCCCTTCTGGGGACCTGGCCCAGGCATGTGCCCTGACTGGGAATTGAACCAGCAACCTTGGGTCACAGGCCACACTCAATCCACTGAGCTGCACCCAGCCAGGGCATCTATATGGTATTCTTACCACTGAGATGCCTTTCTGCTATCCAATGGCTTTCAGTTTCAATGGCTGACTGGTGACCCATCCAACACTAGTATGCCTCAAAAACAGTGTTTGAAAATCACCATTATTTCAAGTTTCAGTTGTCATGCAGCTTCAGGAACTCAACTACAGACTGATATAATAGAAAATACACTGAACTTGACACCAGAGCACCAAGTTTCTACTATTTTTAAAAAGGCAAGGAATTAAAACTGCCCTGGGCCTATTTTATCATTTGTCACATAAAAGTGATAAACTAGATGATCTAACAGTGCATTAATGGCAACAATTCTAGTTTTCCATTTAAGACCACTGAAAATCAGTAGGTATTGAAAATAACGCCTACAGGTCCATCAACATACATCATTCACACGCACAATAAACTATCACACACAATACACTATAGAATACCTTGTTCTAAGGATTTAGGGATACGATGTAAATGTAACTGGAAGACTAAACCAGTTAGATATGAAGGCAAAACTGTGTAAACGAAAAAAAGAGGTCAGACTTAGAGTCACCAAAAGGAGGGCTACCTAGAGTGACTGAATGGCCTAGGGTGATATAACAATTCCAACCCGAGCAAAATCTTAAGGTTAAACCAGGGTTTTCCTGGCTTTTATGCATTGAAACGTTTCAACGTAAATGAACTTTTTTCTAATTTGAGTCTTTTCTCCCCATGGCCATTCGAGTTACTCTCTCTCCCCTCCTTCTGAGTTTTGTTGTCATTTGCTTTTAAACCTCAAGCAAATGCCTCCTCTTTGTTACTTGGGGAGATGTGATAGATAAAATCAGCGGAAGGTTCTGATTGACCACAAACACCCTTTAGGCGATAACGAGTCTCTAGCAGTTAGGGCTTCTTTAGATTTCTCCCAGCTCTACAGCTGCGTCCCCTGCGGAGCACGCAAGGCTCCAGGCAGCGCGTCTAGGGAGTGGTCGGCGTCACCCGCCACCGCCACCGGGAGAGTCGGGTCCTGTCGCCTTGACTCAGGCGAGGATTGCCTAAGCACAGCCTATTTGGTTTGGTTCCCGTTTTCGTGAGAAGTAGCTGGCGGGACCAGCAGCGACGCGACGTTCCCCAAACCCACGCCAGCTCCACACCTCTCGGGAGAGCGCACCGGGGCTCGAGCGTGGGGCGGGTAACCGCTGGAATAACGGACTAGGCTCCCGGGGGCCCCTAAGGCTTGGGGGATAACCCGGGCCCGGAGGGCACCTGGCCTGCCCGCTCCCTCTCGAGCCCCGGAGCAGCAGGTGGACAGAGCAGTTTCAAGAGGACCCAACCGACCCGAGGTGGCATCAACACCCGCCGCCGGGGCTGACCCTCCTCCGCCCAAGGCCGAGAGAGACCGCCCACGAACTCACTCGTGGCACCCCATCTCCGAAGTCTGCGCCCGCCCTCTCACCCGGCCCCAACCGGTTCGACCTGGCGGGACGCCAAAGAAGGGTGCGGCCCAGGACCCCCAGCCCCGGGGGAAGGAGCAAGGACTCCGGCTCCTCGCCCCGTCCGGCGCGCAAAGGGCAGCGGGAGTGTGGCCTACTGCCCACGCACCTGTCTTGCGGGACCGTTTCCGGAGTGGCAGCTTATATGTTCGAGTCGCTGCCACTTGGTCCCCGCGTCTCCCTAGACCGACACCGCCCGCAGCTGCCGGGCAGCGACTGCTCACCGCGCATGCGTGTGCGGCGGCGGGAGGAGGCGGCGGCCGGAGGCGCGAGCCGAGCGCTCAACGGCCCGGGACGCCGCGCCCGCCGCTCCGGGCGCTGAAGCCGCCGCGGCCGCTTCGCGGGCCCAGGGGGCGGTGGACGCGGCTCCTGGGTCGGCAGGCGAGGAATCCGTGACTGTTAGTCCTGCCACTTTTCCCTCCCGCGGAGCGCCTGCCCAGTCTGCGAACAGTAGGGTTCTGCCTCCCGACGCACATAACCGGGTCCTGAATTCCTTGTAAATCTAAATCCTGTGTTTGCAGGCGTCCCGCTGGTGCCCCAGGCTTTTCCTAGAGTTCTGTAGGTGAGGAGGTCACCGTGGCCGGCAGGAAGACTTCCTGTTTCGTGTTTGTGTGATATAGGTATATTAAATGTTAACATAATAAAGACATTATGTTTCTTTGCGAAATACTCTAAGAATTTTTCTCCTGAGACCCATTCATATTGTATGCCCTATTAACAAATTTCCTAGCAGAATCCTAACTTGACTCTTGGTGTAAAATCCAGGTTGGAGTGTTTTATTTTCTTAGTGGCTTGGGACTCTACTTCTCATGTCGTATTTAGAATTATCATAAATGATATATAGATCCGTGGCTTTCTTTTTTGTGCTATCATCAGGATTAGGTATTCATGTTATACCTACTCATTAAAATAATTTGTAAAATTTTCAGTATTTCCTGTATTCTGAAACAATTTTAAAATATTGGGAATGCCTGTTTTCTAAAAGTTTACTTGAATCTCCGTGTGCAGTGATATGGGTCTGGTACATCTTTGTGCTTTTTGTTGTTATTTCTCACAAACTTTATTTCTATGAATAGTGATTCGTTTAAGCTTCCTGTCTCTACTCACATCAATTTGGGTAAACTTCATTTTCCTAAGAAATCACTCATTTCCTCTGGCTTTTTTTAAAGAAAGAAAACTACTATCAGCAAAACAAAAACCTATCAGCTCCTATAAACTTGCTCATAATTCCTTGCCTTTGACTGGACATTAATATCAACACCATCTAAAAATGTATGCCAAGATAATTAAGGGGGAAAAACTTAAGAAGATGGTTTGCATGAGGAAATGCCTGCCTGGACTTGAACTCCAGTTATTTGGTCATGATGGTTGCAATTCTGCCAGAGGGTGGAAGTCCACACAGAAATACACAAGAAACTCCCAAATATTTTATACACCTGTTAGTAGAGAATATCTCTTTCCCTTCTACCCACGATTGTGGCCATTTATCACAACTTATATTAGTAGTGATAGTACCATATTACCATTTTCTTAAACAGTAAATAGTGCAGGTGTTGGTGGTTTATCTAAATACCTGAGAGACACTGGCAACCGAGAATTTCATGTATGTTTCCATGTTTGCAAAGCTGCTATTCACGGGGGTGGGGGGTGGGGGGTGGGGAAGGTTGTTTAAGAAAAAAAGAATTCACTAAATCTGGTCTGAATGTGGTTTCTACAAACTTACAGCTATATTGATTCAGAGGCTTTTACACATCATTTGCCTTCATATGAAGAAAAAGTGATTTTCAAAAAGCAAAATCATTATGAATGCTCTAAAACAAATGCCCAAACCAGACAATGAGCACTATTTGCTCTGCTATACCCTAGCTGAGTGTCAAGGTCCCCCACACCCCCCCTTCCTCCAGCCACAGGCCAGAGACCACCGGTGCTGAGTGAGATCCTCCAACACCCAATGAGCATTAGGGAGCAGTAGGATGGGGACGGAAGCTGGGGGCATCTCTCCTGGGACATTTTCTAGAACTGCTTTGTGCTGACCGCCAAAACAATTATTCTGTAATCATTTCATTCAGGACAGCTGTATTGGCTGGATCTCCAAGGCTGTCTTTTAACTTTTTTTTTTCCTTCTAGCGACTGCGACTCTCAAATGCCTCTTTCTGAATGCCAAAGCAGCACTCCCTTGGAATCATCTAAACTTCTCAGTAACACTCAGTGATATGTCGGAGAGTGTCCTTTGATACTGGGGAGTGTTCCAGTTTACAGTCCAACCCGTCAGCTATCTCGTTTGAGTCTCGGATGGTAGGCTAAGAAGTCGGAGTAAACACCATTTCAAAGAATGTTGCCATCTTTTTGAGAAATGCTGTACCTGGACTTAGCTTTAATTTTTCATATTAGTCTGGAATATGCAAATTTAGTTTTATATGGCAAATTTAATTTTAAAAATTCAAAATTTTAAGTCCAACTTAATTTTTGTAACATACATATAATTCCTTTTTTTTCTCCTTCCCTGCCTACCAGTTTTGATACATAACTTCCTGTAAAGGAGAGAATGAAATGGACACATATGGACAGTTCATCTTTCAGGTTCTCTTTATACATTAGTATGTGCTACACTTCACACTGAGGCGCATGCGTGAAATTTTGGCACTTAAGGATAAAACAGCAGTGTGAATTAAGACTTTCATATTTGATGAAGAATTAAAAAGTTTATTTCTGACAGTAAACTAAAACTCAATAGAATAACAAGAACAATGGAGTTTAATAGATTCCTATGAGAAACTGATGGATCGAGCGGACAAACATTAGTAAGGACTTAAAAGACTTGAACAAGTAAATGTAAAAGCCTGATATAAATGAGCCCTGTACCCCATAAATAGGAATATTTTAAGAAGACATTTTTAGAGCACAAAACTAACATTTGAGTGTTAGTTTCTGTTTCAGAAAAACAAATGAGTGCAACATACTGTAAAGGGGCCCCTTTGAAATGCATGCAGACTACACATGCTTTTCAAATTTGTATGAAATGTGAGTCATAACAATTCTCAAATTTCATTGCATAAAATTCTCTAATAACAGTGTAATTAATAAGCAATCAACAATAAAAGATGGCAAAACCAACATATTTTTAAAAACCCCACGCACATTCCCAAATAACCCGTAAGTTAAGAAGGCAATAATAAGAGAAAGTATGAAATCTAAACGTTAGAACTGAATGACTCTCAGAATATATATATATATATGATTTTTGGTAATCAGCCCAAATGGCATTTAGGGGTAAGTTCGTAGTTTTAAATGCATTTATTTAAAAGACAAGAAGATATTATGGGCTGTCACACCCTTGCCTGTTTCAATTTGTGCTTTCTGTTTCTTTAGATGTCTTAACAAAGCAGCTAAGAGCAAACACCAATTCACACAGAACTTGTCTGTGACCATGTCAAGTTTATGAACTTTTAGCTACTTGTTGAGATTATATGAAAGCATCACTATTATAGAACAGCATCAAAGTCAACAAAATACATTTCTTAATTTTTAAAAATTTCTGACTTTACTGTTTTTTATTAAACTATAACACTAAGGGTACAAACATCATAAATACACATTCTAATTTTTCTTGACATAAGAGCTAGTTTAATACTGTGAATTCCACTAGTTTGTTCATTGCTTTCTTCTCTTCTATATAATTATATACTTTCATTATCACAATGTCTGAAAGATGCCATTAGAAAGCACGGTTTCTGAGGTTCCAAGGTATTATAGAGCTTTTTCTTGTTATGGTTATTAGCTTCATATTTCCTGAAATTAAAATAATCATAAGGATGAGATAAACATAGGGATGCATATTCTCTTTCAAATGGAAGCCACTGAAGTGCCCATCAATAGACAAGTGGATAAAAAAAGCCCCAGTACATACATGTAATAGAATATTAAGTGGCCATAAAAAAGAATGACATTTTAGCATTTGCGACAGCACGGGTGTACCTAGAGGGTGTTACTTTAAAATAAGTCAGTTAGAGAAAGAGAAATACCATTGGATTTACATGTGGAATCCAAACAACAGTATAAATGAACAAAAAAAAAACCCAACAGAAATAGACTCACAGACACTGAGAACGGATTGATCGCTACCAGAAGGGAGGGGCTTTGAGGGACTGGGTAGAAAAGGTAAACAGATTAAATAAGAACAGATTGGCAGTTACAAAATGGTCACGGGGGTGTAAAGTACAGCACAGGAAATATAGTCAATGATACTGTAATAACTGTGCGGGGCCAGTGGGTCGTGGAAATATCAGGGGGAACATTTTGTAAAGTATATGATTGTCTAACCACCATGCTGTACCCCTGTAACCAATACAAAATTATATTTAAAGTAAATTGTAATTGGACAAAATTAAAAATTAAAAATTAATTCATAACATGTAGAAATAAAATATTCACAAGGATGTAATTATTTCAATGACAATTACTTGATAATATTCTTTCCTTTTGATACCACCTGTATCTATTAAGATAAGTTTACATTGGCAAAAAGTATAATTCTTAAGATGTATAAAATAATGTCGGTTTTAATTTCGAGGGGGTGGTAAATGATTGAAAGCAGGCCTGGGAAGTCTGTGTTGTTAGACTGTTATCACAGCTGAACAAACGGTAGTGAATACGATACAAATTTTTTAAACCTCCACTTTATTTTACTTTTATAATTTAAACTATAAGTAAAGATTCAGGGTAGGAACATGAAAACACAATAATCTTTTAAAAGTAATATAGGAAGGAAAATGAGAGACTAAATATTAAGTGAGAACTGGAGAAATTATGTTGTGAATAACATAATTTCTCCAGTTCTCACTTTATAATTTTACATTTCCTGTAAAATTAGTTTTGAATTTTTTCGTCAAAAGGAAAAAGCAAAAACACAATGGGCCAATGGAATCCTGACAATTCTCTGGCAAAGACAATCTTTTTTCTAACTATTAATTCTAAGAGAAAATAGTCCCAAGCAACTTTACATGAAAAAGAGATACATAAAACATTAACAATTTTGAAAAAGATTCAAACGTCCCCTTATGTCATTCTTTAATACAAGTCAAGGGCATAAACTTAACTGCTTCGGTTAAAGCGCTACCCCAGCCTCGCCATCACCTCCCACAGTGCTTATCAGATTTACCACCACCAACAAACAATGTGTCACACATGCAAAAAAGTCATTACTGTACTGAAACGCAAAGTTAACTGGGAGTCCTTTGTTTTATGTGGCAACCCTTCCTCCAACACATGGCGATACTTTGCCCTGCGCCCTGCACCGCAGGGAACGGACAATGACTTCTCATGTAGGAGGGAGCACAAGCAAGTTACACAAGTTCCACTGTTTGTCAGCTAACGAGATTTTACAATATTGTATTTCACTTGAGATTTCAGAAATTATTAATACTGAAATATTTCAGTTGTTCCTAAAAGAAATTTTGGAAAGTCTGTCATAGATGTAGAACATAAGGTGACAAAGAACATTGAAATTGAAAACAGGCAAAATTTTTAAATGTCAGAAACTAAAAAAATTATCACTGAGATGAATTTTGTTTTATTATTTTTGAACTGCAAGTGGATGAATAGAGATAAGCTAAATTTTGTTCTGCTTAATAAGCTATACTTTATCTATCTTGTACTTAAAAATAATTTGTATGAGAAGTATAATATACAATTTAAGTGGCTAGGGAACAAATTTTATACAAAGGTTTTTTAAAAAAGACTGAAAGGAATAAATATTAAGGAAAACATAGTGACATAAGTGTTGGTCCTGGTTAAAGGAAAACATAGTGACATAAGTGTTGGTCCTGGTTAAAGGAAAAAGGATGATGTTAATCTCTCTGAGGCCATGTAAATAAATCTTATTTTACTCAATAAAATTAAAAATTCTTAGGAACAAAAATGAACTACCCTAACTCTTAGTTCAAGGTGATGGGTGGCTGGACCTCACTGAAATGACAGTAAGTAAATTAAAAAAGTGTAACCCTGAACAATGTAAAGGATGCAGGGGGCTCTCATATTTATGGGAGATGCAGGTCCGATGGAGGACTAAGAGCTACAGAGAGGAGATGAGGAATCTGTGATTAGACACGTGTGGACAGAGGGTGACAACGGAGATGGCCAATTTGGGGGAAGATGGGAGCTAAACTGGGGTGAGCCCTGGGAGATGAAATGGGAGTCTGTGTCGGGAGCACCCACACCTGATGGCCAGGACTTGATGGCCCAGGCAGGGCACACACACCTAGTCTTCCCAAAGCAAAGCTGGGTGGGCGTCTGCTATGACCAGAGCAGGCCGTGTATGCACCTGTGCCTGGAACAACACGCTCTGCGCTCTGCATGCTGGTGCCCCTTTACTCAAACCACTAGGGCGGGGGGAGGGGGAATAAAGCAACACAAAATGCGAAACAATAGCAACCTCGCCTCTCATACAAGGGTGTCCAACCTGCGGCCCATGGGCTGCAGGCAGCCCAGGATGGCTGTGGGTGTGGCCCAACACAAAATCATAAATTCACTTAAAACATTATGAGATATTTTTGTGACTCTGTGTCACAACGTATTTAATGTGTGGCCCAAGACAACTGCTCTTCTTCCAGTGTTGTGCAGAGATGCCAAAGGTTGGACACCCCTGTGAGTCTAAAACATAGTTTGCAAACCAAGAGATTCTGCCCACGTGCCAAAATCTCCCAGGAAGCCTCCTTCATCCTTTACTTGTTAATAAAGAAACAGGAGGATACGTGAAGTGTGGTGGGCCGAGGAAGAGGAGAAAATTTACCCATATTGCCACCACTCAATCGACCAATATTAACATTTTCTGTAAGCTTACTAAAATTCAGATAGCCATGAATCACTAAATACTTGAGAAAGCATGTAACACAACAAAGAAGGACAAAAAAAATAAGCACTTAGGAAAGTGAAAGGTCAAGCCACAGCGAAGACTAGTGTTCAGACTATAGACAGGAATATTGCAATTCAGAATTAAAAAGGCAAACAGCCCAATTTTAAAAATTTGAATACACATCTCACAAGTATACATTCCATAAACATGTATTTCATTAAAATACATATTTTATTATTATATTCATATAGACATGAATGTGTATACATAAAGATACTCCACATTATCGGTCATTAAAGAAATGCAAATTAAAATCATGATGAGATCGCTGCACTTGCTTTTTCTACAATTTTATACAAATAGAATCATACAGTGTAGGGTCTTTTGCTTCTGACATTTTTTTCAGTCAGCATAATGTGTTAGAGATTCACCCATGTCGTTATATTGATCTGAAACAAACTCTGATTTATTGTCTCTACATTCATTGTACATGTGCATCTACAGTACATGATAAAAAAGGAAAAGGAAATAATGACCGATTCTTCTAAAACAGAATATTAGAGTATATCAGAAAGTTATTTGCACAAAGCTTAAAAATAAGCAGAAGGATATAAAAGTAACCGATATCTGATAATTTTCTTATATTAAAATTAATTTATATACTTACCAGTTTATCATTGAAGGTTTAACTTTAAAAAATACAATACAGTCTCTTATCCACTGGGAAGAAGGTTGAGAAATACTCTGATCCTTGTTAGGCACTTGTTTCCAGGAATGATTCTGATCATTTTAAAAGATGTTTGGACTATGAAACTGCTAATAGTAGATATCCTGTTAGAAATTTTAAAAATAATTTAAATATAATCACATGACACATCCTTTGTTGTGGATTCTTATCTATTTTATGTTGTATGGGTATAAAAAGAAAAAAGCTGTGAGTGTAACATCAAAAAATTAGTGACTGGATTTACCTGCTGCTTAATCTGTTATGGTTTTACAAAGGTAAGGTTAAAGTAGCTTATCTGGCAAAAAACACGTATATATACCAATGTCAGAAAAATACCGCATTCTAACAGCACCAGCAAACAGAACGGCAGAGACCGATCTACATCATCTACGGCCGTGTTTCACGTATTTCGATGCCATTACTTTCTGCCTAAAGATTGATAACAGTTAAATTTCCATTATTCCAGACACTTGACTGTCGTGTTTAACACTTTTTATCTGGAGTTCCACCTTGCCTGACAGCTGACAGCCTACATTCACTGAGTTCACACTATGCTGCAGGCACTGTTCTCGAGAGTGCTGTGCGATGAGTCCACAGCGAGGGAGAGAGAAGGAGGAAAGGAGGCAGGTGATACACAGTGGATGAAAAGATGGGGTACAGATGTGCCTTCCCCTCATTTCAACTGACAACAGGTTAAAGCAACCATCTGCTTTGTTGTGAGTGCAGATGTCAGCCGTGTTCCAATGCAGAAGAAATCTTCAGGATCATCTCATTTAAACTCCTCGTTTCATAAAAGGTGAGGAGAGCTCAGAGGAGTGGTAGGGCTTGCCCAGTAGCACATGCGCAGGCGACCACACTGAAGTCTAGTTGTTCTGACTCCCAAGTCTTTGCTTCTTTACCCCACCAAGACACTAAGTCGACTGTAAATAATAACACTTTCCAAAAATGGTGGTGAATTTACAAATGACTAAAAACCACACAATGCTGAATTTTTGTTTATCTAATAAATAGTGACCTGAAATAAGAATGTAAATACATTTGAATTAAATAGTGAAGGTGTTTTATTTTTGAAATATTCTTATATAATTTTGAATATTAGAGAAATAATGATGATTTTTTTATTATGACTTTCAAAACACTCTTTTAGTCTGTTTGCATTGCACAGCTGGAAACAGCGAGGCTATGCAGGCTGGACTTTTTTAACTGGGAGAGATAACCTGGCTCTTACACAGGCGGCTGGTCCCCACGACGCACAGATCTGGCAGGAGATGAACTGTGTTGAGAGCACCGTGTTTTATAGTTTCCCTCATTTTCTTATCACTCCTTTTCTAAGTAATATTTTATAAGTTCATGAAACATTGTTTCTTTCTCAAATTACATTTTAAAATCTTACTTTTAAATATTGTTCTGTTCCAGGAAATGATGACTGTATACCCACATGCTGGAAGAGAGAA
Organism: Sturnira hondurensis; assembly: GCF_014824575.4. NCBI lineage: Eukaryota > Metazoa > Chordata > Mammalia > Chiroptera > Phyllostomidae > Sturnira > Sturnira hondurensis. The sequence goes on along the minus strand of NW_028082759.1, from coordinate 17,296,714 downwards.
GGTTTATATCGGATACGAATTAGCTTATTTCGTTCTGCACATTTCTCCTGGGGACAAAGAAAAACAACCATCTTTGGTTAAAACCCAAATGCTCCTTTTACTGCATTTACGAATGGCAATTTTTTATGATGTTAGTTTTTGCCAGGGGTCTATATTAATATTTTTAAATTTAAACAAAACATTTGTTAGCTTTTTCTTCATAAGACTAATAGAACGAAAGAATTGAGATACAAAAGGGCTTTAATTAAAGCAAGGACTACCATGAACCCTGTCTTAGAAAATGTCCACTGTCATACCAACCACGGCATTTCCCCCCCCATCTGCACAAGACCCCCCGTGGATTCCTGAAACTGCCGACAGTACAAAACCCCTCTATATACTGTGTTTATTCCTCTACATAGATACCTGTGATTAAGTTTAACTTATAAATCAGACACAGTAGAGGTTAACAATTTAAAAACAGAAAAGTTATAATAGGCCACTTTCACCATGTATAATGCACTGCTGTGCACAGCATGCACCCACACTTTTGTGTGGGTTAATATGTGGGATTACCATGCCCATTATTATACCCATGGTATGTGGTTAATTATACCCATGCATAACGCACAACCTTACTTTTCCCTCAAAAACTTGGGCAAAAAAAAGTGTGCATTATACACAGCAAAACACAGGACTAGAGTCGAGTAGCGTGAATGTGGCATTGTTACATAAAACGAGGGCTGCTTAAACACGAGCACCCAATGCTGTGGTGGGTCTGGTAACTGAGCCGGCCACTGAGTGGCCAGCGCGAAGGAAGCGCACCCAGCGTGGAGATGCTGGGGAGGGACGGCGCACGTTTCGCGCTCGCTGGACGTATCGGGACGGCACAAGATTTCTCTGCACTACACGGAATGGCAGGTGATTGAAAACGAGAATTGTTGACTTCTGGGATTTTCCACTTAATATTTTTAGACTGTGGTTCACCTCGGATAAGTGAAACCGTGAAAACGGATACTGCAAATAAGGAGGGTGGAGGGATACTGTATAATTTTCCTCTCACGTTCACTGTACTCCAAAAATTAATCAAGTTTTTAGTGTTTTCCTATCTGCCCTTTTCCCTCAGACTACATTATCCTTCCTCTTCCTATATTCATTCATTCCTACACTATATTACACCTCTCATTTCTTCTTAAATAGTAAAAAGTGTAGGATTAAAACAAAGAGCCAATATGGAAAAAGATTTGGATCATCTCCTTAAAAATAAGATGACCTGTGGCATCACTCCTATTAAAAACATTTGAAATCATTCTGACCGCTATCTGAAACTTACTTTACTGTGTTTATAGAAAATTCACTGAAACATATCTCCAATCTATACACATGATATTTTTTACCTTTGTAGCCTTTACATGTCAGGACTGACATGTAGACTCTTTCCAGCCCCATCATCATTTGCGTGTATGAGCGCCTGGGGCCAGCCGCACACACCCTCAGCGCTGTCCCATCATTTCGGTGGGGTGCCCCTTCCTCGGCGTAGAGGAACTTCCAGGATCCCTAGTCAGTGATTTTTCCAGAGCTTTTTCTTTGCCCTGAAGTTGACTTTGATATTAATATGCTGCTACAGATTTCCTTTTAATAGTGTCTGCATGGAAGATCCTTTTCCATCTTTTACATATAGCATTATATTGTATTTAAACTGAATATAGATAGTATTTAATTGCACAGTGTTTTTAATCCATTCTGATAAACTGTCTCTTAGTTGGTATATCTTAGCTATTTATATTTATTTGATGTAAATATTGAAATGTTAAGATTTTTGACTGACATTTTATTGGTTTTTTTTCTGTGTGTTCACTGTTTTTTGTCCCCCTTTCCCCACATTTCACTGCACATTGGCCTCTCATTACTTCATTTACTACGTAGAAGCGTCAGTAAAATTTTACAATATTGGAAGTCAAAAAATTGATGTACTCATCGTATTTGGTTTGGTAAACAAATTTCAGGGAATTATATTAGACAGCATTTTCCTAAAATATTTGGAATGCACAAAAGTAAAGAAATACTCACAGGAGTTTCTCCTGGGTGGCACATCTTCACTTGAAAAATGTCCCCTAATAGTAAGTCTATAGGTTTATCTTTGTAGAACATTAAGAAGAAACGCACAAAGTCACTCAAGTCCTCAGATTTAAATAGCTTTCCTATAGAGAAAAAGAAGTCCAAGTAACTTGAGTATATATACTACATAGCATAACATAAGCCTTGTATATACTTGTTCATTCTATTTGCATGAAAGAAAGGCAAAAATTCATTAAAGATTATTTTAAAAATACAATTAAAAAAGTAAAAAGAAGGTGAAGGGGTTAGTCAAATAACATATATGAAGTACCCATGGACATGGACGGTGGTGTGAGGATTGAGTATGAAAATGGGGGGCCGGCTGGATGGAGGGGGCAGAGGGGCAAGAAGATTTTTGAGACAATTATAATAGCATAGACAATAAGTCATTAATAAAGGGAGAAATTAACATTAATAAGGTTGGAGAATAATGAAGCAAAATAATATATCTGCTTAATTATTCAGAACTACCACTTCTGGGGAGCGTGGTGTGAGGCAGGTCTACAATAGCACTTGTTTCGGGAAAGTGTTGGTAACTAACTAGAGAGTCAACTGTCCAATGAGATCCATGGCTGTGTCAATAAAATCAAAGGTGTAGGGGCTATACTCTTACATAACTGTCCAGAAACTGTGATTTGTAATCCAATTTTTATAAACTTTATCAGCCTATCACATGTTTAATTTTTATTAATGACAGTATTATTTCAATATTTCCATCTCTGAGCATTGTTTTGTAAGAATGTTATTTTTCTTTTAGACTTAGGATTCTTCAAATTTTGCTATATTTTAAAGTATGATTTCATTACATCTGATTACTTTTTTCTAATACATTGCACCTTTAATTTTGAAATGAAGTTGAAGTTACGAGATTCAGGGAAGGGATCACAGTGTAGAACACAGCTGACTCTCCGACCAGCGTGGTATCAGGGTGGAAGCAGGCTGCAGTTTCTCAGATTTGGCACTTGACAAAAAATTTGTCAATTTGGCACTTTCTCAAATTTGGCAATTTTTCTCCAAATTCTGGCACTTGAATCGGTCTGGGTCACTCAGTCAAACACAACTAAATGCTATACAGTAACCAGAGCAACTGACTTAATGATGGAAATATCTGCTTTATTATTTATGTTTTCCTAATCTTCTGTGAGCATGATGTATTGTAAAGTCCTATTTGGCAAGCCCACGTTTCTGGTAAATATTGAGTAAAGCACTGTTATTATGATTAAAAAATAAGGCCTCTGTAAAGTTAAGTTTATCAGAGTCCAGCATCACGTATGTAGTGCCCCAGTGGTGACCAGAAAGTGAATGTTCTCTATCCTTCGCATACCTGACTTTGCTGAGAAAGATACAAAGAATTGAAAAATTGCTGAGTAATATATCAACAAAACTATTTCCTCTGCAAGGGTCTCATCAGGTATTACTGTTACCTACCGTTTTTCTTCCTGTTTTAACCAAAGCTGAGCAAAAACCCTCAGGGCCTTAAAACTGGATTCCATACCACTTTACAGAAAGTTTGGGAAAGACAGTGGTCAAGTAAGTATACGAAGAACAGATGGATTTTACTAGCAACCAGAGAAATGCTTTACGCTCCTTCCTGTGGCAAAGACAGCTCTTTATGGCTGAAATGAAATGTTACCAAGCACCTAGGGAAGCAGGCGCTCGCCCGCACGTATGGGCGTCTCAGCTGCACGGCCCATAAAAAGCAGCTGGGTCTCTAAGCGCTACAAGGCCATCTGGCAGCGCTTAGAGACCCAGCTGCTTCTGCCCTGGGTGACCCCGCCCAGGGAACGTATAGGTCACTTCTGCTCTGTGGTGGCAGAGCGTTTGCCAACCACAGGGGCCCACGCGTCTGGGAATGGATGAGCCTGAGGGACTGTCAGTGGCACCTGTGCAGCAGTGAGAAGGAATGAACTAAAGGCGCATCAAGAAACACAGTGACAGTTTCAATGTCTTGTTTGGAGGACAAAAATGTAAAGAACAGGAATGGGTGTATCACAGCACCACTTACGTAAATTCTAAACACACGTGTCAATCTGCTTACTTATATTGTCTGCCCAGAAAAATTTTTGGTTTAAAAATACATTTTCTGAAATTCAGATCCTTGAACCTGATTTTAATATTAAAGTAATTGTATATTTGTAGCAATCATTCCATTTTCATTTAGTAACAAACTCATGGAAGTTCTTAAGAACTTTTAAGGTTACCATGTGCTAAGGAGGTGGAACCCCCCAAAATAGATGCATTGCTTACCTATGAATCCAAGAACTGAAAACTCAATATAAAACCAATTATTTGAAGTGATAGAATGTACAAAATCTGTGATTTTTGTAAAGTACATCTTTTTAGCTATGATATCATCTTCCAGCTGGACAAAAAAACAACAAAAAGAAGGCATTAGCACCTTTGATGCATCCATTGAAAAATTTATATTAGCTTGAAAGTTGAAAAAACTTTCAATAGATTACACTGAACGATGTTTTTATGAAGTAATTAATAATTTTATTTTTTTAGTTCAGTTCCCTGAGGGTATTTACTGTCTTTCAATTTTCATTTTCTGACTCTAAGAAAAGATTCTTTCTTTCTTTCCTAAATGCTAACATGTAACATTCACTCTGAATCCTCTTCGGCGGACTCCGTGTACCTGAGTGCATTCTCATCCTCACAGACACTTCAGTTTCCAGTTCAAGACCAACTGGCTTCGTGCGGAGGCGGCAGGTGCCGTGTTCCACCACCAGATGTTGTGGTTGGCAGACACGAGGAGCTGGCATTCTCCCCCACGGCCAGCTGGTTACAGGGGGTGCTAATAAGCCCCCAGACAGTCTTCCGTAAGGGAAGTGGGACTAGATGTTTCCTCTCTGATTTAATGCACACTACGTGTCACCAACCTACAGACTCGGAGGGTCTCCTAAATGACTTAGTAGAGGAACGTGAAAATCCTCAGGCACTTTACCAGAGCACAAAACAGAACTGTGTTGTTGGTAAGAATTCATTGGCTGGATCTCACATTTCCATTTCATTGTCACTAACTAGGAATCAAGGATTATTCTTTTTCTTTTTTATTGTTGTTCAAGTACAGTAGTCTCCATTTTTCTCCCACCACTTCCTCCGACCCCAGCCGTCCCCACCTCCCACCCTCGATCCCACCCCCCTTTGGCTTTGTCCATGTGTCTTTTTATATGTCTGATGTTCTTTCAATAAAAGAGAAGACACTGCTTCAGGCCTTTTCCTAACTCTGTCTGTTCTCCAATGATGTTCCTCAAACTCTCATCACAGCTGCACAGAGCCTCATGAAGTGAGTGTACACGTGCTGTTGGGAAACATTACTTAACACTGTGCAGGAACTTAGAGAGTACAAACCATACATAACTGATCTATTTCATAAATACAGTATCGTCACTGTAGAACTATGTGGCTCCTAAAATGGGAGGCAATGTAGGGTAGCAGTGATAAGCACATACATGGTCTGACATTTAATAAGTTCTCAAATTGCATTTATTTCACCCAGTAAACTTGTGGGCAAAGAAATATAGACGGCACAATTTCAAATTTTTTTTCTGATTTGGTAAATTCTTTTCAGTTTGCTTCAGGTAATATTAATTTCTTCCACAACCATGACTCCAGCAAGAGGACTAATATATGATCAGTTTTATGCCTCCTTTTGGTTTTAATATAGTGAGTACTTTCTATCTTCTGAGTACAAAGTAAGGTGGAGGAATACAGTAAGGAAGGAAGGACTCAAAGGAGGGAGAACACAAAATTTCCACTTTAAGTTCTATCTGTCTAAGGTCATACCTGTAAATAATACATGGCCTTGGGTTGGGCATACAGCATCAAAAAACAAAAATCCAATACTTGTTTGATTCGCCAACTAAAGGTAAGTAATAAAATCGGTTAAGATTTATTATGATGATTTAATTTTTTGCTTATAAGCACATTCCAGTGATTTAAAACACACCATTTTCACACTTTGCTGATAAAGAGCACTGCCTACACTGAATAAAATTGTAGATGTTACATGAAAAGTTACACTCACATGTTTCCTGTCTTTATTCAGTGGACAATGTCTGCCATTGCTAAACTAGGATAAATACAATCTATTTATTTTAAATTTGGGTTTGTTAAGTTTTGATCTACATAATAAAGTTAATATTCCTTCTTAGGTCTTGTTAAATGAAAGTACCAAGAAACTTTATTCTGGTGTAATACTAGGCCAGGTCCTGAAGGTGCAAAGACCAACACACAGTGCTGCTCTTGGCCTTCTGGGTCCCATGACCTAGCAAGGAAGACAGAAAACTAATACAATTAGGACAATGGCATAAGAGCTATGGAGAGATACTGCCCGTGATGGTTTACAATAAGACGGGGGTGGGGTGGGGTGGGGGGTGGAGCGGGAGGCAGTAGAGCGTTCAGTGTGGAGGACGGTCCTGCAAAGGCACAGGACATGTGACAGGGCAGCCCCCTGAGATGTAGGGCACAGAGAGTGGACGGAAGAGAAACTGCCGATGGGACGGTTGGCAGAGATCCGACCAGCGAGGGTATTTTACGTCATGCAGGAAACTTGGACTTGATCTCACATGAAAGGATTGTTCTGCCTACAGCGTGGAAAGTGAATCGGAGGACAGGCTAGGCTAGAGTTAGGGGAAGCAGACAGATCTGGAATGGCCTGGACTCAGTCCAAGGCAGAGAAAAACGGACCAGAGTGATGACACGGAGAAAGATTCAAAACGAGAAATGACGACAGGCATAAAGGGCAGATGGGAAAACAAGGGTTAAGAGTGACTCCCAGAATTCTGACTCTGAACACTGGGGATGGTGTGGGCCATTAATTAAAAAGCAAAATGAAACCCTTAAGAGATTTCCAGATTCTGACATACTACTTATTATGTGAGAGCAAAAAGAGCTAATAAATGTTGCGGTATCGCTAAGATCTTTTTCTGAATTCCGATATGTCATTTGCTCTATTAAGTTTTGAGGAACCAAATTATTACATTTCTTTTATATCTATCATATTTGTAACCAAACAATAATAATCTTCCACATATATTTAGGATTATTGTCTGTACAGAGATATATGGTATTATATATAAAGATATATTTTAAATTTTCAAAATTCTTGCATAAATATATTTTATTCTTTTTAAAAAGATTTCATTTTAAAAGATTTATCATTTTAAAAAGATTTATTTTTAGAGAGAGGGGAAGGGAAGGAGAAAGAGTGGAAGAGAAAAATCAATGTGTGGTTGACTCTTGCACACCCCCTTCTGAGGACCTGGCCTGCAACCCAGGCACGTGCCCTGCCTGGGAATTGAACTGGTGACTCTTTGGTTCAGAGGCTGGCACTCAACCCACTGAACCATACCAGCCAGGTGTGGCTATCATATTTTATTCTTACAATGACTTTTCTGAATACGTAAGGTATATTTTCTTACATACACTGGAAAGTTGAGGAAGCAAAATTTTAAAAAAGGCTAAATTACCTGCCTAGGGTGATCAGAAAACAGAAAAACTCGGCCTAGAATCTAGGTGTAACAATTTATAATGCTAGGCGTTTTCCCCTTCATTATGCTTTTGCTAATTACTGTCTGTAAGTGCGAACACAATCAGTGGTGCGCTGGTGGTGTTTAACAACTCTCTCTCTCTGCGGAGGAGTAGGGGTGAGCCCTGATTTGTAGCTGGTGCCCATTTCCATGGTGTAAATGCTCCTGATTTCATGTTACCAGCTGATTTCATTGAACACAGAGTTGGGAAATGATGCACACAGTCAGCCCTTGCAAGTCAGTAGGGCTGGATTTAAAATAATGATCTGCTAGATGCTGATTCCAGCATTTCATCAAAGGAAGTTATTTAAGAATACAATTTTCCAAATGTCATACCTCTCAAAGGTTTGTGAGTCCTCAGGTGAGTGCTTGGCATGTAACATGTCTGGATAAAAAAACTGAGGTATTGAAATGACTTCTAAGGATCCAGACTTCAGTTGCTTTTTGAATCTACAAATAGAAGTGGAGGCTTGTAATTGAATATTTGATGTACCAAAAATAACAAAAGTCAGTGGAAAGAATTTCCTTACGCATGTCCACGTAATATTTTTGATTAGAATTATTTCACATGATGATACATGATATCAGTATCATAAAACTAATAGTTTTTAGTCAAAGTATTTCTTTTATGAAATAGAGACAGACATATCAAAAAATTAAAGTACATAAATCCCACATTCTGGGGCATATTCGATTTCCCAAAATCGAGCATGCTCCCGCTTTTGGGCTGTTCTTCCCCCTCAGGCAATTCTGTTTGCCAGGCGTCCCCTTTCTCCCCGCGTCTGCCTGTAGAATATCTACTTCTACCCTTGACTTAGCTTCATTGTTACCTTTTCCAGAAAGTGCTCCTTGATACCGGCAGGTACAGTGAGTTCCTTCCTACTCTACCTGTTCTCATACTGCCCGTCCCAACCGCCACGCTAACACTAGGCTCCTTGTGATTCGGTTTTTGCCAGTGTCACCACCCACTGCAACGGGAAGATTTGGAGGGCTGGGTTCATTCCACAGCATCTTGCCTGACAAACAGCTTCACGTGGGCTCCCCAGGGCTCGTGCCTGCTGGGCTGCGTGCAGCAGGAGGTTGTGAGCAGAAGCAGTGTGGTAACTTTGTCCAGTGAGGAACCCAACATGTTTTCAAGATAAGCTAGTAGGCTCCTCACAGAGACAATGGATTTCATGGAGAATAGATATTATAACAATAATGACATGAAAAGTAGGGATTTTTTTCAAAGTGAAAATTACTCTATTGCTAGTGTAAAGTCCTTAAGATTTCACAGTTTTTCCCATGGAAAAATGTGGACTTTAATGGGTAGATGACCTACAAAATTGGGGAAATTACAAGGTGTACTTCACAGCTTAGATAGAACTACAGGCTCTTTCTGTGCTGATGCACAATGAAATAAATGGGATCAATAATAAAATAATTGGGTAGAAAGAATAGTACAGAAAAAATTCTAACAACCATTTAAAAATATGTCCGACAGTACTTACTTTTTTGTAATCATGTCAACAACAGATGTTAAATAATCTCCATTACTCTAAACAAAGAGAAAAAGACTTTACTGAAACTAAGCATGCCTCATACTTTTATTAATTCACGTTTGCTACGTGTAAATCTAATCTCTGGGTGGAATGTGAGCATGTCTTCATCATTCCTAGTGTTTCACTTTCCATGAAGCATTTTCACAACCCAGGGGTCTGCAAGATCTGCCAGAAAAGACTTCGCTCTCCCTTTGTCGCCGTGTGAAATATCTCTCTGTGTTATTTACACTGAAAACTCGGCGGTTACAAAAGCCAGGCATCTCAAACAGCTTTGCCCTAAAAACTGAATGGCTCATTTCAAAGAACTGCCTTTGGAAGGCGTCTCCATTGTATCAGTATCATGTGACAGGAAGCTCACTTCGAAGTCACTCCACACCTTTCCAGACAGGACTGCTCAGCTCAACCTCCCAATTTTCTGCCAATTTTCAACGAACTTTGTGTATTTACTCTTTATTGAAAGCTGTGCTTAGATTAGATGACACGTTCAGTTGTACATGGCTTTTAGTGGTTTATTCTTGTAGATAATTTTTTTTTTTTTTAGGTAGCCAATGGCATTTACAAGATGCAGCCTCAAGGCCCACAAGCATTCCCAATATAAAATTCTGGAAATATTTCCCGTAGTGACAGCTGTAGTGTCAACTCTGCCGTTCAGTGAGTTCTGAAAGGCAATTTGGAGTGTATACAGTTAGGCTGTTTGTTAAAAATATCAGGCATGATGCAAATAATTCTACTATAGTACCTAAGGTTCTTAAGATGGCCATAAACTAAATCACCAGTTATTTGCTACATGCTGAAACATAGTATACTTTTAAAAAGTCCTAAAGTTTTACTTGTTAGTCATTCCATATTCTATTTTAAAATCTGTACCCCATACTTTATTATTGGTCTAAATCAACGATTTTCAACCCGTGTGCCACAAGAGTTTTTAAAACATACCTGACTAACACCTGATTATTTAGTCAGCGGCACTGTGCACTGATCTCTTGTCTCTTCGATTGTCAAATAAAAAGTAACAACAGTCAACACAACAATAGCCACATGGTGTGAATGAATAAAAATTATACCTATTTTTTGTCAGATAGGCAAAAAATATATTTTTGGTGTGCCACAGAATTTTGTGATTCGTTTATGTGAGCCATGACATGAAAAAGGTTTAAATTCACTGGTCTAAACATTTTAGGCAGATGTGCATTGTGTCAGCAGCAAACAAATAAAGACTGAACTATGTAACACAGAAGAAAGTGACAAAGGTTTTGGAGACTAGGTATATATGCTTCTAACATTAAGAAATTAAACTTGGAGAGAAGAATTATCAATATTTAATTTTTTATTTATATTTTCCCATTAGTTCTTCTGTTGCTTGTTTTGTTTAGAGTTTTTCTGCATTTGAAGGAATGTTTATGATAAAAATTCAAATAATAGAGAAAAGAATAAAGGAGAACACAGATCCTTTTAACTCTCAACATCCAGAGATAACCATTATTGTGTGTTATATTTTATATAATATAAGTTTATATATATATATAGTTTGTATATACTAATATTTAAGTGTAAACCAGTATTTATATCATTCCAAGATTTGCCCATTCTGTTTTTTTCTTCATGCATTTCATCTGTCTGCATTAGCTTCCTTCCTTCCTGCTTTCTGTCACATTCTGCACAGCGAATAATACATTGAAACAATGCTCTATAACTTTTTTTACTCAACAGTATGTTTTAGACATTGTGTTATGTTAGTGGATATTCATTCTTTCACTGGTTACAGATCATTGTAATGTAGACATGAATATTTAATCAGTCACTTATTGGTATATATTTTGGTTATTTCCAATACTATGATTTTATAGCACTGAAAATCCTTGAAAGAATTACATAGTGAATGCTTACTATGTACCACACATCATGCTAAATACCTTAAATATGTTAGCTAATGTAATTGCTGAAACGACCCTATGACAAAGGTAATATTATCATCACCATTTTACAAATAAGAAAAGTGAAGGGCACAGAGGCACTTGTTCACGTCCAGCAGCCAGGGGTGAAGAGACTGGCACTTGGACTTTGGCAGTTTAGACCCTGAGTCTGTATTCTAAGCTTCCATACTGGTCTGTGATATTCATTTTTAAATTCTTGCCTGATTATCTCCTTAGAATAATTTCCCAGAATTGTGATTTCTGAGACAAAGGATATACACATTTTAAGTCTGATATATGTTGCCCACTTCCCTCCCAAAGGCTGTCCAGTGTTAGACTTTACGTAATACTCTCTAGGTTCACACGGCACTAGAAGCAAGATAGAAAAATTTGAGTATCCAACAGAGAGATGCAGGTGTGTATCTGCTCTATTAATTACTAGGACAATTACTTCCTTAAATTCATTTCTACATTTATAAAATCAGGACATTGCTACTTCTTTTACAGGGATGTCATGCAGCTTATACATAATATGTACAAAAATTATCTATAATCTTTCAGATATAGGAAGAAGTCCCTCAATTAGTGGTAGTTATTATTTAATATAAATTATCTCTTGATTCCTATACCAACATTTTACTGGGCAGGTTTTATTACTATAGCATAAATTTTAATGTTCTGTTTGTAAAAATAATTTATGTGGCATATAATATGTAGAGCTCCCAGGTACATATTTAACAACGCAATCTGACTTCTCCACATGGGAACATGATATTTAAATAAACTTTTTAGAATGACATATTTAGTTCCTTGGTGGTGTCAAAAAAAGTATTAACACATTGTCTACTATCCAAAAAAAGGCACCTGCGAATTACTTTTTTCTGCTCTCTTTAAGAATAGAGAACTTCTATTTAAGGATAGAATTTGAAATGAGACAGTGGTCAGTATGGAGACCACGGGCTGGGGGGAAGGACAGCCAGTGGCCCTTCCCACTTACATCTGCAACAGAGACGATCACCACGGAGTCCTGCACCTCCTCATGGGTCATCCTGGAGATGAGTGAGGTCAGCGTCTGCTTCAGGTAACTGTGATCTTCTCTCTTAACAGTGGGAACACCCAGCGCAAAGGACACTGCAGCCCCGCAAGCATGGGATCGCCATTTCCAACCATGGGGGAAAATACAAGTTAGTGTTAATATCTATGCTTCCTTCTATGCTTGGGTAGTTATGCGGTCATAAAAATGGTGCCTGAAACTGTTTTACAAAAGTTATCCAAACCACTGTTAGCTTGTATTACCTATTTCATTTTCTGCCTAAAGAAATTCCAGTTTGCAGTGAACGGTTAGGAAAGACATTAAACAGACACCCAGATGTTCTCAGGGTGGAGAATTTCAGTGTAGTTAAAAAGAAATGAACCATTCTGCATTTATTATAGTGTTCCTCCAACCGGGCAGGAAACACATTGGCTGATTCCCCCCTCTTATTCCTTAGGGGACACTAGGACCCCAAATAGGAAAAATACTATGAAATAATTTCGTGCGCAAAAAATTCATGAAGTAATTGCCAAATGATTTGATGGAATAAATTCATGTCCCTAAGTGTCTTTTAATGCCCAATAATGACGGAAGCACTGGGAGAACAGACCCGGGTCATCCTAAATGGGTATCGAGATTCTATGCCCAAAGCAGCCACAGACAAGTAAGCAATGAACATAGCTATGGTCCAACAAAATCGTACTGAAAACAGGCAGATTCAGCCTGAAGGCTGTCGTTTGCTGACCGCTGGCCCAGAAGGACCCACTCATTGGAATCAATGAGGTTTGTGAGATAGGAAAGTTTCTGAGAGTTGGCCTGATGCCCTTCTTCTAACTCAGATGTTTTCTCTCTTCTCCTGTACCCAGTAAGCTTGAATTCATCCTTCAAGGTTGAGCTTAATCATCCCTTCTACAAAGCTTTTGCAGACCTTCGTCCTCATAAAGACAGGGAAATAAGAAGATAACCAGATGAGTATAGACTGTTCAAAACCAAGGGAGAAAAGAGCTACCAAACACTGAGCAGATGCTTAACATATGCTTGGCTTATACTGACTTACTTTAAAAGCATCTGTATTAAAGTTGAATTTGAATTCAAGTCTCCAAATATCTATTAAACTATCTTTTTTGCCTGACAATATACTCTTTTCTGGTGGTCCAAGTTAGTGCCAGCTAGGCTGGCGATCTAAATATCAAACTGAGTATCATTTTAATGGCTCACATTTTAAAACTTAAAAGCATGTCCCCAAAGATCAAAACATCTGCATTTGATTTTCCAATTTCAATGTTCTCACCGCCTGTTTTCTCTTTGCTGATGATTACATCAGGATAGATTCTGCCTATTTTCCTTAGATGAGGGAAAAAGGACTTCAAGACTTCAAATGTATTAAGTACTGCTTCATTCTCATCAAACATATTCACTTCCTTCTCAACTGAAAGGGAGAAAAAATAGGGCTTCTGAGTTTGTGACTATAATAATGTCCCCCCTCTGGCACAATTTTTTAAAAGAGGGTTAATAAATTAATTCATAGGTTAACTTAATATTTATACACAAGGGGAATATTGTTAAATGTAAATTATCAAAATCATAAGACTATAAAATATAACTCAGAAATCGATTCATATTTATTTAAAAAGTAATAGAGCAAGTCTTCCAATAACATCATGCCGTTCAATGTCCTTCATTACCATTGATTAGATGCTATAGGAACTTAACTGTTGTTTATATCAATTACCATATGGAAAAGTTGGTTTCCTTATGTATCATTCACCTTGAAGTTGCAGCACCTATCAATGTTATTAAGTGAGGACTTCCTGCATTTAGGTCTAACACTATGAGCTACCCAACCAGAGGCTAACAGAATTGTCAGTTCCAAATAACGTGTAACCGAAACATACATAAAGAAGCATAACTGAAAACATTTCCGAATCACACATCCATCTGTTTTGCTACTTTAATATCAGGTCATTGAAGTTTGTATCTCTATAATTTTGTAGCTCCTTCAATATTTAGTGACTCCGTTTGCACTATTCATTTGAATTTGCCTCTACAATTTTGAAAAGAAAAAAACAAAGTTGTAGGACTCGTACTACACAACTTTATTTCATAACACATGATACGTCAGTAAAGGCAGTGTGGTATCACAGAAGAAAACAGATACACAGATCAATGAAACAGAATAGAGAATCCAGAAATAGATCCACACAAGTAAGGTAGATTGATTTTTTTTAGGGTGGAAAGGCAATTCAATGCAGAAAGGACAGCTTTTTGACCAATGGTGCTGGGACACTTGGACATCCACAGGAAAAAGGTGAACCTGAACCTAGACTTCATCCTATTGATAAAAATCAGCTCAAAGTCTCATAGACTGAAAATGTAAACCATAAAAAAAAACACGTAAAAGAAAATCCTCATGACTCTTAAGAGTTTTTAGATACAACATTAAATGCAGGATACATACAACAAGTGATAAACTGGACTTCATCAAAGTTAAAACTTTGCTTTTTGAAAAGTGACACCAATAAGACAAACCACAGACTGGGAAAAATATTTCCAAATCACCTATGTATCTGACATATATCCTGGATATGTGAAAAACTCTCAGAACTCAACAACATAAAAACAAACCACCCAATTAAAACTCAGACAAAAGATTTGATCAGACATTCCACAAACAGGATACATGAATGGAAGATAAGCACGTGAAAATGTTCAGCATCATCACACTAGAGAAATGCAACCTAAAACTACGCAACACCATGATAGTAGAATGGCCGTCGTGAACGGGAGGGACTGGGACTCTCCCGCAATCGCTGCGGGTGGTGCAAAATGGTGCAAAATGGTGCAAAATGGTGCAAAATGGTGCAAAATGGGACAGCCGATCCGGAAAACCGTGTGGCGGTTTTTTATAAAGTTAAACATAAACATATCCAATATCCGTGACTTCTAGATATTTATCCTAAAGAAATGGAAATTCAAACAAAAATCCTGTACATGCATGCTCATAGCAACAGGTATTTATAATCATGGCCCTCCCAAAAAATGAAAATGAAAACAACTCAAATGTACCTCAACTGATGAAGAAAAACAAAACTACCCATTGTACATCCGTACGGTGGAATGCCAATCAGCAATAAAAAAGCACTAAACAACTGGCCACCCCACCCAGAAGAACCTGCACGGAGTGAAAGAAGCTCGTCTCAAAGGGGGTTACACAATGTGGGATTCCACTGGGGTGGCTCTCAGGAAAGCGGAGAACTGTGGGAAGAGTGGATTCATCAGTGGTTTCCAAGGGTTGAGTGGGGGGAGTGTCGGACTACAAGGAGGGGGCACGCAGCGGGACGTTTTGTTCTGAAGAAAAGGGGAACCACTGAAGGCTGATTTACCAGACAGTGTAGCCCTCACTTTGGCTACAGTGAGCATAGGTAGGTGGGAATGGCTGCAGAGAGAGAAAAAATAGGAGTACGTCAGCAATCATTCGGATGCAGCATGAGGGTGGCCTGACTAGGGTAGTAGAGCTGGTGAGGGAAAAATGTGGACAGACTGTGAGATATACAGGACTACAAATCAACGGAATTGCTTACTGACTCGATGCGGAAGTACGCAGGAGGGAGAGGGAGGAGTCAGAGATGATGCTCTGGCTTCTGGCTGTGTCTATTGGATGGATTATGCACGGTGGTGCACTTCACAGAGATCGAAAACACAGATCATCTTCCTGGTGGAGATGAGAGGCAATGCACCAGTAATGTCTCTTACCTGATTTTTCTATGTCTGACAATAAAAGAATGAGTACTGATTTGATTAAATTTATTGGGGAGAAATGCTCTAAAATTAGCATAAAATTTAAATTTCCAAACACAAAACATAAAAGAAACAAACTACCATGCATAAAAACAGAAGCAACACAAACCTAAGTTCACTGATACATTTTCTCTCTGTCTAATGTCATCCTTCATTTTATTTAAGACTTCCATCAGCTCCTGGCGATTTCTTTTAGTTTGGTTTTTTAAATGTAGAATATTTTCCTTAAACTCCAAAATATGGTGTCTACAATTAGTTAATTGATTACCTGCAAAGAAAATGAGTATGTTTATACATGTAGCAGTGGTATCATACAATTTTCATAATATATAACAAAATGTAAAATAAATGCTTCAATATAGCTATATATCTAGCACTAGATGCGTGTATGCATTTCTATGTAGTGCTATATACAACAAGAATTATCTTCTGGAGGACGGGCCCCTTGTAGTACAGGCTTCCCCAGCTCAGTGAGTGTTCTAGGAACCCAGCTGTGTCTGCACCAGCTGCATTGTTGTGAGAGGCTGCGTTCGGCTTCAGTGAATATTTTTTCTTGAAGACTTTTAACATGTTTGCCCATTTCGTGGTGGGTGATTTACGAGTGCACCGGCCCACACCATGCTGAGTATTAGCAGTTTTTGAACAAAAGCACCATGACCTGCATGGCTCGCTGTCCCCATTCACCTGACTCTCGCTGAGCAACTGTTTTTTTTTTGTTTCCCTGGATGACAGAAGTCCTCAAAGGGTTTTGCCAATTTGGAAGAGGTAAAACAAAAAACAGCAGACGTGCTAAAAGGCATCAAAATCAACAAGTTCAAAAACTGTTCTGAGCAGTGGGGGAAATGTCTCAATAGGTGTATTGCATCAGAGAGTACTTTGAAGGTGACTGAAGTTTAAACATGTAAGGATAAATACTCAATTTTTTATAAATAAATTCTATTTTTTTGCCTCCCCCTTTTATGTCTGTACATAAGAGACTTGAAAATAATGAAGTGTTAAAAACAGTAATACCTGGAAGGTGCGTGTATCAGATTTGTAATTAGAGGGGGAAAAACAGTAGAACCAGAAAATTCACTTCTAAGAATTTATCTAAAGCAAATGACCAAAATACTCACAGACTAGGCTCTAAGGACGTCCCACATGGGCAGCATTATTTATCATCATAAGAAATCAGAAACAACCTAACTACCTAACAGTGGAAATATGCTGAATAAATTACAGAATACCCTTTTAATAGTTCTGGGAGCTCTGGCCTTAAATCACATATAACTGAACCTCAGTTTTGTCACTTACCATCTGTGTGGCTCGGGCAAGCTGTTTGATTATTGTCAGTCTCTGATCCTTCACGTGTACATGGATGTGTAAGAATCCCTGCCTCAGAGTTGGTGTGAAGATGTCATTTGAGAATGCATGCAAACCATGTGGCAAAGCACATTAAAAATGCTTTGCCATATGTCTAATAGATATTATGTGTTGATGGACTATACTTTATTCATTTATCGATGGAATACTATGCAACTATAAAAATATTTAATGTTGTAAAAGCAATTTGGATGCTTATGAAGCTTCCCGTACAAGGCAAATACTTGGCATATAACTTTCATTTCAAGGAACAGATTAGGGCTAATAGTGTAGACTTGAGAGCAAAAGTCTTGAGACACACTTATAAAATGGAGCAAAACAATGTGGCGATAGAATACTGTCCCAGACTTACTTGGGGACATTTACTTCATCCCTGCCTTGGCTCACACTAGCCTCAGCCCAGGGCAGAGGGCTCACCCTTTGAAATCCAGCCAGTTGCCATTATTGAGTAAATGGACTTGCCAGCACAGGAACTGATTGGAGGGAACTGATTGGTTCTAGACAGAACCATGCTTCCTCAAAAGAACTGTAACCACCCCAGACAGATCTTGAATATCCACATAGTGGACACTACTTGGGAATGCTCACACATTTAAACAGGGTTGTAGCTAAACCAGTATAACCTTATATTTCTGGGGTTCCCTGGGTAATATTCTCTTCGCAAAATGGATCACGTGTTTGGGGGGGTGATATATCACAGGTGATGCAACAGAATGTAAGTCAGTCCCTAGGGGATCGATTTGGCAAACATGAAAAGAAAGCCTTTTCTCTAGAGGGAGTGTTTGCTCCCATAAATATTCTTTTAAAAATATTTATATTACTTGAATATTCATTCAGGTACTTTGTGAGAATAACATGCTATAAAACTATCTTGCAAAGCCTGAAATAAATAATCATTTGATGTTTTGCGTCACCTGTGGTGAAGTTGTGAAAACAAACACCAGTCCACGTGTGCAGTGGGCCACTGTGACTTCCCCCCATGAACAAGGTGGGGTGCCGAGCACCCTGACCTCCGCTTTCACCACAGGGGCCAGGAGAAAACCACCCACACCTGTGAGTTTAACTTTTCTACTAGCCGCATGATAAACGGTAAGAGAGATGAGTAAAAGTAATTATAAATAACAGATTTAATCCACTATATCTGAAATACATTTTCAATGTGCAATCAACATAAAGAGTAATTAATGACTTTGCATTTTTTGTACTATGTTAAATCTGGTGTGTATTTTACAGTTACAGTGCACCTTAACTCAGAGGTTAAATGTTAACAGTTGGAGTAAAATGCAGTCCTACCAAAACAATAAAATTCAGACTAACTTAAAATAAAGTCAGTGGAAAGCTCAGTTCCTCGGCGGCACGTGCTGTGCTGCGAGCGCTCGGCAGCTCGACAGCCGCCGGAGAGGAGCTGCGTGCTGCCCAGCACAGGTCTACGCCGCACCGCCCCCCCCCGCCCCCCCAGCCCCCCCAGCCCCCCCCCAGCCTCCCCACGCCGTGAGCTCATTAGAAACGCAGCACCTGGGGCCTGCGCCCAGACCTACCGACTCAGAATAATCCGCGCTTTAGTGAGATTCACAGGAGACTGGTGTGCACGTTAAAATTCGGGAAGCACTGTTCTAAACCTCTAGTTGTTTTATCTTTCTCATCGCTGACATTACTACACAGTTCAGGCCCTTATTGCCTCTCGTTGTACTATTATTATAACTGCATGTTAATTGGTCTCTCACTTCTAATCCACAACTACTCTTCTGGAAACACTGCTCAAAGACTGTAAGAGGTCCCCTAAATGCCAGCTGAATAAAGTCCAGATGACTGTCTTAGTACACAAGGTCCTGTTCAATGCGGTCATGACCTAACTTTTCCACCTTCTTTCACTCACTTTCCACCGCCGAGGAAAAAGTCGGGTTCCTACTCTAAATTAACGAACAGTCAGGCTTGCCAGGGATGGGGGCATAGACTTGAAAAACTAGGAATAATGGAATGGTCAAAATGGAATTGTCCTCAAAGTGCACAGGCAAAGGGAGGCAGGAATGAAGAAGAATCCGATATCTGGGTTAATTTATTAGCAGAATCCGCAAGTTTTAAATCCAAAATTCAACTGTATGTATGCTAAAACATTAACTCTGGACTAGAGGTGGAAGCAAAGTTAAATTTGAATGGCGGATAAACAATTTTCTAAATTAATACATCCCATTCAACTATTATACTAAAAATTTACTCATTGTTCATTTGAAATTCAAATTTAACTGGGAAACCTCTATTCGTATGTGCTAAATCGGCAACCGGATGGACAACAATAAATGGAGCCGCGGGGTCCACTAGAGAAAGTCCGGCTGCCAAACCAGCGCTCTAAACTGCGGGTTACGACTCCATCTCATCTCTTTCCGCTTCGCAGAAAACACCCGCGGGAGCCCTGAAGTGAGGCTCAGTAAGGGCAGAACACAGGAGAGGGAAGGTGGCCGAGTGAGAGTTGTCCCCAGAGTCGCGTGCTTCTGGGGACAATGGGGTGGAGGGCGGGCACGGATCGGGCGCCTGCACCTCTGCAGGGAAAGGCACTCGCAGGCGCACGCGTTGCGCGCGTGCCCACGGCCGGTCAAGGCTCCTGGAGAGACCCGCGCGTCCGTTACCGGTCAACCGCCCGCGGGACAACACGGTGGCGGGCCACACCTGTAAGCTCCTAATACGAAAGCAGGCGATCCCCTCAGGTCCCTACCTCGTTCACCACCCCCTCCCTCCTTCTCTCCAGCGGGAAAGGTGGCGGGAGAAGCCACCACGGCTTACTGGTTTGAGCCATCCTGGAGATAGAGAAACAGGAGAAGACGAAGAGCAAGACCGCAACGAGCGAGATCAGCTGGTTCACGCGCTTGGCCCTCATGGAGGTGGCCGGCGGGGCACCGAGCGGCGAGGTGGGCGGAGGCTCCGAGAGGGCCCAGGGCCCACACCACCAGGGAGACGCACGCGAGCGCCTGCGCACCCAACCCAAGGGGTCGCTGGGACCCGCGCACACACTCCCTCGCCCTCCGGTGTACGGCTCAGCACCGAGATCCGAACGGCTTGGGAGGGCTGCTGGTAGTTACACGCCTTCCACTGCGGTGGAGTTCCCCACTGTCCCACACATAGTCCCACACATAGTCAGGTATCCGTAGTGAGACACTACTATATTTTCCTATAGTAGTGAGTGACTTTTGTGCCCGACTCTGCGCTAAACAGTGTCCGTATGTTCTCTTTAGAACCTCACAACATCCCAATTTTTTAAGTATAAACTGGAGACAGCAATAGCATCTACCTAATATGGAATCATCTTCATCTGACCTTGGAAAACAATTGAGCCCTAGTGAAATCCAGCAATTTGCCTCAGGTTGCTCAGCTGGAAGTGGTTCCTCACACCTTGAAGATAGATTTTTTTTAATTCCTCAAGAAAACAAATATATATCTTTACTCCGAGATTATCAGCCTCTAACGGTAGCCATCACATAGCCCAAAGACTATGGGCTGTTTAAACAGCTGATTTTTGTGTGAGAAGTGACCAGCCCCAGGCCTCTAGTTTAATCCCCTTATTTTACCTTTTATTAGTACCCTCTCCCCCAGGTAAGGAGCAGGGAGTCAACTTTTGTGAAAGACATACCACAAGCAGCAGCCCTAGAGGCATTTGCAGAACTTTGCCAAGTTCAAGGTACCGGTTTCTCAGACCTTCAGCCAAGGTTGGGAAACACTAGCTGAACTTGAGGAGGGCAAGACTCTCCTCCTCCGTAAACGTGGCTTTCTATCCAGGCTCTCCACTCTGACGACTCACTCTCATTTGGGACTCACTGGCAGTGCCTAGTGATGCGGTTCTGCTTCAAACTGACACTGCACCTCTGGGCTGGTTTCTGACCCTTTTAGAGGGAGAGGGACCTGAACACGCGCCAGCATGGTGATGCCATTATAAACTATTTTCTCATGAGCTAATGGCCAGGAGTGTGGCCTTCAGCCAAGCAGCAGCCCAGCCACTCCTAAAACAGGGAACTGAGAAGAACAAAGACCTCAGCTTCATTCTCCTTCATCCTGTCAGTCTGTTGCCAATCTCCACTTTGGCTAAGCTCTACTGGAAACAGAAAGCAAGGAAGTCCAGCCCAGCTCGATGTACTAGATCACACAAGCCTGCCTCCTGGGGTGTGGAGCAGAGGAGAGAAAGATGTGGGCTAGACTGAGGGGGGGGGGGGGGAGGAAGCTGTTCAGCACTAAGGTATCTGCAAAATCAGCATCTCAATGTTCTTACTTGATCTCCAGTTTGACATGTTCAGATGCCTTTAGGGTTCAAAAACAGTACTTTCCACTCACATTTTAATGTTTCTGAAATCAGCTTGTGTCTTCCAATCAATTTTTACATTTTACAAAATTATGAGGGGACCCCAAAACCCCAGAATTTATAAAAAATTGTGTATTTATTCTTGTATGTTTGAACTTCAGTCACCTTCAAAGTATTCTCCATTTGATGCAATACCCCTAATCGAGATGGTTTTTCCACTGCTCAAAACATTTTTGGAACTCATTGACTTTGATGCCTGTTAGTGCCTCTGTTGTTTTGTTTCACTTCTTTCACATCGGCAAAATGTTTCCCTTTGAGGAATTTTTCATCCCAGGAAACAGAAAGGTACTCAGGGTGAGATCATGTGAATAGGGAGGGTGGGGCACGAGGTCATGCTGTTTTGGGTCAAAAACTGCTGAGCAGTCTCTGAGGTGTGGGCAGGTGTGCTTGGAAATCACCCATCATGAATCGGGCAAAGGCACTGAAAGAGTCTCCAAAAAAAAAAAAAAATTCACTGAAGGTGAACATAGCCTCTTACAACACCAGCTGGTTCACTGATACAGATGGGTTCCTAGAACACTCACCTAGCAGGGAAAGACCATACTACAAAAAGATCATCCTCTAAAAGATAATTCCAGTTTGGGGGGGTTCCCCTTGTATATCTTCTTCTTCTGTCTTTTCTCCAGAGAAAGGAAAACCCAAACCCGTCAGTTGATCAATGCTCTGTGAGTCAGAACACATATTTATTGAACACTTAAACTCTGTGCCAGTCACTGAGTAGGTGCTGGCGATACAGACACCTGCTGGTTCATGGCCCCACCTTCCTCATGCTCAGACACGGACGCACCCCCACACTCATATTCCTTCCCATCAAAGGTAGCCAAGACGCAGCTGAAATGCCACTTGCTCCACGAAGCCTTTGTTGGTCACCGTCCACAAAGGAATCTCTACCTTCTTCGATCTCTTGTAACGTAGATCCTCTCGGGCACTCAGTCTGCATCCCATTTAGTTGATATGCACATACTCTGTGGACATATTCATCTCAGAAGATGAAGATCATGTCTCACACACATCTTTATATTCTATCCCCCACTGCGCATTTCAGGGTGCAATGCAGATGGAAGGCACTGGCTGAAACGCAAGCCTGTGAAACTACAGCAGAGCTATAGTCACAGCTAATCACTTGCAGTCACTACCCAGTCCCATTTAAGGCAACACTAAATATCACTCCAGGAAATCCAGCAGATGAAATAAGAGTGGCATTCTCACACCCGTCAGACTTCCCTCTCGTGACTTGTTTTTCAGTCACATTCAGACCACAGGAAGTAGAGAATTACCAGGCTAAAGGTAAATATTTGCTAACCTAACAGGAAAGGGAGGAGTAGCCCCTGGGGCTGTTACCAGCATTACAGCCCTAGAGGCTTCTTTAGTTAACCTGGGGCCAAACACCAGTCTCATAACTACTAGCACAGAAAAGTGAACCGTGGGGACAGACTTTTCTGGTCTCATTTGCAGGTAGAATCCTGAAGGTAAAAACCATCTGAAAGACAAGAGCTGTTGAGAAAACGTCCGTTGTTTTGGCCTCTGTTTCTGTTCCAAGTTACTTAGAAATAAGTCAGCTGCACCCAGAATGAGTGCCATCTGTTCAGCACAATTCAGGAAAATGGAAGCACCGAAAGGGGCTTTTATGGACCATCTATGACAGCTGTTCTTAAACTTTAGCATGCAGAAAATCACCTGGAAACCTTGTTCAACACAAATTGCTGGGCCACCCTCAGAGTTCCTGATTCAGTGGGTTAAGGATGGGACCCCAAATTTTGCATTTCTAACAAGACCTACATCACTCTGATGCTGCTGGTCCAAGGAATCACATTACGCAGTGATTTGAGAATCACTGTGTAATAGCACTGCAGAGAACCATCGGTTAGACTAAGAAAAATGCCCAAAGCGACCCCACATACTTATGTAATAGAGATGCTACATCCTCCGCCACCTGTGAAAGGGACTGAATTATGTCCCTTGGCCATTACATTCTAGAAGTTAACAGCAACTACACAAATATGTCTCATATTCATGGATGTACCCAACTGGCCTGACTAGTGAAAAAGGGCCCCCTAAATTGAAAGGCCCTTCTGCAGTCAAGTCGAGGACGTCCCTTCCAGCAAGCAGAGCTTACAATCCACCAACTAGATGAACAGAGACAGGAATATGGTGCAGACTCCTTAGTATGAAGCGCAGGGTCCAACACGGATCAACAAAGACTGAGCTGTCTCTTCAGTGTTCCTTAGGGAAACTGGTATTTTGCTAACAATTCTTTCATTTGTGCATGTGGCTTCTTGAGAGCAGAGGAGCCTCTGGGCCCACCTTATAACTCAATGTGATCAACAGAAATTAGTGGAGTAATATTCTGGGACTCTTGAGCCAGGCTTTATTTAAGAGGACTGGCAACTTTTGCCTCCTCCCTCTTGGAGCCCACGTGCCAGGCTGTTAAGAAGTCCAACCCAAGTTACCGAATGCTTAGAGGCTACGTGGAGAGGAACACAGGACGAGAGGCCATCTGGGGCATTCCAGCACTAGCCAAGCTCCAAATGAAGGCAGCTGTGTGGGGACCCCAATGAAACCAGCAGAACTGCCCAGCTGAAGCCAGACAACCTGCAGAATCCCAGGAAATAGCAAGGTATCGTTTTAAGCCACAAAATTGGCAACAGTTGGTTTTATATCCAACCACCACAGAACCTTTTTCAAGACTGTTCCCCCTTTACTTCTTATATTTGAACAAATGACACATTCACCTAACTGATCCACCCAGCCCTCCTTACCTTTACACTGTTTCCAATAATGTTTCAATGACCAGTTCTAGTGCCGATTTAACAGCTCCTTTATAGATGGCAAGAAATACAGTATGTCCAGGCCACACTGGGATTTGGGGGGTCTACTTCTGCACACTGGAGTGTAGAATGCATTCTTTGGTTCAGAGAGACAGATGACCGGGAACCAGAGATATCTTGACAGGATTTGGGCCTCAGCCCAAGATGCACTAAATATTGGGCTCATTTGAATCTTCTAGATTTGATTGCAAATAGTAATCCTATATAGTTACTGCATATAGGTTGTATGCTTGGATTCCTGTGCCCTGGAGATTTTTCAAAATGCCATCTTTAAGTGGCTACAGTTGTTGTTGTATTAGCACTCAACAGTCTCACCTCATTAGTGGTTCCAGCACCACCGTACTTCGGCACCACGGTGCCCACTGGAATGACCTCGGTAGCGACTCCTAGGGAATGGCAGGGCACCAGCCGGGCGGCTCCTTCCTTTCCTGAACCCACTCATTACCTGACGTAGGCATCTCTGTGACCCACTCTAGTCCCCCCTGGAAGTCCCTTGGGGAAGTCCCTCTTCACAATGCACCCCCAACGCTGAGGCTATTCTTAATGTTTGCTCACCAAGGCTCTCATATTGCTTACTGCCTGTGACCCTTTAAACGTCCAAAACCTGCCCTGAGGTCCAGAACTAAGTTCTTCCGCCACTGTTACGTACATTGCTCTCAACTTGGTCCAGGGCATGAACGCATGTGACTGGGTTTTACTGCCCACGGAGCAAACAGTAGCTGACTTTGACAATGGAGTTTCACTATACACCACCTTCCACGGATAAACCAAGAACGTGTTTTATTTTGCTGGAGAGAGAGCCATGGGCTTTAGATGGTTCGGCGGCAGCAGCCACCTGCGCATCAGTTAGTCCCACAGCAGAGATGCTCCCTGCTCAGGGGGGTGTTGGGACACCTCAGAGCGACTGCTCATGATGTGAATTCCATTTCATTTGAGAATTCTGTCGTGCGTCTTCTGCTTTAGCACAGGGAGTTAAGATCCGAATACAATTTGCTGTTCTTAAGTTATAAGAATTGTTTTCCCAAGAGCCTAACATTAGCCGGCAAACTAGCTCTCTAGCACCATCATCAGGAATTTTTTGAGTCCAAAAATCCCAGTGGTCACCACAAGGTGGCAATATTATGTTTCAGTCAAAGTCTCTGATGTGCATGAATTCCAGTGTCAGAAACTTCTAAAACTATGTATGAATGTGTTCAAACAGTCTCAGCAGCATACGTGGCCCACTGCTCATTATATATTTTTTATAGCTTGCCAAATCGTCCTTTAAAATGTCATGCTTCCTTTTTATTTAATGGTAATTTATTATTTACTGTCTATAAAATACTTCTGGTGACTCAAAGTTATTTTAGAAATTTCACTGACTTTGCTAAGTTCCAAATCCTAGCTGGATTGACAAGTTATTCAACTAGTCATATGTACAACTACAGCTGTCAAATCTTTTGAGTTTCTTCTTCCAAGAGGGCAAGGATCAAAATGTCATTCATATAATGAAATTACTTAATTTTTATGGTGATTGTGCCTAAATCCAATCTCACTAAATTATGGCAGTTGGAGGGGCCCAAGATATCCTTTTGGAAGGATCATGAACATATACACATTCCTTCTCATGTATAAGCAGACTGTGCTTAGCTTCTGTTTGAGAGTGAGATCAAGAAGATAGCATTTGCTAAATCTCTCTCTCTCTCTCTCTCTCTCTCACACACACACACACACACACACACTCCCAGTCACAGCTCGCTTGTTGAACCTCCTACAGTTTCTACAACGCCTGGAACAACAGACATTTGTTTGGATCGTGGGAACCACCCCGTTAAAACAAGCTGGTTAACAGCTCTAAGAGCCTTCTCTTTTTCTTCTGGGCCACAGGGGACTGATGGTTGGAGATAGCACTTCTGCTCCCAGTGTCTCCTAATGAAAGATAACGTTTCCTGTGTTCTTCCAGAGTCTGACACTGTCTGACTTCTACTACAAAGGAAGTTTTGAACACTTCTCAGGGCTTCCATTTCATATGTCCAACCAGAACTACATGAACGGCAGCCCTGGCTGGGCACTCAGTGGGTTGGAGAGTTGTCCCAAGAACCAAAAGGCTGTGGGTTCCATCCCCAGTTGGGGCATGTATGGGAGGCAATGGATGATGTTTCTCTCTCACACTGATGTTTCTCTTTCTCTGTCTCTCCCTTCTCCTCTTTGTAAAATTCAATAAAAATATTTCCTGGGTGATGATTTAAAAAAAATTACATGAAGGGAAGATTTCTCTGCCTCTTAAAGACGTTTTGCTTCAAACTGGTAGTGACAAGGACCTCCACCACATCCATTTTATTTATTCTGAATTACACTTTATTGATTATGTAATTACAGTTGTCCTGATTTTTCCTCCTTTGTCCCCCTCTACCCAGCACCCCCCACTCCCTCAAGCAATTCCCCCCCACCGTTATAACCTACACACATGATCCACATGATCCACTGGCATAACAATGGATCATGTGTGTAGGTTCTTTGGCTGTTCCATTTCCTGTACTGGACTTTACATCCCCATGGCTATTCTGTAACTACCTATTTGTACTTCTTAATCCCCTCACCTCCTCACCCATTCCTTCGTGCCCTCCCTCCCCTACCTGGCAGCCATCAAAATGCTCTCTGTATCCATGATTCTGTCTCTGTTCTTCTTGTTTGCTTAGTTTGCTTTTTAGATTCAATTGTTGATAGATGTGTCCTTTTTGCCATTTTATTGTACATAGTTTGATCTTATTCTTCATAAATATGTCCCTTTAACATTTCACATAATAATGGTTTGGTGCTGATGAACTCCTTTAGTGTTTTTCTTGTCTGAGAAACTCTTTCCCTGTCCTTTGATTCTAAATGGTATCTTTGCTGGTAGAGCAATCTTGGCTGTAGATCCCTGCTTTTCATGACTTTGAATATTTCTTGCCAATACCTTCCAGCCTGCTAAGTTTCTTTTGAGAAATCAGTTGGCAGCCTTATGGCAACTCCCCTGTAGATAACTAACTTCTTTTCTCTAGTTGCTTTTAAGATTCTCTCTTTATCTTTAACCTTTGGTATTTTAATTACGATGTGTCTTGGAGTGGGCCTCTTTGCATCCATCTTGTCTGAGACTCTCCACACTTCCTGGACTTGCATGTCTATTTCCTTCACCAAATTAAGAAAGTTTTCTTTCACTATTTTCTAAGATAAATTTCTAATTTCTTGCTTTTTCTTTTCTCCTTCTGGCAGTTCTACGATGCAAATGTTGCACCTCTTGAAGTTGTCCCCAATGATGTTTTTACCATCCTCATTTTTTTAGATTCTTTTTTCTTCTTCTTGTTCTGATTGGTTGTTTTTTGCTTCCTTATGTTCTAAATCATTCATTTGATTCTTGGCTTCATCCACTCTACTGCTGTTTCTCTGTAAACTGTTCTTTATTTAAATTAATGTATCCTTTGTTTCTGACTGGATCTTTTTTATGCTATTGAGGTCCTCACTAAGTTCCTTGAGCATCCTTATAACCAGTGTTTTGAACTCTGCATCTGATAGATTGCTTATCTCGATTTCATTTAGCTCTTTTTCCAGAATCTTGTCCTGTTCCTTCATCTGGGCCATGTTTCTTTGTTACCTTGTGTTGTCACCTGTGTTTGTTTCTATGTATTAGGTAGAGCTGCTTTGACTCTGTCTTGGTAGTGTGGCCTAATGTAGTACGTGTCCTGTATGTTCTGGTGGCACACCCAAACTGGGTACTAGATGGGTGCCCTTTGTGTACCCTCCTCTTGTAGTTGAGCTTTGGCTGCTGTTGGAAAGTCAGTGGGAGGGATTTACCCAGGCCAGTTGGCTGTAAGGCCTGGCTTTGACCACTGACCACTAATCTCCACCCTCCATCCACCATCCACGGATGATCCAGCTGTGCAGGAACAGGGTGGCAGTGATCTAACATAGTCTGTACCTGTCCACTGGGTACACTGGTCCTGGGGTTTCCCAGATGGTTGAGGCCAAGGTCAGCCCCCACCTGTGTTATGCCTGGTGCCACCCTGCCTGAGCTATACAGCAATCTGAGATGGCTGATAACTTGTGCTGAGATTGGAGATTCCCAGGCGAAATCCAGCTGTGAATCTACTAGCTGCTAATGCCGGGCTTGGGGCCACCTCAACAAGAGGTACAGGGGCTGGGGACTCAATAAGGGTGGCTTCTGCTTGTTCAGTAGGATTTTGGAAGTTGTGAAGCATGATCCTAGACCAGCCATTCACATGGAAAAGGAGCTTGGGTGGGCCTGTACATTGGGTAGAACAGTCACTGGGGATCTCCAAGGCAGGTCAAACAGTGTTAGCCAGGTTAATGGAGTCTCAGATATGGAACCAGCTTGCCAGGTCTGTCAGGGGAGTGTTTAGAAAAGGGACCATGGTCTCCACCTGCCTTGATGCCAGACACTTCAGTTCCTCCCTGTATGCTACTGGTGCCTTTCCCTGTATGTTACTACTGCCACCCCATGCTAGAGCTCAGAGGGAGTCTGATTAGGTGACTCTGTGCATGGGTTCTTTAAGAGGAACTGCTTGGGGATCCAGCATTTTCTTCCACTGACTCAATCCTCGCTGGTTTTTGTAGCCAGAAGTTGTGGGGATTTATCATTCTGGTGTTGGAACCCTGGGCTAGGGGGTCAGTGTGGGGCTGGCACTCTCCACTCCCAAGCTATCCCTCCCCAATTTTTATCCACCACATGTGGGTGGGGGACCAGCTCATTCCATGTCTGCACCCCTCCTACCAGTCTGGATGGATGTGGTTTCTTTAATTCCATAGTTGTCAGACTTCCATTCAACTTGATTTCTGACAGTTCTGAGTGATGGTTGTTCTATACTTTGGTTGTAATTTTGGTGTGCTTGTGTGAAAACACAAGCCATGTCTGTCTGTGCCGCCATCTTGACCAGAAGTCCTGTCACATGCATTTTAATTACATACTCGGGTAAAAAGAAGAACTAGCTCTTTCTTATTTCTCCCTCTTCAGCTCCACAATGATTCTGGTGTAACCACTGTAACATTTTCATATGCCCCAAACTTCCATTTTCATACCTTAATATTGCCTTTCCATTACCCTTCTGGTATTATGGTACATCTCGCATCTTCATTCGATAATCCCAAAGAGGTTTTCCACTACCCTCTGCCTCTCAACATTGACTACATCACACAATCTTGGACCTCTTACATGGGGTCACATGAAGATTTCTTGACTCTCAAGTTGATTGTCCTTCTCTCCCACAACATTAATAGATGAATGAAAATCACTACCCTGTGCTAAACACAGCGTATCTTCCTTTACCATCAGTGGCTTTCAACTTACCCAGCTCGGATAACTGGAACAGATCTGATAGGTTTACTTAAGTGAAGTGGTTTTCCCTCATCTCAACTATAGTTAACGTGCCACCAGACCTTTGGTAGGGGTTCTGTCAAATTTTTTTGCCTCTCTACTCCCCTTCATCCCCTGCCTTTAAAAAAATGTATAAAAATAGTTCTACTTGATTCAATGCTTATTTTCTTTGTTCTGATTACCATTTGAACCCCAGCCCATAATTTAATTCTTTTTTTCCAAAAAGATTTTATTTATTTATTCTTAGAGAGAGGGGAAGGGAAGGAGAAAGAGAGGGAGAGAAACATCAATGTGCGGTTGTCTGTCCTGCGCCCCCTATTGAAGGGACCTGGCCCGCAACCTGGGTATGTGCCCTGACTGGGAATCGAACCAGCAGATCTTTGGTTTGCAGACCAGCACTCAATCCACTGAGCCACACCAGCCAGGGCCATAACTTAATTCTGAATAGCATAAAGTTTCTTTTTGTCGGTAAAGCCCATTACTAGTAGCTGTGAGAACAAACCTGTATATTTTGCTGCTCTCCCATTAAAGAAACATATGTGGTATGCAAATATGAGGAGTTCCCCCTAATCGGTGTCAAACACGATTTCAGGAAAGTTCAACACAAATCAGCATAAACTAATCAGGGCTGCCACTGTCCATAATATTTGTAATGCTTCCCCCAAGACAGATCCATTTCATTCTTAGTAAAAAGACGGTACAATTTTCCCTCTCAGTATAAATTCGCTGCATTCCATGTCTCACACACTCCAAAAGTGGGTGCTGATACTTAACTTGGGTTCTCTATGGATCAAATGCTGAACACTGCAACAAGCTGCTGACCATCAGTCATACTAATCAACTCTTTCTATTAAGCAGTGTCTAAAGCAAAGTGTCCCCACTGTTTAGCCCGGGGATCCAAGAAAGCAGAACCTCCTCAAAAATGTGACCAGCCCTGGCTGGTGTAGCTCAGTGGACTGAACACATGCCTACGAACCACGGGGTCGCTGGTTCAATTCCTGGTCAGGGCACATGCCTGGGTTGTGGGCCAGGTCCCCGGTGGCAGGTACATGAGAGGCAACTGCACATTGATGTTTCTCTCCCTCCCTTTCTCCTTCCCTTCCTCTCTCTCTAAAAGTAAATAAATAAAATCTTTTTTATAAATGTGACAAAACTCCATTATGCTATATAGTCTTGGTTTTTCCATAAGCCCAAGTAAAAACACATAGTTTAGTTTAGAGACCTAAGTAGGTCCCATCTTCTCCTTGAAGCCAGAACTCTGATCTTGGGGCTTAACCAACAGTAAGCCAACCACATGGAAAAAGAAAATCAGAGAAAAGAAAAAGAGAGAAGTCAGCCTTCTCTGAGAAACAGTTCTGGTTTAATATATCTGTCAGTTACATGCAAATGAATTAGTGGGGAGAAAGAGGCATTTGCATGTGCATGACATTTCCTGCTTCCAATAAGTGACATTCAGTTCACTTCCCAGGTGCTGACTGAACAGGTTAGCACTCTCTTCTCTTGGAGAAAACCATGATTGAGGTGGACCAATAGGCAGCATGGAGGCAAGGAGAGGAGCTCTCTGCATTCCCTACTGTCAATATTGCACAATGAAAAGGCAGAAAGAGTCTATCATTGCAGTACAGGATTATCTCACTTTCTATGTTATGAAGGTCTTGTGAATGTAGAGGCCTCTGAAAGAGAAATTAGTTTCTACTTCTTAATTTGCCAAACTGGCTGTGTACTCTACCTTTCTGAATCTTCTAATGTGCAATAAAAAATATTCAATGAGGTGATCTTCAAGTTCCCTTCAAGATCTAAGATTGTATAGTTTTATTATTCTATGTCCAGATCTCGTCACCAAGTTGACTGACTGTTGGATGCCTCTATGGGACAAGGATGATGGCTTATGCACCCTTCACCTGTCTAGTGTTTTTTGCAATTAGCATCTTTTAAAAAGGTTGGTTGAGGTGTGGAAAAGTGTGTACTGCTGCCTTCAATTTGTGTTTAGAACGGGATGGAGGAAATATACATATACACATTTACAGACTATTCCTGGAGATACAAACCAGAAAACTACCACTGGTTGCTTTTCAGCAAGGGGGCTGAGGGGCCAGCAGTTTGTGTGGGGGTGCAGGGGAGTTATTTTTCATACTTATATGAAAGCTGTCCTTTATACTTACATTCTGCTTTTGTCCTTTGTATTTACATTCTGCATTTCCCTTGCTCTTTCTCCTCCGGCCACACTGGTCTTCTTGCAATTCCTCCAATTTATGAAGTATGCTCCTGATTCAAGGCCTTTGCACTTGCCCTTCTAAGTGCCTGGGATGCTCTTTCTCCACACACTGGTAAGGTTTAATGCCTTACTTCATCCTGGACACTGCTCAAATGTCACCTTCATACAGAGACTCCCCCACCTACCTGTGTGAAAAATCTCACCCCTCCCCCTTCGCCTTTTTTAAGCACCACCTGACACACTCAATATTTGCGTTTGTGTTGACTCCCTTTTGAAGCCCTGACTGGTATATAACAGGCAAACAATCAATACTTGCATTAATGTACTGTTTCAGATGGGACTTCTAAAAAAATCATATACCTCTTCTTTAGGAACAACAAGAAGTGTATGTTTTACCTCTTGTTTATTATTCACTTAAAGAATAAATGTTTGAGGAATTAACTGTTAGATGCTTGTAATTACAGAACTAAGTCCAAACTTCTTTCCACAACATATAGGACTCTTACCTGCCACTGATCAGTCAGGAGCAAGTTATTAAACGCAAATTCCACTTCCTTGTCCATAAAGTGAGACTATTAATCATTACGGTTGACCCTTGAACACCGCGGGGTTGGGGTCCAACACAGTAGAAAATCCACGTACAATTTAAGTCGGCCAGCGTATTTGCGGATTCCCAACCGAGAATGGAAAATACACGGAATTAAGATTAAATATAGGTGAAAACGCTACAATAGTTACCAAAAGTACACTTATTTTCCGCGCTTGAAGTGTAGAAGCAGGACACCGGGTCAACTTGCGCAAGTCTGCGCACAAAGTCGCCACAGCAGCTCTAGGAAGACCGATCCCTGGCGCATGGGGCGTGCCTCCTGGTGTTGTTGCCAGCGAAACCGTCGCTTGTCCCTAGAATCCGAGCACGCGCCAAAGCAACTCGGCTCGACCTTCCTGCTGGGTTAGCAATTGGTGGAGCGTGGACCAATCCGAGGAGGCTGGAGGGGCGGGGCAGGTCGCGTCGCCGAGAAGGCTTTCCCGCGGCCTTGCTCCCCAACTTCCGGGTCACGGTGCTCGCGGGGAACTCTGTGCTAGTAGCGTCGTTTCCGTTGCCGGCTGTTTGCAGTTGGGGAAACCGAGGCAGACTCCAGCTCCCCCTAGTTCTTCCGCTCCAGTGAGGTGGCTGCTGTTTCTTTTCCTCTCGCCCCGTGCTGCTTCCGTGCGGGTGCGCTGAGAGCGCGCGGGGTGCGCGAGCCCCGCGGTGTCCCACGGCAGATCCGCTGGACGCCCGGGATGGCGGGGCTTTGTGCGAGCCGTTCCCTCCCACTCGCGGGCTGCGAGAGAGCTGGGCTCCTCCAGGCTCTGAAACGGGTACTCGCCGCAGCGACTCCCCACTGTTTGGGGAGCTTAGGTGCCGCGAGGCTTGCGTTCCCTCCGCCTGGCCGTTCTTTTGTCCTGATGAGCGTGGACTAGATGGGTTCTTTTTCACGTTACCATTTAGCCCATCGCTTTCTTTGTGCACGGTTTCTGCGCTGGTCTGCGGGGATTTCAGAATTGACAATCTGGCAGACCTTCGTCTAGAGATGATATATAGGTGGGAATGTTTAAGGCAGGAAGGAGATGAACATTTTTGCTTGATTTTAACTAATTACTCACTTGCATTGCCCCCATCGCTCTTCCTTTAGGAGCTGAAGGTTTTTCATATGACGTAAAGATTCAGTTTTATTGAGGGTGTAGTTCATTGTCCTCAGGATTTTAGTCTTTCACCTGTTGAATGGAAAAACAAGACTTAGCCAGGATGTGATCTCAGTGTTCAACCTGTTTACTTCAATTTGTAAACCACATGTAGTTTTTATATGCTGACAACACCTTACTATGGGGTACATGTAACTGGAACCATCCATAAGAAATTAAGAAGAGCTATTCCTTAAAATAACAACTCTGATACGTGGTATTTTTATTTAATTGTTGCTTAGTTCGGTTCCCTTTGTCAACTGTTGGGCCCCGATTTTCAGAGTGAAAATTTTAAAAAAGGGAACCAAGAGCTAAAATTTAAGTAATTTTGAATTTTACAGTTAATTTGTAAAAAGTGAAAAACTGGCCATTTGACCAGCCATAATTTAATCTAAATAGTATATATTACACCTATCATTGTTTTCTTAGAGTCCTTAAACAATACTACAAAACAGACACAGTGGATTAGTGGAATAGATATTAATGTAATTTGAGACTTGATGAATTGAATAAACTAATTTTTTTCCTTTTTAAAATCCAATTTAAAGTCATTAAACCTGTCATATATTTCCTTCTCCAGGAAAAAAATGTTTATTTCTTTGTGGGACTTCTTCTATGGGCACTTTTTTCGGTTTTGGATGAAATGGCTCTTACGACAGATGACTGGAAAGTGTGAATTGCAGCGAATTTTTGATACCTATGTAGGTGCCCAGAGGACACACAGGATAGGTAATGTTACCTGAAAGAGAATAATTAAAAACTAATAAAATTTTAATTTGGAATGAATGTTTTTTTCTCCATATTCAGTGACATGCACTCACTGTGTAACCTGATCGAGTCACTTACACTCAGTTTCATAATCTGTGAATCCCTAAAACTGCACTGAATCCCTAAAACTGCATGATTTCATCGAAAAACAAAAGGATTATTATTTAATTACCCATCTGTGCGAACAGTTATTTCCTCTGGCTCCTGAAATTTATCTG
Source organism: Sturnira hondurensis (assembly GCF_014824575.4). Lineage (NCBI taxonomy): Eukaryota > Metazoa > Chordata > Mammalia > Chiroptera > Phyllostomidae > Sturnira > Sturnira hondurensis. The sequence continues at coordinate 17,261,993 of NW_028082759.1, read as the reverse complement.
TTGTTCTTTAGGTTATAGTTGTGAAGTGTATTTTAGAAGAAAATCTCTGTAATTCTATAAGCCCTTTGAAATTTTCACCCAGGTGATGGGAAAGTGGGTGTCTGGATCTATTCAATAGCTTCATTTTTATACTCAGCCTCTTTCATGAATCTTTTAATCTCTTGTATAATTCATGAAAGGCAGCGATGGGTATCTAGTGATCCCTAGGAAAGATGATTAGACTCAAAGCCTGCACTGTCCAGTACTCATAACCCGTAGCCACGTGTGGCTGTTGAACACATGAAATGTGGTTATCAGGAGTTGCGATATGTGGAAGTATAAAATATACACTGGGTTTTAACAGTTCATATGAACAAAGGATGTACAACTATCTCATTAGTAATTGTTCATATTTATTATATATGGAATATTCTGGGTATATTGATTTAATATATTTTAGATGTATTGGTTTAAAATAGTAAAAATTTTATGTTTCTTTAATGTGGCTACTAGAAAACTTCAAATTACGCTTGTAGTGTGCATTTTGGCTTGCATTATAGTTGTGTTGAACAATACTGGTCTATTTACCTTTTGAAATCCATCAGCTTTCAGTGCATAATTGAAAATACTTCTTTAAATTGGCACGCAGATGAGTGACAAATGTGGTGGATGGCATTTCTCTTAGGCCAGGGCAAAGAAGACCAGGGATCAGCTACAGTTTATACTCACTGTGCTAAATGGAAAGTCAGGCCTTCTTTATCAAACAAGTGTGCTTCAACTAAGAAATCCACCCCTGTAAGATTCCACCACTCAGGAAGTGGCTGTTGGTATCCAAGGCAACCTGAAAGGATGACAGACTAGGAGAGAGTAAGCCTCAGGGCAGCTGGATGACTGAAATTTAATTACTTCCCTAGTTTTCTCACAAGTTTGTGGCTGACTTAAATTATTGCCTGCTCTTCAGATTTCCCTTTTGACTGTTTTGAGCAGAACAAAGTACCTCTTGATAAGAAATCTTGGCAATCTTGGTGTTTTATAGGGGGCGGGGTGCAGAAATATGTTAAGGCCTTATTTTGTGGCAGAAGCATTTTTTCAAATTTTTCCAAGTTGTTGAGAAAAAGACTTTAACTTAATGTGTCAGAAAATGTTTTTAAATAAATCAGTGAAAATGTTCTAGTTATTCTTTAAGCAGAATGGAGAAGCTGCGTCACTGTTTGTCTGGTTAGAGGTGGTTAGGCAAATAATCGGAAATCTTTTCATTTTTGCCCCTGTGTTGTGTGATTCATTCAGTTGCTAGCTCCTGAAATGGACACTCCTACTCCTTAAGGGCAACACGTGGAGAAAATATAGTAGACAGCACTCTCACTGGAGTCTTAAGATGAGTTTCTGGGACAGGAGCCAATCCGAGAGAGCCATGTGTGAATCTGCAGTGGTCAGTAGGCACCTGGGGTCTGCCCAGAAACAGATGACTCTGGGGAGCTTGGGCTGACTCTGTCTCTTTGGCTCTCTCTCTTATCAGGAGTAAAACCACTCCGTGGTTTGTTAGGTTGGGTTGAGGATTTTGGAATCATACCTAGTGTTGTGTGTACGGCTGAAATTTTTAAGTGTTTGCTAAGTTATGCATGTAAAAATTATATCTTCTAGAATTGTGAAAGTAATTTATAATTGGCCTGATATTTATACTCTTTGTTTATGGAATAATTCACAAACAACATGTAATAACATTTTTGTTTTTTAAATTTCAGAAAATTCCTTGATGTATTCCAAGAATAAGGTAAGATCATATCACGGCGATAATTCCAGAAAACTTAACTGGAAAATACTTTTTGTTTAAAAGAATGCCTTAATTTTAGAATTAATTATTAACATCTTCCCAGAAGAGTCTTTGCTTTAAAAAGAATTGAGTGGAATTTTCCCACTTTAGAAATAATATTTTAGTTTTAAAATATTTTCTGTGCCTGTGTGCTGTTATGCACAAAGAAGATATTTGAACAATTTGCCCTGTTCTGAGGTTTTGCTTGTTTATTTTGCCTGATGACTTGATAGTTTGGGGGGAAGCAGGGTCCTGGGGAAAAGCCCTCTTTTAGACTGTGCTCTTAGGATAGGTTCTTACGTGAGAGAAAAACCAAGCATTTTGGATGGTTATAGAGCACCCAGGGTCGTGTAACTTCTGATCCAAAATATGTCTGTCCTACCTCATGTTATTGATGAGTCAGCTTTTGCTGGGTAACAAACTTATAAGATATCAGGGGCGTGTAACAATATGTTATTTATTTCCTGCTCGTGTGTCTGTTGGCCAGAGTCTCTGTTGGAGACTCTTCTTTTAGCTGGTGCCAAGTTCAGGTCTAGCAACTGTGTCATTCTGGGACCCAGGTTGGACAGGTGGTGGGTACTTGGGGAACATTCTCACAGTGGGTCCTTGAACCCTAACCACACAGACGTATTTTAGGTTTCCTGGTGTCATCCATTACCCTCCCATTGGCTAAAATCATGGATGTGGCCAAGCCCTGGAAACGATAGAAAAATGATGTGCCAGAAGGCCGTCATAGGCAATAAACACACAGTTCAATTACAGGGGAGTGAAGAACTGGCACCAATAATGTAGTCCACTGCATGCTGTACTTCCCTGTAGTAGTTCACGTTTTTTTCCTATGTACATGTGGGGCGTGACAAAGGTATAGCATGGGTCACCTGGACCATTGTTTGAAATCCCATCATAGATCATGGCTAGCATTAAACCACCACCACTGCCACAGGCCGGAGTAGAAAATAATTAGAAAACACTGGTCATAGTAAGGTTAAATATTGTTTTATGAAATTTTAATTTTAGTTGTCTGTCTGTATGGCATCCATATAACATGCTAATCTCTTACCAGTGGCTATCACTGGTGGTAAGATTACAAAATTATTTGTGTTTTTCTCTCTGTGCTCTTCTGCATTTAAATTTCTTTTGATTCCTGCATTCAATTTTTTTGTGCATACATTTTTATTATGTAACTTTTGAATTTGATAAAAAGTGTCTGCTTCATAAACCCACTATGGTAGCAGCTCATTTGCTAAGAGATCCTGCTGATTCTCAGTTAAGGAAGCCTTCATCTGAAATATGTTGCTTCCCTTTCAATTAACTAAATAATTGCTTGAATTTCCTTAATAGTGAAAATTTGAAACAAATTGGTTTCATTTTGCATTTTAATATCTGCTTATAGAGTTGACTAAATACCTTAAAACTTACTGTCCGTTTTTCAGCCATAAGGGATTTTCTCAGTCCGCTTTTTGTCACATCAACAGGTTTTACAGGAAGCGACACTTGCTGCTCAGAGTGAAGTGGACAAATGTGTAGGAGATATAATGAAAGAAAAGAATATTAACACTGAGAAGGATGTCAGGTATGCTGCCGTGGCAGTCTTGGCTCTGCGCCCACACCCTGTGAGCTGCAGGGATGCCCCACAGCCGCCTGCACTGGAGCTGCAGGGGCTGGGGAGGGGTCGCATCTGCCCTCCACTTCAGTGTGTGAGGAGCTGAGGTCCAGAGAGGGGAGCGAGGGGAGCAGAGGAAGGCCCATGTCTGTGGGTCCCTAGCCTGGTACTGTTGCTGGCTTACCTTCTGCCTTCTTTAGGGTAACTTACCATTACTTTCCCGAAGCTGAATAACTGTGGTTACTGTGTCCTTCTCATCCTTCAAAATTCAGGCCGCTGTCCTCCTGCAAGAGGGGCCTCCCTGGCTCCTGCAGCCCGAGGTAGGGCCGCTGCCCTGACCGTCACAGAGCTCTCCCTCCACTGTAGTAGCGTCACCATTGTACCGTGATTGTCCATCTACTCTTGTTCTGCTCCTCGTATTGTAATGAACTGCAAGTTCCGTAAGAGGACTTGACTTACTCCACTTTTGAGTTCTCAGGACCAGGACATTGACTTGTCAGTGTTTAGCAGTTTGCTCTTTTTCAGCATTTTCTGTGTAAATAGAGAAGAAGGAGCAGTGCATTTTGGCTGGAACAGGGAGGGGCGCAGGAGAGAACTGTGAGGTAGTTCCACAGAAGAGGTGCCATCTCAGCGGGGCCTTGTGGAGTGGGCAGGGAGGACATGCTGTGTAGACCAAGTGTGCCAGCAAGGCCCCAGCACTGTGGACCTGGGAATGGCGGGGGTCTTTGTAGCTGGGGCCTTGCGTTCCTGCAGAGCAGGGCTCCGAGAGGTGAGTGCAGTGCTGGGCTACAAGTCACACTGAGGGACAGATGTTGTCCTCCAGGTTCCTGCCTGCCTGCCTTTCTGCCTTTCGCTCTCTTCTGGGAATGAAACTTGAAAAGAAGAGAGAGCTACAAAGTTTGCCCCCCCTTTTTTTCTTTTAAAGCAAACAAGCTATATTACCAGAAAATGGAGGGTACATTGCGGGGTGTGGGGAGGGTGGCAGAAGGAATAAAGACAGAACAGTTAGGAAACGGTCCTTCAGGCAAGAGAGGACAAAGCCATAAACACATCAGCATAAATGGATATATGGTGATTGCTTCGAGGGACCTTTCAGAGGTGGAAAGGATGAGGGTTCGATGTACTGGTGGTAGCGAGTGGGAAGTCGGTACTGGGATGGTCCTGGCTCGGAGCACTAATGATTGATTACTGGTGTTGATAATAGGGTTAGTGACTTATTAAGAAAAACACGTTTCTTCAAGGAAGACAGACAGCTGTATTTGGGAAAACTGAGGTAACCTGTCCTGGACCTGTTTGTTACATATATGAGGGGGGACCCCCCAAAACCAGAATTTATTTATAAAAAATCATGTATTCTTACATGTTCATATCCCAGTCACCTTCAAAGTACTCACCGTTTGATGCAATACACCTCTGGAGACGTTTTTTCCACTGCTCAGAACAGTTTCTGAGCTTGTCGAATTTGATGCCTTTTAGCGCTTCTGCTGGTTTTTGTTTCACCTCTCCCACATCAGCAAAATGTTTCTTCCCCTTGAGGACTTTTGTCATTGCTGGAAACAAAAAAAAGTCACTTGAGAGGACATCAGGTGAACAGGAAGGATGGGGCACAGGGGTCATGTTGTTTTTGGTCAAAAACTGCTGGACACTCAGCACGGTGTGGGCAGGTGCGCTCACCAGTCACCCATCATGAAGTGGGCAAACATGTTGAAAACGCCTTCAAACATTTTTCACTGAAGCTCATTGCAGCCTCTCATAACACCAGCTGGTGCACTGGTGCAGGTGGGTTCCTAGAACACTCACCTAGTGGGGGAGGCCTGTACTGCAAGGGGCCCACCCTCCAGAAGATAATTCTGTTTTGGGGGGGTCCCCCCTTGCATATACATTCTTGGAAAGTTAGGTCTGTTGCTGACTGGCCATGAAGATTTAGGGATGTCTGAGACTGCCCAAGGAAAACATGAAAAGAAGAGAGAGCTGCAAAGCTTGCCCCCCCACCATGTCTTGTCCTCTGTCTAGGCCCTGATTTATCGTATGCTTCCTGATACTTTATAAAAGGTTTTGTGTTTAAGGAGGCCTTTGCTGCTTATTGTATTAAACCGAAAGTTTGGGAATGGTTTCTAAATAGCCATATAAACCACAAGCTGTGGAAGGCATTACTTTATTGTGGTAAAGAATGACTTTTGAAAAAATAATCTGTTTTCAGCTTTAAAATCTGCATGAAGGCATGTTTACTGCAGATAACTGGTTATAAGCAGCTGTATTTGGATGTAGAAAGTGTGAGAAAAAGACCTTATGATTCTGATAACCCACAACACGAAAAGCTGCTTCTCAAGGTACGGTTCATTTTCTGTATTTGAAGTTCCTGAACTCTGGGAGAATAAATAGGCCCGAGCTAGTGAGGTCTGTGTGCAAATTCTCAAGGCTTAGACAGCCATTCAGTTTCTTTGCCCCTTAGAAAATGTTATTATGCTGGTGAAAGATTTGTTGTTAACTCTTTTTATAATATTCTGATGACCATCATTAAAATATATTCAGATAAATTTTATTTTAAATGCTTTTAATTCTGGATAGATTGTTAACATGTAAAGGGAAATCTGCTAGTAATAAAAGAAGGGACCAGATAAAACCCAGTCTAAGTACTGGATTTGGCTTCTGGACCAGCGTTTTGACCCTCTTTCAAAGCAGGGTCACTAGTCTTCATGTTTTATTTTGGGTAGCAGGATACTCCTTTTATGAGAAGTCCTTTATTCAACAATGCCTGAAGTGGTAGTGAAATGGGAAAATGCAAGTATTTTTGTTTCACAAGTTTCATTAACTTTCTTATCAACTTTTGTGAGCCTGTTTGGATTGATGTGTGGTGTCAAATTTAGAAAATGATTAAATTTTTAAACTTTATTTTGCATTGATTAGTTTGTTGCTATCTAATACTTGATAGCTGTCTTATTTTATGATAGCCATCGGATATTTGATTTCAGTCTTATGGAATGTATTTCATTAAAACTGAGTTATCTTTCTTCCTTTAAAACCATGAAAATTTGTAAAATAATAATCACATGGGTTGGAATGAACCCGTATTATTTCTGCACGATCCCCTCCCTAACCCCGACCTGTTTTCCTTCTTCCCATCGGGGACAAATCACCCATGCTTAGAGCCTGGCTGAGTACATAGTATCAGGGGCGAGGGCCACACACCTAACACTGCTCTTCAGGAACTAGTTTGCCAGTTCTGGTGTCCATGTGTGTGTTACTTAGTAGGGAAGGACATCACATTGCTTTAGATGTCTGTGCATTTGTCATCTTTTCAAAACCTATTTTTTAGGTAAGTCTTTTCATTGGAATAAAGATGCCACATTTTTTATGATAATTGAAAAGTTCTCTAGACATACTTTTTATTGAACCTATAATTTGTCTTCAAAATTATTCGATTGAAAGCATTGAACTGACTAGTTATATCAGTTATGAGAACATCACTATTATTTGTAAAATGGAAGCATGTTTGTACAGCTTTGGAATCTTCTGATGCCCACAAAACAGCTGAAGGCCAGGGTCTCCAAGCAGTGGGCTGACATCGGTTTCCAGGGTGATGACCCCAAAACAGACTTCAGAGGCATGGGCCTACTTGGATTAATCAACCTTGTGTAAGTGCAAATAAACTTTATTTTCTTCTCTAAAATGAAATGACATGCAATCTCCCATCTAGTTTCATATTGTCTGTGAACTGTATTATGTTAAAATGTTATTATGCTGGTGAAAGATTTGTTGTTAACTCTTTTTATAATATTCTGATGAGCACGAGCGTGTGTGTGTGTGAGATTTCTTTGCTTACCAGTACCTTTCCTCTTCCTTTCTCTACCTGACCTCCCTTCTGATACTTCTTAAGGAATCATTTGTACTCTTTTCTTACCTTTTAAAAAATCCTCTTGTCTCTTCTCTTGCCTCTCTGATTCTGTTTTGGGAAATGTGACCAGATAAGATGATGAAGTCTCTTCACACTGATTCCTTGCCGTACGTGGCAAGGGATCGAAATCTCAGATTTTTCACAGCCTGTATGGGCTCTCTCTGCTTTTCTTTAATACTTATGCTCGAGTGCATATATGAAGTTGTAAAATATGTAACTAAAATCACAATTGATAGCCAAAGCTATTTTAGAAAGTAAAGGACATGCAAATGAAGAGATTGTGGTGTTTGAGTCTATCCTTGAATTGTGATTTATAAACTACAGAATACCTGGAATGGAAACCCTAACCATTAACAGCATTTAGATAGTTACTGTAAAAAAAATCAGTGCTGAAATTGAGCTAAATTATGTTAATAGTGAGAAAAATATCTAGGTCAATATGGATAACAATATTTGGAGAGAAAACAAGAGACATAGAAGGTTTCAGTGTATAATTTTTTCCCAGTTTCAAAGTGTTTAATTTTCTATAATGCCTAAATTTTATGAGTATTGAAGTTTCCTATAATTCTACCTCTCAGAATTAAGCAAAACCCAGTAATATTTTTTAAATAATAGTCATAGAAAATGAGACTCCTGTTTTCTACTTTGATAAACAGAAACTTCTGTTTGGAATTTAAGTAGAAAAAAAATGCACTTTGTTTACGCTTGGAAAAGAATGTAATATCTTAAAATTTATTATTTTTGAAAACACATGGATTTTTTGTTTCTAGCCTTTAAAGACTGTCTATACTCTCACTACGTGTAAGCCACGTAGTGAACAGCTCACCTTCAGTCAGGTGGTTACGCACCGAGGTGTTTTCTCTGTCCCCTGTTGCCGAGCAACCTTGCTTCTGACTGTTTCCTTCAGAAATCAGGCTTTTCGGTATTTTCTAATTTAGCTGAAAATGTAAATAATTTAACAGAATTCGATTCATGACTGTGGTAAGGGACTTGGACACACTTTTAAATGACTTACAGATAGATATTTTAATGCTGTGTGGAGCTAGCATCTACTAATTTGAAAAACTGTGAAGATTCATAGGTACGTTTTGGTAATTATGTGATTGCCAGTGATGTACTGGAAACAACGAGAAGGTTGAAGAGGAGGTTGGGTCCCTGTCTTAAAACTCAGAGGTGCAGCAGTTCAAGCCAACAGGATTCATGAGCCTACAGATAAATAGCTTTATCCATTTCTCCTGATACTTCAGTGTTGTGGCCAGGGTTGTAGTTGTAGCACTGATCACAGAGGGCTGTTTTTAGTGCGAAATGAAGGTGGTTGACTGTCTTCTGAGCGCACTGAAAATGGCATTAAACAGAGCAGACCGCAACTGCCCTGGGCGGAATGGTACCAGGCGAAGGGAAGAGTGTCCTCTTAACAGGTGGGCATTGGCTGTTTTGTAGAAAATTTAGACCAAACAAACAAAGTGAATTCTAGATCTTGTCAATCGCAAGTAGATAACTTATTTGTTAAAATATCTTAAAGTCTTGCCAAGGGCTCGTGCCCTGTGTGGAAAGGCCCGATCGCTCAGAATGAAACTCCGATTGAGATGGGGATTGACTGGGTCTTGAGGCTCTTGTTTTGTCGGTAACTTTTTAAGTTGCTTCTGGTAGCTTCGCTGTGAATGACTTAACATCATTCTTTTTCTTCACCGTTTGAAGGTATTTCAGTGAAAATTATACCCGGGAAGCGCATCAGATTCTTTCCCGCTCCAATCATCCTAGCTTAGGGTAAGCTGGGCGCAGTGAGGACACCGTAGGCCCTTGAATTTAAGTTGGTGGGATGCTCTGACTTTGAGAGTATGTCAAGGTATTTCTTAAATGGGATTATTTTAATTTATAAGAATTTTAAAGGATATTGCTTGATACATTATTTTTAAGGCTAAATATGATCATAAGCTAGTTGTCTGTTTTTAATATTTTTTAGCACAAGATACAGTTTATCTATAAAATGGAGGTAAGGACTTTATAAAAAATTTTTGAGAAGTAGATTTGAAAATAGGAATAGGAAATAGTTTTGAAATAGGAATATAAAAAATAGTTTTGAGAGTTGTGACATAAAATGCAAATTGAGGTCATATTATTAGCTTTATCATATGATATTATTTTATGTTTATATTTCAGTGACATCTATCTTTGGAAAAACATAACAATATTACATCATAAAAATAAATACCCTGATAATGAGAGAGAAAATGTTAGATTACCCAGTGTATTTTAGAACTCAATGAGAATACATGTGTCATACTCCTTTTAGTTTTTTAAAGGATTTTGGTTTTAGATATTCATGGGGCCAGAGCTTTGTTTATATTTCTTAGATTATATCCAGAAAATAAGCAGCCTCTAGAGAACAAGTTTTAAAAATCTATTCTGGCTTATTATTCTTAATATGTGGAGATACCATGAAGTCAGCACTGTGTTAAAAATGGGTCAGATAGCTTTTTGCTCATTCCTTGACTGATTTCAGATTTAGGTTACGCACTGTTTGGCTAGCTGGTGTAACTAGTCATGTTTCTGACATAGGTATTCTTATGCAATAGTTGGGATCAATCTGACAGAGATGGCTTACAGCTTGCTGAAGAGCGAGGCCCTGAAGTCTCACCTCTACAACTTTGTTCCTGGTGTCCCGACGATAGAGCACTTTCACCAGTTTTATTGTGAGTATTAGGAGGAGGTAAAACTAGATGTTTCTAGGGGAGTTTTTAAATCTGTAGGAAGATGGAACACCTCTGGCAGGGATATGACTTATGCTTATCATTTTATTATTTAGGATGTATGGAAAATAATGGAAGATGGGTTCCCATGAGTATTTTGCAGTGTAGTTTTTATGTTTGTTGATTTAAAAAATTCAGTGAGGCAATTTTTTCACATGTACGTAAATTTAGTATTTATGCCATTTTTCTGTAGGTATCCATTTTCAGTCTGTAAAATGAGTTTTTCCTGTTGAATGCTATTGAGTCAAGGACAGACGACTTACAGATTATTTTGTTACTCTTGTAAGGAAATTTACTTTTAAAAAGTTTTCACCCACCCCTCTTACTTCAAGTTACAGTGGTCACGTGTTTGGTTGAGCTACTTAGTCCCTTTCCATAAAGCAGTCACTATATTACCACTGTTTCATTAACTTTTATTCTGGTGATATTTGAACACTGAAGGTTTCATTGAATGAACCCATCTTCTGAAGATACTGCTCAGAAGCAAAGAATTCAAATCCAGCTTAGCTTTTATGCTGTACTTTCTTGATCATTTTGAGTCTTTAGAATGTCATTTGCTGTCAGCAGGAGATAGGAAACTGCTTAGGTAATAAATGGCCAAATCACAACTTACTCAACTCTGCGGCTGCAAGTGTCATCCAGGTCTCTTCCCGTAATCTCCCCTGTCTTTACGTAACTCCAGGTTGGTCTGCTTCTTAAATTTCTCTTGCATTTGTCCACTGTTTCCCATCCCCATCGTGACTGTGTGATCCGGGCCTTTGTCACTAAGTCAAGCTTATTTAGAGTTTATCTATTTTTTGGCCCTGGCTGGATAGCCTGGATAGTTGGTTAGAGTTTAATCTATTTTTTTAAAAAGAGAAGTTGCTGATAGTTCATTGGAAAAAAATGGAAATGTCTCTGAGATTTAGAAATCAAATAGAAAACAGCTTTCTTGTAAATGACCCTTGTCCAACATTTTTTTGTTATTTTCATTTTTGTGTTTCACGGGTCTCTGGTAGGAACGTTGTTTCCTATTCCTGAGGTAGTTCTGACAGTAGTATGTCTCCTAAGTTTGAGGGGTTTTGTTGAAATTGCTGTTTACTTTGAACATACAAAAATATTTCTTATAATGTTCCTCGGGTTTCTAGTAGTTTAAGATCAATTATTATACCCTAATATGGAACTTAAAGGATGGTCATATACTTTTAAAATAAGATGGTTTGGATGTGATATCATTACTGAGCACTGTATTTTTTTTCAACTACAGGTTATCTTGTCTATGAATTTGACAAGTTTTGGTTTGAAGAAAAGCCAGAAAGCATTATGTATTTCAACATATATAGAGAGAAGTTTCATGAAAAGATTAAGGGACTCCTACTGGATTATAATGTGTCACTTACTTTAAAAATATGAATCATCCCTAGTATCTTCTATTTCTACCACATTTTGCACACACCACAGAATTTATATGTTGTAATAGAAATTATCTGATCAATTACACTGCTTGTATGTAATTTCCTACAAAAATTTTTCAGAAATTCTATTTAAGAAAGCTACTGGACAATCAGTGTATGTTTACAGTTGTTTATACACTGTCCTCCAAAGGAACCTTTTCCTTCCAAAGACCCCTCTGTAGAGTCATGGAAACTATAGTTTGGAACTTGGGACTTAGCCCATTTAGTATAAAAGTACAAGTCAGGTACTGTATTTGTATTAAGTTGGTTGATTAAAATGTGTGAATGTCAGTTTTCTCTTTATGTGTATCTGTCAAGTTGGTGTCTTTGCAAAGCTCTTAAAATTTTTTTGTTGCCTTTGGACATGCTAGTTCTCTATTTTCTTTCTCTTGTTTGTAGGTTAATTAGGAGGGGGAGTGGTTCTTCAAGGTTCTTGTTTGAATCTCACCCAGATGTCAGTGTGGCCTCATCGATAGCAACAAGAGCACAGGTGTATTGGGATGAATACGCGTGGCCTCCGTTTTGGTTTGTCTGATTATTTAGCATCACAGATCATGTTAGAACGACAGTAGTGGCAGCTAGCTTTTTTGGTTTTAAACACCATACGTTCAAATATTACAGTGTTATTTTAAAGCTTAGAGACAGTTCCTCCTTGTCAGTCTTGGCTTTTTGCTAGTGGTGGAAAAGGACAGGAGTTGGTGTGTGTTGTCAGAGCCCTTTATGGGGCTGGCCCCACCTGCGTGTGCTCATGAAGGAGAGGTGTCTGCCTAGAACATCTTGTCTGTGTTCAAAGGACAGTTGCCGTCTCAATAAAGCTGTCTTTGAACTTAAACAGGAGGAAGACTTAAAGCATTTTTTATAAACTTGGTTAAATTTGGTTTATTTTATTTACTGTTAACTCTCGGTCTCTGCTCTGATTCCATAGTGTATCTAGTTGATGTGTAGGCTTTATGGGTATTCTTTAACAATCTGTGGGATTCTCGAGTAGCCTGAGGCTGGTGATTATGCATTCTGAATAGCTTTATTCTTCTAAAATCTCAGGACAGCAGCAAGTGTGCTAAGGATTATACAGTGATGAGATTCTAAAGTGAACAGTTTCTTCTTTAGACATTAGTTCCCGTAGTAAAACTCAAGTTTGAAGATAAGTTCATGTGATTTCTAAGTTTTCCTTAAATCCTATGGAAACCAGCTTGTCAAAGATATAATTTAATCTGAAACACAAAGACGTGAGACTTTAAAGTATTTGTTCATGTTTATTAACAAACCTCTCTTCAAACTTGCCAGAGGAGAGTGGTAAAAAGATACTTGATGGCAATGTACCAGCCGTGGTGGTGTACAGCACATTAAAAGTGCGTGCGTTCCAATCACAATTTTCTCAAGATGAAACAGTTTTGAAAATTGCGTTCATTTTATTGCAGTCCCGGCAGTTTAGCTGTTCATTTGGTATTAGAGGAGTTTACAGATGTGGTTCCTTGTAGGGGCTCAACCTTGGGAGTGTTTTCATTTTTTAGCTTGTTTTCCAGTGCTTTATTGTCCAGCTGGGGTTCTGTGAGATGCAGCAGCGCCCTGCTGAGGACCAAGTGTTGATCATTCGGTGTTTCCTTTCGTCAAGGCGCTTCCTAGTATGGGAGAGCAATTGTCTTTGAATTTTTGTGCTGAAAACACTTGTATTTTGATTTTTCCACAGCTGAGATCTTGAGCTGATTTAATCCTTTGTCATAATGCCTAATAAAAGAACAACTCAAGTATTGGGGTGGGGGCGCTTTATGAGTAATTAAGTTTTTTCCTTTTCTAGGGAGAAAAAAATCTTAATATTTTTTAATAACTGTCATTAGAAAGTTTGCTCTAATATGTTCTTTAGATCCACCTGTTTGTACAGTACTGATAGTGTTCTGTTTTTGCTTAAAATAATCAGTAACCATTTCACATAGTTCTATGGTGAACTGGTCTAAGCCACCAATGGATTCTAAGGCTTGAATCTGAAAGCCAAGCTCAATGTCACCAGTTGTAAATTAGAGTGTAACATGCACCTTCTGACCTTTATGTGATAGGGACATAGATGAAAAGAGAAATATGATAATTGTGTCTGCCTTCCTACTCTTCCTTGCTCTCCACGTTATGTTAGAATTTTACATAGTCTTAAAATCCATGTTGAGAACCTTTCCTGTTTTTATAATAATGAATAAGTACCAAAGTAGTGGTAGAACCTAAGTACCAGGAAAGTTGTTTGCTTTAGCATCAGGAAAGTGAGTCAATGTTGAAATGAGTTTTTGTGTGCGCCAGACTGAAGAGCATGTGCCCATGACAAGAATGGTCTAAAAAATAATTAAACTAATGAAACCGTTGTAGTTCACAGACTGTGTTCAGAAAGACAATCTTTAAAGAACAGGAGTGGGGGTGGTCAGAGGATACAGTGAACCAAGACCAACCTCCCTTTGTAGATGAATACGGTGATAGAAAGAGAAAAGTCAGGGTCTTACTGGCCCCATTTACGGTCCAAAAAACCACCTTTCCTTGAGAACGCCCACTCTGAACTTTTTCTCTTTTAAGAGCTACTTGGATTTGTATGTATTTTTCTGAGTCAAAACATACGGACTCTTCATTCTTATTCCAGTGTCCACAACGGTTTATGTTTCTCTCCTTTGCGTTCAGTGGGGTAGTACCTGCGCAAAGCTTTGCTCATTACATGAGTGTGAGAAGTGGAAAAGCTGTGGCCAAGGCAGGAGGGATCACATGCTGTCATGGCCCCGAAGAGAAGAGGTTTGGCTTGGAGGGAAACACTGCTTATTACCCTTCTAGAATGAACGAGGGGGGCCAGCAGCTGTTTTCTCGGGACGAATGGCCCACCCGCCTTCTCTGTGAACAGGTCCGGGGAGGCTTAATTTCTGTTTTTCTATTTATGAACCTCTTCACATCAGTGAATTTTTCATAAAAATTAATGGACTTGTTAAAAATCAGAAAGAAAACGTCATGAGTGACCCTTTTCCTTTTTTTCTGTCTTTGGCTTTTGATAAGAGAAATTTCAATGTAGTTAGTGCAGGTAAGACCCAAGTATTACACTACTATGTATAATAGGGCAATTCTGTTTCTATTTAAGTATTCAACAAATATTTAAGCAGTAGCTGTCCCTGGAGGGAAAAGTATTGGCTGGCAACATAAAGAAATAGATTTTTGTCTACTTTAGATAAAGCAATTAATTTCTTATCGGAAAAAGCAATAGCTGAGATGTGATGTCATATTGTTCAGAATGCTGTGAGCAAATAAAAGATGTTGAAACTTTTATAAGCCTTGCTGTTAATACTTCTGTTCTTTTCTCATCCTCCCATCCCTTTAAATCATTTATGTTCGTTCATGAAACAATGCTTTTCTTTTTTACATTTTTTAATTTTTATTGTATTTTTTCCCCATTATCTGTTAGTTCCCTTATACCCCTCCTCCCAGCAATCCACACACTGTTGTCTATGTCCACAAGTCCTTTTTCTGTTTTCCAATCCCTCTCCACCTCCCCTGCCCAGCTGGATGGTGTGGTTAGAGCTGTGGTCCTCGGCACGTGCACGTCCCTGCATGGCAGGCTCCAGTGGGCTCTCTTCCTTTCCCACAGAGTGGTCTTCTCACACTTCTCGCGCTCTCTCTCAAGCTCTCTCTCATGCTATCTCGTGTCCCTATCTGAAAGGTCCACTGAGGCCGGTGCCCAGTGCTCTGCTGCTGGAGCTCCTGTCTCTGGGGACAGAGACATCGAGCCCACCCTCTGCGGTGGTGGGATGGTGGTCAGCGTGGGAAGCAACTCATCACAGAGCTGGGTGAAAAGTGGCCATTTGGAGAAGTTGGTAAATTACTCTAGTTTGAAGTCAAAGAGAAAAACCCATAAAGATACTAAAAAGATATATCCCAATCATTAAAAACAGGACAGGAATGCTCCTTGAAAGGTACTAAATGCCTTAGGAGTGACCTGAGGTGCCTACTTCTTTCTCTCCTGGACTGAGCTAGAAACAAGCAGCTTGGAGGCTTGGGGCGCCCGGAGAAGCAGGCGCAGGTGAAAGTGCACCTCCCAGAGCGTGTGGCTGCTGTGACGAAAAGCACCAGGACGTTCAGGGCACTATGGCCACAGCATCATCGAGGCAGACATATGCTGTCAGAGTCCCTTTCTCTGTGACAACGGGAACTTCTGGCTTCTCTTGATGTAGGGCCACACATTTATACACACGCTTGTGCCCCCTTCCCAAAGCCTGACACCATCAGATTTTAAGGTTATTTCCTGAGGCATCTTTCAAGTTACTTTAGAGACAGAAACACAGGATGAAGTAATGTGTAACAATCTTAGAATCAAGTAAAATAAATTAGTCATTCGATTAGACACATTAACAGATGGTATCACAGCATACCAATAGGGATAAAACAGGAATTTCAACCTTTAATTGCTAATGTAGGTAGGATAAGTTAAATAATCAGATAACTGATAAAAATTCCCTTCTTCATTTTAAATACATGGATTATATGCACATCGCTACATATTTGTCATCTCAAGATACTTGACTATAGCCCTGGCTGGTGTAGCTCAATGGATTGAGCACGGGCCTGCGAATCAGATGATTGCGGTTCGATTCCCAGTCAGGGCACATGCCTGGGTTGCAGGCCAGTTCCCCGCAGGGGCCAGTTCCCAGCAGGGGATGCACTAGAAGCAACCATACATTGATGTTTCTCTTCCTCTCTCTTTCCCTTCCCCTCTAAAGATAAAGTATTTTAAAAAATTATTTCTAGTCTCTTTTAAAAAAAAAAAGATACTTGACTATAGAAATATTTACTTAGTCCAAACGGCTGCCTAATATAATTCCCCCTGCAAAGTTGTCAAAAGAATAATGTGACTGCCTTAGGCAGGAGCTCAGTCACTGAGATGAAAGCCATATCTGAGTATCTGACATATTTTATTTGTTCACATTATCTTATTTGAGGTTAACACTACTTCATTTGACAGTTTAAAAGTCATTCGGTAAACAAAATTAAAAAAAACAGCAGTAACAGCTAAAATAAGAATACAGTGTATATATAATGAAACAAAGGAATACATCAAAAGGAATGTTCTGAAGAAGCAAAGGAACTGTGACCATGGCTATGAATTCAACGGGAAGAGGGAACACCACCCCCAACATCGGCGACGAGGAAGTGGGACTTCAAAGTGCAGGTGCGCTGGTTTCCATCTCCACATCCCCTCGGAAGCAGAGCCCACTGTTCTTTCGTATAAAGTGACAAAGTTCTGCTTTAAAACATTCAGTTACATTATCCTGCAGGGTGTTTTTCAGTTTACATGATCATGACATTGATTTAATTGGAAGGATGGTCATACACGATACATGATACAGTTTCTGGAATCTACGGAGAGTATGGAGATGGTCCAGTTTATTTATTTATTTTTTTGCTTTCTTTGTAATGAGTAATAAGAAGCTGAAAATCCAGTGTCAGAAGCATCAGCCTTTCCAAAAAGAGAGAAAAAAATCCCGAGCCCGCTGTCATCCTCATGTCCACTCTGACTCTGTAACAAGACTGTCCATTTCCACTGAATAAAGAATGACTGACATAAAGAATGACTGACATAAAGAATAACTTTTTTAATGCAAAACTGGTCTGCTGTTTGTCCGAACTGACCAAATAGATCCCTTATTCTGGCATCACATAAAAATCACGCTTTCATAATTGTTTAGAATCTCAAATGTTTTCCCCTCGCAGGGGAATTTCTGTTGAATATAATTTTTGAATAGAGGACTTTTTATGAAATATACTTCAAATCTTAAAAAATAGTTTTAATGCTCCCCAAAGTGGCATAGCATTTGCCCTCGATGACAACGCCTATTCCATTTAAGATCATTTCATTTTCCCACTTCGTTTTCCTTCCAGCTCTGGTTTTACTTTAAAAGGCCCAAACGTGCAAAAGGCCACTGCCCATTTAACATTAAGCAGCGCTATTTTTTTTTAAACCATGTATACAGCTGAACAGCAAGACTAAGAAGTTATAATACACACATATCACGAACAGATTCATCTTTTTTTTGGAATTCACTGAATAAACTGTATTCTGGTAACCCCCCTTCCCCCAACAAGAGTGCACCGCACCTACAACGAGGTGTTAAATATTTCCCCAACAGTCTTCATTGTATGATACTATGAAAACGCTAGGTTTCAAGCCGGGTCCTAATAAATATTTAATGTAAAAGAAAGAAACCCCAACACAGAACATAAAAAAGGCCCCACCCCGCCCCGCCCTGCCGGCGGAGGGAGCGCAGGTCAGCCGGACAGGGCGGAGATCTCGTAGTCACTGGCCGAGGCGAGGGCCCTGCCCATCATGCGGATGTTCTTGGCACTGGTGACCCTGGCCATCATGCACACGGGCTTGTCGAAGTACCTCACCAGGGCGGGCTCCGTCAGCAGCGAGGCCAGGAACTGCTCGAAGGTGATGGCCCAGTCCCGGTCCAGGCTGGCGCTCCCGTGCAGCGCGGCGGTGCCCTGGCCGCTGCGCACCAGCACCGTGTCCTCCCCGATGTCCTCGCAGTGCAGCTTGTCCTCCTCGTGGGAGCCGGCACTCAGCACCGAGTACGAGGACATGGAGCTGTCGTCCTTGGTGTCGTCGTCGGAGATGAGCATGGAGGAGCAGGCCCCGTTGTCCCGCGGGGACGAGTCCTCCAGCTTTATGTCCTCCATCTGTCCGCCCAGGGAGTGGTCCTCAGCGTCGCCCGCCAAGCTGGCCGCGTGGGGCTCCACTGGCTCCACCCCGAAGGGCGCGCTGCCGCCGGGCCCTTTCTTGGGGAAGGGCGCGCCTGGGATGCCCTGGCCGCAGGGCCCGCTGCCCACCTCCTTCCCGGGCTGCGCAACGAAGAGCTTGCCCACCTCCCCGATCTCCAGCAGCAGGCTGGTCACGGCCGCCGTGGCGTGGTACAGCTCCTGTTCATTGGGGTCCTCGCTGAACATGTTATACATTGTCTTACAGAGCTCAATGAACTGCCCCTGGAAATGGATGTCGAATAAATAGCACAAAGAATGTCACCGCCCTGGGGGAGCATGGGGACAGGGCTGGGAGTGGCCTGCCAAGCCGTTTCGCATTAGGATACGAAAAGATCCCCCGATACGGTTCTGCGTATAGAGTGGATTGAAGCCTTATTTAAAGTCTCTTTATGGATGGTTCCATTTTTTACAATTTGAAAAATGTCCAACATCCGTGAAAGTAGAATGAAATAAGGAAACTTCGCGTACCTATCCATCACCTAGAGTTAAGGCCGACCACACTACACGGCTGTGTTAACATGACTGTCCACGCTGAAGCATGGTCAGTACACCCCAGACCTCATCTCATCTCACACCTGTACACTTTAGGGGGCATCTCAGCTTTGCCAAGGTTAGCTCTCCCACGCACATCCACTGGGGACCCTGGACAGAGGACACGCCTTCCAACCCCCATCCAGAGGATTTATCTGTTTTCTATCAGGAAAGTTAGCATTTCTGTGTGGTCTTATAATTACCTATCCTTTTGTTTTTTAACTCTGTCATTACATTTCAGCTTTTTAAGGAAAAAATATCTGTCTACCATCCTCACAGCTGAGCACAGTGTTTGAAAAGAGCACGCAGCCGCGTCTCGTGAGTCTCTGAAGGTATTTTTAACGCCTGGGATGAGGTGTGTACTCTCAAAAATCGACTGTTTCCTGATTCACACTTTTCTCACAATGTATTTTTGATGCACGAAACAGACGTAAACAGGTACTAACTGCCCCGAGTCACCATTACCTTTGAGGGGTGCTTATTCTACATGCACCTGTGACTGGAAAACAGTTTTGGGGTTCGAAATGAATAGACTGAACTGTTGAGCGCTTACCTGGTTCAGTTTGGGTAAATCCTTTGCATTCTTTGATTTTGACTTATTTTCTGCAGTCCAGAGCCTCAGATAAATGCGATTTTCTTGAGAAGTTGCCCTTTTCCCTAAAACCCAAATGTGGAAAGTCAGCGCCAAGGTCAAGAAACAGTGTCCGACCAGCAGGCGGGCAGCATACGGGAAGAGTCTGTACCTCTGTCCGGCTTCAGGCTCACGGTCACGAAGCCATCGTCCGCACTGTGTCTGCTTCTGCCGTCCAGACCAACCACTGCCAAGAAACGGGTGACAAATCGGGCTGCGTGCAGGAAACCCACACACTTAGCATTCGCAGTAGAGAACAGAGAAGCCACGGGGTCCAGTGGCCTGACGCAGCCAAACACCAAAACCAAAACCAGCCCACCAAGGGGCATTCGAATTTGACGATCAATAACAGATCATTTTTGGGTGTGAGTGTGTCCCAAGCAGTGTGCCTGGGACCACTTCTGCTGGACAAAGGATTGTTTGCTCCTCTGGAATCAAATTTTACAGGCTGTCCCATAATTCACACAACCTGATTTCTAGGTGAAGGAACAACCCCCCAGAATTCTTCGTCGCAACTGGGGTTCCATGTACAATCAGGAAATAGAGGGATGTTGTCTCCGCTGCTTGGAGAAGGGTGATGCCTGCCCACCCTGTGAGTGTCGATCCCCTTCTGTTATCCTGTTACCCCAACTTCACATACAGGCAATTGATTTTCTTTCAGGCCCCACAAAAGACCAAAAACTCACTTTCTAAAGAGAAATGAAAACCTATGTTGATAAAAGGAAACCTATGCTGTATGTTACAAAATTCCTTCAGACTTATAACCTGGCATTTCAAAAATACGACTTTCAGGGAAACCACTTTGAACAGAATGACCTTCTTAACAAGCGAACCTGGCAGGAAGGGGGAGCAAAGCCTACAGCTCAGCAGGACATGTCTTGTCCAAGCTGGGGGGACACACAATGGCCAGGGTCCCTTCAGGGGGCTGAAGTGCCTGCTCCCCAATAGTACCCAACTCAAAAATTCAAAAAGAAAGACAAGTACCACATGATTTCACTTATAAGTGGAACCTAAAGAACAATATAAAGGAACACAGGAAACAGAAACAGACTCATAGACACGGAGAACAGACTGACAGCTGCCAGAGGGGAGGAGGAGTTGGGGCTGGGTGAACGGGTGAAGGGATTAAGAAGTGCAGACTGGCAGTTACAGAGTAGTCACTGGGGTGTAGAGAACAGCACAGGGAACGTGGTCAGTAATACTGTGATGACCACGTGTGCTGCCAGGTGGGTGCTGGCAACATCGGGGGACACTTTGTAAAGCACAGGACTGTCCAACCACTATGCTGCACACCTGAAACCAACACAAAATAATACTGAATATAAACTGTAATTGTAGAAATGTTTAAAAAAGTAACATATCAAATAATCATATCCATATGCTTCTTTGACTGAGTAGCTTTGGACACAACTTTTTCCCAAAACAAGAGGGCTCTATGGAAAAGAAACACAGTGCCCTGTGAGGAAAGTCACTTACCATGTGTGCATTCGGGGGTGATATCTTCAAAGAAATACTGAGTCGCTTCGAAAGCAGAGTCTGGCTCGTCTGGATCAGAGGAGGGCTCTAGAGAGGGCAGGAGAGAGAAGTCTCGTACAGGCAGGACCATGCGCTTCACTTGGTAAAGAAATGCCCGGGGGGGGGGGGGGGGGGNGAGGCCGCATAGGGTCACAGTGTACAGTTTTGTCCCGTCTCTGTCCTACTGCCGTCATCCTCTTTTTAAAAAATTTTTAGTTTTGTTAGCTAGATCCCAGCTGGAGGCCAGCCTTGTTTAAAACGTAAATTCTCTCCATCTTTCACGCTGGTTTCTGTGAGTGTTAGAACCACTCCCCCAGACTCAGAATCGCAGAGTCCCTGGGATTCTGTGTCACCGAACACCAGTCATTCCTTCTCTGGCAGGTCTGCCCTTTACCATTAACGTGCTTCAGACAGGCCTGTGACCATAGACTTGAGGACATACTGACTCAGAAGTTAGGTGAAGAGTCATCATTCAGCTCATTCGTAGTGACCAATGAGTGATTGTGTAAGTCAAAAAGAGGCAAACAGCTTACCCCCTACACACACACACACACACACACACACACACACACTTTCCAGCCAGGTGTGCTGTGCTGCGGTGCGTGGCTCACTCACCGGGCAAGACGTGCATTTTGTACAGGAGCTTGAGCTTCTCTGTGAGGTCCCCGTGGCAGGCGGCGTCTGGAAATCCAAAAACACCCACGTGAAACGCACCGTGTGTGGCAGGAACCCCCGGGGCTTAACATTCCCCTGACACTCCCTCTTCCAACACTCGGAAACCGAGACTCTGGGTGACCGGGCCCAGCCAGGGCGTGTTTGGGCTGAGAGTTCTGTAACCAGGAGTCTTGGTTTCACATCATCATTTGGTTAAATTTAGGATTTCTATATACCCATGTCAATTTGTTTTTGCCAATTTTTCCCCTCTTATTTAAAAAAATTTTTTTTTGTCATGCAACTTGGCTGGCTCTCCCAGCTTGTCTCTCCTATTTGGAAGGCTTTCTTGGCCTTTGCTGTTCTAAATTGCTGAGTCAAGGAGAGGAGGGTAATCGCAGTGACAATGGTAACTAACCCCTTTGAGCCAGGCTCTGTTCTAGGAACTTCACTTGGATTATCCCATTTAGTCCTGACAATAACTCTCTTTTTAAATCAGGAAATAGTCACAGAGGCTAATGGGAAGCCCAAGGTACTAGAGAACTGTAGGCTGAAAATGACTCATTAACTACTGCCCTCTGGGGGCTGAGTTCAGCAGGTCACGCAATCCTTGACTCCCACACCCTTCTACCTTTTCCATTTATAATGAGTCATCTGCCAAAGGACCAGCTGAGGCATGACCACTAGGAGGTGTTTAGAGAGACTGCCTTTCATGCAGTGACTGGAGAAGGAGATGCAGCTACTTTATGGCTTCTGAGAGCGACTCCTTATTTCTAATTCCACACAGACCACCTATTTGTTCCCTGATTTCTAGAAGAATCTTTCTGGGGAGTGATATTAAAATGACTGATTCAGTCTTTACCAAAATTCATCGTTTACTTTTTAAAGACTTGCACAGAATGTCTCTTTTCTAGTCTACTCATCTGCCTCTGTTACTGTCCGTGGCCTGCAGTCTGACATCGGCCGGGAGCTCTCCCGGAGTCTGGGGCGCAGCTTACTCCGCTCAAGGACCTACTGCAGTTTCAGATGCTTACGTGTTCTTTTTCCGTGTTTTCACTATCTTGGACCTCTCTCTCCTTTCTTGAAGATTTTTGAAAAGTACTTCTCTTTGCTGGAGTTGACTGAACTAAGTAAATTAAATATTTATATTTATTTTTATCACTTTCTACACGCAGAACCTGCTTCTTTTTCCTCTTCGTTGTTCTTCCGCAAAGATAGTTTAAAAAAAAACTTTTTATAGACACCAATATTTACCTTGTCTCACTTTTTAAAAAAGCAGAATGTACTTAGGTATTCCTATGTACTTAAAAATTAATACCGCCTTCTCTCCCCAATCCCTCCCAACACACACACACATACATCTTGTTTGCCATCCTTGGCATAAAGTAATTAGAACAAACTGAGCTTTCCAGACTCATCAGATTCCTGGGCCCAGCATGTGCTGAGTTGTCCAGTAACAGTGATTGACTGTTATACGTGTTGACTTTCTGAAAACTAATGTCCTGGCCAGTGACTCCACCTCTGAGCTTTTCTGTTCCTTCAGCTGAAAATGGGGATGATGGTAACAAGCAGGTAGGTGATGAAGGATAATAGTAACCACACGAACCGTGCCTCCAGGTGCCTGGGTCCAACCTCCCACTCTGCATGCAGCCCTTCAGGCTCAGCAATGCCCAGGCAGCTCCGGGCCGTGCCCAGCCCAGAGTGAGTGCTGCGTCCGCATCAGTCACCTCAAAGGGCTGCTGTCCGGGCCACACGGTTAAACACAAATTCTACAGCATCAGAAAAGCACCTGCACTCGACGAAGGCCAGTCCCTCCATCACCTCCTCTATAGGCATATTTATAAGTACTTTATACAAGCCATTTTTTTCTTACCTAAGAGAACCTCTTCCACGCCCCTTTGCTTTTTAAAAAAAATCAGCTTTTTCTGGCCTTTAAGCCTTCCTGTCACTATTCTTGAAGACTCAGGGTCCAAGCTGGAATTATCACTGGCTCCATGCCTAACCCCTTCATCTCTCCGTGGGCAGGTCATTTAAAAATATGTGGCCCAAGGTCAGAGAGCGGCACAATCAGAATAAACACATTTTTCCTTCTTATCTCATTGTGGCAGCCTGACCTGCCTGCCTGCTACATGCACAACTTGCCCTCAGTGGGCCAAGCTCAACTACAAGGTAGCTCTTCTCCCTCGTTATAAAGGAACAAGAGCGCACTAGACTGCGGTGTGGTGCGTGCTCTCGAGGGGCGGCCCTTCCTCCCGGCACAACAGAGAGAAAAGGTTTCCCGGCCCACCACCGAGCTGTCGGGGTTTCCTCAGCCTTTTCTCAAAAACACTGTAAAATGGTTTTATAAATAAATAAATATTCAAAGAAAAGCAATCCCCCCCAAACATTTCTTCCTCTCCTGTGAAGTCTGCATGGTCTGTGTTCAGGTTGGCATTTTATTGTCTTGCGAATTCTCTGGTAATATATTTTAACTGGTGTTGGGGACTATCTAATGAAGAAGGCATTGAATTAATCATATTACATATCGATTAGCAAAAAATAAGTTTTACAAGGTCTGCAAACCCTAAAACATGCTGCTCTGCCCCCTGACCCCAATCTTCGGGGGCCGCGCCATCCACGACGACGGACGGGGCTACCACCCCACGGGCCCCCCCAAACCATGCAGTCCCACCACATCCTTACTGAGCCCGGAGACAAACTCTCGGAAGTTAATCAGAGAGTCTCCATTTTCGTCTAATAACTGGAACAAGCGGGAGGCCAGCACGTCCGAGTGAGTTCCACAGGCCCAGGGAAAGAGAAGAGCGAACATGCCCTTGAACTGCTCGAAGTCAATGCGATACTGTTCGAGGTAAGGCAGGCTGGGGTCGTGCCGGTCCAGCGCGTTGCTGCTCCCTCCCCAGTAGCAGCTGGTGAGATGTTCCGCCTGAAAAAACAAAGAGCCGGCTGGTACTGAGGCCCTGGTCCCAGAACAGACCCCAGGAAGAGAAGGCCCACCCTCAAGCTTGGAAGTAGGCTTCTGGTCAACCCATGTGCATCCCCTGGGGCACGGCTCTGCTCTCCACCAGGTCTACTCCTTCAGCTCTCATCTTACCAGCTCCATGGCAACTGTCTCTGCGATTAACACTGGGCCTGAAGGATCTGGTTTGGTTACTGAAGCAGGTGAGGAAAGAAGGGGAACCCCCCCCCAATCTTCTTCCTCTTCCACACACCCTCACAAGAATTTTAAGAGATAACTCCTGCAAACACATTTTTTTTAATTCAAGAGAAATAAATAAAAAGCATGTTATCCTGAAAAGGCTGTAATTTAGGCCATGTGACCACCATGCTCTCTAGCGGAAGATGGTAAAGCCCAGGGGTCAAGCGGCGTACACAGGTCGTCCAGCCTGAGAGTCAGAGCAGGTCGTGATGAAATCCTGACTTTTCCAATTCATCCTTCAGTGTCCCACAAACCCCCTGCCTCGGGGTCACCAAAATCACACACGCCTCATCCTGGCCCTACAGTACCCAAGCTACAAATGTGTGGTCCTCGTATTTCACACATCTGAAAATAGCTCTAGGAAAGTGTGAGTAGGAGCTGCTGTGAGTGAGAAGAGAAAGCTGGATCCAGCTAAAAACTCCCTGTTTCTGTCCTTGGAAACAAGGCGGTCGGGTTCAGGAAGACGGGAAAGATAAAGCATACAGAGTGTGCGGTAAGAACAGCCCCCTCCTCCACGTTGAATTAGCTCCGGACGGTAGGTGGTGGGTGGGGAGGGGCATGGAAAGGGGGCTGTATTTTTACATTTTTGAATTCTCAGCTCCACCTTCCTCTGTGTGCATGTTGTAATCCAAGCAGTCTTTTAAAAAATGAACAGAACAACCTAGAACTGAATTATCACAGTGAACTTCATTATGCCCCTGGATGCACACGAATTTACTTTGAAACTCACCTTGAAAAGACCATACAGTTCCTCTAGCTCATCAATGGTAAAGGACGTTTCCGTCACAATGGTTCGTACCTGTGAAAAGAATAAATGCCGTGACTTTTGCCAACTTGAAAATGCCACATCGGGGAAGTTCCTGCTCCTCTAGGTCATCGTCCGCGCGTCAAGCAGGGATTTAGGAGCCACAGGACAGCGAGGAGGCTGCGGGGGAAGAAGGCCACGCGCTGCTTCTGGAAGGGCTCACCACGTTCCGTTTCGTAGTGTCCTCCAGGGTCTGGATCACCTTGAGCCTCTGTTTGAACCTCATCTGCTCGATCAGGTCTGCCCGGATAGTTCCGAATTTCTGGAAGAGAGCAAGGTGGGCGTGTCTGAGACACCTGCTAACGCACACAGTGTCCTGCCTGCAGGATTGACGGAGACGCAATCCTGCGATGTGAGAGAAAAGTCCAGCTGCTCTTGCAGCCCTCTGGAAAAGTCCCTCAGCTCTTGCAGAATCTCCCGGTGACGAGATTCTGGCCAACAGGATGTGAGCAGACGTTGTATGACAATGGCCCTTAGAATAAGGAAAGGAGCGCAGCCACGCTGTCCCCCTGCTGGTAGGGATCAGACATGTCTCACGCGTGTATGAGTAGGTGCCTGGGCCCTGATGCTGCTGAGCCCCCTAACAGGCCCAAACTGCCTGTGCAGGACTGAATAGTAAGAGAAAACCAAATCTGTATCTTGTTTCACTCCAGCCTGGGGTCCATTATTGCAATAGTCTAGCCTGGACTTCACCTAACAGAAGAGTGAAAACTTATGAACTGCTTATCCTAGTGACTGGCATAATCTCTGTAATAGTTAATGCTTTCATTCCATGTCACCTCATTCTCCTGGTTCTCTTTATACTTTACCAGCCACTTCTTTTCCATCTCTCCACATGTCTCCTTCTCTACACCTTGCAGAAGGTTGGGGCTGAGTCTTTAGGTCTCTGCCTATCTCTCCTGTCCTGACAAATGCCCTTGCTCTGACTTGAATGCCTGGGAGCTCTTATTTGGATCCTGACTCGGCCACTTTCTAGCTGTGTGCCTTAGAAGAACTAGCTCAACCTCTCTCAACTTACCTTTCCACTTTAAAGGGTTAACACTCAGCCAGCGGGGCTGTGTGGAAGCCCCCAGCACCCTACCCCATGCAGGGCAAGCTTCCACGGAGTGGTAGCGGTCACGGTCATCACTCATAAACCCAACAACACATCCTGAACTTGCTTAACTGCCTGTCCTGCTCAAAGTCCTCCATGTGTTTTATTAGTTTCATCCTTTCCCTACTTCACACTTCTCAGGTAGAACCTACTGGACTGAATCATCTTGAACTTTAGGAACCTCTGTGGTGGCCATAAGCCTGCTGCAAGGTCTTTAATTAACATGTCCCCGTGCCTTTCAGAAAGGCATCTTGGTGTCTGCATCCAACTTGAGGCTGGGACTTCTGGGTAACTCTAGAGGACTGCAGGGCCTCCACCACAACTCCCACACAGAGAAAAACTGTCAGCCTGTCGCTACAGTCCCTTCTGGTAGGAGCCGGGGAGGGCATGCCATGGGCAAAAAATTTCCTCTCAAGGCATTTATGAATACAACGATCATGTCTACTCACCACGAGAAACTGGGTCAATGTGTCAGAGCAACCTACCAACAACTGGGAAGCACTTTGCCAGATCTCAAACCTGAAGGTGCTTGCACAATATTTTTCCTACTTTTCCATTTTGCAGGCTAATTATGCTGAAGCACAGAAAGAGACGTGGTGCAAACCTCAAAACACGCCGGTGTCAGGCATCAGCCCAAACCAGGTTATCACCGCTCTGTGCTGAGTGGCCCCATTCTGCAACTAGGGCAGCGATGCCCAGCCCTCCCGGGGGGTCAGCTGGGGGACTCTCAAAAAATACTTATGCTTGGGCGTCACCCCAGAGATTCAGGATGAAGTTGACTACAATGGAGCCTGGGAATTCATATTTTTAAAAGAGGGGTTTAGCCCTGGCTGGTGTAGCTCAGTGGATTGAGCGCGGGCCTGTGAGCCAGAGGATCGTGGTTCGATTCCCAGTCAGGGCACATGCCTGGGTTGCAGGCCAGTTCCCTGCAGGCCAACTCCCAGCAGGGGACACACAAAAGGCAACCATACATTGATGTTTCTCTCCCTCTCTCCTTCCCCTCTAAAGATAAATAAATAAATAAATATTTTTTTTTTTAAAAAAAGAGGGGCTTAAAAGTTTTTAAAGTGATTTTTAAAAACTGGGAACCACTAATCCAAAGGTCAGGAGGGAAAAAAGTAAGCAAGGGTTTAGGATGTTTTTTGTAGGGCAACCTGTAAGGAAAGCATGGGAAAGCCACCGGGAACTTGTGAGCAGGGGTGACACTAACTGGAGGAAGGGGGGAAATAGAAGTAAGCATCTAGTGCTTTTCTTCCATGTGCTTTCTTCCATGTGCTTTCTGTGCACACAGAAGTGCGCAGAAAGACGAAGTACTACGGGCACTGATGGAAACGAGAGGGGCTGTCTTCCCAGGCAGAGGAGGGAAACTGCAGTGTCCGGTGACAGGATGTTGGGCAGCCCGAAGGCTGCCATGAGGGGTCAGCCAGAGAGGACGGAAATGGAAACCAGCCCTTGGTCTTGTCTCCATTCTCTTCTCTTTCCCATTAAAAATGGGCCAAGTGCTGATTTCAGCATGGCATTAGCTTATCTGCTGTCAAGCATAAAGCTGAGTTTCCATATACTAAGCTTTATTACTTTGGCTCAGAATTCTCTTAACAATAAAGGCTTCAGGGGATTCCTTTAGGGAGGAAAAAAAACCTGCAGGTATAAAAACTATTGCCTTTAATCACTTGGCCTCTTTTTCTGGAAGAATAATCACCCAAAATTTCTAAAAGTCCTGGGGAAATGATTTTTATAAAAGATTTTATTTATTTATTGTTTACAAGGGGTAGGGAAGGAGAAAGAAAAGGAGAGAAACATCAGTGTGTGGTTGCCTCTCGTGTGTCCCCTACTGGGCACCTGGCCCACAACCCAGTCATGTGCCTTGACTAAGATAACTGGGAATCGAACCAGCAACCCTTCGATTCGCAGGTTGGCATTCAACCACTGAGCTAGGGGAATGATTTTTAACAAAACACACACATTATGATAATAACTGGTTTTTGGAGAGAGTGAGGGGGAACAGCCATGCTTAATCTCCATTAGTGGAAATATAAATTAGAACAATCTTCATAAAAATTGGGCAGTGGAGCTTGGAAATAATCCATACTTTTTGAGCTGTTGCTGTAAATCTATTCCTCAGAATGAACTCTGAGGAAATAATCAGAGAGCTGATATTCGTGTGTAAGTTTCTCATGTAATATGATATCTATACAACACTATATGTTTGCCACATTATAGTGAAAATCTGGAAGCAACAAAAATAATGTCTGTTGGGAACCACCCTGTCTGGCTTCAGAAGCTGTAACCCCCCATGGCTAAGGCTGAGTAGAGAGACCTTGGGACCATAAGCCACTAAGGAGACAAAGCTCATCTCCCTGGCAGGGGCACCACCTCTGCCCCCTGTTACTTCACCCTGCTTGACCCTGGGTGGATGACTGGTTAGCCAATGATGGGCAAGATTCCTCAAGGGAGAAATGGCCTAAGCCAGGCATGGTCATAAAAGGGCCCTCAGGGAAGGACTTGGGGGGCTATAGCAAAAGGGGGTGATGGACCCTTGCCCCTCGGCTTTAACATAGCCCTCATTCTGTCTGCTAATCTCTAGGCTGCCTTACTTCCCCTCCCTGACTTAACCCTGAAACAATGACAAAGGGTGGCGCAGCCCTGTGCTAGAAAGGGTGGGTTCCCCGGGATGATCAGGCCTAAAAAAAAAAAGCATAAAATCTGCCCTGGCTGGTGTAGCTCAATGGATTGAGCGCAGGCCTGTGAAGCAGATGATCATGGTTCAATTCCCAGTCAGGGCACATGCCTGGGTTGCAGGCCAGTTCCCAGCAGGGGACACACGAGAGGCAACCATACATTGATATTTCTCTCCCTCTCTCCTTCCCTTCCTTTCTAAAGATAGATAGATAGATAGATAGATAAATAAATAAATAAATATGCATAAAATCCCCTGAAACCTGCTTTCCTTAGAATGCCCTCAATTTTCTGGCAAGGGTCCAAGCATGAAATGAGTTTGCTTCCCAAAGTTCTATCGGCCTTTAGCTAACTGACCCTGACTCAGAATGAGCCCTCATAGTTCTTTGTATGTTTTCTATTGTTTGATTCTTACTTCCTGACAATGATTGATGAATTTACCTGTATTCCTGTGCAAACTGAACCCAATAAAAGCCCATTGAGGAACAGGCTCCTGGTCCTTCTCTTTTGAGAGACTGGCCACCTTTCCTCCCCAAGCAGATATCATGTCTTGGTAGACTTATTCTCATCTGTGGGCAAAGCTTCCCCATAAATGTCCAACAAAAGGGACCAGCTAAAATAATTTTGATACCTCATTAAAGAATACTAAGAATCTATTAAAACAATGCCTTCAAACAATATTCAGTACATTAGAGAAAACTCATATATATTTTATGTGAAGAATGAATATTGCAAAGTTCTTAGTAGGAACTTACTTTTTAAGTGTATATTCCAAATAGAAAACTATACTTGAGTGAAATATGGCGAAATGCTCATAAGATATAGTATACATTTTTCATATTTTCCCCAGTTCCTAAGTTTTTTCTAGTAAGCATACATTACTTTTATGATGCTCAAACACACTAAAAAAAAAGTCTTTTTCAATATACATGGAGTGCCAATGAACATTTTTAAAAATAATAAATTACCAGTCTTCCTCCTGTTATGAGTTAAGGACGATCATTTCTGAAATGGTTTCTGGAACTAAGACATTAAGAAACCCACTAAGTCCTGGCTGGTGTAGCTCAGTGGATTGAGCGCGGGCCTGCGAACCACACGATCGCGGTTTGATTCCCAGTTAGGGCACATGTCTGGGTTGCAGGCCAGCTCCCCACAGGGGCTGCACGAGAGGCAACCATACATTGATATTTCTCTCCCTCTATCCTTCCCTTCCCCTCTAAAGAAAAATAAATAAATAAAATTAAAAAAAAAAAAGAAACCCACCAATTGCTTGTCTCCAAGGACTCTCTGACCTCAGCCTGCCCCCTCACTCCTTGTCCCTCATCCAGGTTGTTGCAAGTTGGAATCACCAGTCATATAATCCTAAAACATCTGCAGCGTATAGCATGCTTGGCCAAATAGCTGTGCTCCTTCTCAATGATCGTTTCTGTAGAAGTTTGCAGAGCTAAGGATCAGGAAATGAAGGCACCACTAAGAAGTATGGGCACTGAGTCTTTGGGGCTCCACAAACCACCAAATGCTAGGAGACAGGGCACTGTGGTCCCTTCACCCTGAGAGGCCCTACATTGAGGTTCAAGACCAGATCTGGTCCTAGTGGACTAGAAGGCAGCCTCCCCCACCAGGCCAAGCAATTCCAGAGGAGTTGGAGGGCTGGTTCTTCCACAGGAAGGCACAGGGTATTCTACATGCCTTGGACTGATGAGGACTGGCTTATCGACTCCAGAGAAGGCCTAAGGGATTGGCAGGAGAACAGGAAGTAATCTGGTTTGTGCAGGTCAGCCTCTCAAGGCCTGCAGAGGCCATCTCAGTCCGTCAGTCCATCTCAGACCACCCAGAGGTTCCAGGGTGGGCACATTAAAGAACTGGAGAGCGAGAGCTTGTCATGCCATTTGCTCCATGGGAGGACGCCCAGCAGAAGTCACAGGCCTCACTCAGAGTTCTCCACCACTGCAGCTCAAAGCTGTCCGCTGGAGGGTAGCTACTTACTACAGCAACTAGTTCTCAGCAGGTCAAAGGACCCAGAAACCCCTGAGGGTCAGCCATGAAGTGTGCGGCGCACGTCCAGCTGACCCCCTCACAGCACTCGGAGCACTGAGACACTGAGCCAGGAGAGTAGACCCACCTCGTAGGAAGTTCTGATGAGCCTGAAGATGTCCACCTCAGGGTAAGGCTCCACGTCGTCACTGAGCAGGGAGTGGAGGTGAGGAATGGGGGGCAGTGTGCTGTCTTTATTGGTCACGCTGTCTAAGTACCTGGAAGAGGAACAAACCGGACGTCACTAGGAGGCTGAGCGGGAATTCTCCCTTTACACTTCTCCATGCATTTTCTGCACACTGACCATGCAAACAAGACTAGAATTTCCTTAAGAACAGAGTGAAATTCCCTTAATTTCAAAAACAAAGCATATGAAAATAAATCCCCAGCCACCAAGAGAAGTGGGAACTAATGACAACAGATGAGCAAAAAAAAAAAAAAAAAAAATTAAGTAAATTTACAATTTTGTGTTGGGCTGAATTCATACCCTTCTTGGCTGGATGCATGGGGCCTGTGAGCTGGGGGTTGGACACCCCTAGAAGTACTGGGTTGGCCAAAAAGTTCATTTGGTGTTTTTTTCCATACGATGGCTCTAGTAGCATTTAGTTGTCTTTAACTTCATTCGAAATAATTTTGTTAGATTGTATTGTGACAACTGTCATATCAGCATGCATTTATAATTTTAAATTTTTATCAAAATTGGTGAATTTTTATATAACCTTTTTAATATTGAAGATGAAAGAAGATATACAATATTTTTGCATGTCATGCTTTATTATTTCAAGAAAGGTAACACTGCAACTGAAACCCAAAAGAAAACGTTTGTGCAGAGTGTGGAGAAGGTGCTGTGACTGATCCAACACATCAGCAATGTTGGAGCTTTGCAATGTTTTGTGCTGGGGATTTCTCGCTGGACGATGCTCTAAGGACGGGTAGACCAGTTGGAGTCGACAGCGATCAAACTGAGACATTAATTGACAACAATCAATGTTATACCACGCAGGAGATAACTAACATACTCAAAATATCCAAATCAATAAATTTATTGGGGAGAATGAAAAATGTGTCTCTAATTTTATGCTCAAAACTAAATGGACTTTTCAGTTGAGCCAACCCAACCCAAAGAAGAACCAGACGAGGTTTTCAAGGAGCCTTCGCACGCTACCTTCCCAAAACGGTCATGGCCTCCCCGTCGTCCTTACAGTTCAGCAGTTTGTCCACATTTGCATCCAGCACAGCCAGTGCCAGCTGGAATATCACCTTGATTCCTTCATAGAAGAAACAGTCGACAACCACAACTGCGCTCTCAAAGGGCATCACGCTGAGAAACAGGGTGAGGAACCAAGACAGGGAGATGGTGGAAATCACGCCCAGGTCCTGCATGCAGTCATAGAGCTGGGGGACGTAGTCCCGAGCCAGTTCCTCGAAGACACCCTGGTCCACTAGTGCACCTGTAGCAGGGTGGGCACAAGGATGCTGAGTGAACCCCCTACCCTTTTACTGTGTTTTTAAAACGTATTTTATTGATTATGCTATTACAGTTGTCCCATTCCCACGCTTCATTCCCCTCCACCCTGCACACGCCCTCCCACCCACATTCCCCCCCTTTAGTTCATGTCCATGTGTCATACGTTATTTAGCTTCTACATTTCCCATACTATTCTTGCCTTCCTCCTGTCTATTTTCTACCTACCATCTATGCTACTTATTCTCTGTATCTTTTCCCCCTTCTCCTCCTCCCATTCTCCTGTTGCTAACCCTCCATGTGATCTCCACTCTGTGGTTCTGTTCCTGTTCTAGTTGTTTGCTTAGTTTGCTTTTGTTTTAGGTGTGGTTGTTAATAACTGTGAGTTTGCTGTCTTTTTACTGTTCATACTTTTTATCTTCTTTTTCCTAGATAAGACCCTTTAACAATTCATATAATAAGGGCTTGGTGATGATGAACTCCTTGAACTTGACCTTATCTGAGAAGCACTTTGAAGGAAAATGCACAGGGAACCAATAGTAATGGAAAGAAAACCGGGACTCAGATTGATGGAGTGGACCAGAAGGAAGAAAGAAACAACCAAACAGAAAAGAATGAAGAAACAAGAATTCAAAAAGTGAGGAGAGGCTTAGGAACCTCCAGGACATCTTTAAATATTCCAGCATTGGAATTATAGGGGTACCAGAAGGGGAAGAGGAATAGCAACAAGTGGAAAAGTTATTTGAACAAATAATAAAGGAAAACTTCCCCAATCTGGTAAAGGAAACAGACTTCCAGGAAATCCAGGAAGCTCAGAGAGTCCCAAAGAAGGTGGATCCAAAGAGAAACACAGCAAGGCACATCATAATTACATTACTCTTACTATTTTTTAAATTGCTTTTCTGCATGCATGGTCCCCACATACAAATTCTTTTTGAAATGACTCTTATTTTTTTAAATGTAAAAGCATGACAGCTGTACGCATTCATGATCCACTTACATTTTCGGAGAATAATTTCAACGAATCCTAATAGGAGTGCAGACAGAACACAGGCAGAGGACAGAAGACAGAGAGGAAAGCACAAAGGCTACACCTGACTACACCGCCCGCAAAAAGCCAGTCCCGTCAGCATGAACGTCTAACACTCGTGTCGGAGCAACCACCACACTCTGTGTAAATGCTCACGCTTGTGGTTTGCTCCGCAGTGAAACCACTTCTGAAGAAACACCTCGGAAACTTGGTTTCTGGCTAAGCTGTTACACACCTTTGTCCACCCCGGAGAGCCGTTTTTGAATGCTTCTGCTTCCCACAGATCTATCCTCCTCATAAAATAATTTTTTGTCAAACCTTTTGGGTTGACGGTCAGTGAGCTTGGTGTAGCTCTCCTGGGTCACAGAGCAGCACCCACACCAACTGGTTCTTAAAAGAATTTTTCTGGCAGTGACACGTGTGTATTCTGTTCAGTTCCGTGGGGCTCCTCTGCATGCAACCCATGTGGATCTAGCCTCTCTCTTTCCCAGTTTGGAAACGGGAGTAGTCTGGTGCCCTTGGCGAACTGGTGACTGGAAACGGCCCCAGAAACAGCTCCTTGGTGAGACCTGCGTTAAGGCGTTAGGCCCGTGCCCACGTACCGACCACTCTGGTGTTGTAGTAATCGGGGAGCATGCGCTCGCACAGAGCCACGAGCAGCCAGAAAGCCTCCTCCTCTTTGGCGTACAGCAGCAGCACCGATGTGACAATATTCATGGCCTGCCGGGAGGCAAGGGATGACATCAAACACATTCCACCAGATACGCGGTTTGTTAACCTAAAACATTACCGAGTTAGTCTCGCGGGGGCCAGCAAGCTCTTTCTGTAAAAGCCCAGACACAAAAATATCCAAGGACTTTGTGAACTACACACACACACACACACACACACACACACACACACAGAGTCTTTTGAGGTTTGTTTTGTTCACAACCTTTTAAAAAACGTCAACCCACTTTAGTCCTTAGCCTGTAACCAGTTAGGGTCTTTAGGAGCCTCAATATTCAGCCAGGAGGGAGACAGTGAAACCCTCATTTAAAAACTTTGCCCAAGGGCTATTTCACAAAGCTTTTAGCTTGCTAAAATCTCAGAGTTTTAATCCTTAATTCAGTGAGGTACAGATTTCCTTTTCAGCCTGTACTAATGGTTTCTATAACCAGGTACACGTGGCTTAAGGCTCTCCTCAGAGAACAATGAAACCTTTTAAACTTAGAGCCCCGGCCCATTATTTCCATCTGGATAAAGAAGACAGTGATAAGCACTGTGACTTAAATTCTAGAGCAGCCTACTTCATTAAAAGATATTATCAGATGGCTCACAAGAAGCCATAAGGCTCAAGTACTTTAATAGTGCTCTTCATTTAAAAAGGCACATCAAAAGATAAATATGAACTCTATTACATCAGAAGCCAACTAACTCCTGGACTTCTTTGATCTTCTAGAAATCAGTAATGGCTCATCAGATTTCTACAAAGTAAATGTCAAAAAAGGAATTTTGGTCTAATAGGCTCTTTGTTGTAGTAGGACTTACTCAGGACTTTCCTAGATGAAGCCATTACTAAAATTGCACTTGAAAATTAACCAGACGATTCTCCTTCATGACATGACTGTGGTCCTGGCTGGTTCCTTAGCCATCCAGTCCAGGTAAGTTTTCTTAAGGTTCTACTTTGTAACAAATTCTGGACTAGGTATTGGGGGGTGGGGACCCAGGGGGGGTGGGGTGGGGAGACACACCATGGTGACACTTCTCATATGGCTTAAATGTTGGTGTCAGAGAGAGAAAATAAGATGTGGAGGTTAGCTAATCAGCTTGGGGGTATATATAAATCGTACTGTCAAACAGAGAAAAGTGTGTGGGACGGGGCCGNGGGGGGTGGGGACCCAGGGGGGGGTGGGGTGGGGAGACACACCATGGTGACACTTCTCATATGGCTTAAATGTTGGTGTCAGAGAGAGAAAATAAGATGTGGAGGTTAGCTAATCAGCTTGGGGGTATATATAAATCGTACTGTCAAACAGAGAAAAGTGTGTGTGACAGGGCCCGTCATGTCTGTGTGTGAGGAGGGATTAAGCTTCAGCGTTTCGCCCATGGTGAGGGAAGACCTTTCAAAAGGCCACATTCCCGAGGAGCTTTCTCAATCGTGGTACTTGTACTAGTGCGAGACATACTTTTAGTTGGAATGTGATACATTTTTATATCAAATTTAGCGCCTCTTTCCTTGTAGTTTTTAAAATGTACTGTGTATTAAAATGTAGCATATACCACAGCAGTATATACAAGCTACATTCTTCAGGACACGATTGCTCTGGAGGACACGGAGCAGGAGCACCGCGGGAGCTAGAATGCAGAATGAAAAGGCCCGGCGCTCGGGGGGGGGGGGGGGTGGGGGGGCGGGTCAGAGAGTGATGACAAGGGACTCTCTGAGGTCACTCTGCTGGACGGCAGTGAGTCTCCTGAGGGCGCTCGTGTCCCCCGGCTCCTCGGCTCGGCACTGGTTCTGGCCAGGAAGACGCGGCTCTGCAGGGGACACCTGGCCGTGTCTGCGGGAGGCTGTTGGCATTTCGTGGGCAGATGCTACTCGACATGTCGATGCACAGGAATGCCATTACACATCCCACAAAGCACAGGCAGGACGGCCCCGCACACAGAATTACGCAGCCCACAATGCCAACAAGGCCAAGGCCGAGAAACTGGCTACAGTGAAGTGACAATTCTCATGACCATCAAGTCCGTCCTATTACTTAGTGGCCAGTAAAACAATTACTAGTGCAGACCATCTGAGCCGTTTACCTGGCAATACCCTATGTTCGGGTTTCGAAAAGCGTAAGCTGTCAAGACCCTCCGCAGAGCAGCGATGCCCATCTCGTTCTGGAAAGCAGGGTGTTCTGGGAGGGAGCGGTGTAAGTCTCTCTCGATCTCCTCTGTGGCCAGATTGTACTTCCCCATGGACTTCTCCACCAGGTCCCCGTAGTACCCAGGGTGCGTGGCCTTCTCGTTGATGGCCCCTGGGAAATCCCCAACAGACACCACATCAAAAAGTGGGAGTCCTGCCCTTGGTCTACAGCCTCAACTTACCCACCGAACCTCTTCACTTTCCCGACCATTCAAAGGACATGTGAGAAATGACAACGAAGCCCCACGGGTAATGCAGGGCGCTGCAATCCCGGCTCACGGGGACGCTTAGATGGGGCCCCTCTGTCTCAGCTCCACAGTAAGCTGGATGTTAAAAACCTTGGAAAGGGGAGGGAGGTCTCCCAGGTGAGCCGCTATGTCTGAGCAACTTCCAAAGACCACCCTGAGGGGGCGCTGACGAGCAGGAGAGCAAGGTACCTGCAGAGTAAGCAGAGCTGGGGCCTCAGCCCTCCGTTCAAACACTGCAGCTTTGCTTTTTCACTTGGTGGGGTTCCTCTTAAGTGCTCGCTTGAAAAGGGAGATTCTGCTTCTCAGAACAAGTTTGAAAACTGGCAAAATGTAAGCTCTGGAGACCTTAAATAGCCTTACTGAGGAGTATGAAGCCGTACGGAGAGGAGGTAATGGGATATCTGGAGGGGTTGTTAAATTGCGGGGTGCTGGGGTTCCTGGCAGTGGTGAGCTATGGAGGGAGCCCTCGGGCGAGGGGGGGTGGTGAGGGGAGGGGTGGGCTGGGAGATGTCCATTTTAGATTCTCGAAGGGAGAAAAACCCTGTACACAAATTTCTAGACTTAAATATAATTACATACAATTTATGTAAGTATAGATTATACTTTCCTGTAAGTTACATAAGTATAAAGTATATAACATGTAAACTACATATACATACGTATAAACCAAATATACACATATATGTATGTTATATAACATGTACCTATGTGTGTGTGTGAAAATATATACATATATTCATTCATATTTCACCGTTTAGAAATTAGAGCCCCTGGGCTATCCCGTCCTTGTCCCTGAAGGTCACCCAGAGAGCCAGCACTGCCTCTCACGTTTGCCCTGGATGAGGCTGTCTGGCCAACAGACACTTATCACTGGCTCTCACTCTGTTCTCAAGGGAGATGGAGGCTTCATTGCTGTTTGGCCTGCACTTCCCCTCAGTGCGGGCACAGGGCCCGGCAAACACGGGACCCTAAGGGCCATGGGAAGCAGGGCAGGACCCAGGTGAGCTGGCTCTCTGGAGGAGCAAACGGGCTTCCATGTGACACCTCCCCTTCCCCCTGGAACAGGGTGGAAACAGGAGCTCGGTTGGTTATCCGCCCAGGCAAGGCGGCGTGCGGACCACTCAGCCTCTGGCCTCTGGAAGCACATCACAGTTAAAGATTAGACACCGGGTCTAACTGGATGTGTTTGCGGCAGCATGTCGCTGCACGGCGTTTCCTAGTGCTCGTTTCCAGTTTGCTTGTTTGTTTTTTTGTCCACGATGTGCTATATAGAACTTCTAATTTGAATAAGGAAAACAAAAACAGAATTTTTGGTTCTCTCTGTCAGTGATCTGAATCGTAGGGGTGACTGGTTCTCCAAACACAGGAAGACACAGGACGGGACAGTGAGGATCACATTTGGGTTCTAAATGAGGGGCTCTGGCTGCTCTACTCAAGGAAACTAAAAGCAAGACCTGTAAGTGAAGACAGAACAAACTGGTTCCACATGAACCACGTAAAGCCAGTTATTTTCCCGGATTCTATCGCCCTGCTTCTGAGGTGTTACTACATCTCATTATGGGCAACTGCCATTGACATCTGCTTTCAGAAAGTGCCGTGAGGACTTTTTTTTGGTAAGTCCTGT
Source organism: Sturnira hondurensis (assembly GCF_014824575.4). NCBI lineage: Eukaryota > Metazoa > Chordata > Mammalia > Chiroptera > Phyllostomidae > Sturnira > Sturnira hondurensis. Next base: position 17,223,360 of record NW_028082759.1, on the reverse strand, counting down.
CAGTCTGGAAACTCTTCGAATTTTAATGTCACTTTTAAAATGAAAGGCTTTGCTAACAGCATGAGTGTCAGACCATCTTGGGTTCAAATTAAAATATTCACATTTCCCTGTTTGGAATGATTGCAAGTCTCTGGCCAAGCAGAGCAACTGAGTCATACATTAAAGACCGGTGACAGTGGCAGGAAGCCTGGGCTTTGTGACAGACTGGCCTGGGAGGAAGGAACCCGGAGGACCTCCAGGTTCTGACGCAGGGCTCCAGGGCCTGACCTGCAGGGTTGCATTTGGGCAACAGCCTGACTGGTGGACCAGTGAAGGAGGCCGCATCTTTCCCACGGGGCTACAATTCGTCCACTCTATTCTTCTTGACATCTCCTGCTTGGAGCCTGACTACGGTTTGTGAGGGCTTTCAGTTCCGGTGCAGACTCTCGTCCCCCCTTCATCTCCAGTGATAACCATTAACTCAAGTGGTGGCCAAAGTCAAGGACAAGATTTCCCTACTCCTCCCATTTCCTCCCTCTCTCCACCCCAGTGATGGCCCTGACCATGTGCCACACACTTGAACATGATCAATGGCATCAGCACAGCTAGGACATGAAAAAGGATGCCCCAAATCACAGAGGATGATACTCTATCCCTTTGAGTTCTCTGTTTTCCCCCCTAAAATCTTAGTAAAGAAATAGAAGAGGTTATCAGGACTCCAAGGTGGAGGCTTCAACATTTGGGCCCCTGGATATGTGTCCTGTATTTTTAGCGAGGGACTCCGACGCTCTGGCGAGGAAAGGAGATTTAGCTCTGCATTGGGGTTTGCATATCTGAAAGAACCCTCATGCCTGACAGAGGGCAAAGGGGAGCCCCGTGGTCCCAGAGCCAGCACTGTCCTGTCCCAGCCCAAACATACCTGACAGCAGCAGCCAGAGCTCGCCACGCATGCTCTCCGGGATGCCCTTCAATACAAGCTCCCTCGTTTTCTCTGTGCGGTACATGCAGATCCCTTGCCCGTACTCGGCGAAGTGAATCTTCCAGGCCTGCTCCTTCAGAAACTCCTTGGCCTGAAAGGGATAGTGATGTGGGACTACATCCCAAAGTACTTCAAGGACAGAGGGAAGCTCGATGGGAAGTCGGGACACTCTCCCTAGTGAACAGATTGGCGAAGGTCGGGACAGAACCCCTGAGGGTGAAGAGCCCAGCACTTGGGGCGTCCTCCCCTAATTGGACCCAGGTATCACAACCTGCTGGTCTTTCACGAAGCTTTCTGGCCCCGAGCCAGGATTCCTCTCCCCTGAGACAGGTCAGCAGAATGCAAGTTATACTAATGGTTCCATGTCTCTGTCTCCAGGTCAAAGTCAGTTATGTTTTTTAAATGTGCGCTGGGAACTTATCTGCTGCTGGACTTAAACAACTGTGAAATCAAGACAAAAAAATGTTACCTGTACCCTCTATAACTCCATCCATGAAAAGCCACTCTGAACCTTAATGACATATTGACAGGATCTGCTTTACATAAAGAAAACTGTCGCCCTGGCTGGTATAGCTCAGCGGATTGAGCGCGGACCTGCAAACCAGACGATCGCGGTTCGATTCCCAGTCAGGGTACATGCCTGGGTTGCAGGCCAGTTCCCTGCAGGCCAACTCCCAGCAGGGGACGCACGAAAGGCAACCGTACATTGATGTTTCTCTCCCTCTCTCCTTCCCTTCCCCTCAAAGGATAAATAAATAAAATATTTAAAAAAAACTGTCTATTCACATAGATATTTAATGAACGCTTCTGGGAATGCAGGAGGGACCCACCAATTTCGGGTTGAATTCCTCGGGGGATCGCCGCCGATACATGGTCATCAGGGTCTGTGTGGCTGTGGGGACACTGTTGCCGTTCAGGTTAAACTGGCGGTCCCCCTCGGCATCGGAGCTCGAGTTTTTCTGGGGGCTGGAGGACACGAGGCTGCCAGGCCGGGAAAACACCTGGAGATGCAGACGGGAAGAAGACACTGCAGACAGGAAGGGTCTGGCCAGTGGCCCTTTGGTGTCCCCAACGGACAACAAGGGGTACGTCACGGTTCCCGAGATGTTTCTTGCTTTGCAAAGAACAGAAGAATGGCAGCAGGCCAGCATTTGGGTGGAAATTAGGCGCATGGGCCACAGGCTAGAGAACTTCTGTCCTTGAAGGAGGTTTTCGCTGGATTGCAGCGGCATTTTTGCAACACACTGGTTGGCCATTTGTCTCTCTGACTGGCGTGTATGCGAAACATGCTGTGGTTGAATCAGCTGCTTATGGGACCACCTCCCTCCCCTCCTCTCTAGTTGCCAGTGCCTCCAAAATGCCCCCAGAAGCTGGGGACAGGGACACAGGGACAGGAATTTTACTTGTCAGTTCATCGTTTTTAATAACATGTTTTAGCTGCCAGTAACTTGCTCTGTGACTTGAGCTAGTGACATATCTTCTGGGTCCCCTTCCCAACAAAGTTGCTACATGGGCCAGAGCCACCTGTTGTATAACCAGGACAAAGGACTTAATAATTCTCCCACCGTAAAATAAGAAGGTTAGATCAGATGGTCTATGAGGTCCTTCTGCTCAGCTCTATGGTCCCCAGTACACACACCAGGAGATTTAAATGAGATGCTGCTCTTGGCATGAGTGTAGGTGGTGTATCCTAGCTCAGTGGCAAACAAAACAGGCAAGGAGGTGAACCCGTCAGGGACAGGGCGAACCCAAACTTCCACAGACCTCGTCGTCTGGACTGTTGTAGCTCCCTGCAAGCTCTTTGTCCGAGTATATTTTGGAGGTCGTCTGTTGCAGGAAATCGGAGATCCTCTGCACTAGAAAGTCTCTGTCTTTCAAGTTGGCGAACAGGAAGGTCATCCTGTTCCTGGTGCTGATGGATAAAGGACTGGGCAGGACGCTGGAGCTGTCCGCCTTTTCTACGATCGTCACCTGAACAGAGACGGGAAACAGCGTTACTTTGCAGGGCCTCCCCAGCAGCAGCCCCTGACCAGCACTTTCACACTCTGTAGGAACCACTCAGACCTCATGGAAGTGAACTGAGATTCTCTGACTCTGTGCCAACAGAATCCAACAGCAAATCAAACTGCAGCTCATACCAGAGGCTGGGATCATCTTGCTCATTTTTTTTCTAAGTCATTACCTCTAAGCTGAGAGTGATTTTATGCCCCAGGAGACACTGGGCCACCTCTGGAGGCATCCTGGGTTGTCACAGTGGAGGGTACGGCTGGCATCTCATAGAGAGAGGCCAGGATGCTGCTAGGCAACATACCGTGCACAGGACGACAGCCTGCCCCCAACAAGGTCCAGGGCTGAGGAACCTGGTTGTGAAAGAATGCTTTGATGTCCATTAAAATTTCATGGAGCCATAAAGGAGAGGACTCCTCGCTGCTGCATTATGCATACGAGACAGAAAACAGTAAAATGAATCCCGATTTACTTTACTCAGCTTAACGTTGGAATGGTTTTGAAAACACCAGCCATCCTTCAAACATTTCATTTGGACCCCGGGCCTTTGCCTCTTTCACCCTCTACCTCTTCAATGTTTTAAAGGCTTGATTCTGGACATGATGTAAACAGCTTAACTGCAACCCCATCTGCACTTGGGGACTGTGTGTGTGTGTGTGTGTGTGTGTGTGTGTGTGTGATGAAGTAAGTCAACCACACCAGGAGAGGTACCGCGTACAAAAGGGAGACATCTGTTGTAGCTCTGAAGACATACTTTGGTGGTTTGTAATAGGATTTTCATCAACGGGAAACTAGGATAAGTGCATTAAAACTTTTTTTCTTTAGCACATTAGGGAAAAAGAAAACCTCAAGGCAAGCCCTAGATAAATGGTTTATTTGCAGTGGCTCTGACAATATAATTAAAGCTTTCACCCCCCTCTTCATTTCTACCTACAAGCAGTCTAGACAGGGCCCACTTCGACCTCTTCATTGGCATGGTCCTGTGAAATACAGTCCCTCAAAGTAGAACTTTTACAACTTTTCTACCCCTTTCAAGGCTAAGGAGGCCGTAGGCATTGCCTAAAAGGGTCAGGGCCCTCATGCAAAGTGGCCTGTCTGGAACCCACAGAGGGACAAGTTGCAGGACCCGACTCCTGCTCTTGGGTTTTATAAATACATACAGTTAGATACATATTTTAAAGGACTCCTCTGGAATGCTTGGATGGAGCTGCACGTAATAGCTTTGTTTTGTCCCTGATGCAAAAAAGAAGCTAATGGGGGGCGGGGAACCCCTCCTTCTCATGAACAGGTTTTCCCATGACTCTTAAGGCATGTTAAATAATGCTTATTTTTAAAAGCTCTTTTTCTCCTAGTCAGGGCACATGCCTGGGTTGCAGGCCAGTTCCCTGCAGGCCAACTCCCAGCAGGGGACACACGAAAGGCAACCATACATTGATGTTTCTCTCCCTCTCTCCTTCCCTTCCCCTCTAAAGATAAATAAATAAAATATTAAAAAAAAATAAAAGCTCTTTTTCTCACAACAAATTTTTTTCCTGATTCTTTTGGCCCCCCGGGTGTCAGGACGAAATGACAGACCACCAAGGAGATTAAATGTCTGTCCGCATTCTGGACTAAAAACCCTGAGCCAAGTGGATCTTGATGAAGTCCAAGTGGAAAGCCTTGGTCTGGCTGGACCATCAATACAGAAATAGGCAGCGACCCCCCACCCCCCACATAAAACATATGAGTGCTCATACGGGTGAGAAAATACTCGTCACTTACAAGTGACAAATTCTACTTGACTTGTAGCCCATAAGCTTTGTGTCTAGGAAATGGCGACAGCTGCATTCTAGTATTCTCCGGTTTAATGAAACACATTTTCATTACCTTAGATTATAAAATGGGCTGAAACTTAATCAAGTCTTAGAGTTTCATATGGAACATTTACAAGGTGGTTTATGATTTAAAAAAAAATTCATCTGGAATCTCTATCTCATGAGGAACCTGATTAGTTCACTTTAACGCCCTGCTTTGCTGTCTCAGAAATTTCTCCAAAATCTGTAGCAACGGGATTCTGTGTAATCATTCACCATCTGTCGATCTGGTCTTCCTTAAGCCTAGATGTGCAATATAGGTTACTAATCTCCAGTCAGTATTTCTGTTAAGTTATAAAAAATTAAACAAAACAATTCCTAGTCTATCTAAGGCTAAAAATGGCCATTCGACATAGAATTTGACCCCCCCATGGAGGCCCCTGCTGACCCCATTGGCTTAACTCAGATCCTAAAGGTACGCAGCCCACAGAGAAGCCACTCTCCAACAGATCCGGGAAGGAGGCGGGGCTCACCCCTGGGCTGGATGGTTGTCATTACTGAAGGGTAATAAAAATTACATTAAGTCCTCTGTTTCTTCCATTAGTCGGGTGAGGGCCCCACTGTTAATACGGCTCAGGCTCAGAGTCTCGCCAGGTGAAGTGGGGGTGGGCACTGCCAGTTCACTGGGCAAATTTCCTTCAAGGCTGCATCCTCAACCCAAACACGTTTCCTTTCTACAGGCCACTCCACTGCTGCCCCTGCTCTGACTCACCTGCAACAGGACGACGAAGTCATCTCTGCCCGACCACTCGCTAGAAAAGCGGCAGGCGGAAGGTGGGCCGGGAATACCAATCCCTATTCTCCCCACTAGCCAGGGAGGAGCGATGGGGCTCCCTGGGGTCAGCAGCACCAGGGACAGTGAGCCTAACAATCTGTTCCTTCTTTCTCTTTTGATTTTACTATTTTATTCATTCATTCACTTTACTGGGGTGACGTTGGTTAATAAAATGATACAGGTTTCGGTTGTACAATTCTATCATCTATCACCTGTATACTGTGTTGTGGGTTTACAGTTGCAAGGGAACAATCTGGTGGAGGTCACCTGCCGACCCGCTGGCCTCCCCACACCTGAGTAGCAATGAAATCCCCACTGTGAACACTAGGCTGACCCACTGGAAAAACTCTGGTGGGTCCCACACTCCCTTCGATCAATGGTGACACACAAAAGGGTGGCAGGAGCCACCAAAGAATCACGAGTGTTCGCTTAGGGTCAAAGCCAGCTGGCTTTTGGTAAAGATATTCTGGGTCCACAGAGAAAAGTACTACAAATGAAAGTTAAAATGCCCATTTCGCCCGGCGCTTACCTCCCGCAGGGGGATGATGAGGCTGCACAGGTTCTCCTCCTTGCTGGTGAAGCAGATGTAATTTGTGGACACAAACATTTGCCCCGAGATGTGCATTTTGTTGAATGGAGTCCAGAGGGTGCAGTCCGTGTGGCCGTCTAATTTCTCGTCCTTGGGCAGCCGGAAGAGGGCTCGGTACCTCTCGCTCTTGGCCCTGGCATCCAGGTCCCTGGAAGAGAGTGACAACAACTCACCTCGTGCAGAAGAAGCGTGTCCCTGCCTTCCAAATGGCATGGCCACGGGAGTTCCCCGCCCATCCCTCCCCACCTTGATCTTGCGGGACCTGGCCCTACCTTCTTGGCTTTCTATTGGTGCTAATACCTACCCAGGACCCAAAAGTATAATAAAATTATTTTAGTACAGTTAGGTCCCTTGTGTAGTTAGTTTATAGTCAATGTGTGCAAATGCTCGAGAATCGTAAGGAAACTAGGCCTGGACAGGAGATTCATTCTTTTTCTAAAGGAATAAAACAATTTATTTCTAAAGAGATTATTACATTTATCCTTCCCCAGAGCCATTTGGGGAGGGGGAGGGTAGGCTTGGCTTCTAAGCAAGTCCCAGTGAGAATGCAAACGAGCCTCTTGAACCTGCTGGTGTCCCTGTCCACTCTAAATGGACAAGGAAATGGCCTGCAGTTCAGGAACAACACACCTGAGGGACAACTCACGGTCCCAGCCTCGGCTGGGGCCTCTGCCGACTGCACCCTTTCCGTGACTTCCTCTGTCCTGTTTGTCTTATAGGTCGTCACGACCTCTCCCCTCAGCTCTGTCCAACCTTGGCCTCTTGGTGGTCTAGCTTCTGGCTTCACAGAGCAGGGAGCTCGGAAGGAGCGCTCTCCCTCTATCTCCAAAATTGCCTCCATCCCCACTACTCTTACTTCCTTTCCCTGTTTCAGTGGGACAGATCGCTACACACATAAGCACCCTCTTCTACGCCCTATCAGATGTCACTTTCGAAGTTACTTGTTTTCTTACACTTTTATCTCCAGGTAGACTTTCATCTCCTGTCCCTACACCCACCTTCATCAACACACTCCCCATCCTACCCTGTATTCAAACCTTCCACATTCTAAAGAGAGCAGCGCCCCTCCTGTACCACTGCATTTCTTTAGAAATCAGCCTGCACTTGCCTAGTGCTCCTGCCTTCATTTGCTATTTAATCCCCCGCAGTAACCCCATTCATCCTCCACCACTCTTCTGAGACACGTCTCCAGTCACCAAAGATACCTTCCCTGCAGTGACCTTTGTCAGGTTCCAACTACTGGCTGGCTGTAGGCCAGAGATTTCCAGTTCCCCAGGTTACCTGTCCAATCCTCAACTGGTTGTCCTGTGGGCAACTCACCTGGACAGGACAAAACTGAGCTCTCACTTCCCTGGACGTGCTCATCCCTCTTACTCCCCACCTCAGCTTAGGGCAGTCGCACACTTACAGTCACACCGCAGAGTGTCACCGTTCCCCGCACTCTCTCTAGCTCTTTCTGCATAGCCATACTTCCAGGCTTCTCCGTAGTCTCCGGGCTTTCCTTGCTCTGAGCTTCCCCATCACGTCCTTCCTTCTGCTGCCAACAGCCATCCGCTGAACCTGAAGGCAGTGTCTACTGCCCCCGAGACACCAGCTCCCAGCAGTCTCCCCTGAGAGGCTGTGCCCACCCTCTGCCCCATCTTCCTGAGGTGTCCCCATGGCATGCTGTGCACGGGGCCAGAAGAGCCGTCCACGTCTGTCCCGCTTACTGCGCTGTGAGGGCCACAGGGCGCCTTTTCCGATTTTCTATCTATACCCAGGAAAGCGTTCGGAACCCTTGAGGTGTTCAGAAAACACCAAGTTTCATCAACGCATGGATGGGTTCCTTTTTCTAAAGGCTGAAAGACTCAGCCTCTGTCACCTACCGTTTCAGAGCGGACACTTTTTTGGGAGATTTCTTCTTCAGTTTGGGCAGGGACCGGTCCTGCTCGAATCCCTCGTTGTCTAAGAGCTGCCTCATGGCTATGTTGGCGAGCTGCTCCATTAACTTGAAGGTCTCGTTGATGTTGAGAAAGACGGAGAAGAAATGTTCGCTGGACCGCGTGCTCACTTTGATCACGTCGGGCAGGAGCAGCGTGGCGTTCTTCTCCAGCTGAGTGATGTCCACCCACCGGATGACCAGCTTGGCTGCGTGCAGGGAACAAGGCTTGGTCAACCCCTGGCTCCCGAAGACCCCTCCGCGACACTGTGACCTCACACCCCCAACTCCCAGCTGCGCTGAACAACTTCGCGTCCCGGTGCCCATATCTGTCATTGTTTTGTTTGTCCGTGATGGGACAAATTCAGACCACGTAAATCCTGAGTTCATCATTATCATCAATTTAAGTCCACGTCTACAGAATTAATTATACCTTCGGTGAATCTTTATTACTCAATGACCACATTTTTTACAAATATTGAACTGAAAATAAGTCACTTGTTAAATAGTTAAAAGACAAAAGCTGACCCAGCCATAATTATAGATTTATTTCTGCTGTGTTTGATGTGGTTTATGCATTCAGGGCAAACCTTAGGAGACTTTCCAAAGCTGCCCTCTGGAACTTGAGACAACTCACCTTCCCTGCCCATGAGAAAAGAATAGAAGCAAAGGTGGTTAATGCTGAGGTACATCCAGCCCTGACGGGGGACCTTCCCCTTCCAGTAGCTGCAAGAGTAATAGTTGACGAGTTTCTCCTCCTCGGGCATCCCAAACAGCCGGTGGAACTTCACGATGGCCTCCTTAAACTTTTCTGTGTCATCGTCTTCCTTGACGTCATTGATTTTGTTATACTCGGCAATGATGCCCTGGTAGGGGGAAGACACGAAGCACACACCTGGGGTTACTAGGACGACAGCTGCTTTGTCCTGTGTGCTGTCCAAAGGAAAGGAACAGTTTCTCGGGCTAGAAATTTGTTTAAAAAAATGGAAGGATTATTTTCAAAGGCGATCCCTCAATTCTAAGCCAATTAACAAGGAGCATTTGGGTATAATGAGATTTTCAAAATAACAATATAGATTTTATTATCTGTTCATTGGTGCCTGTTATTTTATTAAGTTCACGTAGGATGGAGCCCATACATTTATTTTACAAATGAGGAAATGTAAAGATTTTGCTAGTTCTATTGATTTTCCCAGCTTATCACGACAGTCATCTGAAAGTCAATGTCTGCCTTTCTCAAAAAAAATCAACAAACATTTATCATGAATGGACAAGGAAGGACAGACAGACAGAAGGCATGTTACTGACTGACACTTGGCCCAAACCTCGCCGTCTCAGGGCCGTGCCCGATGCCAGGGAACCCAGGGGGAAGGGAACAAGCTACTGTTCGATCCTGTCAGGAGCGCGAGAAGCCACTTCACCGTCACCCACTTCCTCCGCACTCCCCAGTGAACTGGCTCCCGCACGGGTCTCTGGATGAAAGTGCTCCCTGGACTCGCCCCTCTGACTTCGAGGTCACTGGACCCCTCTCAGCTCACCTTTGCTCGCTCTGATCTCAGGACAGCAGGGAAGAGCACAGCCTTTCAAGCACAGAAGCTGGGGGACCGCTTGGGCTCTCCCTGACGTGAGAACAGAAACGCCACGAACAGAAAACTGCGACTGCCTTGTCCTTGGAACCCCTGCCTCCGGGCTCTCCTGCTTCCAGTCCATCCGAGACGACTCTTCCAAATTTATCTTCCTAACGCTTTTTTTGACTACAAAATTCTTATGGTGAAAATCCAGAGTGGTTCCCTACTGGCACCAGTCTAAACTCCAAAAATCTACACCACCCCCATCTGGGATCCACTGTCAGGCTCCTACCTAAAGGCAGAATAAGGAGAATAAGGAGACTAAAGAGGGGAGCGATGCATCACAAACAAATGACACCGTAAGTTTTGAGTGGAAAACATTAAGTTCAGACTCTGCTATCCAAAGATCTAGTAAATAGCACGTTCAAGGATGATCATTTAAATTTTAAAAGGAATGTTTTTAAACAGGAGAAGATTTAACAGAACAGAGGACCGAGAAACAGCACTCTGAAATATTCTGGAGCCTAATCACTCACACAAATGGACCAGGTCTTGCCAACTACTTTTGCCTAGTGAGCACGACTGTCCCCACAAAGCTCCAATCCCAAAAGCCAGGAGACGTTTAAATGCCCAAGCACAGGAGACTGGCTGAATTAACTGTGGTGCATGCACACATAACAGGCAGCTTCAAAAAATAAAGAACTAAAGGCAACCTAGGACCCTGCATTGGACCACGGAATTAAAAATAAAAAATAAAAGGCCACGAAGTGGAAAAACTAGTAAAAAATCCCAAGTAAAATCTGTAGACTGGTTAACAATGTCACGCTGCTGTTGCTGTGTCAGTATTTTGCCGTGGTTATGTGTGAGGTTAGCATTCGGGGAGGCTGAGCGCAGGGCCTATGGGAATTCTCTGCTCTATCTCAGCTGTTCTTCTGCAAATCCAAAAATAATTTCAGACTGAAAAATAGAACTATTAAAGTTACCAACAACTACATGGCCTTTCTCTATGGAGTGTTCTCCAGGAGTAATTCAGTGAGAAAAGCAAATGCAAAGGAGCATATCCATGTAGCCTCATGTGCAGGAATTGAGGAAATAAGAAAAGTACACACACCTGGGTGTTCGTACAGCTTTTCCATAAGCTTTGTGTGATTTCCAGTGGAAAAGCTTAACAACAAAGCGAAGCACGCCCTACCTGTATTTTCCCTCTCACAAACGTGGTGATATCATTCTCGTTCTCAAAGACGGACAGGGTCTGCAGCAGGTTCTGCTCCAACCATTCCCAGTGTTCCGTGATTTCTTTTCTGAAACCACCTGTACGAATGTAAAAACGATAATAATACATGCCAGAATTTAAAAGATTCCTAAAAAGCCAGGCACATGTCATCAATATTCAATGCAACCGACGGAGAATATCGTTCCAACAGCTCTGTCTGTAAATCCTTTCTCTCCTCCAGAGAGACACCAGGACACTTAAGGAGGTGGAAACCCAAGAGGAAGGACGGGAAGTCTTCACTTCACGTCCTCAGTGGGTTCTGAGACTCCAAGTGAAACAGTGTATAGTGAAACCAGCTTTCTCACAGGCTAATTGAGGTAAACGAAAGATCCTACAGCATCTGATCAGGGTTGTTACGATGCTACCCAAGGTCCTGCTGTGTATTGTGTTTTGGTCAAGTCCAAGGTGAGTGCAGAAGCGTTTGGGACACTTTCAGACCAGAAGGCAGCAACATTCCCCCCAGGCCCTTTCCTGGACTGAGAGTTCAGTGCTTCCTGTCTCTGCTCTCCTTCCTACAACCTGCACCTGACAAGGCAACGCAGACCCTGTCAGGATACTAGGTTACAGGACTTAAGCTGCCTCGGCATGGGAGGGCTTTGGTATGCTGCCGGGGCTCTGCCGTAACCTCCCACAATGGGCAAAAATGATCCTCACTCCCTTTCAATTATGAATGAGATGTGAAGATGGACGATCGCTGGGGAATAGCAACCCGGTTCTCACAAGCACGGTTGCCTTGAAATGTAATGGGATGAGGTCATCCTCACAGCTGCCCACCAAGTCACTTGCACTAGGGCCAGTAATAAGAAGCCCAAGTCAACTTGCTGGGCCACCTCCGAATTGAGACCCCCCTGGCCACACCACGCTGGTCACTGGTGTGCCTCCCTACCAGCCACTGCTGCGCATGAGGAGGGGGCTCTTGGATGAGGCCCCAGGACCCTGGGGTGAACTGCCTTCCTTTTTCTGGGATTATTAATGATCTTGCAAAAAGAGTGTCTTAAAGGAAGTCATCTATCACAAATATAAATTGTATAGATAGCATAGTCATTGTACCATAGAGGGAAATTGCATGTACCGTTCATTGCATGCAGAATTAAAGAATGATTTTGTGATGCCACCGATTCGCCCTTCAGGCGGCTCCTTAGATTTCCAAGTTATCTTTTTATCGATTCTTCTAAATGGCTTCTGTTGGTTTTTTGTTACCAGTAACTCAGTATATCTCAGAATGCCACTGATGCCTGACAGAGACAGGTGGTGGGAGACACAGCTGGGTCTACAGCAACGCTCCGAGCTGTGGGAGAGAACTGAAATCTCTCAGAGAACGGGGGTTGCAGACCCACTGTACGAGGAGACCCCAAACCAAACAGAACCCACGTTCGTTATCTTTTTCTTTAAGTCCAAACACCAAAGTGCCTGCGTGGCAGGCTCGTGGAGAGGAGGAAAAGTGTATTTCTGAGTGGAGAGGCGGTCCTGTGAAGGCACTGAAGAAGAGACTATTTGTAGCTCTCCCTGCGCATTTTCCACTCCTCCGGGCAACAGTCAACCACACAAAAAAGCACTCAGTGACTCTGTATCCAGACAAGAGCTAGAGATCAGTATACCTGGCCCCCCTCCCCTTCTGCATACCACCCAGCTGGGTGACTTTAAATATTTTGCTTAAAGCTCCCTCCATCTCAAATTCTTGACATGCAAACTCGAAATAAATGAGAAACAAACAAAGGAGCCCATACGTTCAGAACAATGTGGTAAAATTGCAAGGAATTGTGTCTGCAGATAGATTTCGGAAAGTGGAAAATGCTTTTCAGATGCAAAGAACAATGCTCATCTGGAATGTTTAGGGAGTGAGTCATTTTGGAATTTGCCAGAAAGCTTTGAACCTTTTAGGCTTTAACATTTTTTAAAAATATTTTATTTATTTATTTTTAGAGGGGAAGGGGAGAGGGAGAGAAATATCAATGTATGGTTGCCTCTCGTGTGCCCCCTGCCAGGAACTTCATCTCCTGCTGGGAACTGGCCCGCAACCCAGGCATGTGCCCTGACCTGGAATCGACCTGGGATCCTCTGGTTCGCAGGCCCGCACTCAATCCACTGAGCTACACCAGCCAGGGCTGGCTTTAACATTTTAAATAGCCATGGGGAAAACTTTGTTTATGGACAAGGAAGGGTGCAGTATGCTTTTAAACGTTTGTGATGATTATTTAAAAAATTTTAAAACAGAGAGCACCCTTCCTTGTCTGTAAACTCACTGCCGTCACCAGCTGTGAATGGCTGTGATTGACAGGTAGAATCCTGCCCAGGGCAAGGCCCCGCTGCCCCAACCACACTTGGTGGCACTGTCAGATGTGTGTAGCTGAGGACAGGGGCCCTCCTGGGGGCTCACGGGACAGCTGCACTTCTGCAGACCTGCAGGGCACAGCTCCCAGATGCGCCTTCGGGAGCTGGTTTTCACAGCTGCCCTGGCCCAGCCGGGCAGTTGGGCTGTTACTGGTATCTCACCGCGCTCTGCCCGTTGCCAGGCAGTCACACCGGGAACTTGACTTCAAAGTCCTTGTTCCATGGGTTGCGGAATCCAACCACACACAGTTCAACCTCACTATTCCTCAGTTGTCCTGGATGGACAAGCACATCAGCTGTAAGTTCTAGGGCAGAACAGCTGTGCCTTCAGCTCTGTACACGCTGCCTTCAGTTTTCCTTATGCACACATTCATAAAAGTACATGCCCCCACACGCACACCCCCCCTCATAGAAACAGTATATACATGTATGTGCTCATCCAACAAACACTGCCCGTATCTCTCATCTTTTATGGCATCGTAAGGTTGACATGGCTGATCTTGTAATGAAATCCAATTTTACTGTCCACACTGGTTCCCCACCTATCGCCTTCCCTGTGCCCAGGACATCCTGCCCCTGCCCCCGGGGCCTTCATCTCCACAACCTCCACCTTCTGCTACTCAACGCCACATGCACCACTAACTCCTTGGTCTACTTCTCACTGCCTGAGACATGAACCCCCATGTTTCTGCCTTCGATCCCCACTGCTGCTGTGCTGGTTCTCCTCTGTCCTCCGACTCCTGTTGCTTCTCCCACCCCCCACCCCACCCCCAGTGTCGCATGAAAAGGCTGGCCTTTCGGAGCTATCACTGGCCGCTCACTGCTCCCAGATGGAGGGCACGGACTGGGGATGCAAGTCCCAGCATCTCCCAGTCTGCAACTCTCATCACCTCCTCAGACTCTGGGCCTGTTGCTGGGCTACCGAAGAGCCTGGCTACATCCAGCCCTAAGACCCCAACGGCCCAGAAGACTGGTTTCCAGATAAGGAAGCAATTTGTGCACCATTGTAGAATACCATTGTCCCCATATAGTATTTGAGGAAAGAAAATGACTGAAATGTCATCAGCCAATGGTAGTTTCAGGAATTAACTATGGATTCCGATCTATACCCAGGAGATAGCTCCAGGGAGAGTCACGGGAACGTGCCTTTTACAGATATTTACTGTGCGAAGGCACCACATTTTCTGAACACTCCCCAAAGTGTACAAAGGGTAAAGGGGGACAGGTATTCACGGCGCCGGGTCCTGGCGTCTAAAGTCTGAGGATACGTGGGAGGCAGAGCTGGCCCCCCTCCCCGTGCAGACGAGCCAAGTTCTGAAGACTTCAACCGGGTAGAAGCTATTTCTGAAAGCAAGTCCGTTTCTGTCCATTTCTCATCCCAGAACAAAGGGTCCACATTACCTGTGAGCCACAGAGCGAAGGTCCTGGTGACAGTCTGGGGCTAGCAATCACTTTCTCCAGACCTCTCCCTAGAAACCAGCAAGGCTTTAAAGGAGACATGCTGGAATCCTAAGTGATCCTTGGATTGGAAATGGCCCTTTCATTTCTCCAGAAAATAAGCCACGTGCTGCAGTGTTTCAGGCCCTGGAACTCTTATTTTGTTATTGCTTCAAGCGAGATAACAGGAAGCTCTTTCGCCCTGACTCTGAAAAGGGACAGGTTTGTTTAACTTGAAGTTTGAGCAAAATGTGTTGGACGCTCAGAAGAGAACGAAGGGCTTGGCTGTAGCCTTTCTGGAAAGGGCTCGTTTACAGGGAGATGCAGCGGGAAAAACAGGTGGCCCGACTGCGCCATCAGCCGGAACAGCAAGGCGAGCTGGCATGGGGCACGGGACCCCTTCAGGAAGTCCGTGGTGAACCGCCTGCTGCGGCCGCAGCTGGACCAACCCGGGATGGGCTTGAGGTTGTTCAGAAATCAGTTTGGGAAAAATGAGAATCCAAGTACCATTAGGAGTGCAGTTTTTTTCCCTTTTCCTTTTCTCCCCTCCCTCCCCTCTCTTTTCTTCCACCTCTTCCTCCTCCTCCTTCTTTTTTAAAAACACCAGTAATAGTCCTCGAGCATGTATCTGGGCAAAATTTCAACATTTTCAATGATAATGAAAGTACTAAATCACCCTAAGTCTTATTTGTCAACTAGTTTGGAATGAATCTTAAATCACATAAACTCTACCAGAAATAAAAAGGAAGAAGCACTGAGAGGGACCCATGACCTGGTTCTATCAATGGGGCCTCTAAGGACGAAGATTGAAAGCTTAAGGCCCCACCGATGGACAGTCAGTGGGTTAAGTTCTTTCTGATGCACGATTAACCATGTTCTGGTTCCACGACTGCAGCGCTGACTTACAAACCCGAATTCCAGGATCACTTAGACGGCAAATTCTCATTGGGTAAGAATGTGTGTGTGCCCACATGTAGGGAGGTATTTGTGTGTACCTGCAAAACGAAAAACCCCTCGCGACACAGCAGGAAACAAAACAGAGCAAAACCAACTAAAACCCACTAAACCTGCCAGGGGTGAAAAAGCCAGCAACCTGGTGTTTCCCAGCATCAGGACAGGCTGCTGGGACCCCAGAGCTCTTTCAATCCACTTCTCAAAAGAACAGTACTCAAAGCTACTTAAATAAAGGGAACCAAATCATCTATTTTATGGCCCTACCCCAAAATGACTTTACCCACAAGAATGATAATTTTTAAATGGAATACCAAATGAAGGCAAGAGTAATACCTCACACACTAGTGTAACAGCTACTATCCCACAGTCGCCATAAAGCCACCAGGCACTCTCTACACCCAGAAAAATGACAGACTTGTGCTTGGAGAGGGCAAGAGATAAAACCCAAAAACGATGTGGTGATTTGAAACATTTTTAGAAACAAAAGGGAGAAGTGTTTTAAATATTTAAATGACATTTAAATTTAATTAAAGCTATAATTACAAGCAGGTTCAAGATAATGACCATGGTAACGCTCTCACTTATGTGCACTCATCAAGACCAGGCATCATGCTTTCACTTCATACGCATTACTGAGGAGGGGCCTGGTTGTCAGGAAAACGGTATTCCACAATGGCTCAGACCACAGACTTCGTCAAAAACGTACAGCCGGTTTCAAGTCCCCACCATGCCCCATACTAGCTTTGTGACTGGGGCTAAGTTATTCAACCTCTCTGGGCTTGTGATTCCTCACCCATAAACCAGAGGTAACAACACCTACCACGCTGGTTTGTGCTGGGGATTAAAGGAAAATAACACAGGTAAAGTGCTTGGCCCAGGTCTAGGGTGTATAAAGCACTAAGTAAACAGATACTTTTGTTATTACATCATTGCAAACAACAGAACACAAAGCTCTTATCTTCAAATGTCATGCAGAAAGTATCTACTTCTGAGGGCAGCACACTCAGAAGTCAGCTGTTTAACACACACCCCCCCCCCCCCACCCAGCGCCAGGCACCACCGTGTGCGGACTGCAGGCATGCCCGTGACTGAGGAAGGCAGGCCTAGAACAACTCCTTGTGCGACTATCATTACCAGCTTCTTACGTAACTCTGCTTGTAATCTCTCACGGGTCACCACGACCCGCTGACAGCTTTAGAGGGACTTGGAGAAAAGAGAGGCCTGGGTAGCTCATCCAGCCTTGGCGGCAAGAGTCAGGGGGTGCTGTGTTTGTTCTCCTTATTGCACTTAAGTGCCAAGCCCCCCCCCCCCCAACCCTGAAGGGCAGAATGCAAACCCCCCCCTTCTGCGGGTGCAATCCCGCCGGAAACGCTCCACGCCTCCCACGGGCGCATGCGCGGTGACTCAGCGGCCCTGCCTCTGGATGTGCGTCCCAAGGGGACAACCGAGGGACCGGGAAAGACTGGGTTAAGAGGATATTCACTAACGTCGTTCAAGATGCAGTTACCATAGGGGGGAACCCCTGGATTTCCGACAGTGGTGTATTATTTAGTTAAATTACATTATATACACACTAAAATATTACCTGCCTATTAATGTTGACATTATAGAAGTATATGTTACCAACATGGAAAGATAAAATGTATCAATGCATACAGGATGGGGTAAAAGTAGGTTTACGGTTGTTTGTGTGAAAATGATGTAATAATTAATAAGCAATGCTACACGAACAAACTCTGTTTCATGTACTCATAACTGTAAACCTACTTTTGCCCAAACCTGTTTATATAGATACGCTTTATATAATACAAAGTCCAGAATGTGGTTTGTGATGCGGTATTATTATCTCTTAATTTTTTCTTTTTGTGAATCCATATTTTCTAACTTTCCGCATAGAACATGTATTCCTTAAAGAGAAAAGCAAGTTCTTTTTTTTTTTTAAAGCTGCTCTTTACAGGATCCAAGACTTGTGCCTGAGGCCCACAGACCAAGAAAAGATGACCAAATACCGACCTAGTTTCACACTTGCGCATCTCAGGTGGGAGACGACCGAACTGTCCAGTCTCCAGCTACAGTAGATCAGGGGTGTCAAACTCATGTTCACCGGGGGCCACGTCAGCCTCGCAGTTGCCTTCAAAGGGCAGAAATAATTTTACGACTGTTATAAATGTAACTGCTCCCTAACTGTGGAGGAGTTGAAATTCCATTTGGCCCTTTGAAGGCAACCTCGAGGCTGAGGGGGCCCCCGTGAAGATGAGTCCAACAGCCCCGCTGTAGAGGACAGTGGAAGAGAAACCAATGAGCGGCCTTTACTTAAGTTCTGGGCCTGACCAGTGGCTGAAAGGATGTTTGATCCTGAACACCAGCTTCGCGCTGCTCAAAACGCACTGGCTGGAGCGGGGGAGCCCAGGAGTGTGGTCTCAGCCTGCCCCACGCCCTGCCCATGACCGCCCTGCCTGTGACGGCCCACGAGAACCCGGGCAGCTCAGGCTGACTCTGCACCCCACTCAGCTGAGGGCGACGAGCAGGGTGGAGGCTGAGGACTCACAGTTCCCAGATGAACAACCACCCAGGCCCAGAGGAGACTCTGACATAAAGAGGAGGGGAACCAAATCAAAGGGCCGCTGACCAAGCCCCCGCTGTGTTGTCAGTGAGGTGTCCATCAAGCGCACCCCCATGATGCCATTTCCTGACCAGGCCCGTCAGAAGGCCAGATGTCCTCAGAGGGAACTGTCAACAGCTCCTCTGTCCGTCTGTTTGCACCTCCCTCCCCCCTGCCAACCCCGGGCACCTCTTGAGACAATGGCGTGTATGCACGTGTTCACTGAGGCTGGGTAACCCTTCTCACTCCGCTCACTGTTAGAACCTCTAGTTCTTCTCATGGGGACAGCCCCATGGGACAGCCTCACTTAAGTCTACTAAAGGCCAAGGAGGGCCAAGGCGGGCCAAGGACAGGCTCTCTCCTGCCTCTGGGGCATTAAGTCCAAAACGCCGGCTGCTGGGGGAAGACCCTCAGCTGTCTGGTTCTCTGGTGAAGCTCGAGCCCCAGGTGCAAAGCTGTCAGTCCCCTGAGTCTCAGGGGAGGGGCAGAACGGTCAGCGCAGGACCGGCTCAACAGAGCGGGCTGGACAGAGTCCTGCAGTACAGCTTCCTCCATGTTCTCTATGGTGAAAAGTATCATTTGCTACACAAATGCTGAGCAAAGTACAACTCAGGAGGCTGACACGGATAGCACAGTGGCTTCCTTTGGGGCAGTGGTGAGAAGAGTCATGACTACACAGGAAGGTTGGGCTCCTCTTCCCAGGTTAGGTCTCCGTGTGGAGAAAATACAAAAAATCAACTTCTTCAAACTAATCTGGGTACAGACAGTTAGAAGATAATACAAAGAAGCACAGGAAAAGACTGTTTCACCGAATAACTTGCTCTCCCCGCTCCTTTTCTGTGTGGTCCACATTGCCCAGGGTCAGGGCATGAGGACTGGAATAATGATTCCATGAGCAATGAGGCAGAGTCCAGGGTCCAGGGTCAGAGTCCAGAGTCCAGACCTGGAGTCCAGGTCCAAAGGACTCCACCTCCTCGGCTCCCCGAGGCTCAGGTCTAAGGCCAACCGAATGCCTAGGACTCACCATCAAGACCACTAAGTTCTTCTCCAGAAAGTGGTCTCGGTGAAGACTTCCAGGCGCTCCCTTTAACTCAGTTCCGGCGTGTGGAGGGTTCAGAAGACGCTGCACAGAACGAGGCCGGGGAACCCTCTGTGTTCCACAGGGCAGCGGGCGAGACCCACCACTCTGTACCTCAGAAGCCCAGAGTACTGGGCTCTCCTATAATGAGTCGTGCAATTTGAGAAAATACTTCAAGCTCCCAGTAGAGCGTCCCACCAAATGCTAACTGTGTGGTTGATGAGAAAAACAACATGAAAAAGACAAGCTGAAAGGTCAGCATGTCAAAGAAATCTTTAAGGTAACAGCTTCCGCTCTTAAAACCTTCTCAGGAAGGGGAGCCAGCAATTTGGGCTGAAACAGAAATCGATAAGAACAACTAATGGGTGAATGACACTTTCGCAATGGTTGTCACTTCCGTGGAGTCTTCCACAGGAAATTCTGGAGCTATGTGTATGGGCAATCAATAGATGCAGAAGCTGAACCGGTTCTGGGTTTACTATAATGAGGTCATGCAGTTATGACAGGTAGTACTTAATGTGAAAAACAAAGTATATCTCTTGGTGGCATAAATTATGCCATCCGCATTTATTGCCTGGTGCTCCTGAGCCTTGGCTCAGCAAACCACTGAGGAGTAATTCAGCTTTGGAGTTCTGGGCTCTTTCGCAAGGGAGCATGGATAGGGTCGGCTCTGGAGAATGGCAAAGTCCCAGAAGTAGATGGAGGCGTAGTCATATTGGGCAGCAGGGGGAAAGGAAGGTTGTTAGGGCCAAGGGGCTAGAAGAACAGGAGTCCCAGGGGCAGAAACCAGCTGTGACATCCCCATCCACGCGCACTCGCCAGGGGTGGCCAGGAGCTGAGAGGAGCTGGGGGAGATCAGGCAGCTCCAGCCTCCGGAGGACCTAAAGCTTCTGGGCACAAGTGGTAGGTGGTGAGTGACAATGTATCAATGTCCCTTCCACACCCTCATTGAGCTGAGTGATTTAATGGCTCTGATTTCTAATGTCCTTTCTTTTCATGTCTTCACTTGCTGGCCACAATGTCTACTCCAACACTATCCTAGATAGTTTGCCAACTAAATGTGACACTGTCCCGACCGACCAGCACAGGGTGCTTCCCCCTGCACAGTAGCAACCAGGTGTTTCACGTTGTACTGAATGAACCGTGCAGAGGGCTGGCACACAGCCAAGGCTGTCTTATTCGGGGTCCCAGTTTCTCTCTGCCTTTCTCCCTCCCTCTCGCTCCAATCCCCACCACCCTTCCCTCCTGGGCGTTTTCCTCCCTGCCCTGATCCCTGACGTCATCCCTCCATTCCCCAGGATGCACAATGACCGATATACCTCTTTGTTTCTCACGGGGCTCTTTGCGTCTCAGCCAGAACAGCTTTAAATGAGGGATACAACTGCAATTTCGGGGGCTGCAGAATCCTCGAGGGAGGGCTACTAGGACACTCACACCCTCTGGCAGCCTGAAATCATAGCCAGATAAGGCCCCCTACCTATGTAGAAGGCCGACCAAGGTTCTGGGGTCTAGCCAGGGGCCCCACAATCAAATGGCACTATACAGAACTTGCCCCCACCGGACCACAGCTGAGTACTTACTCTTGTTCTCAAGAGCCGAGACTGGATCTAATTATCTTCACATCTTTAGATCCTAGCATAGTGTTTCCTATCAAGCAGAGATCAATCTAAAAACGGAATGAAGTCAACTAAAAGAGCTCCCAATGGGCAAACCTGGAATGATTTGCGCAACAAAACACATAAAATAGTACTAGGATCCCCCGCTCAAGTACAGAATAAATGTTCTTGATTCCATAGTGATAAAAATAACTGAATAAATCAAAACTCCTCACTCTTTAAGTGTGGGCTGTGCACAGCGACTTCCTCCCAAACAGGACAATATGGACAGAGAAGAAAAAATAAGTTGACGGGAAAGAAACTTAAAATAACACGATGTCAGCCCGGCAATGGAGGACATGATCAGTCATAAATCAAGTCGATAGTATGGAGCCTGTGATCGTCCTCACGAGAACCCACCCCCAGCCTGATCCTGCAATAAACATCGAATTCCAATAAAACCACATTTGACACTACACCTGACCAGCATCCTGGGCAGGACCGTCAGAAACGAGGAAAATCCGAAAGACTTCCACAGCCCAGAGGAGCCTAAAAAGATACGACAACTAAATACACAACAGCATGCCCGATGAGCCCCTGGAACAGAAAAAAGACTTCAGGTAAAAACGAAGGAGATCTAAATAAACTATGGACTTAGTTAACAGTGTATCGGTATCAGTTCATTCATTGGAACAAATGCTCCACACTCAGGTGTTAATAATACAGGAAGCCAAGTATGTGGAAGGTGCTTGGGAGTTCTTCAACCTATCTGTTCAACTTTTCTGTAAATCCAGAAGTATTCTAAAAAGAATAAAAACTAGTAATAATAAAAAGTGAAGTGGGGAAAGAAAAAAGAAGGAAAAAGCGTTCCATGCCAGTGCTTTTCCTATGGTTCCTTCAAAAGCCACACGCAAACATATAACTAAAACAGTCTTGGCCACTTTGGATTAGCCGTCCTTGGGAAGAGATCCAAAGGCAGCCTAATCGTTCACCACCATTTCAAGCACAGCACATTATTACAGATTATCATCAGGAGAAATCAACAGTCCCTGCTCAGTGGGAAGTCCCGCGCTAGGAATATAAGGCTCACTCCGTCCCGCCCACATACCCTGTGTTCCTCCTCACTCCCCAGCTTCCTCTGAAGTTATGTTGGGGCCACGTGACTAGTTCTAGCCATGAGAGTGACAAAGCAGTGACACCTCTGGGCCAAGGGAGTGGAACACAGGTGCACCTCTCCTCCCACTTGTCCCTTGTAAGCTGAACTTGGAGACTTTGTGTCCCAGAAGGTGTCACTACTGAGAGTGGAAGCCACAGGATCCAAACACGACTCACCAGAGCGAGAAAGATACCCCCTTTCTGGTGTTAAGCCATTGAGATTTGGGGGTGCATCTGTTGAAATGGCGATGGTCACCTGCCCTAAAATACCAGGTGACTGCATTCCACTAATAAAAGTTCCTTTCCTGCTGACGGAACATCGTTAATGGCAACGTGTCTCTGTATTTCCAAATACTGCTACTTACCACAGGCGATGGTCCAGTAGACCAAAGAGTCTGGAGTCTGGTACAGGATTCGGAAGGGAGCGACGCGGGCGCTGGAGTCCAACACGACATCGAGGGTACCCACCAGGAGGCCTAGGGAAGGAGGGAGGGAGAGATGGGTAAGGGTGTCCTCAGAGCCTTCCCATTCCAGGGGCAGGGTGGGCACTTCCCTCTGACTTTCAGTTACAGAGCATATTCACTAAGGGTCCCCTGGGGATGGCACTGGTGGTGCTTGAGGTGGGGCAGGGAGGCACTGAAGGCCCCCAGCCTCCCTTGCTTGGCCACTGTGGAAAATAAACAGCGCAGCCCAGAGCACCAAGCTCAGCGCCTACCCCCTACTGGGCTTTTCTCGAAGTTCTGCTGAATCTGAACCAGACATTTTTCTGAAGCTGTCACCACCAATATCTCTCAATGTGTCCCCTTGAGGGCTGGTTCTGACCACACTGAATGATGCCTTGATACACACCATGCCATTGCAATTCACCTCCTTCTGGCTGGCAGTCTGTGGTCATGGACAGAGCTATGGATTCGTCCACTAGAGTCCAGAAAAGCTCAGATCCGGCTGGGACTCTGTGACAACCCACTCTGTGGTGTGCACAGGCCATTTAACTTCTCGCTGCTTTCACTGCCTCAGTTGTGACAAGACTGTAAGGGTGCCTGCCTTCCGGAACCAGGGTTGTTAATCAAGACCCCCGAAGGCGGGGTTAACAGGGGGACATCCTACAGCTGTCCTTGGTCTTTGTCCAGGGACAGGAACCCATTTAGGTTTACTGCCAACCACAGTGACCGTGAACTGACCTAGGCCACCAGAAAAACAAGTTGTGGCTGAAGTGGAATTGAAGTTGTTGGTTTGCTCTGGACTGTACGAAGCACACTGAACATAAAATCCTTAAAAGCCTGCAGAGGTTTCCAAGAGACAGATTTCCACACAAAGCCACCCGTGTGAGCACTTCTGTTTTCTTTTCTGTGACTCAAATTCTATGCAAAGACCTCTGATAACTCTTCGATTACCTACAGGTGGGAAAGTATGTCCCGGGAAAAGCAGGAGAGCGCCAGCTAAACTGGACTCCCTCTTACATCAACTAGAAATACACACGCATCGCCCACGATAACCGAGTGTTTGTAACCCTTCCCCCTTCTTCAATCACAAGGGGAAAAAACATGCCCCCCCTACCGGAAGCGTCCCATGGTTGGTTCTAAAATGCATAAACGTCAGTCTGGGATCAGGGAGGTGCGGCCAAGGATTAGTTTACATGATTTGACGAGCCTTGGACAGCGTCCTGGGAGCTACAGATTGTCCAAGGGCAAATGTGGCCTCTGGGCACAGCAACTGACAGAGGCCAACCTGGTGGCAGAACTCTCCAGTCTCGCTTCTGCCACTGCCCACCTTTCAAGGCCCCCTCCCCGGGCCTCAGTTTCTCTCTCCTCAGTGTCTCTAGGCTTCTGTACTCTTTAACACCAATAAGACCTGTGAAGAGGTCCTGTCGGCCCACATATCTTGATCACCACAAATGTCCCCAGTTAAAGTCCACCTTCCCGGGTTTCCAGCTGACATGGCGGCGTGGGCAAGCACCGCACTCGCCTCCTCCCACAACCACAGCTGAACTACAGAACAGCCATCCTTGAGAACCGCCTGAGATGGAGCCGAACAGGAGCCCTACAGGCAAAGATATAAAGAAGGAGCCACACTGAGACTGACGGGAGGGCGGAGACTCAGAATGGGCTGGTCGCACACTTACTCCCGAGCCCTGAACTTTGCTCCAGAGCACAATGAGTTCGGAGCCCAGCTGGCTAGAACCCACCTGGCACCATACGTAGCTATTACAATATTATTGACTAGATTCTCTATGCCACCCTTTACATCCCCAGGACTATTCTGTAACTACCCATTTGTAGAAGTTCGGTATTTTTTGAAAACCTAAATAATTCTTTAGCGCTGTGCTGCCCAACCTTTACGAATGCAAGAAGTCAAAACTTCGGGAAGAAGAAGGTGCCCCTCCTACGCCCTCTGCAAACAGAACACCAGAAGAGGGGGAATCTGGCTGAGAGACTACAAAAAGAGGCAGCCATGGGGATTTTCTTAGAAGTCTTATTACTCATACGTCTGAAATGGCTGTCCAAATACCGAATCTTGCATCATTCCCACACACAGTGTTGCTTTAGCAGCTGTTCTAATCAGCTATTTTGGGTGTTAAACAATCTTTGATTGCCGGAGATAACTAAATCAAATTACGGCCTTCCAAAGCACTCTTCTCTGCAGCTACCTATTACATTAGTTTGGGACATCTTGCAACATAAATGTGCTGTTTTCAACACGATTCAGAGAACGCTCTGCAAGATTCGTACAGCGTGACTCCCCACCTGGCTGGGGGCTCTACAGAGCATGTGACGCATATGGAGTCATGTGTCCCCTCCTGGGCAGCACCGTGGGGGAGGGGGAGCATGTCAGGAGAGAGTTGGACACATCGGCGCATGCCCAGGACAAAGACAAACCCATCTACTGATGATCTTGGAATAATTCAGGCTGGAGTGGACAGAATCCTGAAGATCTCTTGACCTCCCTCTGTTCCCTCAGCCTTGCAGCCAGTGGGAGATGAGGCCCAATGGACAGAGACAAAGCCAGGGTAGTCCAGGAAGTGCGCTTGGCCTTGGCCCAGATTCTGACATGGAAACAGTAACAGTGCCTACTCCGAGACAGCTCGGTTACATGCCATGCATTACTGTTGAATGAAATAAGCAAAACTGCAGGAAAGTACTGGAAATTACAAAACACATGGACCCCCTCCTCAAACTTTAACAGTGAGCCTTACAGCCCCCCCGCCCCTCCCCTCCCGCCCTGTCCCCTCATCCTCAACCCTAACTCCCTCTCTCCATCCCCCATCCTCAAGTTGTTTTGTATTCTTCCCATCCAGGCCCTTATCTTTTTCCTGACTCAGCATATGTATATGAATGTAGATTTAACACTCATGTATATTTTAAAACTTACATTAATGATAAAGAGTAGATTCTGTTCTGCAACCTATTTTTCTCACCCGGTTAACAGTGTGCAAAATTTACCCAAGCTGATTTATTCATTTTAAAGGTGGTGTAATATTTCACAGTACAAATAAACTGTTACTTATCTGTTTTTCCAAGAGAGGACATTTGGGTTTATCTCCAATCATTTCCTTTATAACTCTGGCCCTTAAGCAAGTGCGCACCTTTCTTTAGAATAGAATGAGTGGGCCACAGCCTAAGTACATTTTTAAACTGTATTGGATACTACAAAGCTGCTCTCCAAAGTGATTGTGGCAATTTACATTCTCACCAGGCAAGCGAGAATCTGTTTCTCCGTGTCTCCAGCACTTAGTAGTATCATTTTTTAAAATTTTTGCCAGTCTCCAGGGTGAGAAATGCTATCTACTTGTAGTTTAAATTTGCATTTCTCTAATTATTCATGAGTTTGAGTATCTGTTTCTTGTCTACAGGCCATTCCGATTTCCTGTTCTGTGAGTTATTGTCTTTGCTGTTGTACTTGATTGGAAATGTACTTTCTTTTCTCTCCTTCTGGCAAATGTCTATGCCCCTCAATGTCAAGGTTAAGGTCACCTAATGTATTTGTTCTACTTAATTCCAACATTCTTCCCATCCTCCCCATCCTCTCAACATTCCATCTTCCAATCACCTGTCAATTAACTGCTCCCTCTCTGTGATCTGTCTGCCACTTTGCACTTTACACACACACACACACACACACACACACACACGTAAACTATCACATCGCTTCCCTCCACCAGTCTATGAGCTCCTTGAGGGCAGACACAGCTTATTCATCTTCCCACCACAGTCCCTAACACATTACAATAAGTTCTAGCAAACTGGCCTTAAATATTAAAATTGTGTAAGAATCTTACAATGAATGGAGACCAAGACATGAGAAGAAGGTTGGAAAACCCCACCTCAGAGACTCGGAGGTAATTCAGACCAAACTTACATGTGGAACTTTGCACTGTGGGAAACCAACTTTCCTAGTTTCAGAAGTCATTTATCATTTTCTAAATGAATAATACTGAGGTTGATAGTAAGTTGGATCAAAGGCAGAGATATGTAGGGAAAACCTAAGTCTTTCTATTTCACTTTTAGACACAATATAGTGATCTGCAATTGTCAAAAAACAAAACAAAACAAGACAACCGGCAGATTTAATTAACCAATTTAAATCCATTCATCCAATACATGGTTTGGGGAGCACCAGTTTGCACACCATGCTGGCTGGAGGACCAGGTGGGAGGTTAGGGAAGCTGTCGCGTGGGTGCGGCCGTGAGGGCAGTGTTGGGGTTGTCAGGTGAGGACCAGCTCTGTCCCTGTAAATGCACTGAGTTGTAGTGCCACCACGAACAAAGTGAAGGCACACGTGGGCTACTGCAGGCCACCCACGGTGCCACGGCATGCCGGAGAGGGCACGGGTGGTGGCTGTGCCCTGCGTGAGGAGGTGTGGGCACAGGAGGTCTGTCGGGAGAGGTGGCTGGGACTGGGGCTGTGGGCATGGTGTTTCTCTCAGTCCTTCTGCAGTATGGGTAATACGAGCCACAAGGCAGAGACCAGTCCCAACAGCGGGGCTCTCCCTTCAGTGCAGAGCAGCCAGGGAGCACGCCCTCCGACCCTCTACCACGTTCCTGTAAAAGCAGCTCCTCCACCATTCCAGGTGGAGCCCACCAGCCGAGACACTTGCCCTTCCTCGGCATTGCAAACTGGTTTCTGTGCATGGGGTCTCTGGCGTTCACGGTTCTTCTCTAAGACTCAGACAGTTGGAGCCAGAAAGGAGAGAAGAAGCCGTGACGTTCCTTTCTATTTTCCATCCAAAGGATAAGCACAGGCGGGGTTTGCTGCTCAGCAAACAGAAGACTGAAATCTGAAGAACATTCTGTCTGCTGAGCTTTTGTCAGGCAGCCGATCAGTGCACTCAGACCTCCCAGGCTCCCTACAGCCAGTCCAGGACAGTTCAGTCCGGGAGTTGCTCCCGTTGCCCCAAGGGCCAGGCCCTTAAAGTCACACACAGCTCCTCCTGCAAAGGGGGAGGGCAGCTGAAATTGACGTTTCTCTCTGGGCCAGTGTCTGAGGAAGAATCACTGAGGTATTTTCTTTCTACCTTGCACCCCAGTTAGGGCCAGCTACATAATTTGCAAGACTCTGTACAACAGGAAAATGCAGGTCGTCCTGTGCAAAAGCTCTTAAGAATTTCAAGACAGCCACAGAACACTCCACTACGTCTGGGGCCTTTCCAGAAAGCACAGGCCCCTGTGCAACAGGACCGGCCACATACCCAGCAGGCCGACCTTGACCCCAGCAGTGCTGCGGTGACGTCATCCCCACAGACAAGCTGTTGTTTTCAGACCTTTGTCAGGAATTCAGGTCTGCTCTGAAACAGACCAATGAGGATGCTGGACTGAATTTATTCAAAAAAGCTCCGGGTACCTGTGTGATCCAATTCCTCAAACAACCCCCGCCCCACCCCCTGCCCCCGGGGAAGAGGAAGGTAGAAACATTTTTGTTACATTTACCACGGGCTGCCATTTAAGTTCCAGGAAGGTGTATGATTCTGATCTTGTCTCCACATGCAGGTCTGAAAACCAGACACCGACAGCTCAGGGCTGGCCAAGGTCAGCCTGGATGGCGCAGGTGGAGGAGCCCTTGCGGCACTGGTGGGGGCAGTGAAGCCCGCCACCTTCCCCAGAGATAAACCTGGACGTGCTGAGACCCCCTCCGTCAGGCAGCATTTGCAGGAACCACGCACTGCCCACAGCTGGGGAAGTCCTCTTTCTGCCTTCAAATTCATAGAACCTTCTCCACAATGAAATAATATTATCAGATAGAAACAGCCGTGAATTACATTTAGGAAACGGCCTAGAATGTCTAAGTGAATTATAGTACATCTCTATAATGATACGTAGACATTTACAATCACGTCCTCAAATGATTACTTAATGATGTGGCAAAAGGCACAAAACTAGACCTTTAGTTCTGCATGATCACAATCTGCCAAAATATCAGTATAATGTAGCTATATTAAAATTTATAATATATGCATTATTTTAAAGACTATACAAATTAACATATTTTGTGTATCCTTAATGGTTTTTGGCATATCCCAAAATCCGAAACGTTCATTTTATTTTCTTCTGTGTTCTCCTGTGTTTTCAAAAATTTCTCAAATGGACATTCAGCCTTCTACTTTGCGCTTTCTCTACTGAGGGACAGATCACACCACGGAGTAAACGGATGGTTCCTGTGCTTACTGTGAAGCTGATACCTCATTTCGGATAACACCACAGGTTAGTAGAGCCCGTGGTGAGCACAGAAAGGGGCAGAAATGTGCAGGGCTGACGAGCGACCGCAGGGTCGGCAGGAGCCACCTCCCTGGGCTGCCTTGCTCCCTGTCAGCTTCCCAGACCCAGTTCCAGTTCCCACAGATCTTAGCCACAAAACCAGGTCCTCGAGTCTCTGTTCCTTCCAAAGAGAAGCTCCCCGTTAACATCCTAACTAACCCCTTTGGCCCCATTTAAGAGGGGCTCTGAGTAAACACCCCTTTTTGCAGGACAGGGAGACGAGTATTATATAACGAAGCAGCCAGGCATTAACAACCGCTTAATGATACACTTTCCAGCCTTGCATCCAAATATTCCAGCACAGATATAAATAGCGGCTGGAGAACTGTAATTAAGACAATCACACTATTTACAAGGGAGAGATTCAGCAGCAGCCCGGCTGCATTACTGGAGTCTTGCCTGACCTTACACCACTTGGGGAGCGTGAAACTCCCCCCGCATCCCCCTTCAGAAGAATCACAGTCCTAGCTTAGCCCTAAGTCACTGGATGAAACGATGGTATGTTTCCCAGAGACATTTCAGCCTCCAGCAGATGAGGGGAGAGCAGCCTTCACCTGAGGTCCAGGTCCAGTCCTCAAAGGGAAAACTGGGCTGGGGGGACCTGGCAGCACTGAGGAGTCCTGCACCAATAAGAGGAGGACGCCAAACCAGAAGGCAAAGACGGTTCGACCACAACGGCAGGTGCACAGCGGCGGGCAAGGCCCTCGTTTTGTCAGTTGTCTATTATTTACACAGACTGAGAAACATTAACTGTTTCTCCATATAGCTAAACACTCTGCAAACACAGACGAGTCCCCTGTGTAACACATTAGATCTAATCGAGATTTCCTAAAAAATGGTTAGGGATGGCCTAGAAATAGCTTGTGAAGTATTCTGGAAAAAAAAAATACCAATGACGGATGGGAAAAGGGATCACTGGTGATAACAAAAGCAGTATCCTGGGGCAGGGGCTAGTCATTTCCAAAAAACCGTTCTTTTTTCATGTTGCCAGGGGTGTCCAACCTGCGGCCCATGGGCCACATGTGGCCCAGGATGGTGATGAATGTGGCCCACCACAAGATCAAAAACTTACTTTGTTTATGGATTTAACGTGTGGCCCAAGACAACTCTCCTTCTTCCAGGGTTGTGCGGGAAGGGCCCAAGGCCAGACACCCTGAGACAATGTCGGGCACCACAGACAGAGAGCAGTGAGACACCCCACAGTCTGCCAGCAGCAACCACTTGTAGGCCTAAAGTTAGAGACTGATGAGCCAAGAGGAAATATGTGGTGGATTACTTTTATATTATTATTTATTAACAAATGGGAGACACAGA
Organism: Sturnira hondurensis; assembly: GCF_014824575.4. Taxonomy (NCBI): domain Eukaryota; kingdom Metazoa; phylum Chordata; class Mammalia; order Chiroptera; family Phyllostomidae; genus Sturnira; species Sturnira hondurensis. Next base: position 17,193,205 of record NW_028082759.1, on the reverse strand, counting down.
AATAATGAAGGACTTGTTATATTTCTTGTGCCTTGAGTTACATCTTCTGTGTCTAGCTCCTTCATCTCTGAGGAAAATAATAGGCACACATACACACACTACAACATGCCATCTCATTTAAACTCAGGGGTGGGGGCTCTAAAAAGATCCTCACATTTTGGTTCCTCTCTTTGAATGTAACAAAACACAATGATGCAACAAAAAGTAAGATTACGTCGTACTTTAAACCTTTTAAAAAAGACAATCACACTCGAGAATTCCTTGCATGCCAGTGTTGCTCAGCCAACAGTCCCAAGAACAAACATCAGAGTTTCGCTCTGTCCCTCAGACCTTGCTCAGCCCCGCCCCCAACAGCATCTGCTCTTTGAACCCGGAAAACACAGACAGTGGCCCCCACCATCCTTCCTGTGATCTATGTTAAGGTTGGGGAAGGGGAGGCGAGGAAAAGCCGAAATATTTGTTTGTTTGCTTTTGATTTTCCAGTTACAAAAGGGCAAAGAAAAAAATTAATGGTTTTTTTTGGAAGATTTTATTTTATTTTTATTTTTAGAGAGGGGAAGGGAGGGAGAAAGAGAGGTAGAGAAACATTAATGCGTGGTTGCCTCTCGCACTCTCCCTACTTGGGGACCTGACCCACAACCCAGGCACGTGCCCTGACTGGGAATTGAACCAGTGGCCCTTCGGTTAGCAGGCTGGCACTTAATCCCCTGAGCCACACCAGCCAGGGCTTTTTCTTTTCCAATAAAAATATAGATATGTACGTCAGGAGGGAATGGGTGACATTTGCCTGTTCTCTGCTCCCCTTTGTGCTAGTTCTCAAAAAATTTTCCTTAGAACAGCAAAACCCCCTCTTTGTAAAAGTTTTAGGGCTTCTGATCCTTATTTCTCATTCCCCTGAATGGACCTTGAGGACAAGTGGGACAGGGCCACCCCGTATAATCTATGCCTGGTGCCTCGGGCCCCTGTCCTTCCCAGAGAGCCCAATGGATAAACCACAACAACCACATACTTTCACAATTAGCAAGCCCAATCGCTCGGGAATTACCAACATGTACATTTCAAATTATTTCCAAAAAGATCATCAGGGAAACCCCCAGAAAAACGAATCTTTAACATTTAGGTGGTTACACTGGTCCAGTTCCTTGATGGAAAGAGGAATGTTTCTAACATGACAGGGCCAAGTGGTGGGTTCAAGTTCCCGCCTCCCCCCCTTGGGAGCCGTGTGACTTCAGGCAAGTCACTTAGCCTCCGAGCCAAAAGTTCACGTCACAGAGGGACGATTTATCTTCTCTGCCGGTTTCCCAGACGACATCCTAGGTATGGAACTGCTACATAAACTGTGGAGTGTCTTGCCATGCAAGGCATCTAGTATTTTTTTTTTAATGTTTAATTTCAGAGCAAGAAGCTTTAGGTTGTACACTTCCGCCTGCTTGTACTGCAGGGGAGTGTCTCAGTGTTAGATGAAAGACTGTTTGCCAAGATTAAGTCACTATCCAACACAGCCAAGGCCACGAATATCTTCACTCAGCCCGAACTTAGGTCAGAGGTCTGCATATGCCCCAAGCAGATCATTCATCACTCACGCATTCACGCATCCATCCCTCCAGCAAACATTTGCGTAGTGACTTCCCACACAGCTGGTGTCTGACTGTGACTATGTTCTCTTGATCTTAAACCCGTGGTTGAGTGGAGAGTCACTAGCCTGGGAAATCACATATGAGAGAGGACACTATGGTTCTGACGATTTTTAAAAATGATACCATTCTGAACCTTTCATTCTTCAACTATTATTAAAACAATTAAACCGTTATTTTCTGCCCCACGCGGCTATTTATTCACATTTTACTTTGGAAAGACTCTCAGCACCCTTTGTCTGAAATGTGTCTCCCCACTTGCATCCGGCCCTGGGTGTGCCACCCCTCCCCACCCCCTTTCCTTCTCAGAACCTTGGATTCTGCCTGCGACTCCCCGCCCTGCTCCGTGAATTATGGTTAATTACTCTTTAGGGGTCTCTCTCAGAATCTCTCATTCCCTCTCTTTCCCCCACCTCCTTTCCGCCCTCTTCTTGATTTCTTTCAACCTCCTTTGGAAGGGGGTGAGTTTTTCATTTTCTCTTGGACTATCAAATTACTTCGTAGGATGGAAATCATACTACCTGCTCATTAGAGCCCTTTCCAATCAGAAAGACCTTACTGTGTCTGAGTGATTATGGCATCTTGAATTACAAACCCTGATAATTCCTAGTAATTACCCTACATAGGCGGCACACGCTCAGCTTCTCTTCTCAAGCCCCCGCGTGGCTGGCCTAAGTGAAAAGGACGTCCACAGAACACAGATGCATCATTATGGCCTTCCGTGAAGGGTTCAATAGGACAGGCACCACCAACAGGCCCAGCCTCAAGCTAACAGATTCACAACATTATTTCCCAGTCTTGGACAGCTTCCTTCCAATCCAGACAGGGCCCTTAGGATTACTGAAACGAGACAATATTAATATAGGCTCCAGAAGAACATCAAGTTTGATGATCAAAGTACTACTTTTCAATGCTACAGGTAGCACTGCTTTCCAAATAAATTCAAGGTAATAAGTCACAAAAATACCAGTGATAAGATATCTCTGTAATGAATGGTCTGATTAATGAGAAGTCACTGCACAGGTTCCAGAGTTGGCTGGTCATTCCCGCTCTACCCTTTGCTCTTCCCACCCTCTCAGAAAAGTGCCAAGAAAAGGAAATGACGTACAGTCTAAGGACAGAGTTGGTTTGCTACCGGCTCAGTGGGCAACTGCGAAGGGCCTCGCCCAGCTTCAGCTCCCTGGAGCTGTGCTGTGGATGAGAACGACGCACCAGCGTCACGCAGCTGTGACGCAGCCCAGGGAAGCGATCTACTCCACACAGGGGAGAGAACGCGGTTGAAAAGCCTTTTCAAAATTCCCTTTGAAACCGAGAGTGGCAAGGCTTCTAACTCTGATTCACAATCAAGAAACCATTGACCAAAAAAGATATATTCTTCTACATAAAACCCCCATATTCCTACAGGACAAAAACACCCTAAGTTAACTCAAAAGACAAACAAAGAAAAAAAGATGCAATTCACATATACATACGTCTCAAAGGTTGGTAAGAAAAAAGCAGCCACCAATAAAAAGTGGTCAAGGAACAATACCAGACAGTTTACAGAAGAGGAAATAGAAATGGCTGGTCCCAGCCGGGGCACATGCCTGGGTTGCAGGCCAGTTCCCAGCAGGGAACTCATGAGAGGCAACCATACATTGATATTTCTCTCCTTCTCTCCTTCCCTTCCCCTCTAAAGATAAATAAATAAATAAATCTTAAAAAAAAAAAAAAGAAATGGCTGGGAAACATGAAAAATATTCAACCTCACTTACAAGAGAAACGTGAACTGAAAACACACTGAGGTACCATTTTCCCCTATCAGTCAGGCAAGAGTCCGAAGTCTGAGAGTGCATTCTCTCTAACGAGACTTGGGAAACGCCGTCCCCACACACAGCCGTGAGTGCAACTTGCTAAAATCCCAAGGGCGGGGGGTTTGGCAATACCTGCGCAAGTTCCAAATGCACGTAGGTACCCAACGGCCCTGCAGTTCCACTGTATTTATCCTGCAGACACATTTCACCCGGCACAAGGGCCTGCGCAAGGTTACTTATGGCCGCATGTTGTAGACAGCACCTTATTTTCGGATCATAAGGCGCACCCAGGTTTTACAGAAGGAAAATGGGGGGAAAAAGTTTGAAGCAAAAAATGTGGTAAAATATTTAACAACATAAATAACATAATATTTTATCAATATAAATATAAACAGAGCTCAACAGCAGCATTAACAACAATCATCCCTCCCAAATTTGGGAAGGGAAAAAAAAGGTGCATCTTATAGTCCGAAAAATACGGTAAACGTATGACCATAACATACATGTCTATAAACAGGGAAGTGGTTAAATATACGGCATTGCCATATAATGGGATGACAGCAGCTGTAACCTGGAAGAACAATGACGACATGCAAGAAGACAGAGGAAGACACACAGCTCACGGAAGAGAGCGCAGTGCAGAGAGGCCTGCACAAAGCGTTGGGGGGGCTGGGGTACAGCCATGTCCTGGTGGTGCTTGTATATGCAAAGGGCCTGGGGAAGACACACACAGAATGAACACAGTGGTTACCAAGAGCGGGTAACGGGGCTGAGAAGGTCCCCACTGTCTACCTTTTAATATTATTGGATCTTGAACTGTATACATAAGTGTGTTACTATTCAAAACATTTCAGTTCTCAAGTGTCTTCATGACTGTGTCAAAGGCTCTGTTTGCTGAGAACATTAATCATTAGCTTCAAGAAGTTAGGGGAGGCTTGAGGGGGAGCCGCTGAGGGTCATCTTTCATAGTCTCTTCTCTCCGGCAGTTCCCCTTATGATGTGAACTGTGAACCTTCAAGACAGAAACAGCCTCACAACCCCACCTCCTGTGACCTTTCCTTAAAACGATGTTACTTAAATACACACAGACATAAATCTGAATTTAAACTTCTTATGCGCAAAGTTCATTTGCCACCAGAAGAAAAGAATATAATCCAAATTAAATTCATCAGAATTATGAAACCAATCGGTCTGAAAACACTTCATGCCCTCGCTGTGAACGGTGAGGTTGCTCCGTGGATGGTGTGCTGGCACTGGGACCAGGACACCACACAGGTGGCCTGGGCTCACGCAGTACCTTCGGTCATGCGATGTGGCGACTCTGTTTCCTCTACTCCCACTCAGAAAACCTCCTGTGTCGTGTTGTGAAACTAACTGACCTCCCTCTGGCCAAATGCATCTCCTGTGCTTCCAGCCACCTCCGCCACCACAGTCACGGACGTGGGTGCCACCTGGAGCAGTGACACTGGGTGCCAGCCACCCGGCGCTCACTCCAGGAACCCGAGTGACTTGTATGAAGGTCACTTCATTTTCGTATTATTAATTACCCTCAGCAGTTACAGATCCTAGCAAACAACACACCACTCTAGTTAATCTAGGAAGACTCTGCCTGGAACCTGATTCTCGAGTCTCGGAGGGGGTCAGACCCTTTGACCCCTGAGTCTGCCTTTACCTTGGATTCCCTGGGTGTCATTGCCCACAGAGGGGCCAGGGGCTCGAGTCCCGACCCTCAAACCCTGGCAGAATCTCCAAGCACCCCCAGCCTCGGAAGACAGCGGATAACCCATGATGACATAATCCCCGACTAACATAAATAACAATTCTCCACAGAGGGCACGGACAATTCAATCTGCATTTCAAAGCCCCTCTCATTAAATCTCAACAAAACCAAGAAACGAATTTCAGTCTTAAACATCTGTGCAGATTCTTGCTGAATCCAGTCTCTCAAATATAGGGATGATGTCATATACTTTTGTATCTTCAGTAAAAAAAAAAAAAGTGTATCTGTCTGATATATCTGTCTGCTAGATGAATGGGTGAAAAATAGATGAATAAATGAATGAGTCAGTGAGTGAATGATTAGCCAGAGAGTAAAAATAGAGAAAAGGCAAAAAAAAAAAGGGATGGCGCATCCAGCCACCACCTGACGGCAGGCTCCACCTGAGACATCAGCTGGCTTCTCTCTCTGCATCTCCAGCATCTCTCTTCGATTACCCCATGGCCCTGCAGAAGCAGTATGACCCTTTCCTCATTACAATCTTTCTCCAGATACAATGTTTTCTGGAAGACAGAGTCTCTCTAAAAATACATGGGGGTCCTCATGCGTGCACTTGTTTTTGGAGCATCTGCAGGTGCGGTACAGGCAGTCCCTGTGCTGTTTGGCCTGCTGCCAAGGCTAAAGTAAAAACAAGCAGACCCCCGCGCGCACTGAAGTCAAAGAATGTACTGTGGTAAACACAACGCAAAATACAAACGCGGACACTGACTGCAAAGGTCACCGGCTACAGACGGCCGGCACATTCTTTCGATGCCGTGTTCAACAACAGTCAGGAATGTTGGCCACCACCCCATATAAGGAGAAAGGAAGCAGTTCTCTCAAGTTCAAGCAGTTTCTGAGTTAGATGAAGGTATTAGCCTGTCTAGGAGGTATCCAGCCATATAATATGAACAACCTGGTGTAGCTCAGTGGTTGAAGCACAAGCCTGCAAAGCAAAGGGTCGTGGGTTCGATTCCCAGTCAGGGCACGTGCCTGGGTTGTGGCCCAGTTTCCCAGTAGGGGGCACGTGAGAGACAACCACACAGTGATGTTTAAAACAAACAATAAAAACAATTTGGGGTAATTACTTCATTTGAATCTGAGCAAAGACTCTATTTTGGAGGGATATCCCCACCGACTTGTCCAGACTTTCAGTGGTGGCTTCTGTGGGGCCAAAAACCTCAGTGTTAGCAAGCGGCAGGAATTATGTCTTATTAGGATCACAATTATGAGGAGTCTCAATGCCAAAATCCAGAATTTTCTTCTGACTAACCCATTAAAAAAAAAAGTCTTTGGAACCACCACAATGATTGGTTCACAAAAGAACAAATGGTTTGCAAGGCGGCACCTGTCTCGAGGGATGGATTCTTGATCTAAGACCCTATGCAGCTTCATAGGAAAACAAAACTACACATCTGTGAGTCCTCCAGTCACCCAGATTCACTGTTCACTTGCTCTTAGCGAAAATCCCATTTCCTATATGAAAAAGTTGAAGCTGGCAGCGTTGGGACTCGAGACCAAGCATTCTTACTCCACACCTTCTTCTCTTTCCCTTGCACCACGAAGGAAAAGATGTGTCTTACCTGGTGTTCTGGATCTCAAAGCTGAGCCAGTCAGAAGAACGGTCCCTTGGATCGAATCATGGGAACCACCGATACTCGAGGGGAACCTGAGGACCACAGGCCGAGCCTTCCTGCTCCTCACCCTGTAGTTCCTCAAAGCAATGGCCAGGGCTCTGAGCTCGTGCTAGGTTCTGACTGCCATTCTCAATACCTGCCGTTTGCAAATGCAAACAACTCCAATATAGAGGCACTACTTTCGCCCTCACTTTGAGACGAGGAGACTGAAATAAGGAGATGCAATCTGCACCAAATCACAGCAGCCGGGAAGTGCAAAGTGGATTTCCACCTGGGACAGAGCAAGGCTCGGCCTCTGCACAGCGTGCACCCTGCACAGAGGCACCTGGACAAGAAGGACGGTGGAGCTGACACCTGGCCCCAGCTCTGCCTGGGGCCTGTGCCTTCCCAGGGGAAGGGGCACCTTTTTCTAAGAACGCAATGCCCCGTGTAGGATCTGCTCAGGGAGGGGCCCCGAAGCCAAGCTCTTAACCACGAGTCCACAGTTTTAAACACTAGACTGCTGTCCCCAGGGGTAGTGCCCGGTGAAAACATGAAGTCAGAAGAGTACTGATGGACCTATGAATAATG